>NC_059365.1:43445250-44128000 GCF_019703515.2 Myxocyprinus asiaticus
CCACACTCCTGGTAGAGTGGGCTCATAGCTCTGCAGGAGGCGGCACATCCTAAGCATGGTATGCTATTGCTATATCGTCAATGACCCAGTGGGCGATCCTATGTTTGGAGACAGCACTTCCTTTCCGCTGTCCACCAAAGCAGACAAAGAGCTGCTCAGAGACTCTAAAGCTCTGCATGCGATCCAAATAGATGCATAAAGCATGCACTGGACACAGCAACATCAGGGCTGGGTCTTCCTCCTCCTGGGCCAGCGCTTGCAGGTTCACCAACTGATCCCTAAATGGGGTCATGGGAACCTTGGGAGAGTAGCCCAGACTGAACTCCAGTTTTGCTGACAGAGAGCACTTGCAGGTCTCCTACCCTCTTGATGGAAGTGAGGGCAGTCAGGAGGGCAGGCTTTAAAGAGAGTGCCTTAAGTTCAGCTGACTGCAGGGACTCAAAAGGGCTCCTCGTAGACCCTGAAGAACTACAGTGAGGTCCCATGAGGGAATGAGGCACGGTCTGGAGGGATTCCCTGAAATTCACCGGGGGGGCTGTCGCGAGGAGCGTGAGGTCTGAGAACCACATCTGGGTGGGCCAGTTGGGTGCTACTAGGACGACCTGCTCCTCATCCTCCCTGACCTTGCACAGGGTCTGTGCAAGTAGGCTCACTGGGTGAAATGCATATTTGCGTAGTCCAGGGGACCAGCTGTGTGCCAGCGCATACCACGGCGTACCAGAGCGGGCACTGGGAGGATTCTTGGGGAGCAAACAGGTCTACCTGTGCCTGCCCGAATCGACTCCAAATCAGCTGGACCACCTGAGGATGGAGTCTCCACTCTCCCCTGGGGGTAACCTGTCGTGACAGCGTGTCCACTGTAGTGTTGAGGTCGCCCGGGATGTGAGTGGCTCGCAGCGACTTGAGGTGCTGCTGACTCCAGAGGAGGAGACGGCGGGCGAGTTGTGACATACAACGGGAGCATAAACCGCTTTGACGTTGATGTATGCCACTGTTGCCGTGTTGTCTGTCCAAAGTAACACTTGCTTGCCCTGGATCAATGGCCGAAACCTCCGCAGGGTGAGCAGAATTGCCAACAACTCGAGGCAGTTGATGTGCCAACATAGCCGTGGGCCCGTCCAGGAGCCGGCAGCTGCATGCCCGTTGCATACAGTGCCCCAGCCCATTTTGGAGGCGTCTGTCATAACCACGATGCGCCTGGAGACCTACTCTAGGGGAACGCCTGGCCGTAGAAATGTGAGGTCGGTCCAAGGGCTGAAGAGGCAGCGGGCAGGCCACGTGATGTGTCTCGCGGTGCCACGCCCATCTCGGGACTCGAGTCTGGAGCCAGTGCTGAAGCGGTCTCATATGCATCAACCCGAGTGGAGTGGCCACAGCTGAGGATGCCATATGCCCCAGGAGCCTCTGAAACAGTTTCAATGGAGCCGCTGTCTTCTGTCTGAACGCCTTCAAACAGGTCAGCACTGACTGTGCATGCACGTTCGTGAGGCGCGCCGTCATCGAAACTGAGTCCAACTCCAAGCCAAGAAAAGAGATGCTCTGAACCGGGAGGAGCTTGCTCTTTTCCCAGTTGACCCAAAGCCCTAGTCGGCTGAGGTGCAAGAGCACCAGGTCCCTGTGCGCACAACACAAGCCGAGAGTGAGCTAGGATTAGCCAGTCGATGAGATAGTTGAGGATGCGAATGCCCAATTCCCTTAACGGGGCAAAGGCTGCCTCTGCGTCCTTCGTGAAGATGCGAGGGGACAAGGACAGGCCGAAAGGGAGGACCTTGTACTGATACGCCTGACCCTTGGATGCAAACCACAGGAAGGGTCTGTGTCGAGGTAGAATCGAGAGGTGGAAGTACGCATCCTTCGGGTCTACTGCCGCGAACCAATCTTGATGCCGGACACTCGCTAGAATACGTTTTTGTGTCAGCATGTTGAACGGGAGTCTGTGTAATGCCTGGTTCAGTACTCGTAGGTCCAAGATTGGCCACAACCAACCGCTTTTCTTCGGTACAATGAAGTAGGGGCTGAAAAACCGCTTCTTCATCTCGGCCGGAGGGACAAGCTCTATCACACCCTTCCGTAGGAGGGTAGCGATTTCCGCGCGCAAGGTAGCGGGGTTCTCGCCCTTCACCGAGGTGAAGTGGATGCCGCTGAATCTGGGCGGACGCCTGGAGAACTGAATTGCGTAGCCAAGTTGGACGGTCTGGACCAGCCATCGCGACGGGTAGGAAAGCGCAAGCCACTTGTCCAAGCTCCGGGCGAGGGGGACCAAGGGGTCAATCTCGTCGGACGTACCGGCGGGTGGGGCCTCACGCTGGCATTGACGATCTGATGCAAATCATGAATGCAGCTTCATGATTGCTGTAACAAAGTGGATAGTCACACTCTACTGGCAGATTAATATTGTGGAGGATGAGAGTTCAAGAGATTTAATGCACATTGCAATGAATACTAAACCTATATAAAGCCATCTTTACACAGCAAAGGTCGCATAGAAAAGGTGGCACAGAAGCTTCATCTGAAGTGGCAATTAGGTGTATTTTCACAGAGTAGGTATAAATGCATTTACACAGCAGTTGCAAATGCATAACTATTGTTATGAGATGAATATTTTAAATCTAAAATGATGCATATAGAAATATGAAATTAATGAAAATATGAATGAATACTCAAACTATGGGGACTAATTCTTTTAATAAGTCAACTTCCCAATTACACTTTGGGAAACGTTTAGTGTTACTTGACAAGGTGATATTTTTTCTTTATATTGTGGAAGGCTTTGTTTTGAAAAGGTTAATAAAGCATTATATTGTTACATATTTTTTTATTTTCTTTCCTAAGATGTAAATAAATGCATTATGACAGGAAAAAAGTATATATGGTGTCAAATTTCTGCATTCTTAAAAGCTACGATAAATTATGATTAACTACAAAAAATACGTTATTAATCGTGATTTATTTAACTCAAGATGGTGCAGAGTATGGCTGCTGCATTGCGAGCTCCAACATAACACTGTAGTGTTTTGTTTGTTTTGTTTACAATACTTATGTTTTTTGTACTGGATGTTCTCTGCCTTATTGTCTACGACAGCAAACACTTTTGGACATTGGTTCAGCAATTACACACCGCAAACCGGACTTCAAATTCCTCAAACATGCCAGCGGAGCCCTTTGTCTGGGCTGCCCGGCTGCGGAAACGCAGAAGGAAAAGGGGAAACAGAGCCGGCGTTCTTATCAGAGTAAGACGCAGCGCAAATCGACCCCCGCTACCCAGTATTCTACTGGCAAATGTTTAGTCTCTGGATAACAAGCTCTGCGAGCTGAAAGCGCGGATCTCTTTCCAACGAGAGACAAGGGACTGCTGCATTATCTGCCTAACAGAAACTTGGATGTCTGCTGAAATTCCAGATTCAGCCATTGAACCCATGGGGTTCTCCGTGCACCGAGCGGACAGAGCGAAAGACCTCTCAGGTTAAAGCAGAGGTGGTGGTGTATGTTTTATGATCAACAAATCCTGGTGTGATCAGAGGAATGTACATTCTATCAAGTCTTTCTGCTCTCCTGATCTGGAATTTCTCATGCTTCAGTGTCGACCATTCTGGCTACCGAGAGAATTCACAACGGTCATTATCACAGCTGTGTACATCCCGCCACAAGCCGACACAGACCGGGCACTCAAGGAACTGTATGGGATTATAAGCAAGCAGGAAACCGCGCACTCTGAGGCCGCATTCATTGTGACCGGGGACTTTAATAAAGCCAGTTTCAAATCAGTCGCACCAAAATACCACCAACATATTAGTTTTAACACACGAGGAATGCGAACCAGAAACCTTGGATTAATAGCGATGTTCGCATGGCACTTGATGCGTGGACCTCCGCTTTTAATTCCGGGAACATGGAGGAGCATAAACAAGCCAGTTATGCCCTCCAGATCAGCAAAACGTCAGTACAGGAACAAGATTGAAGGAGATTGAAACACCACCAACTCTAGAAGCATGTGGCAGGGAATTAACATCATCACGGACTTTAAAGGGAATAAAAACTCCGCCATGAACACCGCTGCCTCTCTACCAGATGAGCTAAATACTTTTTATGCTCGTTTCGAGGGAAATAACACCGCCCTCGCGGAGAGAGCTCTCACGGCCGAAGCTACAGAGGTTAGTTCACTCTCCGTCTCTGTAGCGGATGTAACCCGATCCTTCCGACGGGTGAATATCCGCAAAGCCGCGGGTCCAGACGGCATTCCGGGCCGCGTCATCAGAGCGTGCACGAACCAGCTGGCTGGTGTTTTTATGGACATTTTCAACCTTTCCCTCTCTTTGTCTGTAGTCCCCACATGCTTTAAAACATCCACCATTGTGCCTGTTCCAAAACAATCAAAAATAACTTGTTTAAATGACTGGCGTCCTGTTGCTCTGACCCCCATCATCAGCAAATGCTTTGAGAGACTAATCAGAGATTACATCTGCTCTGTCTTGCCACTCAATCTTGACCCTCTGCAGTTTGCTTATCGCAACAACTGCTCCACTGATGATGCCTTTGCATCTACAATACACACTGCTCTCTCCCACCTGGAAAAAAAGAACACTTATGTGAGAATGCTGTTTGTAGACTACAGCTCAGCATTCAACATCATAGTGCCCTCCAAGCTTGATGAGAAACTCCGGGCTCTGGGCTTAACAGCTCGCTGTGCAGCTGGATCCTGGACTTCCTGTCAAGCAGACGCCAGGTGGTTAGAATAGGCAGCAACATCTCCTCATCACTGACCCTCAACACTGGAGCCCCGCAGGGCTATGTTGTCAGCCCACTCCTGTATTCCCTGTACACACATGACTGTGTGGCAACACACAGCTCCAATGCCATCATTAAGTTTGCTGATGATACGACGGTGGTAGGTCTGATCACTGACAATGATGAAACAGCCTACAGAGAGGAGGTGCACACTCTGACACACTGGTGTCAGGAGCACAACCTCTCCCTCAACGTCAGTAAGACAAAGGAGCTTGTGGTGGACTTCAGGAGAAGAGAAAGAGAACACAGTCCCATCACCATCAATGGAGCACCAGTGGAGAGAGTCAGCAGCTTCAAGTTCCTCTGTGTCCACGTCACTGAGGAACTAACATGGTCCATCCACACTGAAGCCGTTGTGAAGAAGGCTCATCAGCGCCTGAGACGGCTGAGGAAGTTTGGAATGAACCGCCACATCCTCACACGGTTTTACACCTGCACTGTAGAGAGCATCCTGACTGGCTGTATCTCTGCCTTGTACAGCAATAGCACAGCCCACAACCGCAAAGCCCTGCAAAGGGTGGTGCGAACTGCCAGACACATCATCAGAGGTGAGCTTCCCTCCCTCCAGGAAATATATACCAGGCGGTGTGTGAAAAAAGCTCGGAGGATCATCAGAGACTCCAGCCACCCGAGCCATGGGCTGTTCTCACTGCTACCATCAGGCAGGCGGTATCGCAGCATCAGGACCCGCACCAGCCGACTACATGACAGCTTCTTCCCCCAAGCAATCAGACTTTTGAACTCTTGATCTCCCATGATCAAATACATCAGCACTGCACTTTATTACTCTTATATCTCACTGACTGTCATAAATTATATTATTATTATATTATATTCTCTCTTAACAACTTACTATCAACCGACAGCCTGAATGTCAATACAGTACAATACAACCTACTGTACTTTCTATATATACTATATATACTTTTTTTATTTATTTATTGTATAATGTGTATTCTATATTGTGTGTATTGTATACTGTACATTGTATGTTATTATTTGTATATTGTTTTGTGTGTAATTATGTGTATATTAGATTTTAAATTGTGTTGTAAATCTGATGTTTATTGTGAATTGGTATATGTCTTTATCACTGTCACGACTACTATGTTGCTCGGAACTGCACCCAAGAATTTCACACACTATTGCACTTGTGTATATGGCTGTGTGGCAATAAAAGTGATTTGATTTGATTTGATAAAAAATGTAATTGATTGTTGTAGTAGGTGACAGTGGAGAGCGCACATTCTCTGTGCAGCGCAAAGTGCCTGCCGACTGTATATTGTATTTATATAATTAAATTGCAACATTTTGCGTTTTAATAATCACACCGGGCCATATAACCAATGTCTAATCCCAAGGTGTGAAATTACCATCAACAACACGGAAACGGAAAAGCCTTTATGTCAAAATAAAAGCTTGATTCAAAATAAAAGCTTGATGTGTGAAATTGAAGAAATCGAGACAGTAATATATTACCAGTGTATACTAAAATGTAATATTACTGAAATAATCATAATAACGTGACATGAACCTCCATCAGCACTCTTAGAACATTGAGTTACTTTAAAACCAAAAGATCAACATGCCAAGGCAAACATCAGTATCGCTATTGTTCATACTTATATGTCAGGAAATTGTTCTAAACCTCTAAACCTAAGTATTACATTTCAGGTAACTCATCCCACACCATTGTATGAATAGGGTTGTCACCTCGGCCCTGTAAAATTTCTGGACACCATTTCAAAACAAAAAAAGTAGCTTGCTGCTAGCCATCATGCAAGATTAATTAATATAATTAATTCAAACAATAACACAAATAATTGTATTGTGTATTAATATAACATATTTACTTATTCTTTCCTTTGAGTTAAAATGTTGAGTTTAAAATTGCACTACAAGCTTTTAACAGTAAAACCTAAGTACACTGAAGCATTATCTTTTTAGAAATATATAACTATCAGAATTAAACAGCATTTAAACCGATACTGTACAACATTACATAAATCATTTGAAAACATACTTGTGAACAGCAGCATTTAACTAAATGAACAGCTGAAAATAAGAAAACATGAAATGATGTGGAGGGTATTCTGTGTGAAACTCAAATGAATCGTCCTTAAATTACAGTTCATTTATGAATCATCCGAATAAACCACTTCACTTAATTAACCATACTTCCCAATGCTTCATATAAGAGGTTGAGGATGGTTTAGAAAATAGCTTTGTATACATGAATCAGACTTTCTAATGGTTCATGTGAGAGAGCAGTTTAGAAGAGTGCATTTGATCAGTTTTTTCTCCTTGAATAGGGCTAGTTTGTCTTGGGCCACTAAGCAACCATCTAGCAACCACCCAGGACACCCTAGCAAAGCTCTAGCATCCGCCAACAACACCCTAGTCTTTGAAAAATATAAAAATCTTAATAATTGATAAAAAAAAAAAATAATAATAATAATAATAATAATACAATTTTTGTATATTAGCTATTGGCTAACTTTTCAGTCTGGTTCAGTGATGGTATCAGAAGGCAATTACTACGGTACTGTTTGACTACCAGGTATATTTTATAGTAATACCGTAGTACTTTTTGTAAGAGGAGGGATAATGCTGATTTTTAGAGTATGACGCCAACAAACATCTGATGAACTGTGAGAGACACACACTGAAGAAGAGAGACTGCTGCTATCATTGTCTTGCTGAGAGTTAATCCTAAATTTACCCCTGTTATAAATAAGAATCAGCCCACACAGCTGTAGTCATGGAGACTGACCTGCAGCACCATAGCGATTTAGAATATTCTCTCCAGATATAGAACTCTGTCACTCTAGAACAAACACACCTCATGTAGAATGAACACACTTAGCATAAATCAATCTGCAGATCTGAACACACTGAATCTGAATTGGGAGATAAATGCAATAAAATAATGTATAGCAGTTCCTAAAAATATTTCCAGCAGATGCTTTAGAATGACCTTTACTCAGTAAAGATTAGTAGTGGTTAAAGATTCTGGCTAGTAAGCATATGGCTTTAGAACAGTGAGTGTTGATTCATGAATTATCACCATTATCTCTTGATCAAAATAGAGATTGTATTAAGTAGTCGATTAGTTCTGACACTAGTCGACACATTGGGTCATTTTTTTAACATCAAAAATGTTACACACGTCAGCTTTAAAAAGCAAGTAGCTACATCAGCATCTCATAATGAAGAACAACATCCAAAACACAAAATATGCTGGTCTTTTCAGCAAAGAAATTACTACATATTGTCCAAAGATAGTGTAGTGCTAACCTGAAAAACTAAAACAGATTGACCCTTAATGCACTCTTAATGACATATTTCACTTCTTCTGAGCCAGGCTTTTGCCAAACCCCAGACAACTTTAAACCACAAGACCAACAAGCTAATACTCTTTTCAGGAAGGTCTTTCTCTCTCTGATATCCTGCGAGCGAAAAAAATAATGTAATTTCAGAACCAGAGATTCATGTGCGGTAGATAACCTGTCATTTATAAAGTGCTCTTCATCTGCCAGTAACCATTCATTTCATAAACAAAAGCGTACTATTCAAGGCTACTTGATATATATATGCGTATATATATTGTCCCTATGACAATGACATTACTTAGTTGTTGTTTTTTTTGTTTGTTTGTTTTCCAAAAGCTCAGGTCATTGTGAAACACAGCATCATACACAAGATGATCCATTCTCTGTCTCTCAGTGAAACTGTACCTTTCCAACGCGGTTAATGGCTAGTCATAATAATAGTATGAGATAGATGGCAAAATTGTAAGAAACCATACGAGTTGGCTCGTTATGTTTGAGGCCTGTATTGTATGAATTTGAAATTATGTTTGTTGATTGGTTAGTCTACAAGTCATACCTTTTTGTACAAATTAAGTCCTACAATATATTACAATTTCACAATCTCATGAGACTATATTGACCTTTCACAAAAAACATGTCAGTTCAAATGCTCACTATTTGGCATGTACGGTACCTATCGAAAGCGATCATTCCTTGTCAAAATCCTTATCATTTTTCATATCACTCCCTGGAAATTGAATCTAATCTTTTCCAGCTGTACTTACACATTATAAACTTCAACATCAAAGTGAAAACAAAACATGTAAAAATAACAAAATTCTGAACAATTATTAAAAATTCATTAGTAAAATTCCTGGTTTGGATAAGTGATCTTGGTGCAACCTAAGACTAACCATTACTGACTTGCGCAGGTGCAACCAATCACCTTTCAGATCACATACTTGGCTAATTGGCCCCCACCTGACATCAAGTGTAGTGGTTTTGATCACTTCAGAATAAAACCAGCTGTTCCATGAGGCTTCCATTACAAGTTGGAATCCTGGTAATGAATTCAAGAATTCACCATTCAAAAGGGCTCTGGGATAAAATTGTGGAAAGGCACAGGTTAGGAGAAGGGTGCAAAAAGATTTCAAAGGCTTTAACTATGCCTCTGAGTACCATTCAGAGCATTATTAAGAAGTGGAAAGCGCATGGCACCACCAAAACCTTGCCTGGATTGGGTCGTCCCTCCAAACTGGATGACTGTGCCAGGGGGATATTGATCAGGGAATCTATCAAGAGGCCAAAGGCAACTTTAAAGGATTTACAAGCCCGTATGGCTAAGATTGATTGGTCTCCCTAACTTTATATAGTTGGCTTGTATGGCAAGGTTGCAAGAAAGAGTCTTCTTCTGAAAAAGTGCCACACTAAGTCTCATTTGCATTTTGTGAAAAAAAAAAAAAAAAAAAAAACACTCCAAAAATCTAAACTAGTCGCAAAGTTGCCGCTCATTATTTTCACATGCAAATGATCTTTTGATTCACCACATATGTTTGCCAGAAGTTTGCAGCTCTTCGCTGGTAGTGGTAAACCTCTGAAAAATGTGAAAATTTGCAGTGGCAAATTTGCGGCAAGTTTGCGCATATACCATGAAATCTCGATTTTCATAAGAGGGATTCTGATGTCATGTGGCAAAAGGTTTTATGGTCACATGAGACAAAACATTTTTTGACTGAACTATCTCACATTTTCAGTGGGTCAGAAGTTTACATACACTTAGTTAAACGTGCCTGTAAGCAGCTTGGAAAATTCCAGAAAATTATGTCAAGCCTTTAGGCAATTAGCTAATTAGCTTCTGATAATAACTGGTCAATTGTAGGTGTACCTGTGGATGTATTTTAAAGCCTACCTTCAAACTCAGTGCCTCTTTTCTTGACATCATAGGAAAATCAAAAGAAATCTCAGAAACAAAATTGTGGACCTCCACAAGTCTAGTTCATCCTTGGGAGCAATTTCCAAATGCCTGAAGGTACCACGTTCATCTGTATAAACAATAGTACGCAAGTATAAACACCATGGGACCACGCAGCCATCCTACTGCTCAGAAAGGAAACGCATTCTGTCTCCTTCAGATGAACTTAGTTTGGTGCGAAAAGTGCAGATCAATCCCAGAACAACAGCAAAGGACCTTGTGAAGATGTTGGAGGAAACAGGTAGACAAGTATCATTACTTGTGAAAAAGAAGTACACTTAAGCATACTTATAAAAAGTGTACTTATTATGGAAATATTGTACTTTAAAAGAATGTACTTAAGTGTGAACTTCATGCATTATTTTCGGACACTTAATTGCATGTTAATTACACTTATGTGAAGATTTATTACTTTTTAAATGTACATTAAATGTAATAAGTTAAACTTTTAAGTGCTTTTTTTTACCCAATTAAGTAGGACTTAAATACATCTAAATATGTAATTTCATAATAACTATAAATGGCTTTGAAATATGATTAAAGTTTCTTTTTGATAGTTGTCAATTTTAGTGGTTTCTCCATTGTCTGTTTACATACAGCATCTGTCTGTCACTGTCAGCCAATTTCTGTCTGTCTCTCTCTAAAAAAGTTTGTTGTCTGTCACTTCTTGTTGGTCTAGAGCTCAGTTACTCTGATACAGTATACAGGATGCACCACTTTAGCTGCCTGTATTTTTCCTTGAATAGCTCTCATTGTTGCATTTCTGCCTGAGTACAGCCCTGATTTGAGATGGAGTGGTCTCCGAGAACTGTGCAATCACTGCATCTGGAAAAGAGAAAGAAATATTTTTATTTTACAACAATACTCAGTGTGTTGTCTGATTGAACTGGACTGAGTTTCCCGAAGCTCTAAGTAGAATGTTAGTCACACAAACCAGGTGCACTAGATTAGTGTTCTATATTAGTTTATTTTTATTTTTTTCTTCCTATTCCTTATGAACTCACAATTTTATCTACAATGAGCATTGTTGGTGCTTTGTCTGACTTGAGCTCAAACAACATCTGAGATGGCTGAACGTTGTTGCTTTCCTTAGAACTTATGTTAAACTTGAAAACGGAAAATAAAGCTTGAAAGAATACAGAATGATCAGAGTCCGTTAGTTCAAGTTTGAGTCCTTTTGAACATTGTGCGCAACCATGGTCAATGACTGTTTTCACTCACCCCAGTCAATCCTGGCAGTGGTTACCACCTAACTCTTATGGCTCACCTGAGCCCCCTTTACCTATAGAGGGAGCACAGATTCAAACAACGTAAATATCCATTAATCCAACAAATCAGAGTTATCCAAGTATCCCATAAAGGTTTTTATTTATTTATTTATTTTATCCTGTATACCTGACTTTTAGTATAAAGAGAAGATCGTTGAAATTATTTGAAAGTTACGAAGCATGGTAGCTTGCGATTCGTCAGCGTTAGCAGGCAAGATCAAGTTAGCTAAAATTAAACAGATCAATCCTTATGGCACTATATTTCACACGCTTTGCAGTTATATAAGCTTACCTGTCCAATAAGAAGAATACCAATTTAAGGTCGGTTTTGATCCCCAAAACCGAACGAAGGTCCCTCCAGGAATCAAATGCCCTGCCGATGTTCACTCTAGTTTTCGCTCGACCATGATCATGTTTCCGCTTAGCCAGATGGGATTCAGCTGATTTTTTTATTTTAATTTTTTTTTTGCTTACTCTGAGTTTGTGTAGGAGTTGGTGTTGTGCTGAGAGCCGGACGTTTGCTGGATTCCATCTCTAAGATAACGTTACCTAGTGTTGCAGTTTGTTGTCGCTGTGAATAGCGGAAGAGAAGCTATTACTGTCTGAGACAAGGCTCTCGGGAGCACGCATAAATGTTACATCCTTTGGATTTTCCCGGCAAAAGCGACCCGCTCCCTTTGCATCAAAATCAGTCTACAGGCTTTAGTAGGCAACCTAGGAAGTCCGGGAAAGGCTCATTTTTTAAGTTGCATTACAAGCCGTTCACACATTGGCAAAAAAAGGTGAATATTACATGAAAATTGTTACATATTGCACCTTTAAATCACCTAAATCACCCTACAGCTTTAACACATTTAAAATCAAGAACTACAAAATACATACCAATGATTGCATTGACTTTGATGGGGTCCAGTGCTGTTTTGTTTGTTTTTTACCAGTTAGACTTGATGTGGTCTCACATCCAAAGACAAGAACTGGCAGATCCTGAGCAAACACTGACATTTTTGTCTTGGACAGACGGTCAAATGTTATTTTAGAAATTTGTATTCCTCCAAACAGGGTGCCCTATTTAGATAACAGAAAGAATAAAACAAAATTGAGGGTCAAGGATAAAGGGGGCAATGTGTGTGCATCCATGATAAATAATCATAGTAGTTCATTGTAGTTTTGTCAAGCAAATATCATTAACTATTTCATTGTATATTTGATTGTTTTGTGGTGTAAGCCTAAAACACATACACCTCCAGTAATTTGCTTATATTTTTTTTTTATTATCTATATTTTTTTGTATATTATGCTGTTATGTATGTTATCCTTTAAGGCTTTGAAAAAAAAATATATAAAATAAAATATTGCACATGGGTAGAATAATGACATGTTTCTCAGTCAGCTATCAAACACACTCTAAAAATAAAACTGAACTTGCATACCTTTTAATGCAAGCACAATGTCTTCGTCAAGTTTTGCTTTCTTTTTGGGGGCCTGTGATGAGCTTTCATCCTCACTTTCTGTATCAATCTGAAACAATAACATGTACTCACCAGTTGCATTCCTATAAAAATATACATTTTATATGTTTTCTGATATAAAATAAATATAAAAAATAAAAAAAAATAAAACTATGATGTACTGACATGTCTTAGTGGTTGATGTGTGGGAGAGGACTCTGCATCTATGACTGTTGAGTCCGAGTCAGTCTCATAAAGTGGTGGGGCTGTGTTAGGATCAGGATCTATCGGTTTTCACAGGTCTTCGTTCATGTGTGTGACTGCCTGTTTTGTCAGGGTCTCAGCACAAGAAACAATGCCAAACTCAAAATTACAAGACAACACATCACAATAAAGAAATTATTTTGATATGACTTTCTTTAAAAGAATAGTTCACCCAAAAATGAAAATTCTGTGGACTGTGATATTAATTCAAACAATATTCTAATATGTGTGAGTTCTGAAGAAGCAACAACTATCACAACTAATCACATGAGCAAGACTTTGTTGTGTCCATATATCAGCATGGCTCTGATTCAGCTATAGGCAAGAGGCTGAGGGTAATCACAGCCCTGTTGATATATGGCAACATATATCAACAGGACTGTGCAACAGCACAAGATAATGTCATAGTGCTGGTGGACTCTATTCCAATCAGATTCAAGGAATTTAACTAACTGTTGAATAAGAGTACATAATGATTGTTTTTATATATATATTTTTTTGGTGAACTATTCCTTTTACGTAATGTTTGCTGGTTTCCACTTTTAAAGTATGCTTTTATTACAGCTCTTGTGGAGTTTCCCTTATGTGAGTGCTTTGGTTCAGTGGTTGAATCCATCAGTTGAAGTGCCTGAAATTTATTCAAAATTTCTAAGAAATAAGTATAGTCAACATCAAAATAATTTTAAAAGGCTGTTGCTTGTCCAATAGCAAAAATGTATGCATTTTTCATTTGCATTATAACTAGCTAGGGATGTGACAGTCATCCAACAACTGACTAGTCATTTAGTAGGGTCGACAACTAAAGTTATTATTGATAGTAATCATTTTAATGGAAGACACAATTCTCAAATAATTACAAGACACAACTTCTTGGAGAGTGGTTTTGCATGATGATAATTTGGTGATCTTAGCCATCAATCTTACAGTTCTGTGCTTTTGAATGAGAAATGAGGACTGTTCTGAGACCCCCAAGCCCTCTGTTTTATAATGAAGTGCACCATCCAGGTTTTTTGTGTGTGTGTGTGTGTGTGTGTGTGTGTGTGTGTGTGCAATAATATGTAAAAGTTATTTCACAGATTTAGATGTTGAAAATCTGTAAGATAGCATTTTGATGTGCTGCAGTTAGTGTTTGTATATCCCTCTGAAGTGCATCTGATCAGTGTCACGTTAACACATCAGAGCCTAATAAAGGGCAACAATCTGGTTCTGGAAGTAAAAATCCCATTAATTTATCCCATAGTCTAGGGGTCGGGAACCTTTTTTCACTAAGAAGCCATTTTTTTTTAATTTTTGGTTGATGCATTTTTTCGAAAGAGCCATAGCACAAATTAATAATTTACTATTTTCAAAAACAAAGTTTTTCAATAAAATAAAAGAAAACTTTATATTGCCCATATACTACTCAAAAGCACAAAAACAAACAAATATGCAAAAATTAATAGGTAACATGTTGCAATACGGAATTGAGTACACGTGTTTGTGTGGGTCTCCATAAAATTACATTTGTTACAATTGTTCATGAAAAATTTAACTTCACTTTTGGGCTGTATATGTAAAAAATATTTTAATGATAATTGCCTTTATAATATTGCGATATCCGATTATAAGGTCAACCCCCCTGCCAAGGGTCGGTGAATATTTTTGCTCTATTGATTTTGCTTTAAAAATTAAATTAATTTATTGAAACATGAAAAACTTAAACAAAATGAATCCAGACATTTACCGTCTCCAAAGGCCCCATTTGCTATCACGCAAGCATCTGTCAACGACACCAGGTGAAAAATTACTAATAGCCTACAAATTAAGAACTAAAGACAATTATAAATGTAAAGATAGTTATAATAATCATCATAATAAATAAGCCTAATAAATTCCTTTGTGTTCCCAAAAAATGCTGCCAAATGTGTGTTCTTATCAAATGTGTTTGTATTGCGCTTAGGTAATACAGTTAATGCTGCCTAAAGAAAATAAAATAGAACTCAATTTTAGGTTCAAGGTGAGCGATTCAGACACGAGCATTGACGGCTTTTCTTTTGTTTGTTATTAAAAATATAATAAAGTGTGTTTCTTCAAGCACATGTCTTTGTGACTAACAGCATTTCTTGTCATGTGTCACTCCGAGACATCTTACAGGTCACCCACCTGTTGCGGGTAGAAGATGAGGAGCTCGCGAACTGAATTCAGTCATGTCACATTTGGAGTGTGGCGGGTGCTATTTCACACCCTGGGCGTAAATAAAAAATAACAATCGTTCATAAAATCGCTCGTAGAAAATGCTCTTAACAGCTAAGATCAATAGTTATTGGGAAAGGAGGCCCAGAACTCTATGCATGTGCGTGTCTGGGAGAAGCGCTTTCATTGCACTCGTGAACAGCAGAGCTCACTGCGAACACATATATAAACAGATGCGCATCGGTAGCTTTTCTTTCGTCTGTTCTTAAAAATATAATTAAGTTTCGTCAAACGTGCATCTTTGTGTTTAATGTCTTGTAATATATAACTCCAAGAATTCTTACAGGTCACCTTCCACAGTGGCAGGTACATCAGCAAAATACTCCGCATGAAAAATCCGCAGTTGCCGAGTGTTCATTTCAAACCTTGTTCACCAGGTGTAGGCTGTATGACAAATTCGGGAGCAAGAATATCAAAATAGTGTCATTGACTTCAAGCTTTGCAATCACACCCACACTTTCTGCAGGAAAAGATTATCTCTAGAAAGTTTTAAACGATCATGTGTTGGTGAATGGTGAGACACCTGGCGAGCCACTTGATTTTAAACAAAGAGCCACTTGTGGCTCGTGAGCCATAGGTTCCACTGCCATAGTCAAACTGGTTTTCAACAATAACTTTTAAAGGCAGACCTACCATGAGCTACGAGGTTGTTCATCGATGGTATATGCTTCTATTGAAGCCATCTGTCTGTGTTATTTCAACTTTATTATTTAAAAATTGTGTTTGATAGTGGAATTCACGGTAAACAACTAAATTACCCATGGTGCAGCAGAGAAAGATCCAACAATCAGACAACAGCGGCCAACAAAACCGGCAAAACTTCCCTCAAAGGCCTCAGAGTGACCTATTGGGAGCTTCTAAAAAAAGAAAGACTACACCCTAGTTAGGCTGTGTCCTTCCTAGATCAGTCCTTCTAAGGCTGTAGGATAGGCTCCTCCTCAGCATTCAGCGCTATGACCAGGTTTGTAATGGCATACAACCCTACTATTCTTACTACTGTATTTCAGCCATTGACCGATATGGCAGAAGTACTACAAGTACTATGGGTTGTATGCAATTCTGAACTTAGTGTAAGAATGAGACGGTCTAGTAAGTCTGCATGGCTACGTCATAAAGGTTTCCGCCTCCGCAGTCAGGCCATGAAAATTTTGAAAATAAAGTATTTTTGAACCAGTACAACTACTTTGCTGAAATAGATAAAACCACCAGGAGGGTGCACATCTGTTTGTTTGTTTTTATGATATTTTATTTTGTAAAAATCTGGATTGTTCAAATAATGGTTCAACTCTCCAAAATCTTCATTTCTGACTGATCCTTGATTCAAGGTGACCTCAATTAGTTTCGCCAGTAGGCGCATGTCATTGGCTGATTTGTATTCAAACTTAGACTGGGAAGTTAAGGCGGGGGTTTTGCAGAAATGAATGTCGCTTGGCTACCCGAAATATAAGTTATAAACTGATTGTGGATCGTGGAAAAAGAAAGTACAAACATACCTAATTATTTGTAGACTAAAATGGTAGGTGATTTTTTATTTTGAATTTATATTTGAAGCTTAATATGTGTTAATGATGATCTTAGAGCAGGCAAGAGTTTAACTGTATTTGATTAATATCTCACTTACAATTTCAGGGTTTGCATAAAGGAGGGTCCTACAAAATATTCTTGGACAAAGAAATTATATGAACAGACTCTTCCAGTGTACGATCAAAGGTGGGGATTGTGTATATGTTTTTTTTTATTATTTGCCAACAGGTAATATATGCCCACTTATGTTGCTCTTATTTAAACTAGAATTAATATTATATTACTAATATGTTATTACATTTTTATAATATGATAAAATTAAATATAAAATAAGTTAGTATGTTATATCCTTTTTGTCTGAGGTAAAAAATCATCTTGTTCATAATCAGGCAATTGTCACCACATCTGGAAGAATAGTGCTACAGGTCAGTGTTTCCAATTTTAATGATCCAAAAGCAATTTAGCAATATTATTTTAAACAGCCTCACATTTTCCAAGGTGAGCATCTTTTGACTTGCAATAAGAGTTGGGATTAAGTTTACATTTGATTTCATCTCACAAAATAGTATCTTTCAGTTAGTCCACAGGGCAATGTACTGTAACATGTATTGCAAAATTTCCACAGGTACATGCATTAAGTAATGGCATAATGTACCATAATTTATTGTCTTTTTCAGATGAACACCACCACTGAGAATCATCAGTCACACACATTTGATGGCCAGCATCAATGTATCACAGTACAAGAGAGACACACAAGCATATATTGTGAGGTTGGTCACCATTATGTGATGGACAGTAAGTCTAATATTTCGTCATTTCTTGGTGGGTTAGTAAACTGTATTTATTTTTATTTTTTTCATAACACTTCATATAGACAACCACAACTGCACTTGGAAATGATGAGGGAACTTTCAGCCAGAGTCTTCCAGAAAGATTTAATAACACATCTGACAGCAGCATATCACAGGTAATGTGACATAATTGTGAAGTTACTTTCAAAACTGAAACAGATTCAGTAAATGTCTTCTAGGCGTTCCATTAGACTTTTAATCCAAGGCAAAAATGACAAAACTCATGATTACTTATATTATTTTGATTGAAGTATTTTTGCCCTGTTCTTTGCATGTACTGGAACACAAAATTACTTGTACTATCAACAGTGATCCTCAAGACCGACACTTTAACTAGCTATAAAGATGATGTGACCTTGTAGATTTTGTTCAGTGTGGATGTTTTCATTCCAACACATAGTAGACATATAAAAATAACTGCAGCATTGTCTTCATTCATTTAAAGTGCTTTAAACTAAGCAAACAGACCATCTCCAGGGGGTATGTCAGAGATTTATCCTTCAGTTACAATGCCACACATTGCCACCTCTTTACAGAGGCTTAAATGTCACACTTAAAAAAAAAAGAATTTTTTTTAAAAAAAAAATTCAGAGAAACACTACCACAGCACACCAGTCACACATTTTTGATGGCCAGCATCAGTGTAGAACAGCACAAGAGAAACACACACATATATGTTCTCAGGTTGGAGAAAATCTGAAATGTACAATAGCTCGGTGCATTGTATAATCTTGGTGTAGTATTAACTTGACATTTTGTTTTTTTACTTTATCAAAATTCTTACAGACTACCTCAGTTGTGCTTCAGTGTGATTATGGAACTTTCAGTGTATCCAGTGCCAACCAGAGACTACCAGAGAGAGTTGATGACACATCTGACAGTAGCACATCAAAGGTAATGTGACATGATTATGAAGTAACTTTCAAAACTGAACCAGATTCTGTAAATTCCTTCTAGACTTTCCATTTTAATCTCAAGCTATTTATATTTCAAAACCCATGTAAATACAATTCAAAAATACAAACTGGTCTCATCACAGAAACATGACTATAGCTATTCTAAATTAAAAAAATAATACAAATTTAAATAAGTGCCATGTAGTAGTAGCTCTCCAACTAGCCCTAGTCCATACAGTTTGTGCACTATTTTCCAAGTGTTGATTATTAACTTTGTGAGGAACAGAACATAATTAAAATTATTGACTTACAACCATCCATCTTATTTTTTATGTATCTGAATGTGAGTAAAATTCATTTAGCACTAAACAGTTGATTAAATAATCTTGATACTGCAGTGATATAAACATGAAGTAATGTTTATTGCTTTTAGCCAAAATGTATCCATAGTCATGTGGTTATTTTGAGACCAGGCAGCAAAAATTATTTTCTGACTGATACTATAACGTGCTTAAAATCTGCTATGGTCCTGTATAGATTTTGTCCAGTAATTATTACATAATATAAATTGAGTTATTATTTCAAAAAAGGCTAAATAAATGCTTAAAATTGTTTATCCATGTACTTTTTAGGAGGCCAATAGTGGTGATGAGATGCTGTATCCTGGATCCTATCTTATAAAAGGGCAGAGTTTGCTGCTGTTGATGTCATATGTCTTGCGACATAATCTAACAGGAGTTGCCTTGGAATATCTCCTAAAAAAATGTTATGAACCTTTCCCCGGATTAGTGCCAGAAACTGTATACCTGTTTAACTAAGCTTATGGAGAGTTTGGTCATTACGAACCTCATTTTCTAACTACATGGGAACAAGGGAAAAAAGCCCGACACAGTGTGCTGTCTGTCAGGTGGCATTTGAAGCAGATGCTAATTTGAAAAATTAATATTTTTTTCTAGTAATAGTTAAATAATGATAGCAACAGTTGGACTTGGGAGAAAGAGAAGATGATATGAAGGATAACCACAAAGAAATTGAGGTAGGTTAACGTCTTGTTGGTAATGTTCGGTTGTTGTTGTTTTTTAGCTACACTACCGGTCAAAAGTTTTGAAACACATGACTGAAATGTTTCTCATGATCTTAAAAATCTTTTGATCTGAAGGCGTATGTTTAAATGTTTGAAATTAGTTTTTTAGACAAAAATATAATTGTGCCACCATATCAATTTATTTCATTATAAAAGTAAAATTAAGTTTTTGAAATTGATGACTTGGACCAAATAATAAAGAAAAGCAGCCAATAAGTGCCCAACATAGATGGGAACTCCTTCAATACTGTTTAAAAAGCATCCCAGGGTGATACCTCAAGAAGTTGGTTGAGAAAATGTCAAGCGTACATGTCTGCAAATTCTAGGCAAAGGGTGACTACTTTGAAGATGCTAAAATATAACAGTTTTGATTTATTTTGGATTTTGTTTAGTCACAAAATAATTCCCATAGTTCCATTTCTGTATTCCATAGTTTTGATGACTTTACTATTATTCTAAAATGTGAAGAAAAAATATATATATAATAAAGAATGAGTAAGTGTTTCAAAACTTTTGACCGGTAGTGTATATTAAGACAATTAGTGACAAATATATTAGACAACTTAATAAGCTATATTAAGACAAGGTGGTGGTGTTTCATTATGTAGGCTAGCTATTAGGCTAGCAAATTGTTGTGAAGGAGCTGAAAATGAGCGACAAAGGTAACGTAGGCTTGAGTATAGACCAATGACTTATGTATTTTGGCATGTATTTGGTGACATGCTGTTGTATTTGTCCTTCACATTACCATCAAAATGAATTTGATTTGGCATCAAAATGAATTTGAATATGTTATAAAAACTTATTGCCTACAAAAACATACCTCAAAAAAGGTGTCTGCAGTAATATGCCTGCATAAGGTACTTACTTTGTGAGTATAATACCACCTAGTTTGATTGTGTAGAGTTTTCTTTTTCTGGATACTCAGGGTTTGTGTTATTAAGTTAAAATCATAGCAATGATTTACTTATAGTGCAATGCTTGGATTTCTTGATGTTGCATCTGTCTAAATGTGACTAAAATATGACTAAAATGTCAACAGTTTTCACTGACTAAAACTAGACTAAAATACTGAGGGTTTTCTTTGACTAAGATAAGACTAAAATGCCCAGATTTTCAGTCAACTAAAACTTGACTAAAAAAATAACAGGATAAGGTTGACTAAATGTGATAAAAACTAACAAGGACATTTGACACAGGACTAAGACTAAGACTAAATTAAAAAATAACTGACTAAATTAACACTAGAGGGAAGGTTTAATATGGAAAGACCTACAGAAAAGAGAGCATGTTTCCAAGGTGTATGCACTTATATGTAGCTCAGACTCAATTGCCCGTCCTCTACTAAGAAACACAAAACAATTCAATGGACAGTATGGGTGTGATTTCTGCAATCACATAGGTGGAGGTCCTTATCCATGTAGAAGACCAGAACCTCTTCTAAGATCTGAGACAGAGCATTATGACCATGCCATGGCAGCTACTCCCCAACTGCCTGTGAAGGGCCCATCAGAATTGATGAGATTAGATACATTTCAGATGATTAATGGTTTTGTCCCAGAATACCAGCACAGTGTTTGTCTCGGTGTGACTCTACAACTTGTAACTCTGTGACTGGACTCCACTAATCACAACAAAGAGCAATATAAAGCAATATAAAAAGATTATTTAGACATAATTATTTAAAATGCACTTTAAAATAATACTTTAAAGTGATATTACAATGTGTAATTTTTTTAAAGTGTATTTAAGTGTGTTTTTAAAAAAACAGTCATTAATGTCCATTTACTTTAAACTTAAATGTACTTTTAATGTATTACAATTATATTGTTAATGTGTTTTAATGAGATTGGCAATAAATCATATTAACTGCAGTTCTTCAAAGCACATTAAAAATGTTATTAGAACATTATGATTTAAAATGTACTTTAAATAATATAATTAATTTGACATTATTATAAAGTGTACTTTTCATAAGAGTTCTTAAGTGTGATAAAAAATATAGACATTAAAGTATATTCTCTTTAAGTACACTTAAGTGTCCATTCAGTTCATTTATATTATATTATTCGCAAGTACACTTTAAAAAAAATATATACTTTTAATAATTATCGTACACTACAAGTACACTTTCAGTATAATTAAGTGCACTATTTTTTTCACAAGGGTCTATATCCACAGTAAAAAGAGTCCTATATAGACATAACCTGAAAGGTTGCTCAGCAAGGAAGAAGCCACTGCTCCAAAACTGTCATAAAAAAGCCAGACTACAGTTTGCAAGTGCACATGGGGACAAAGTTTTTACATTTTGGAGAAATGCCCTCTGGTCTAATGAAACAAAAATTGAACAGTTTGGCCATAATGACCATTGTTATGTTTGGAGGAAAAAGGGTGAGGGTTGCAAGCCGAAGAACACCATCCCAACCGTGAAGCATGGGGGTGGCAGCATCATGTTGTGGGGGTGCTTTGCTGCAGGAGGGACTGGTGCTATTCACAAAATAGATGGCATCATGAGGAAGGAAATTTTGTGGATATACTGAAGCAACATCTCAAGACATCAGCCAGGAAGTTAAAGCTTGGTCACAAATGGGTCTTCCAAATGGACAATGACCCCAAGCATACCTCCAAAGTTGTGGCAAAATGGCTTAAGGACAACAAAGTCATGGTATTGGAGTGGCCATCACAAAGCCCTGACCTCAATCCGACAGAAAATTTGTGGACAGAACTGAAAAAGCATGTGTAAGGAAGGAGGCCTACAAACCTGACTCAGTTACACCAGTTCTGTCTGGAGGAATGGGCCAGAATTCCAGCAACTTATTGTGAGAAACTTGTGGAAGGCTACCCAAAACATTTGACCCAAGTTAATCAATTTAAAGGCAATGCTACCAAATACTAACAAAGTGTACAGGTGCATCTCAATAAATTAGAATGTCGTGGAAAAGTTCATTTATTTCAATAATTCAACTCAAATTGTGAAACTCATGTATTAAATAAATTCAATGCACACAGACTGAAGTAGTTTAAGTCTTTTGTTCTTTTAATTGTGATGATTTTGGCTCACATTTAACAAAAACCCACCAATTCACTATCTCAAAAAATTAGAATATGGTGACATGCCAATCAGCTAATCAACTCAAAATACCTGCAAAGGTTTCCTGAGCCTTCAAAATGGTCTCTCAGTTTGGTTCACTAGGCTACACAATCATGGGGAAGACTGCTGATCTGACAGTTGTCCAGAAGACAATCATTGACACCCTTCACAAGGAGGGTAAGCCACAAACATTCATTGCCAAAGAAGCTGGCTGTTCACAGAGTGCTGTATCCAAGCATGTTAACAGAAAGTTGAGTGGAAGGAAAAAGTGTGGAAGAAAAAGATGCACAACCAACCGAGAGAACCGCAGCCTTATGATTGTCAAGCAAAATCGATTCAAGAATTTGGGTGAACTTCACAAGGAATGGACTGAGGCTGGGGTCAAGGCATCAAGAGCCACCACACACAGACGTGTCAAGGAATTTGGCTACAGTTGTCGTATTCCTCTTGTTAAGCCACTCCTGAAACACAGACAACGTCAGAGGCGTCTTACCTGGGCTAAGGAGAAGAAGAACTGGACTGTTGCCCAGTGGTCCAAAGTCCTCTTTTCAGATGAGAGCAAGTTTCGTATTTCATTTGGAAACCAAGGTCCTAGAGTCTGGAGGAAGGGTGGAGAAGCTCATAGCCCAAGTTGCTTGAAGTCCAGTGTTAAGTTTCCACAGTCTGTGATGATTTGGGGTGCAATGTCATCTGCTGGTGTTGGTCCATTGTGTTCTTTGAAAACCAAAGTCACTGCACTCGTTTACCAAGAAATTTTGGAGCACTTCATGCTTCCTTCTGCTGACCAGCTTTTTAAAGATGCTGATTTCATTTTCCAGCAGGATTTGGCACCTGCCCACACTGCCAAAAGCACCAAAAGTTGGTTAAATGACCATGGTGTTGGTGTGCTTGACTGGCCAGCAAACTCACCAGACCTGAACCCCATAGAGAATCTATGGGGTATTGTCAAAAGGACAATGAGAAACAAGAGACCAAAAAATGCAGATGAGCTGAAGGCCACTGTCTAAGAAACCTGGGCTTCCACACCACCTCAGCAGTGCCACAAACTGATCACCTCCATGCCACGCCGAATTGAGGCAGTAATTAAAGCAAAAGGAGCCCCTACCAAGTATTGAGTACATATACAGTAAATGAACATACTTTCCAGAAGGCCAACAATTCACTAAAAATGTTTTTTTTATTGGTCTTATGATGTATTCTAATTTTTTGAGATAGTGAATTGGTGGGTTTTTGTTAAATGTGAGCCAAAATCATCACAATTAAAAGAACCAAAGACTTAAACTACTTCATTCTGTGTGCATTGAATTTATTTAATACACGAGTTTCACAATTTGAGTTGAATTACTGAAATAAACGAACTTTTCCACGACATTCTAATTTATTGAGATGCACCTGTATGTAAACTTCTGACCCACTGGGAATGTGATGAAAGAAATAAAAGCTGAAATAAATCATTCTCTCTACTATTTTTCTGACATTTCACATTCTTAAAATAAAGTAGTGATCCTAACTGACCTAAGACAGGGAAAGTTTTCTACGATTAAATGTCAGGAATTGTGAAAAACTGAGTTTAAATGTATTTGGCTATGGTGTATGTAAGCTTCTGATTTCAGCTGTAAATCAAAACATGAAACAATAACAAAAATCCAAACATACGTAACAATATTACAATTCAACCATGTATAACATTGCAGTTCCTAATAAGGCTAACAGCCTATATTACATATTTATTCACCAAAGTCGACATTTACTTGCGTTTTGTGCTTGGCAAGTGTTAATTTAGAATTTAGAATTTTGGTAGAATGTCACATCCAGAAAACCTTCCAACCCCTAACATTATTTTTTTCTGCAAATGTATGTATCCGGTAACTATTGTCAATAATATTATACGTTGAAGCTTTAAAAGTTTTGTAATGCTACCAAGGCAGTTGAAGACCAAATCCTTCACAGTGCCTGATCAAAGCTTTAATAAATGTATTAGGTTATACAAGATACAATGGAGATATTACAGAAATGCATGGTATGTTGACATGGCCTTCTTTTTGAGAATAAGAGCTATAATCAAAGTCAAAATTAATAGAAAATGTGCATAGAAAAAAAAAGCCAGTCATACAGTTACCAACTTCATTTTTCGCAGAACAGAGCAGTATGAACAGCCAGCGGCTCTGACAAGCACTGCCGTACTATCTGACAGACCAAAAGATCTACTCTTAGGAAAATCTAAATAAATGACACAGTGCTGTTTATCAGTCCTATGAAAGGTGGCCACTCTCCAAAAGAAGGGGACGTCTTTGATGACCAAGCTTCTGGGAAACGGTGTCTGCCTCCATGTAATGAAGGAACTGTGCCGTGAATGCCTCGGTTTTGCATGTGAATGATCAACTGTCAGGTTTCAATTGGTAAAAAGGTTAGTGCTGCCTGTCCTTGTCAAAAACCCTGAGGCAGCTGTTTGACAGAAAGAGCTGAGAAATGCTGCTTTTTCCAGACTGATATCCTAACATCCACAGGGCCATTATCGCCAGTCTCATTCCAAAGTGTGTTGTGAACTCAAGAGAACAGCTCTTGTCATGCAGAAGTGCGTTATCTACATGCATTCACCACAAGCTCTCTGTAAAGCTATTGTCTTTCAAACCCGTGACATATCAGTGAATTACCTCTAACTCCTCTCAATATGCCACGCTCATGACTTATGCATGCCAACCGAAGCCATAAATGCTCATAAATCTAAATGTTGTCAGGCCTCGAGACACACAGTGAATTATATATGCAAACAGTGGTGGCAAGGCAAATTTTTTCACCACTGAAGGTCTGTGGATGGATTCTGAAAGTTCATTCATTTGGTGTAGTCCCAAATTTCAGTAGTTCGTATGTTAATGTAATCTTGTGTTGAAGCAGTAAATGTATTTGGCTTGCTGTCCATTTACTCGACTCGAGTCCTGATTGCCCCCCAAAAAGGCATTAAGATGAAAGAACAGTACCATGACTATGGCAGGAAGTATTTAGGACAGCAAGCCAGCAACAATTCTATTTGGTAAATTGGCTTGGCGGATGCATCTGAATTGTTTTTCCCCCCAAACAAATTGTACAGAGGGAGTGCTTTAAGCATTTGTTTGAAGGTGCGTTCTTGTACGATTGCTGGTCGAGAGGGCTACGCTGCAATTCAAACGAGAGAACACCACTCATCGTAGAAGTGGGTGGGCTCACGATATGCGAACAGGGAAGGTGAAAATGAGAGTTGGCTCATGCTGCATTCGAAAGGGAGGGCTCACACTGCGATTCAAATGGGAGACTGTTTGAACGGGTAAGCCCAGCAAGCAGTCGAACGGAGAAGGTGAGAATGAGAGTTGGCTTGCACTGTGTTCGAAAGGGAGGGCTCACACAGCGATTTGAATGGGAGACTGCTCTATAGAGAGCGTGCTCATGGCATTTGAACGGGTAAGCCCAGCAAGCAGTCAAACAGGGAGGGTGAGCACTAGTTGGTCATGCTGCTTTCGAAAGGGAGGGCTCACACTGCGATTCGAATGGGAGACTGCTCTATAAAGAGAGAGTGCTCACAGCATTCGAACAGGTAAGCCCAGCAAGCAGTCGAACAGAGAGAAGGCTCACGCTGTGTTCGAAAGGGAGGGCTCACACTGCGATTCGAATGGGAGACTGCTCTATAGAGAGAGAGCGCTCACGGCATTCGACCGTGTAAGCCCAGCAAGCAGTCAAACAGGGAGAATGAGAACGAGAGTTGGTTTACGCTGCGTTCGAAAGGGAGGGCTTACAATGCGACTAGAACGGGAGACTGCTCTATAGAGAGAGAGCCCTCATGGCATTCAAACGGGTAAGCCCAGCAAGCAGTCGTACGGGGAGAAGGCTCGCGCTGTGTTCGAATGGGAGGGCTCACACTGCAATTCGAACGAGAGACTGCTCTATAGAGAGAGAGCGCTCACAGCATTCGAACAGGTAAGCCCAGCAAGCAGTTGAACGGGGAAAGTGAGCACTAGTTGGCTCGTGTTGTGTTCGAAAGGGAGGGCTCACACTGCAATTCGAATGGGAAACTGCTCCATAGAGAGAGAGCGCTCACGGCATTCGAACGGGTAAGCCCAGCAAGCAATCGAATGAGGAAAATGAGAACGAGAGGAACGGGACTTGTTTTGCAGGGGTAGCCTCACTCAATAGACTACCCATAGATAGGGAAATATGGTGCTTTGAGAAGTGGAGGTGGTGACCGCTATCTCCTGTAATGCTAGCTGCAGCTGCTGAGAAGCGAAGACAAAAAGGCTTCGGCAGAAGCATGGTAAAAAAGGCTGCTGCGGCAGTAGAGTAAAGTGGGCCTTCTGCAGGAGCAGAGTTTAAAGCACTGCTGCGGCAGTTGATTGAGTATTTGGGGGCATAGTGAAGGAGCTCCTGTGGGAGCGCTGCTGTGTTTCCATTGCTGTAGATGCACTTCTATGAAAGTATGGAACTTAGACACTGAAAGTGCCTGTGGAGAAAATATTAACAACTGTGTACACACGATTGGTATGGGTGGGGCACTGTTGCTGTGGTATCGAGTAGGGCACAAAAGACTTCATTAGATTTATTAACACCTGTAATGGAAGCAAAGGTTAGTTTGTACTTACCAGTAGTGGAACAAATGGTTAGTTAGGAATATGCAAATTTAATATCTTTATATACTTCTGTAATAGGGCACAAAAGACTTCATTAGATTTATTAACACCTGTAATGGAAGCAAAGGTTAGTTTGTACTTACCAGTAGTGGAACAAATGGTTAGTTAGGAATATGCAAATTTAATATCTTTATATACTTCTGTAAGGGAAGCAAAATTTTAGTTATGGAAAACGTGTCAATTATGTTCATATGCAGCTTTGAGGAAAGCAAAAATTTAGTTAAGAATACAACTTTATTACATTTGTCATGGCGGGGCACTGTTGCTGAGGTATTAAGTAGGGCACAAAAGACTTCATTAGAATCATCAACACCTGTAAGGGAAGCAAAGGTTAGTTTGTACTTACCTGTAGGGGGAGCAAATATTAGTTAGGAATATGTACCTTTATATACGTCTGTAAGGGAAGCAGAAATTTAGTTATGGAAAACATGTCAATTATGTTTATATGCAGCTTTGAGGGAAGCGAAAGGTTAGTTAAGAATACAACTTTATTACGTTTGTCATGGCAGGGCACTGCTGCAGCAGTATCAAAATGCGAAAGGGGTGATGCTGTGGCATAATTGAGAGCATGCGGGCAATGCTGCGGCAGTATCAAGCGTGGGCGG
Source organism: Myxocyprinus asiaticus (assembly GCF_019703515.2). Lineage (NCBI taxonomy): Eukaryota > Metazoa > Chordata > Actinopteri > Cypriniformes > Catostomidae > Myxocyprinus > Myxocyprinus asiaticus. The sequence goes on from NC_059365.1 coordinate 43,473,240, forward strand.
GCACTGCAGCACATTATCTGGTGGGGCACTGTGGCTGCATTATCAAATAGGGCACACATAGTTTATCACATTTAGGCACACCTTATTGTGTGTCGGGCTCATTTCGACCATGAGCAAAGGAAATGCCAATGCCACGGTTAACGGGAAAAGCTAAAAGGCTCTTAAGATTACTGCACCACCACTGCACTCGAACAGGAGAGCTCATACTGCGTTTCGGACGGGAGAGCCCACGGAATGAATGACATGAAATCTCACACTGCATTCGAATGGGAGACCCCACCCTGTGATTCGAATGGGAGAGCCTGCATTTCGGTCGAATGGGAGAGCCTGCGACCAATGCACAGAGGCTCACACTGCATTTGAACAGGAGAGCCAACACTGCATTCGAATGGTGGGTGGCACAGAGTAAAGAACTTTGCTGAATAGCAGTTTGTGATGGGTATATATTTATGAGCTGTGCCCCTCAAATTTTAATAAGAGGAAACATAAGAGGAAACAGGAAACATGATTGGAGATTTAGTGGCAAGGCCTGAAAGGTTCCGCAGTTGTGGCACCTGGAAAAACACATTTGCGCTACTTTGCAGTGTGATGGAAGTTTGTCGCATGGTCCGAAGGACACCACAGTTGTGGCACCTGTACAGCATGTTTGCGCTGCTTTGCGGTGTGGTGGGAGTTTTTTGCATGGTCGAAGGACACCGCAGTTTCGGCACTTGCACAGCACGTTTGCGCTGCTTTGTGGTGTCGTGGGGGTTTGTTGCATGACCCAAAAGATGCAGCAGTTGTGGCACATGGACAGCACATTGGTGCTGCTTAGGGATGTTTTTAGCCGAAGGCAGAAGCACCGCAGTTGTGCTTTCTTAACTAAAATAGTTGCCATCTTTGGCTCCTCGGTAGATAATGGTGAAGTCTTGGAAAGACACCTCGATAGAGAAAGTGAGAGGTAAACTTGCGTACAATTCATTGACAGGAATTTAAACCTGCTGGAAGTAATATTGGTGAGACCCTGCGGAAGGCGCAATTTCAGGCGTTGCTGTAGAAAAGACAAAATAATCATATTTAGGTGAAACTTTAGAAAAAAAATGTGCTAGGGAATACAGTACAACTTCATAATGTGAAAAAAATTGCATAAAATGATCTGAGAAATAAGAGCTTTGGCTCTGTACTGCATACAGATATTCATGGACTTGAAGTCATAATGAAGGATTCACTTTAGGCCATTCGCTCTTTAGTAGTATAACTGTCACCTGTAGTACAATATACTTCTTGCATAGGAAATGCATCGCATAACAATAGGAGTGAAATATCTAGAAATGCGTTGAGTTGCAGCTCTGCACTGCATACAGGAATGCAAGAGAAATGTGCTGGGAAATATAGTATGTCTTAATAAACAATGTGAAAAACAGCATAAAATGATCTGAGAAATAAGAGCTTTGGCTCTGACATGCATGCAGATATTCAGGAGAAATGGACTTGCAATCATTACTGAAGGATACACTTGTGGTCATTCGCTCCTTAGGAGTATGACTGCCCCCTGCTGTACAATATATGTCAATAATGCTGAGAGGAAGCGAGACACATTGCAGAATGATTATGAATGAGTTTGAACGCAGTGCATGATCTGCCTTTTGCGGATCTGAATTCGGCTCATGTCTGTTTGGACAGAGGCCGTGTATAAATACAGTGTGCTGTGGAATGGTCAGAGCGGGTGCTGTGCGGCAGCGAGCTTGCGTTAAAATGTCTGTGTTGGTTTTAAAATAATTTGTCATTAGATTATCGGTCGATTGAAGGGAGTTCTGTGTTGCATGATGCCCCTGTGTTCAGAATTAAATAAATCACGCTCCAAAGGGCACTTTGGAGGGAATAACAATCGTGATATTCATGTTAGAAGATGAGGAACAATCGCTGAATAAAGCACGCCCCCTAAACAAGCTGTGGCATGGTAATGAGGCTGACAGGCATCACCTGTGTGGCAGAACCTGATTAAAAATGCTGGGGGTTGAAATGGTGGTTGGATTGAATAGTTCATCTTTGTTTCTTTCACTTTCAAATAAAATTGAATTCTTATGGCATGAAGCCGGAATGGCGCCCGTTCGCGGAGGCAGCTGGCACTGCTTTCTGGGTGGAAAGCAGCCAGTTTGTGGCAGCAACTTCGCGCTATAAACTGCTTCATCGAATGGAGCATAGAAAGAGAGACAGGGTAAAAAAAAAAACATTTAAAAAAAAAACAAAAAAAACAAAAAACAAAAAAAAAAAAATATATATATATATATATATATATATATATATATATATATATATATATATATATATATATATATATATATACATATATATAACACTTTACGTGGTAGCCGTCAATACTGCCAAAAATAAAGAGCTGTTGTGGCAGCTTCTGTTGAATAACAAGACTGTTTGGATGGAAGAGCTGTTCTGGTGGAGCCGAATGCTTCGCAGGGAAGTTGCAACCAATGATCCATCTGCCTGGGTCTGTTCGTGGGAAATGGGTGGGGCCAAATGCCGGAAAGACTCTCATGTCTGGAGAGTTGTCACAGGAAGCAGGTAAGCAGCGGCTTATATACTCCTGCTCGTGGGTTGTGATTTGTCAGATTAAAATTAACATGCTCCTCCCGAACCTCTGTTAATTAACTCCATTTTATCTATCTATGTGAAGTGACAGTCAGAATGTGAAGGTTTCAAATGTCTTAATAGAGAAAGAGATTTTAAAGGAAACAGCATTTAACATGCGACACAACAAACTCAAAGAGCATCAGTGGGAGGAAAAGTCAGACGTAGCCTTCAGCCTTTGCTAATCACAGAGAAAGAGGAAAACGGAGAAACAGAGAGAGAAAGAGAGAGAGAGAGAGATCTGTGTGTGTGTGTTAGCATTCATTTAAAAGTGAACTGGTTGTCTTCCTGTTTCATGATGGTGTGTGTGCAGATAGTTATGTGTGAAAGTTAACATTAGCTTAGTGGCGAGCACTCAGGGCCAGCAAAGCCTGCAGAAAAAAAAAGAAAAATAAAGAGAGAATTTTTGATCGCTTTCCACTCTTGAGTGGTTTCATCAGCAGAATTTGTCAGTAGGCCTATAAATACAAATAATGGCGAACGGTTTATCAAATCAGAGGCCAATCTCATGAAAGCAAGTTGAACAAATTATATACACTCACCGACCACTTTATTAGGTACACCTTTACACCTACTTATTCATGCGATTGTCTAATCAGACAATTGTGTGGCAGCAGTGCAATACATAAAATCATGCAGATATTTTGGTGCCAGACGGGCTAGTTTAAGTATATCTGTAACTGCTGATCTCCTGATTTTCACACACAACAGTCTCTAGAGTTTACTCAGAATGGTGTCAAAAACAAAAAAACATCCAGTGAGCAGCAGTTCGGTGGATGGAAATGCCTTGTTGATAAGAGAAGTCAATGGAGGATGGCCAGACTGGTTCAGCTGACAGAAAGGCTGTGGTAACTCATATAACCACTCTGTACAATTGTAGTGAGCAGAATAGCATCTCAGAATGCACAAAATGTCAAACCTTGAGGTGAATGGGCCACAGCTGCAGAAGACCACATTGGGTTTCACTTCTGTCAGCCAAGAACAGAAAGCTGTGGCTGCAGTGGGCCTACCATCTGTGTACCTCAGCAGAAATTGAAATTTGTCAGACCAGGCTATGTTTTTCCAGTTTTTAACTGTCCAATTTTGGTGAACCTGTGCCCAATCCAGTTTCAGCTTTCTGTTCTTGGCTGACAGAAGTGGACCCCAACATGGTCTACTGCTGTTATTGAAAATGGAGACTTTCGAAAATGCTCTCTAGTAACACATACAGTGGCGGATTTTGGCATAGACGATATAGTTCTCTTGGGCATCCCGACAAGCTGTCTTTTCTCGCTCATGGGAAGTCGAAAACATTTAAGTGAGTTAGTTTGGATGGTTCATGTAAATAAACCGGTTTTAAACAATTTACTAACTAACATGTTCTGATGAATTTATTAAACTCGAAAGGATCACTTATTTTCACATCAAATAATAATTAGTAAGTGCTTTTTTGCAGGTTTTCTAGCATGTCCATTGCTAACAATGGGTTTATTGAAGTTTAAACTAGACTATCTTAAGCATTCAGTGTAATATCATGTTTTTGTAGGTTGCTTTCATGTCTGTTTAAGTTTGTGAAAGTTGTAAAATTTTCAGTAGGTTCTTTGGTATTATATGGTATAAATATTTTATAGTTTATGGCCATTATCACTGGTAAATTAGAATTTAATGTGGGAATCTGGAGAACTTAATTTACTGAATAAATCTGCAGCTCTGAATGCTGTCAGTCAAAGCTCAAAGTGACCCTGCCGTTAAAGCCACACGGTTGTGCATCTCGTGCCCCAGAGACACACTACGAAACAGGCTTACCTGAAGGAGTAACAGCTAGTCTTTATATGTGAAATAATTAACAGTGTTTACTCAAGAAGGAGCTTAAAGTCCAGATGATTAAGAGCATTTTACACGGCACGTGGTAAGCGTTAAGCTTTTGTGATCTGAACAGTATGTAGCAATGTAACAATGCTGCAGTTTAATGCAAGATAGTGAAAATGTTTCTCATTTACTCAATTAATGTTAATATTGTATTCTGTGTTGCATGTAAGTGATGGTTAAAAAACAACAACCAAGTCAAGTCAAGTAATTTTTATTTGAATAGCGCCTTTCACAACACACATCGTTTCAAAGCAGCTTTACAGAAAATCATGCATTAACAGAAAATGAAACTGTAATATCTATTATGTCTTAGAGTCATCATTGTGTAGTTTGATAAAATACGATTGTGAATTGTGTTTAAAAATAATTAAATAATAACTGTATTTAGAACCCCAGTGAGCAAGCCGAAGGCAACTGTGACAAGGAACTCAAAACTCCATAAGATGTTGGTTAATGGAGAAAAATAACCTTGGGTTAAACCAGGCTCACTGTGGGGGCCAGTTCCCCTCTGGCTAAACAGCATGAATATAATGCCAATATTACTTATGTATAGTGCAAGTCATGGTTTAAAATTATTAAACTAAGTAAGTGTTAAGGGTCAGTGTTTAAACAAAGATTTTGTATGAATTTTAAGATTAATGACTATGTATTTCATTTCAAGAGTATAGACCATCATTAGACCGAGGTGATGCAGGCAGAGATCAGTTAGGATCGCAGTTCAACCGGCTGGTAATTTCGTGAGGTCTATCCTAAGTCCAAGGTTCAGGCAATGGCATATGAAGTATCCCATGTCTTATGGTTGGTGTTGGCATCGGTTCATCCTCTGAAGTTCATCGTATATATATATATTTTATATTATAGATCTGCTTTGGGTGTTGGGTGGCTTTAGATATTGTTCCCACAATTGTTTTGTTGTTGTTATTCTATCGTAGAGTACATCAAAACTTAGGCTAATGAACGTATTTTAGCCAAATGTGACTTTTCCTTGAGAACTTAATGCAATTTGAGAGATTAAATAAATTTTTTTTCCCGATTACTCAATTAATCGTCAGAATAATTGCTAGATTACTCGATTACCAAAATAATCGATAGTGACAGCCAACAATTTTATATAATTTCCACAAATTATTTTCTCCCCTTTTTTCTCCCCAATTTGGAATGCCCAATTCCCAATGCACTCTAAGTCCTCGTGGTGGCGTAGTGACTCCCCTCACTCTGGGTGGCGGAGGATGAATCTCAGTTGCCTCCACGTCAACCCACGCATCTTATCACGTGGCTTGTTGAGCACATTACCGTGGAGACATAGCACGTGTGGAGGCTTCATGCCATCCACCGCGGCATCCACGCACAAATCACCACTCATCCCACCGAGAGCAAACTACATTATAGCGACCATGAGGAGGTTACCCCATGTGACTCTACCTTCCCTAGCAACCGGGCCAATTTGGTTGCTTAGGAGACCTGGCTGGAGTCACTCAGCACGCCCTGGGATTCGAACTCGCGAACTCCAGGGGTGGTAGTATTTCCACACATTTTTAGCATAAACCGTGAATCTGAGGTATTCCCATCACTTTTCTCCATGTTTGACAGCTGAAAAACAAATGCTTGAAAAGCTTGAAGCAGGCGCGACATATCAAACTGCACAGCTGCCATTCTATTATCTCCACAGTAACAGAGTAACGTCTCCTCCTTGACTGCTCTGCATCACTGTGTGTCATTAACCCTGCATGTATGAACCCACAACAGACAATAACTTTTTCCATTACACGAATGTTGAATTAAAGTGAAACTAGAACATTTTACGTTCACTATCAAAATCCTTGTCTAAACTTTTGCGGGACCTCAGACAGCGCACACACACATCACAGCTAGCATTTATTCTTAAAGGAATAGTTCACCCAAAGATGAAAATTCTCTCATGATTTACTCACCTTTAAGCCATCACAGATGTGTATGACTTTGCTTCTTCAGCAGAACTAAAGTGAAGATTTTTTTTATACACATTTCAGCTCTGTTTGTCCATACAATGCAAGTGAATGGGTGCCATTGGTCTACTGACTGTTTGATGGTTCAAAGGCATTTTTAGGCAGCATAAAAGTAATCCACAAAGACTCCAATCGATCAATTAATGTTTTCTGAAGCAAACCGAGAGATAGGTGTAAGAAACAAATCGATAATTTAACTTTAAATCATTGCTTACGGCCAGCGATGGATTGCTGTTTGAAATTACATAACTCTCGCGTCACGTTCATTCCTCTGTTGACTTTTCGAGTGAACGCACAATTGCGATTATGTCACGTGATGCGTCACTTCGGTAGGAGAGAACGGAGTGGAAGACCCGGGATGTCTTCAGAATCAACACCCGGGACTTCTTCAGGTATGCCAACATGTTATCTATAGCTCTGAATCAGAAACATAGGTCCCCCTGTACAAGGTTATTGTAAAACAATACCTGAATGCTTTCGCAGTCTTGATTAAAAAATGGTTGTTGAATTGCATTAGCTATAGTACAGTCTTTTACCAATTCATTAATTTCCATACCAAATTTAGTTATTTTTAGGTTATTTTGTGTTTGGCAGACGTAGATAGCTTTCTATATTGCATAACAATAGTGTTGGAGCTATTGCCCATAACGGTCCTATTTATAGTCACATGTGACAGTTTCTTAGCAAGCTATTGCCAATTAACATCCTATTTAGAGCCACTTTAGTGTAACAAAAGCGTTTGAGCTACTGCCCATTACCAGCCTATTCATGTCCACTATTAACAGCTATCTGTCCATTCCAAATGGTATTTTACAATTTGATTGGTCTATTTAATCAATTGCTATATTTAAATTGTATATTTGTCTATCCTTTGCAGAGAAAACAAGTGATTCTGCAGACCTGAGTGAGGTGGAGAGACCTGAAACCCCTGCGACCCCAATGCTCGCCAGCACACACCTGGGCCCACAGCTGCCTCCACTGACATCCAGGAAGAGGAAGAGGATGAGCAGCTCAGCTGTTCAAAACCAGGAGTTCCTGCAGAGCCTGCATGAGAAGTGCATGCAGTTCTTTGCCAAACAGATGGCACCATGCCACCATGTAGATTACACGGACCAATGACCAAATGGTGTCCATGATGTCAGAAGTGCTTAATGCACTGAGACCGCCACAAGTGTATATGCAGGCACTCTTGAATCCAATTCAGCTCCAATCGACTCCAACACATCCCCACAACCCAAGATATCACCCCAGCTACCACAGAAACCTGAACCCCACACTTGATATGTCAGGTAAGGAAGTGACGGATTTCTAAGACTTTAATTTAAGAACATCTCTTGAGTGCAATGCAGCTCAACTCGACTCCAACATGCACATAACCCACATAACCCCTGCTACCACAGAAATCTGAACCCCACATTTGATATTTTGGGTAGGGAAGAGACTGATTTGTATTTTAAGAACTGTTCTTCTTAATATTTTGTGCATTTATTTTTTTTTTATTTTTTTTTATTTTTTTTTTTTGTGTGCTTCCGTTTTTTAAATATCTTTTTGCAAATAAAGTTCTTAAACTGTAAATCCAGGCTGTGATGTTGTGACACCATATGATAGCTTGCTTTGCCAAGTGTTTTGGCAATTTGCATTTAAAAACTTTTACTGTAAGAGCAAGATGCACCAACCACTTTTCAGATGCATAACTGTAAAAGACCTCTGTTCCGTCGGGAAAGGAGGAAGCTGGGACCTGGTTGAGCAATCAACATAAAGTTTTAATGATACAAATTAACTTCAACATAACATAAAAGACACACACAAACAAAACTCCGTGTGTCTCTTTCTCCCTCCCTCACTGGTGTCTCTGGCTCCCCTTTATATATCTCTGCTGCTGATTAGGTGACTCAGCGCCAACCGTGCACCCTCACAGCTCGGCCACGCCCTCCTCCTCGTCACACTCCTCCACTGCCTGATTCAGGCTGGGGAAACCTCCGGCTTGACATACTCCCCTCCTTTCCTGTAGGGGAGGTGTTGCCCTTCCGGCCATCCGTCTGCCGGCAGGTCTTCCCCGCCTCCTTGGACCCTGGGAGAGATGAGTGTATGGAGAGGGGAGAGGGAAAGAGTGAGGGGGAGAGACAAAGAGAGAGAGTCCACTGGTCCTCAGCCACTCCTCCCCCTGGCAGGCGGTAGCAGCTACTCCACCCCCTGGTAGACAGCAACGGTTCCTCTGTGACCCGGCAGATGGCAGCAGGTCCTCCGTCCCCTGGTGGCCGGCAACAGCTCCAACACTTTCTCCAAGGAGGAAGCTGGGACCTGGCTGAGCAGTCAACATAAAGTTTTATTGATACAAATGAACTTCAACATAACATAAAAGACACACACAAACATAACTCTGTGTGTCTCTCTCCCCCTCCCTCACTGGTATCTCCGGCTCCCTTTTATCTCTCTCTCTCGCTGATTAGGTGACTCGGCACCGGCTGTGCACCCTCATGGCCCGACCACGCCCTCCTCCTCGTCACAATAACAAAAAGGTATGCTAACTTCTTACCTTTTCGATTATCTGATCCAGATTGATATTTTATAATTGTTGGCCATGTACTCTGTAAGGACCCGCCTGACCATTGCACCAGCTGTGCCTGATGGTCTTGAAATAGGCTGAGGGGTCGTTCTCTGAACAGACACCACTTCATCAAGCCAGGAATTGATGACTGATTCCTTTTCCCATTCACAGAAATTGTGCAGTGCACAACAAGTGGCAATAGCATAAGGGGAGAATGTGAAGTGAAAGTTGCTTCTCCTCATAAGCACTCTCCATCATGACTTTAGCCTTCCAAAGGCGATTTCAACCACAGTCCTGGCAGCACTCAAATAAACATTGAAAGATTCCTTCATAGAGGTGTGGGTGTATCCTTATCCCCAAGTAGGAAGTAGTTAACTGGTGCCCCCTGAATGTCCTTAACTCCCTATATGTTTAAGTAAATAAATAAAACAATTAGTTTCGGTTATTTTCTGATTGTCTTATTTCTCAATATTCAAACAGAAAAAGCTATTTGCAAGACTGTGTGGTAACCATAGCTGCAAACAGCATACCTTTGGAAGGAGGTGAACTTTCTGAAAAAGCTCAGACAGCCTCAGGACATTAGCATCATGTGCACTTCCAGGTAGTGATGGGTCGTTCATGAACAATTCGTTCATTTTGAATGAATCTTTTATGTGACTCAGAAGAATGAGTAGTCTCAGAGAGTGATTCGTTCATTTTGTGTTGGCCGCGCATGTGCATTGCGCAACCTCCGTTCGTTTGTTACGTGAAAACCGCATAGGTGTTGTACAGGAAACAGAAATGATTAGTTCACCTCTCAACTCTTTTGGTTCAAGTCGTTCATTCTTTTGTCACATGACAGCTGTATACGCTATGCATTGCTCACACAGGAAACAGAAATGATTATTTTACCTCTCGAGTCTTCTGGTCCAAGTTGTTCGTTCTTTTGTCACACGTATACGCTATGCACATACGTCTGTCACATGACAAAAGAACAAATGACTCAGACAAGAAGATTCCAGAGGTGAACTAATCATTTCTGTTTTTCATAATTTGTCCTTGACTGCATTATCAATTTTTCCTTATTGGGACTATAATCAAAGTTTGCGTAAGTAGACGTGTTGGGGGGGATTTGGCTATTGAAAATGTAACATTTTAATTTAATTCTGCTTAAATGAACAAAATGACTTGAATAAAGGTTCGTTCATTTTGCTGAATGAGACTCAAAGATTCAAGTCAGTAAAATGATCTGATCTTCCCATCACTACTTCCAGGAACCTTGCAGCTGATATTCCAAAAGCTGAGGGGAAATGTAAAAAAGTAAATGTTATTATGCTGTTTCAAACTTAACTGCTTGCTACTTATTTAGCAAGCTTTTTACAGTAGAAATACATGTATGTACAATACAATTTAATATTTAATATTTTAACCAGTATCTATCATCAACGGCACCCTGAAGGACATATGATGTCCATCCTTTTCGATTAACAAAATCTCTGTAGTCATTGGTGGATGCAAGAACAGGTATAAGACAGCCAATGATGCATCCAATTACTTGTGGAATAGAAAACCGGTCCTGGAAATGTTGGGCTATGCTGCGAGCTTCCGTCTCAGTGGGAACTCAGATGAAGTCCGATACTATAGACAATGCCTTTACAAACATGTACACTAATTTTTTAACGGTCGATTTGTATACGCCGAACTGATTAGCAACAAGTCTGTATTTTCCACAACTACCTAGCTTGTAAAGAGCAATTGTGACTCTCATTACCAAAGGCAGAGGAGTGTGCACAGTAATTTCATTGGGGCTCATCACATACTTAAGTTTATTACATAACTTTACAAATGAGCTCAGTGTCATTCGAAAGTTCTCTCTCCATTCGTTGTCAGTAAATTCCTTCAAAATGACTCTCTCCCACCAGTCCTTGCTTCACACACGCATCCAATACTCATGGGTTGCTTCAGAGGGAAATGTACCTATATAACTAATAGGTGCAGCGAAGCCATTATCTGTATTTGTACCTGTATTTGTTCATATGACAAAATGATCTGTATCTGTCTCTGTATTCAGATAGTACCGGGTGTGGGCGGGGCTTAAATCAGAAGTGCGTCAAAACCCATTTTTAAATGTTACTCTTACATTTATAGTTTCTATTAATACAATATGCCTTGTATATGCCTTTTCATAATGATAACCTAATAATAATAATCATAATTATTATTATTATTATTACTATTATTATACAACTATTGTTTACATTTTTTTTTTTTTTTTTTACTAGATGAAGCTTCATTTGTAGGCTACATTAACTGTGGAATATGTTGTTAACTGTGGTTTCACCTGGTATTTCTGATATTAATATCTTAACTTGAAACATAATTTTCATTTGTCTGTGCATGTATATGTGCAACATTATTCTGAAGGCAAGAGGTGTTAAGCAAAATGTGAAAAGTCAAGCACACATTTTGCATTGAATAATATATACAAATTCAAACATTATAAAAGCAATGAAAATAAAATTAATATAGCCTTCAAACAGGTGAAAGTCCCATAAATCTATCAGCAATTTTTACGATAAGACACCATTATTATCCAATAATAATAATAATAATAATAATAATAATAACAATATAGCACCTTACCAGAGGTAGCACAGTTTAAAGAAGAAGAAGAAAAAAAAAAAAGATGGAGCATGTTTCAGTTTCTTTGTTTTACATAAGGAGGAATATTCCTAATAGATGGATCCTCTATGGAGCATTTTAACTTTTTTTCAGGATAAAGTTTTAACCAGTTAATAACCTTAATCGCTGATGTGGATATACAGTAAATGTGGTCAACTTTAAGAGATGGAAATCATCACTTCAGGTCAGGAATTTAACATCGCGCTCAGGTTTAGGCTATAAATGAATACATGACAATCACATGTGAATCGTGTGATACATTAACAGACATTTCAAGAAGTGGAAAGTGTACATGATGTTTTATCTTAATGTTACACATGACAAGATCCAGACGTGCACAATTAACAGACCACGCCCATCTGATCTGAAATCACAATGTTTGCATTTTCATTCATTAGGTTTACACTTTAGAAATATTGGCTGCACAGATTCATAAATGATTTGTATTTGTGTATATGTTTGTTTAAAATGTCGCTTTATCATTATGACTCTTGGATAATCAGTCATACAAATATTTTTTATATTATTCGGATGAATCCGTTATTCATTTAAAAGTCATTATTCGTGCTTTTCTGAAGAAGGTATTTGGCTTCAGGCACATCCCTAATAATGAAGTCTGTGTACGCTCAGGTCTAACTCTTGACATAGAGCATTGTACTGCATCCTGTTGGCAATAATCATTTTCAAATTGATTGCCATAGTTGACACCTGAAAATACAGTGAAACAATGGAGAACAAAAAAAACGTCTTCCTCAGAAGCCATGTTTGTTATTTACACCGGTGTCGCGTCACAGAAAGATGACGTTATATCCCATGTGATGTGTCGAACAGTTTTTGCATCACATCCGGTTCTCGGAAGTGGGGGTTAGAAAGCTGCTTATTGACCAAACTGCATGTATACGGACAGTACGCCACTTATACAGTGCATGATTGTGCCACTGATACTGGATGCTTGTGAGTACGCTGCGCGCACTTGTACTGCCTCTTCACACTAGTGCCCATTTGTTTGTTCAGTTGTCTGTTTGTTTTTTGGACCTCTGGAATAACTGCTTGGAGTTTGATTTTGATCTTGCTCATAACACCATTTCTTTTTATCAGTATTTTTCAGATATTAAATGCTCTTCTGAAATAAATGGACATGGACTATGTTTACAAATGATCCTGATGACTGACCTGGCTCCTTTTTGTGATCCCATCACGCCGATCTGCTGCGAGCCCTCTCCCTTCGTATCCACCACCTCCTCCACATACAGTGTGTTTCTACTCTCTTTATTATTTGTGCTGGTATTCCTTAAAACAGTATTCCTTCATTCCTGTGGTTTGTTTGGTGTGGTTTCGATACGGTTCTGGCTAACACAGTAGTTTTATCGGTAAGCTGTTTGCTTGGGTCCCGAACAATTATTGGTCATGTCTCTGTTTAACTGCTTTCAGATGCTGTTCTTTGGAGTTTTTGAAGTGTTTTTGGTTGGCTTCAACCACAATTTTTCGTCTGACATGGCTGTTCAGTACTCAACTGCTCAGCTTAGAACTTTGAAAGGATTTTCTTCTCCTGCCCTCAGACACTTATGAGTGGTGTAAACAACTCGGAAATTGTATGCCATCCACATTATACACCAATAGAAGAGGACACTTTGGACTTTTCACCACTCGTCTCCGACTGGCATTCCTGCTATCTGGTCTAACACCCAGGCTCCCCATAAATTTCTACATTCAAATCATGTAATTAATTGTGGAAATTTGAGATCATTTCCTATTGATCCCCATTATGGCAGCCACAAACTCATGTCTTCAAATTTACACTGCACCTTGTTAAACTCTCGCTCTTTAACAGGCAAATCATCAGTGCTTAATTACATGATTACTGACAAAAAAACTGGATATGTTTCTTCTTACTGAAACTTGGCAAGTGCCCAATGACTTCCTAAATTTAAACTTGCTTTCTCTGACAACAAACTTTTAAACTTTAATTTCAGTTTTCCAATATCTACACCATGTATAAAAAAAATAAAAAAAACTGCTTTCCTACCATAAAATCAGCTCTGTCAACCCCACATCTTTCTCTGTTTCTATAAGGGCCTCTACTCTGTCAGACTCTTTATTATCTTACTGTCCATCAGAGATCTGTTCTATCTATAATGATGCTATGTATTTCTAAAGCACTTCAGAAGCATGGCCCTGTTAAGACTAGGATGGTTACCTCCACTCACGCCTCACCCTGGTTCACTCCCGAGCTCCGGACTATGAAAGCTGAAGGCCGTCGCATTGAAAGATTGTACAGAAAAACTGGACTAACTATACATTCTTTGGTTTATACAGAGCACCTGCTTAATAACCGAACTACCCTCACTGCTGCACGCTGCTCCTATTTATCCTCCACCATTAAAAACTCTAGATGCAGACCTAAAGCATTTTTTGCAAAGGTAAATAAACTCATTAATCCTCCAGAACATGATGTTTCTGGCTCTGATGAGCTTGTGAATGGCTTTCTTTAATTCTTCGCAGACCAATAAAAGTCTATTTCTGAGTCTATTGCCAATGATACCTCATATACATGTGCTTCTCACACTGAGTCTTGATCAGTCCACCCAAATTTTTCTCTGTCTGCCTTTACTCCTACTACTACTTCTACTATAAGTGATCTAATTATGAAGTCTAACTCTACATCCTGTCAACCTGACCCTGCTCCCACATCTCTACTTAAAATGTGTGTCTCTGATATTTCACCTACCATCACACATTTGATAAATTGTTGTTTAGCCACTGCCACTGTTCCAGCAGCCTAATAACTGTTGCTTTAACCCCCATTCTTAAGATATCTGGTTTTGATCATTTAAATTTGAATAATTACAGGCTGATTTCAAATTTACCGTTCCTAGCAAAAATAACTGAAAAAGTAGTAGCCTCACAGTTGCAGTGTTACTTAAATTTAATGGTCTTTTTTAACCTTTCCAGTCTGGTTTCCATCCATCACACAGCACTGAGACTGCTCTTCTACAAGTGGTTAATTACATCCTCCTGTCTATGGATTCTGGGTCTACAAACATCCTAATCCTCCTTGATCTAAGTCCCTCTTTTGACACTGCTTTCCATTATATTCTCATTTCTCACTCTCTGAAAGCATCACTGGTTCAGCTCTACCCTGGCTTACTTCTTACCTTACTGACAGAAAATATTTAGTCACTATACAAAATTACAAATCTACCACTGCTCCTCTAACACAAGGTGTTCCCCAGGGTTCAGTTCTTGGACCATTACTGTTATTATGTACATGCTTCCACTTGGTGACATCATACATAAACATGGCCTTCAATTTCATTGCTATGCTGATGACATCCAAATGTACCTTACCACCAGCTCTGACTCACCATCTCTTCCTGACTCACTCACTGCATGTATCAGAGACATCAAACACTGGATGTCCCTTAATTTTCTTAAAATCAATAAAAACAAAACTGGAATATTATTAATTGGCTCCACTACTCAAGTAAAAAGAATGGACCTGTGTTTATATATATAATATATATATATATATATATTTCCTTTTTTTTTCTATCTTGTATCGTTTATCATGTTATGAAATGTATTTCTGAAATGTACTTATTGTGAAGCAACCTTGAGCTTTGGGAAAAGCGCTATATAAATAAAACTACTTCTTCTACTTCATGTAAACGGAAATGCAGCTTTCTCACAGTAAGCCACGTTCTTGCAATATGCAGCTTTCTGGTATCCATGTAAACACACTCACTGTAGGCTGTTACCAATAAGATTAAATGAACATCAACTAATATTATAATAATACAACCCTACGGCTGGTTATTGGAATTGATTTCCAAATTTTATTTGATTAAATTAGATTCCAATTTTGATTCAGTTCAATAGCAATTCTTTTTCAAGTATTTCAGTTACAATGTCAAGAGGCATGTTTTTATAATTACATATTGCCTGATCTCTACATTGCATAATGTGCATTGTGACTGAAATGCATTCCGGGATCACTTTTTTTTCTCATTCATGTATTTCCAAGTATTTTGTCTATTAAGTTAACATAGCCTACAAAACTAATATAATGTAATGACACTGAGGAGGAGATGTCAGCGTTTCTCCAGATTTGTAATGAATTGTTATTAAACAAAACTGTAACCATGTCCATTTTAGCCAACTGAATAAAAGGTAACACTTTACAATAAGGTTCCATTTGTTAAAACTAGTTAATGTATTAGGTATCATGAACAAACAATAAACAATATATTTTTACAGCATTTATTCATCTTAGTTCATGTTAGATAATATTAATACAATTGTCCATTGTTAGTTCATGTTCATTCGTAGTTCATTAACTAATGTTAACATATACAACTTTTGATTTTAAAAATGTATTACTATATGTTAAAAATTAACATTAACCAAGGTTGAGAGGAGTCGCGTGGCACCATGCGGGGGTCGGACGTGTAAACGGTGAGCTCTGTGCACTTTGCTATTTTTTTATTATTTTTTTGTCATAAACCGGTGAGATTCGATACACCCTGCTACATAACTGTTCTAGGAAGTCAACAAGGCAAAGAATTCAAAATCCTTGGGCTCTGGAGATATTAAAAGACACTTACATGCTCAAGCTGATACCTCTGACAGGCCCGCAGACCAGGGACTCGGTTTGGACGGTGCGGTGGGAGAAATCCAGCGGCAAGTGGCGAGCATGTCTGTAATGCTAACGAAGGTTATAGTTGACCTGGAGGATCCGGCTGTAATACGTTCATAGATTACGGCGATGGAGGTGAAATTGGTTACAAGATTGTTGGACGTCGAGAGGCGGATTGATTATCTGGAGTCATCAGAGAGGGAATTAGCTGTTAATCCGCCAGTGACCAAGACAGAGTTGGAATGCATTTGGGAAAAACTGGAAGATTTAGAGAATTGTAATCGGTTAGTAAACAATGTCTGAATTGTTGGAACTCCTGTGCATGAAGAAGGTCGAGATATGGTGAAATTCCTAGACGAGCTCTTCCCGAGTCTGCTCAACATAACAGGCTATAAGCTGGAAATCGAGCGAGCTCACAAAGTCCCGGCTCGCAGATCCACTGAGGGAGACAGGCCCCGATCAATTCTGGCCAAATTTCTGAGATCATACGATAAAGCTCTTGTGTTACATGAGGCAAGGAGCAAAGGAAGGCTTTCTTGGAAGAACCACAGCATCTTCTTGTTCCCAGACTTTGCGAATTCGACAAGAGAGAAACATGATCAATTCAAGGAATTCAAGAAACTCTTATATCAAGGGAAGGTCGCTTTTGCACTGATGTTTCCGGCCAAACTGAGAATAGATACTAAGGATGGCCGCAAAATATTTACATGCCCACAACAAGCATTGTCTTTCATAGAGACAATGGGGTGAGTGAGCCATTTGGTGATTTTCATGTGGCCCCGAAGTGAGCTTGTCTTGCTAAAC
The DNA here is from genome assembly GCF_019703515.2 of Myxocyprinus asiaticus. Taxonomy (NCBI): domain Eukaryota; kingdom Metazoa; phylum Chordata; class Actinopteri; order Cypriniformes; family Catostomidae; genus Myxocyprinus; species Myxocyprinus asiaticus. The sequence continues at coordinate 43,490,347 of NC_059365.1, forward strand.
ATACACTTGACTGCTGAGGAAGCAGGGTGCCATTTTTGTTTCTTTTTCTGATGGCTCCGCCTAGCGGCTGGAGTTTGTTTTGTGTAGTAACACTCCTTCAAGAAAATTTTGCATTGACGGAGGATCGCTTTTGCACTGATGTTCCCGGCCAAATTGAGAATGGATACTAAGGATGGCCGCAGGGTATTTGCATGCCCACAGCAAGCGATGTCTTTCATAAAATTGATGGACTGAGGAAGTTATGGTGTGTTTCTCATGTGGCCCCCAAGTGAACTTGTCTCGCTGAACATACACTTGACCGTCCGAGGAAGTGGGCGCCTGTTTTGTTTCTTTTTGTGCTGGTTCTGCCTAGCGGCTGAAGTTTGTTTTGTGGAATAACACTCCTTCAGGACAGTTGTGGATGAATCTGCTCGTTCTTTGTGTTTATGCTTCCTATTGTCTGGAGTTGGTTTTGTGGAGTATTTTGTGAAGGTTTTTGGAAGGATTAGGACATCTGCTGCATTCACGAACAGCCGGCTCACTGAACATTCGTTTGACTGTCTGAGGAAACTGAATGGCCCCCTTTTTTTTTTTTTTTGTGCTGGTTCCGCTAGAGGCTGAATCTTGTTTTGTGGAGAAACACACCTTTGAGACAGTACTGTAAATGAATCTACATGTTCTTTGTGTTTATTCTGCCTATTAGATGAAGTTTATTTTACAGAGTATTTTCTATTATATAATTATGCCTCACAAAATTTGTATAGAATCACCGGAATTGAGCAATCCGATGGCAATGTTGTCGCGGGGGCTCTCGTAGGTCTAAATGGACTTTTTGAGTTTAGAGGGATGGAGGCCGGTTGGCGCTGTCGTGCGTGGGGTTAATGCGCACGTTTTTCTTTTTTCTGTTTATTCGGTTCGGGGGGAAGTTCTGGGTTTTATTGTTGCACTAATGGGGAATGTGGTCTTTATAATCTTGTTTTTGATACACAATCTATTTTTTCTAATATGTCAAAATGTCAAATGTTAATATGAGTGGATTGTCTTTCTCCACGTGGAATGTGAATGGGTTGGGGCACCACATAAAAAGAAGGAAGGTTATTTCTTTTCTTAAGCGTAAGAAATATTATATAGTGTTTCTTCAAGAAACGCATCTTTCTCCGCAGGAAGCTGAAAAAATTGGGAAGATATGGGGTGGACATGTTTTCTTTAGCGCTGGCTCAAGTAAGATCAGGGGAGTCATTACACTGATAAGTAAGCAGCTACAATTCAAAGGTCTCAAACAGAGTAAAGATAAATTAGGAAGAGTCATTATTCTTTTAGCTGAAATTCAGGAGCAAAGTTTGATTTTGGCTAATATTTATGCACCTAACGCTGATGATCAGGGCTTTTTTATAGATCTTGAAGGGATGTTGCAAACCGTTGGCACCCCTCATGATATAATATTGGGAGGAGACTTTAATCTTATTGATGGACTCAGTCCTTGATCATAGTGAAGCAAAAGTCTGTAAGCCCCCTAGAGCAACATTGATGCTTCTCAGGATGTGTAAAAATCTTGGTCTTATATTTGGAGACTTTTGAACCCATCTGGTAGGGACTATAAAATTTTTCATAAGTCCATAAGATTTATTCTAGAATAGATTTTTTTAATTTATTTATTTATTTTTTATTTTTATCTAAGCCCCTCATTTCATCTGTTGTTGACTGCTCAACTGAAAACATCTTAGTCTCAGATCACGCCCTGATGAGTTTAGAGGTGTTGCCACATATGGTGAAAAATAATTCATATAGTTGGTGCTTTAATGTATCCCTTTTGCAAAATCCTGATTTCCAACAAATATTAAAGGATGAAATCAATGTTTATATGGAGACCAACTGGTCCTCAGTATCTTCTGTGGGCGTGGCGCATGGTCAGGCTCCTGTCGCTGCCATCTCACTTGATGCTGAAAAGACATTTGATATGGTAGAATGGGATTATCTTTTTAAGATTTTGGAAATGTATGGGTTTGGGAGTACATTTATTGGATGGATTAAGTTATTTTGTAGACGCCCTGTAGAGGCGGTACAAACAAATTGATTAATTTCAGGTTATTTTACTCTGGATAGGGGTACCTGGCAGGGTTGCCCTCTTTCCCCATTATTGTTCTGTCTTGCCCTGGAACCGTTAGCAGCCACGATAAGAAAGGAGGATGATTTTCCAGGGGTGATGGCGAGAGGTATGGTGCATAAGCTTTTGCTTTACGCAGATTATATTTTATTATTCATCTCCAACCCCACTAGATCTATGCCTTGCCTCCACAGAATTATTAATTCCTTTTCTAAGTTCTCAGGATACAAAGTCAACTGGTCTAAATCCGAAGCTTTGGCTCTGACAGTGTACTGCCCAGTAACGGCTTTCCAGCCGGGCACCTTCCAGTGGCCCAAACAGGGCATTAAGTATTTGGGTATTTTATTCCCTGCAAATTTGTCTGATTTAATTTTGACCCTTTAATAAAAAGGTTGTCGAGTGATGTGGGCAGGTGGGCTTCATTACATTTATTGATGATTGGGAAGGTTAATGTTATTAAAATGAACTGTATTCCAAAATTCAACTACCTGCTACAATCTCTCCCTGTAGATGTCCCCCTCTCTTATTTCAAGCAATTTGAGAGCATATGAAGTCTTTCATTTGGAATGGTAATTGTCCCAGATTATATTTCAGTAAGCTGCACAGGCCGATTGACAAAGGTGGGTTAGGTCTACCCAAGATTTTGTTTTATTATTATGCATTCGGTCTCAGACATTTGGCTCATTGGTCACTTCCACCTGAAAGAGCCCCTCCCTGGTTTAGTATTGAACAGGAAGTTCTTGCCCCTATTTTGAGGGGCAAGAACTAACCGGAGAAGTTAAATTACATACCGTTATCTCACATTTGCCCTCAGTATGGACAAAAGTGTCCAGAGTGTTTAATTCAGATATTTATCTAAATGTTGCCTTGAGCTTATGGCTGAACCCCAAACTACATATTAGTAAGCCCCCTCTCTGCAGGTCGGAGTGGATTGTGAGGGGGGTTACTACACTCGGTGACCTATATGTGAGTAGTGGGTTGAGATCCAATGAAAATTTGGTTCATCATTTTGGGATCCCCAGATCTCAGTTTTTTAGGTATCTACAGCTGCGCCACTTGATCTGTACTATTTTTGGGAATAGCACACACTCCCCTAAATCGGCAGATACTATAAGAGTGGTGATTACTGCTTTTGGAAAAGGTCATGAGGCATCAGTGTATTACTCCCTGTTAATTCAGAGTCTGGGGGACAGAGCCTCAACCACTCTCAAGAGATTATGGGAGAAAGATTTAAACGGAATTGGAGGAGGGAGAGTGGTCTAGAATTCTAAAAAATGTCAAGTCCGCATCTAGAGACACAAGGGTGCGCCTTATGCAATTCAAGATTTGACATCGGTTCTATTGGACCCCCTCTAGATTGTATAGGCTTGGTCTTAAAGACACACCCACCTGCTGGCGATGCCAGTCAGAGGATGGAGAATTAACCCATGTCTTTTGGGGGTGTGTTGAGATCCAGAAGTTTTGGTTAAAGTTTCAGAGTCTGGTTTGCAATGTATTAGGTACTCAGGTATCATTTTGCACCAGACTCTGTATTTTGGGGACGATGGGGCGGTCATCGACATTGAAAATAGACACATAAAGAGTTGGGTCTTAACCAGTGTCATGATCGCCAGGCAGATCATTTTAAGGGGCTGGAGGTCGGCCGGAGCACCCTCTTTTCAGGAGTGGTGCTCGGAGATGGGAAGGATGGTGGCCTTTGAAGAGGGATCATTTAGAAGAATGGGGAAGTACACCGTGTTCGTGGAGAAATGGGGCGGGTATATGTCATTTATGGATGGGTGATTATTATTATTATATTTGTTATTTGTTTATTTATTTTATTAATATTATTTTTATTTATTTTTTGTGCGTGTGTGTGTGTCTATATCATTTGTGACCACTGGAATGTTGTTGGGGCCGGGGTGGGATTGGGGATTGGAAGGGGGAGGGGTAATAGAGGGGGTTAAGATGGATTCTGTGTAAATATGTTTTGTTTTTCTGTGTTCATTTATGTGAATCAATAAATAATTGTTAATCTGAAGAAACCAAAAAAAAAAAAAAGTATTGTTCATTGTTAGTTCATGTTAACTAATGCTGATAAATCAAATCAAATCAAATCACTTTTATTGTCACACAACCATATACACAAGTGCAATAGTGTATGAAATTTTTGGGTGCAGTTCTGAGCAACATAGCAGTCGTGACAGTGATGAGACATTTACCAATTTACAATAAACTTCAGATTTACACAACACAATTTAAAATCTAATATACACATAATTACACTCAACAATATACAAATAATAACATACAATGTACATTATACAATACACACAATATAGAATACACATTATACAATAAAAAATAGTATATATAGTATATATAAAATGTACAGTAGTTTGTATTGTACTGTATTGACATTCAGGCTGTCGGTTGATAGTCAGCTGCCAGTGTATTGTTAAGAGAGATATAATTATGACAGTCCAGTGTGAGATAATAAGATTAATAAAGTGCAGTGCTGATGTATATTGATCGTGAGAGATGCCCCCATATTTAGAATTCTGGGAACATTTATGCCAATTTCAGTGTCATTTTTACCTCGTGTTCCTGTAAATATTACATATTATATTTATTTGATTACGTCATTTGTAATGCTTCATGGGACAGTAGTTTATTTTCTCATGAAATTCGATAAGTCTTGTAGCTTTGTCTTTTTGTCCAATTTTTACAAAAAAATTTGCTTTGAAGCTGTATTTAATTTCTGTGACACTTTTGTCTATGAATGGAATTACAAAAATAAACATTGTTTTCAATACAGCTTTTTGATTACCACCTTCGCCTGCCATTGGTCAAACAATGAGATAGTTCCACCCACTTTTTTTTTTTTTTTTTTTTTCAATTTGGAATACCTAATTCCCAATGCGCTCTAAGTCCTCATGGTGGCATAGTGACTCGCCTCAATCCGGGTGGCGAAGGACGAATCTCAGTTGCCTCCGTGTCTGAGACCGCCAATCCGCGCATCTTATCATGTGACTTGTTGAGCGCGTTACCGTGGAGACGTAGCGCGTGTGGAGGCTTCACGCTATTCTCCACAGCATCCACGCACAACTCACCACACGCCCTACCGATAGCAAGAACCACATATTATAGCAACCACGAGGAGTTTACCCCATGTGACTCCACCCTCCCTAGCAACCGGGCCAATTTGGTTGCTTAGGAGACCTGGCTGGAGTCACTCAGCATGCCCTGGATTTCCACCCACATCTTACACCATTGGTTGAGTAGTGTTATTGGGGTGGGTCTAAACATGTCGCTCAAAACAAAAAGAGGAATTTTTATAGCACCACAGAGACACAGTGTTTACAGTTTTCAAGAAAATGAATCTATGAATTGCTTAGTTGTATTTGTACATTAAGCTGGGATAGGATAATGTTTTATATCACTGAAAAAGTTACATCAGCTTTAAATGAAAGTTTATGTTGTGATTTACATTGGAGCTGGTTGGTTTGGTTCATGGATTAAAACTCTTTTATGAAGGATTTAATGAAATCCCAAGGGAAGAAATTAATGAGGAAAAATACTTCCAGAGCCAAGAAATATGAGCAGGTACTCTTAATACTTAGTACTTTTTTCCCCCATGGTGGTCTTTTATTTTGGTATAAACTACTTCAGAGAACCCCACCACTAAACAGCACATTAAAACGCAATTTCTGATTGGTCAGTCTGTCTAATTGGGTGGTTCTTGGCCAGAATAAGCCGCAAACTGGATCAGACTTCATGTTGTCTGTAAAAGTCTAAGAGGCTCTGGGTTCGGACCAAGCAATTGAATCTTCTCTTTAGAAGGAAGTTTTCAGTCCTAAGCAAGCTGAAGAACAGTAATCACAAACTTTTCAAACAAACTAGTGTTCCTAGTTCCTAGCTGAATGAAATGTGCACATTTCTAACTGAATCAATGACTTCACTACACCTGATTTTAATATTATGTACGTTCTAAACCTTAATCCCCTAGTGTGCTGTTCAACCTGTTTGTTACTATTTACAACAAACATAAAATGTGGATTTTCATCAAGAACATATTCTTCAGCAGTGACTTTCTTTCATAAGCGACTGCTTCTAACTGCCAGAGTGATTTTCCATGCTGAGGCAAAAATAAAATCACCATCCGCTGAAAATCTTTATGTTGTCTCTTCACACTCACCAATAAATTTCACTGTCATTAACCAGCCTGGACAACAAATCTAAACCAAATCTAAACCAGCTTCAAACACATTTTCACCCCTGCAGTCTCGACCAGCGGCTAAGCTATTCCCCCTCATCTCACACCGGCACCAAGCTGCTCTGACAGGTAATCAACTGTAATTTCATGCGCTACATTATTGCAGCCAGGGTGTAACAACTGTAGCCTCTCCCTGCAGAACCCAAAGCGAGCGTTGAGCAGTGGATTAGCCCACTGCTAAGGAAGAAAGAGAGAAATGGGGAAGGGTGGACAATGGAACAATGTGAATTGGGAGAGAGAAACATGGATAGAAGGAAGGTGGTAGAAATGGTGTCATAAAAGCCTCAGGAGCAAATTCACTAAACAGTTACACCACTTTTTCACGTGGTATTTCAGCGCAAAAACTTGAAATAGTAGGTGCAATCAGTGCTGAAATTGTGCTGCACCTTGAGTATTCAAATTAGGTCATTGTTATTTCTTTCCAAGTAAACATGCCTCCTTTCTATTTAAATTAGGCTTATTATAGATTGTGCTTCATTCACAAAAATTGCCTGGTTCAATTTATATTGTGATATTACTGCCAGATGAAAGCAGGCGGTAAAATGAATAAAAAAATAGAGTTTTGTGTACATTTTCTATCGATCATATCAGCAGTAATTCACCAAATAATTATCAAATGATGAAGAAGAGCGTTATAACCTGGTATATATCCAGATGCAAGGTGTAGTTAACCTAATATAGTGTTGGGGTCCACCGTGAAGTCGTTTAAACTTTGCCTCTTCAAAGGGGTCATGAAATGTTTTTTTTTTATTTTTTTTTTTTTTTATTATGTTCCTTGAGGTTAGCTTATAATGTTATCAAAGTTTTTTGCACAAAAAATGTTCAAATAATTGTAAAACATGATCATTTTCCATCCTCATTCTGACCCTGTCAAAAACGCTCAGTTTCAGGCTGCTTCTCCTTTCAAACTTGAAAGTAAACACCCACTATTCTGATTAGCTAACATCATTGCATCTGAAAAATATCATCCATGCCTAAATACAATGTCTGCAGTACCATAAATAGCCACAGGAGGGGAGCCCTCGAACATCAAAGAATATAACCAAATGCCTTATTTTATGGAATTCACACATCAAAACTTTTTAAATTAAATGTTGTTTTTTTTTTTTTTTTTTTTTTTTTTAAATCCCGTTACATCCATCCCCACTGAATTACATAAAATCAATGCATGACCAAGGGAGTATAACCAACGGATCATTTTTTTCTTTAGTTCACAGTAGTAGACTTCACAATAAGAAAGGATCTCTTATCAAAGGACAGTCAAAAAAAAAAAAAAAAAAAATATATATATATATATATATATATATATATATATATATATCCTTAAGGATGAAGTGATAAGAGAGTAGCGCTAAACTCTCCCACCAGCTACTGACAGTAGAACATCTACATACATTCCACAATATCCTTCCCTACTCCACTTTCCATCACAATACTTTAGTAAAAAGAAAAGAAAAAAAATGCAGATGTAGAATCCCACCAGGATTTGAAGGCACCCCATTTCATCAGGTATGTGCTTAAGATCTGAACTATTGTTTTTAGACTTGAAATAGATGTATAAAACAGCCTTAACACATTTCTAATCGATATGCTAAGAGACATGAAACCAAATGTCTTGTTCTAAGCAGAGAAAGCCCTAAACACTGACTTACAAACAGCCTGAACATTGTGCTTTGTGTCCTGAAACAGAGCCTGTCCTGACATAGCATGTATTAATCTGTCAACAGGTCTAATAATGCGACCAAAACATGACCTGACTTGTGTGACCGATCTAGAACTTGGTGGTACATTCACGGCGTCAGCTACATGCATGTTGGTAGGTGCCTGAGAGTGCGGCTGGGCAGACAGGACTGTCTCATTAGAATTTGCTTCATGCGAATCTGAACAGTCTCTTGCGTCATCACCAGAACCAGATGTTCTTGCATCTCTTGACAATTCAGATATGTGACTCTTTGGTGCAGCAGGAGTGGCCTTAGTCAAAGGATCTGCCAGAATTCCACTTAGTGTTCAATCAGACTCATGATGGAAGCATCTTTCAGGCAGCTCCGAAACCCAACTTATAGTTCTGTTTCTGTTATCAGATTCCTGAACTGACATAGAATCATCCTCACAGTCAGTGTCAGCACCATCACATGTGGATAATGCCTTGCCTCTCATCATCACTGAACTATCCATTGTAACACTGCTGCAGCTGACCTCCTTGTGCTCGGACACTTCTGCATCACCTCCTAAAGACTCATCCTCCACCGCACACAATGACAGGACAGAAGGCAACCTCTGACAAGAGTTGGATACGTCAGAATGCTGATCAGGCAGGGGGTTCTCCACGTTCACTGGTGGGAAATTCACCATTGTCAACAGGTTTCGATGAACCACTTTCTCCTAACCTGTGGCCGGATGACGGACCCTGTAAGTGTGAGTGTCTGGTTTATGGTCCACAACAGTGTAAACTGTCGACTCCCACCTGTCAGTGACTTTCTTTTTATCCCTTTCTGTTTTATTTGCCAGGAGCACCCGATCACCTATTTCAATGACCAGTCCTTTTACTCTTAGGTTGTACAACTCTGCATGTCTTTTCTGCTCTTTCATTGCATGTTCTTGTGCGATCAGTAATGCCTCTTTCAGATCTTTGACCAGAGTAGTCACAAACTTATCACAGCAGGTTACAGCTGAATCGTTCAAAACTGAATGAAAAAGAATGTAAATGGGCAGACGGGGCACACGCACGAACATCAAATAAAAAGGGGCGTAACCTGTCGTTTCATGGGTTGTGCAATTATACAGAAATGTCAGTGTCTGTAACCGTCTCGGCCAATCTCTCTTCACATCAGGTGATAAAGCACGTATCATATTTCCAAGGGTTCTATTAAAGCGCTCCACGCTTCCATTACCCATTGGGTGATACGGCGTCGTGCGCGACTTATTCACCCAGAGACCCTTAGAAGTTCACGAATCAATTTACTTTCAAAGCTTGGACCCTGGTCACTATGGATTCGTTCTGGGATGCCGTAAATGCAAAAATATCTGTCCCATAGGATCCTGGCAACCTGTTTGGCAGAATGATCTCTACACACAAAGGCTTGTGCTGGCCTTGTAAAATGATCGGTCACTACGAAGACGTCAACAGACTTGTTAGTGGAGTCTTCTGCTGACCAGAAGTCTATGCAGACAAGCTCTAATGGCCTACTTGTCAAAATGCTCTCCAGGGAAGCTCTACCAGAGGGATCAGTTGTTTTGCTAACAGTGCAGCGGTGGCATAGACACACATAGTCCCTCACATTTAGATCCAAGTTCAGCCAAAAGAAGCACTGCCTTGCAAGGCTAATACTCCGCAACTGACCCTGGTGACCACAATCGTCAAGGATTCCTCTCAAAATCACACTCACTAGAGTCTCCGGGACAACAAACAGATAGCGTTTTATTCTTGATAGTTGGTCACGAGACACTCTGTACAAGATACCATTTCTGACAACTAGTCTCTCCCAGTGCTTCAGGTATCGAGTAACAACCATTGATTCCTTTGTCTTTTCTCTTCTTGAAGGCCTACGCTGATGCTCTACATAATACAAAACTCTCGACAAAATCTTGTCGGTGAGCTGTTTTTCACGCAGCTCCTGTTCTGAATATGCTGGCAACGTGTCCTGCCCTACAGACATCATCTGAAGTAAGTGATCGATGACAGACATTGCACGTGCCCTGGCACTGGTGTTCCACTCAACATGCAAGTTCAATATAGCAGAGAATCTGTATTTGGGATAGTCAGAAGTTCATTGTTTTGTTGGATGTTAGGTTTGCACGACTGACCTAGATTAAAGACACTCTGACTCCTATCTGAATCATATGAACGTCTGAAGGAATCCTGCACTGAATCTGTAGACATCCCCTTTGAATCAGCCAGAAGTGCTCCATATGGCTCTTTGAGCAGTCTCTGCATGACATCAGGTTTGACAAATGGAACCCGGCTTAGGGCATCAGCGACTATGTTTTGGGGACCAGGCACATATTTTATGTCGAAGTTGTAGCTAGCCAATTTAGCCACCCAACGTTGTTCACAGCAATCGAGTTTGGGTTTTGTAAGTATATGGGCCAAAGGATTATTATCAGTCAAGATGGAGAATTCATGTCCTCTGAGCCAATGACTGAATTTATCACATATTGACCATTTCAACGCCAAAAACTCCAAACGATGTGCTGGATAATTTTGCTGTGACCGAGAAAGGGACTTACTGGCAAAGGCTACAGGCCTGGCTTTTGTCTCCCCCTCTGGGACCTGCGAGAGCACAGCTCCAATACCGTTTAAGGAGGCATCCGCTGCCAGTATGAAAGGGTGATCAAAATCTGGATGGGCAAGAACAAGTTCTCAACCAATGATGTTTTCAACCTCTCGACAGCCTGGTTCTGAGCTTGTGTCCAGTCACTAGGTTTCAGCTTCCTATTCTGGTGAGCATGATCCAGCCTCCTTAGATTCTTTGCTCTTGCCTTTTGACCCTTCAGAAGATTAAAGAGTGGCTTGTCTATTGCTGAATAGTTTGGAATAAAGTGCTGGTAGTAATTCCCAAGAATGATCTTATTTTCTTCTGAGAAGAAGTTGTTCCATCAAATCCAAACTGCTTATCTTAGAGATGCTTTCAACTTTGCTTGGGTCCGTGGACACAGCTGTCTGATCAATTATATGCCTAAGGAACTTCACTGATTTCCTCATCAGGTGACTTTTTTTTTGGAGCCAAGTTTTTGTATGTGCGAAGCCTGCCAAAAACAATTTCCAAGCGGTCAAGAGCGGTTTTCTCACCTGGGCTGAAGACGATCAGGTCATCCAAATAACACAGAAGACTTAGAAAGTTTTTGTCCCAGAATATGTTGGTCATCAAATGTATGAAGCTGCCAGGACTGTTGCAGAGGCCTTGGGGTAAACGATTGTACTCAAAAAGGCCCATAGGCATTGTAAAGGCCGTAAACTTGCGGTCCTCCTCATGCAGTGGCATATTATAGAATCCAGACGTCAAATCCATTGTGCTAAACAGGGCGTTACCGCCAAGTGCTGCCAAACAATCCGCCTGATGCGGAAGAGGGTGCGCGTCTTTCAGCGTTCTCCTGTTCAACCAGCGGAAGTCAGTACACACATGCAAGTCCCCATTCTTCTTCCAGACCAAAACAAGAGGAGAAGCGTACTTGCTGGTAGATCGCCTAATTATCTCCTTCTCCTCCATTTCAGTCAGCACCTGACGCAGTTTTTGATATTGACTGGGTGCTACTCGTCTGAATGGAAACCTGAATGGTCTGGTGTCTGAGAGGTGTATTCTATGCACGAAACCCCTTGCTTCCCCACAATCAAGATGGTTACGTGAAAAGATGTCTTTGTAACTCAGAATCAGGTTCATTAACCGTTGCTTGCATGCATCCGAGATATCACATGAGTCAATGTTAAGACTGTCCAGACCAACTGACTTCAGTCGCTCGCTCACAGATGACATGTCGGCTACATCATCAGACAAACTTGTGGGGCAGTTTACCAGGAAAGGATCGACTGTATTGGTGTGGTCAATAACTTCAAGTGCAATGCACGGATAGAGGTCTGCAATTTTCGCATTCCGTCTCAATAACACTGGACTGCCTGATGTGTTGATAAGCTTCAAGGGGACCCATCCATCTCCCCACAGAGACGTGATTAGTCTAGCCACCATAACGCCTCTGGGAGCAGAGTGAGAAGATGTAGGCTCTGTCATTACTGCACTTCCTGGGGACACAACAACAGATTTGGGCAGCTTCCCCCGTACTAAGTACTCACAGCCCGGCTCAAGATACACAGCTGATTTGCATCTTACTGTTCCTGTCTTCCTAGGTATCTCCTCTCTTCTCCAGTGGTTCAATCCAGCAAGCATCGACAAGAAGCCTTCACACTCAGGGTCTGCTGAAGTTGGACTAGATACAGCTTGCCAAAATCCATCACACAATTTGAAGTATTTGAGAAGGTGTTTAATAACATTAGTCCCAAGTATCAGCTCATCATGTTGTCTAGGAACTACTAAGGTAGGTACTACCATCTTTATACCGTACTCTTCCATTTCAAGATTGAATGATGATTTAGGTTTCACACGCAGCCCACCACAGCCTACAAGGATGACATAAGTTTTGAACTCACCACATTCATCCACTGCACCAGCTGATCTCAGTTTCAACTCAGCAGACTCATTTATAGTGCAGGCCATCGAACCACTGTCCAACATTGCACTCAATGTCACTGCCTCTCCAATCTTGACTTGAATACAAAAGAGGCTGTCATGTCCACCCACAACATGTGTGTTCTGATAAATGACTTCTGAACAATCACAACTTCCTTTGTCTAAAAGATATGCATTCTCAGACTCACAATCATTAATGGCTTGGGAGTTACAATGAGGACCCACACTGCCTCCCTCCGAATACGGGTCTGCTAGTTTCCCTCATGTTGTGTCTGGGCAGAGGAATGTTTAGGACATTCCTTTTTTGTGTGCCCTGGAGAGAAACATGCAAAACACAGTTTGTCTGTCATGCAGTGTGTCAATGTGGTGTGTTTGCTGTCATTACAGATCCAACAGGCACCTCTGACGAAACTGCGCTGCTGTCTAGAGCCACGTCTTGGGTTGGAAACGTCATGAAATTGCACCCTATCCATGAGCTGCTCCATCATCTCCATCATACGAGTGAGCAACTGACTCTCAGACTGTTGTGTGTGTTGAGTTATCGCTGAGGCCGGAGATGAACAGGAGGGTTGGCATGCCTGACGCTGTGCCAGATTGGGCGCTGATGTAGGCTCTGGCTGGCAGCATACCTAAGCATCAGGTAAAGAACCGTATGACTGGATTGGAACAGCAGGCGGCTCCATCACAGGGTGATGATATATATCAAGTTCACTGCTCAACACTGCAGTTGTGTGGCCACGTAGATTCACACTAGCATTTCCACGGCTCCTAAATTCTCTCTGATAATCATCAATCCTGCTCTGTATTTCTTTCGCACTCCATTATTGAATAGGCTTGCTTCTGAATATGCTTGCCAAACTAGGGTCAGGACAGAATTTAACAAACATTCGTGTTAACTCCTCTCCTATGTTGTACAAACAAGTCCCTCATCTGCCAGATCAGCCTATTTGTTAATTTGAATCCAGAAGTCCACAGGATTCTCTTTAGCTCTGGGGAGAGTGGCATAAAAATCTGCGAGTGGCAGATTGCGCTGCATTGAAGTATTGCATAAGAATACCATAAATTAACTCAGGGTTCTGCCTGAGGTTGAGCATACCATCACTGCGCAGGCTGACCCTAACAACATCCCTTGCCTTTCTAGCAAGTCTATTCATTATCTCTTCAGCTTGATCTTGAACAGGGCACATTTGCTTTCTTAAACAAGCTTTTGTCCTGTCTACCCACTCCTCAATGCCATACTTAACAGAGCTATCACCTTTAAATGTGTCATGCTCTGACTTCATGTGCACTGTTACTTGTGGTGTCATCACTTGTGTATGTGTACAATGTTCTGTTCATGCTGGTGTCTGAGTGAATTGGTTTGGCAATCAGCATTTGTATTAACTAAGCCAGCAGACACAAACTTTGCAACTATTGACTCGCCAATATGCAAACCTAACTGGCCTACCATGTCCGTGAGGTGGTTGAAAGCAACTCTATCGACGCCAGGTGTCGAAGTGTATGGACCCTCACCAGGAACCCGCCCAACAGGGGTACCACCCAGGGTCTGACTTAAACCAAAACCCCTACAGTTGTCAGCATGTAACTGTGGTCGTCCAACCCCCCGGCTGATGCCCTCATTAAAATTACCATCCTCAGAGCTACCAAGTAACCATGTACTCCTTCCTCTAGGGAAACCCATGTTACCATAACATATTGCATCCAGGTCACCATCACACTCGTGTTTTTCAGACATAATGCTATCAAAAAATGTTCATGAAAAAGAGTAAAAAAAAAAAAAAAAAACAACAACAAAAAACAAGAAAAATAACAACAATATTGATTATGAGGCAGCTCACTATTTGAAATTAAATCTTGAACACGACGACAGTCAAAGCAGAACTATGTTCCATGTGTCCATGCGTTGTGTATATGTGATAAACTAATGTACAGTCCCAATCACGATGTGTGAGTATGTATATACTGTCTTTATCCAAAGCATCGAAGACTTGACCCAATGACGAACTTGACCTGCTCACAGCAACCACGGTCGATCTGCATCGAGCTGATCAAAGGATCCAAGGAGTCATGGCACCAGTGTAACGGATGTGGATAGACACACTCACACATGGGGTTCTTTCAACTTTGATTTATTTTTTTGACAGAAAAAAGAAGTACAAATCAGGTTGGCTGAAGACAGATTACTGCAGACATTCATAAAATACTGCAGCAGCTACACTCGAATCTGCTGCGGTACAGCCAAACTCATATTACTCATATAAAACACACAGTAACAGTATACAACATGAAAACCGTAACAATATACCTGTAATTAATAAAACGGTGTACTGCTACAGGATGATAAATTGTAAACAATAATGGGAAAACAACATCAATTACTAAATACCATGAATTAACATTTATAACAAAATGAACACAAAAGCAACATACCTTTTTGACAGAAAAAAGAAGTACAAATCAGGTTGGCTGAAGACAGATTACTGCAGACATTCATGAAATACTAGAAAAATAGAAATTACACATTCACTCAACTCATAATACCAATAATTGTCAGAATGTTAAAACATTGACACAATGACCACAAGAAATGAACTCATTCCTGCTCGTGTGACGCACGAGGAAATTCAATACATCTGTAACGATCTCAACAACCGTTAAAGTGTTAAATGCATTATATATCTGTTCAAATACATGTATGCAAGCAACTGCGTTGAAAAGATTCACTTAAAACATATCATCACAATTATTTTGTTAATGAGTTAGAGCGTGAATAACCGTACGTACCTACAGCAGCTACACTCGAATCTGCTGCGGAATGGCAAGAGAAGAGTGACAAAATACAATGTCTGCAGTACCATAAATAGCCACAGGAGGGGAGCCCTCGAACACCAAAGAAGATAACCAAATGCCTTATTTTATGGAATTCACACATCAAAACTTTTTAATTAAATGTTCTTTTTTTAATCCCATTACATCTGCACTAAAACAAATGAAACAGAGCACAAGTGTCTCAGAGAAACAGAGCACAGTTCTTTTTAAATTGGCACGGTCTAAAAATGTGACAGTCCTGCGTGAGACTCTGAAGAAACAGCAAGCTGCGATGCAAGAGTCAAAGATATTTGTCCAGCATGTGAGCAGATGCACGCAATAACACGTTCGGTGTGAACGGCCCCTAACTTATAAGTTCGGTAGGCCTGTTAATTTTAAAAATGTATTAAAACCCAAGTCTTACTTGAAAAACTGACCTGAACCCAGCCCAAAACCCGAGGGGTTCTCGGGTCCCGTCATGCCCGGGTCGGGTTGTAGACTTCTACTTAGCAATAAACAATGTCTTACTGTTTATTACAAACACACTGAAAGATTATAAATAAATGATTTACTAACTGGCATTACTGCAGGGTGCAATACAGTTGGCACTGCCCCATCTTTCAATAAAAGAAACATCTCACCTTGCAGCAGTAACTTGATTCTCTCCTAAACAGTACACCCACGACGATGACACATGATGTAGGAAGTGTACATGCAAATGAACAATGTCTTGTTTTGAAATCTTTGTGTTAATCACATCACAAGACATTTCAGCAGGGTGTTAATTATAAATGCTTTTTTAGACTGAGGAGGAAGTTTTGAGTTCTGAAATTTACAGTATGTTTTTATAGTACTGTTAGTACAGTTATCTCTTATCTTTACTGCAGAGTGATGACATCTCAGATTATTACCTTGTCTCTTGTTCGCTGTGATCAGCTAATGTCACTCAGTCTACACCACGCTATTGTTCAGGTAGAACTATTCTTTCGACCACTAAAGATAGCTTCACTAATAATCTTCCAGAATTGTCTCACATACTCAGTAAGCCAAAAAGTCTAGAAGAACTTGATGTAATAACAAAAAATGTAAATACAGTCTTCTCTAGCACTCTTGATAGTGTCAGCCCCCCTTCAATTAAAGAAAATTCAAGAAAAAAGCAACATATTTTAGCAAACTCATAGAAAATAACCACAACAATCCTAGGTGTTTATTCCGTACTGTGGCTAAATTGGTTAGGAATAAAGCATCAACTGAACCAGATATTCCATCGCAGCACAATAATAATGACTTCATGATTTTTTTACTGATAAAATGTAAATAATCAGAAATAAAATTGGAACTATGCAATCAACTGTCACAGCACCTCAGAAAACAGTGTCTCATAATTTTCCTCACGAGCAGCTTCAATCCTTCGCTGTGATTGGTCATGGTGAGCTAACAAAACTTATCAAAAAATCAAAAGCCACAACATGTATGTTAGATCCAATACCAACTAAGCTCTTAAAAGAGGTATTCCCTGTAATCTCAGAACCTCTTCTTAATATTATTAACTCCTCGCTATCCTTAGGACATGTCCCAAGAAACGTTAAAATGGCAGTTATCAAACCGCTTATTAAGAAGCCACAGCTTGATCCTGGAGAATTGGCTAATTACAGACCGATTTCAAATCTACAATTTATGTCGAAAATACTAGAAAAGGTAGTGTCCTCCAAACTATGTTCATTTCTACAGAGAAATTATATATATGAAAAATTTCAGTCAGGATTTAGGCCCCATCACAGTATCTTGCACTTATCAGAGTTATATATGACTTGCTCTTATCATCTGATCGCGGCTGCATTTCTCTTCTAGTGCTTCTAGTGAACTGATGCCAACACGAACTGTAAGACATCGGATAATTCATATGCCACTGCCTGAACCTTGGACTTAGGATGGACCCCACTGAACCTCACTGAAATGACCTGCCGGCTGAACTGCGATGCACCTCAATGATCTCTGCCTGTATAACCTTTATCTACTGATGGACTACACTCTTGAAATGGAATACACAGACTATTATTTTATCGCCAACAAAAGCCTTAATCAGCCAAGTAACAAAGGACAATGCATCTATGTGAACTCTATGCACACACAGACACAACCTACAAACTCAGCTCTTGTGTTATGGAAACACACACACACACACACACACACACACACACACACACACACACACACACACACACACAGAGAGAGATCAAAGGCTGATTTTGAGACAGTTGACCTTTTCCACTGTGAGAAAATACAGTACACACAAGGGAGCTGCACCTTCACTGTTCAGTCCTGTTCATTTCTGTTTATTGCTGTTGGTTTTATTGAATTTTTTTATTAATTTAATCGATTGAGTTATTCAATTGGGATGTTTGAAATAAATGATAGGTAACAAAAATCTTACTCTAAGCCTTCTCTTTGTAACGTCATGGTCAGTAATCATAATGTGGCATCACTGCA
Organism: Myxocyprinus asiaticus; assembly: GCF_019703515.2. Taxonomy (NCBI): domain Eukaryota; kingdom Metazoa; phylum Chordata; class Actinopteri; order Cypriniformes; family Catostomidae; genus Myxocyprinus; species Myxocyprinus asiaticus. The sequence goes on from NC_059365.1 coordinate 43,508,162, forward strand.
AAAACAGACACTTCAAAACCCATCAAACCAAAAAAAATGCTGAACTTTGTCAAAAATAGTGATTTTTTTTATTTTTTTTTATGTCTTTGATAATGTCTAAATATACTATATCCAAATGCATAACTTGTGTTAAGATAAAAAAAAATAATAATAATAAAAAAAAATCAGTTTGCTACAACCAGGCAAATGAGTGGACCTCTGTAGCCATCTACTGGTTATAGTTGTAATTTCATGTAATTTTAATTTAAAAAGTTTTTTTTTTTTTTTTTTTTTTTTTTTTTTTAGCAGATGGCAACAATCTGCCAGTAATGCATGCATGACACAGTTTTTATATTTTCTCCATGAATGAAATTGAGAAATGCAGATCTTCACTGAAGTGAATGTAACATAAAATGTTAACACTATGAGAATGCACCCGTAACGAACAGAGTATAAGGGTTAAGAGCACTTTCAGCATGTTAAAGAGATGATGCAGGTATCTGGATCATAGTAGTGAGTGATTGTGTTCAGTGATTTGGGCGCTAAATCATCGCAGACAGTACATGCAAATAACCAGCGCTTTTACCGGGCGCAGTTCATTCTTAGTGAATTCCCCACTCAGATGCCATGCCGAGAGGTCACAAACCGTTCATGTGCAGTACTGTCAAATGTTCACTAAAAAAACAAAATTAGCAAGAGCTTCAATCTGACAAACAATCTGTGTTTACAAATTTCCACAGAACTACAGTGAGGGTTTCTGAGGAAGAACTACTTGCTGAATTTAGTAAAGTTTACAAGGTTTACTGCATTAAAGTTAACAATAGCCTTAAATTTATATACATTTCATAAACGTCCTTAGGTCATTTTAAATGTGTATGGTTAAAAGTCATTTTTACACATTGATACATTAACATTTTTCTGCCCTCCATTCTCTCCTTAAAGTAGTTTAACACAGTATGCAGATACTGTTTCTCTATTCATTTTCAATGGAAGAGATTCAGCAGGCGGCAAAACGAACAATTTGATCACACGGGAAGTCTACATTTTGCTTCTTAATGTTCCTGTACTCTGACATTGGCACCACTATGCTGAGTAACTGACAAGCAGTATATCTCATCAGACATTTTTGCATCGGCTCAAATGTGATTACCTTCTCCTGTGGTATGACCGGAGATGTGCTGGTCAACAGCGTGGGAGACACAGGTTTTTGTCTTGCACTGAAACCAGGAAATAATCTCATTCGCACAATCAGTGACGAGCAGGATTCGGAGGTTGCATTTTCCCTCTATAAGATTTTTACACCACTGACTAGTTAGGTTTAGGGTTCTGGTTTGGGGGTAGAGTTAATAAAATATGTGTTCCTTGTCACTGTATTATATCCTTTAAAGCTAAAAACAACTCTCTTTTCAACTCACTTTTGGCGCCCATCTGTGGGCATTTCGCCCGGAAACTGGAGCTCACACGTGCCCATATGTTCAAAAACTCTTTCCACTTCGGCCACTGAAGGCAGTGCTTCAAATTTCGGTAAGCACAGACCGAGTTTAGCTCAATAAATGTCAACCTACTTGTTCACAAGATCTCCCTCACAAGAATCCTGCCGCTTTGTTGTGCAGGACTGCTTGCGGCACACAATGCCCAAGATAAAAATATTTTAGCTTTTTGTGGCCGCCGCTTGTCATTGACCGACCAGTTGTGATTTAATTAATATCCAATCAAACGGCATTAAGCTCTATGTAGTGAAAAACAAAATGGAGGAGAATATACTAGCTGTTGTTGAATTTCCTGAGCTATATAACGTTACTTTGAATGTTTATAGAGACATAAATAGGAAAACAGCCTCAAGGGAAGCTGTGAGTGGACTAGTCATGTGCAGGTTAAAACAGACTATGTTTGGAAACATCGATAGCTTGTGTGGAAGATAGATGACTGTGTGATGAATGTACAGTAGACAGACCATGGACCGCCTGCTTTAATTTGCTCTTCTGCAATAGATATCCAAGATATAAACTTTAGATAATGGAATATATATACAGGTGCATCTCAATAAATTAGAATGTCGTGGAAAAGTTCATTTATTTCAGTAATTCAACTCAAATTGTGAAACTTGTGTATTAAATAAATTCAATGCACACAGACTGAAGTAGTTTAAGTCTTTGGTTCTTTTAATTGTGATGATTTTGGCTCACATTTAACAAAAACCCATCAATTCACTATCTCAAAAAATTAGAATATGGTGACATGCCAATCAGCTAATCAACTCAAAACACCTGCAAAGGTTTCCTGAGCCTTCAAAATGGTCTCTCAGTTTGGTTCACTAGGCTACACAATCATGGGGAAGACTACTGATCTGACAGTTGTCCAGAAGACAGTCATTGACACCCTTCACAAGGAGGGTAAGCCACAAACATTCATTGCCAAAGAAGCTGGCTGTTCACAGAGTGCTGTATCCAAGCATGTTAACAGAAAGTTGAGTGGAAGGAAAAAGTGTGGAAGAAAAAGATGCACAACCAACCGAGAGAACCGCAGCCTTACGATTGTCAAGCAAAATCGATTCAAGAATTTGGGTGAACTTCACAAGGAATGGACTGAGGCTGGGGTCAAGGCATCAAGAGCCACCACACACAGACATGTCAAGGAATTTGGCTACAGTTGTCGTATTCCTCTTGTTAAGCCACTCCTGAACCACAGACAACGTCAGAGGCATCTTACCTGGGCTAAGGAGAAGAAGAACTGGACTGTTGCCCAGTGTTCCAAAGTCCTCTTTTCAGATGAGAGCAAGTTTTGTATTTCATTTGGAAACCAAAGTCCTAGAGTCTGGAGGAAGGGTGGAGAAGCTCATAGCCCAAGTTGCTGGAAGTCCAGTGTTAAGTTTCCACAGTCTGTGATGATTTGGGTTGCAATGTCTTCTGCTGGTGTTGGTCCATTGTGTTTTTTGAAAACCAAAGTCACTGCACCCGTTTACCAAGAAATTTTGGAGCACTTCATGCTTCCTTCTGCTGACCAGCTTTTTAAAGATGCTGATTTCATTTTCCAGCAGGATTTGGCACCTGCCCACACTGCCAAAAGCACCAAAAGTTGGTTAAATGACCATGGTGTTGGTGTGCTTGACTGGCCAGCAAACTCACCAGACCTGAACCCCATAGAGAATCTATGGGGTATTGTCAAGAGGAAAATGAGAAACAAGAGACCAAAAAATGCAGATGAGCTGAAGGCCACTGTCAAAGAAACCTGGGCTTCCATACCACCTCAGCAGTGCCACAAACTGATCACCTCCATGCCACGCCGAATTGAGGCAGTAATTAAAGCAAAAGGAGCCCCTACCAAGTATTGAGTACATATACAGTAAATGAACATACTTTCTAGAAGGCCAACAATTCACTAAAAATGTTTTTTTTATTGGTCTTATGATGTATTCTAATTTTTTGAGATAATGAATTGGTGGGTTTTTGTTAAATGTGAGCCAAAATCATCACAATTAAAAGAACCAAAGACTTAAACTACTTCAGTCTGTGTGCATTGAATTTATTTAATACATGAGTTTCACAATTTGAGTTGAATTACTGAAATAAATGAACTTTTCCACGACATTCTAATTTATTGAGATGCACCTGTATATATATATATCTTAGGTGGGTCATTGGTAGAGTGTTTAGTGTTGTTTAAAGGTATAGTTCACCCAAAAATGAAAATTTTCTCATGATTTACTCACCTTTAAGCCATCACAGATGTGACTGACTTTTCTTCTTCAACAGAACCGAAGTGAAGATTTTTATAAGCATATTTTAGCCCTTTTTGTCCATACAATGCTAGTGAATTGGTGCCATCAGGCGGCTGGCTATATGACAGTCCAAAATGCATATTTAGACAGCATAAAACTAATCCACACCACTCTAGTTGATCAGTTAATGTCTTCTGAAGCATACCGATAGGTTAGTGTAAGAAACAAATCGATAATAAAAACACACGAGTCGTGTGGATTACTTTTATGCTGCCTAAATATACCTTTTGGACTGTCAAACATTCAGCAGCCTGATGACACTCATTTACTTGCATGGTATGGACAAACTGAGCTGAAATGTGCCTATAAAAATCTTTACTAAGGTTCTGCTGAAGAAGGAAAGTCATACACATCTGGGATGGCTTAAAGGTAAGTAAATCATGTGAGGATTTTCATTTTTGGGTGAACTAACCCTTTAAATGTTCATTTGATGCTCTCCGATTTTAATGATTGATGTAATGTTATTTATACTATTTCAGTTTGCCAATAAAAGATAATGAAACATGCTATCTATTTCTTTCATTGATTTATGCTAAAGTATTAATTCAAGTATTAATTCATGATTATACATTAACCTTTATTATAAAGTGTTATCAATATGATTTATGGAAGCAAAAATATATATGACATCACTATTACTTATCTCGGGTCACTAATGACCCTATACTCTTTGGGTAATAAAGCAATTAAAAAATATATACTCTTTGCAACTTTTTTATTTCATTGTTACATTATTATAAGAGAAAGATTTCCATTTAGATTTTCATTTTATTTGATTTACATATTAGCCTCCCCCAAAAATTCCATTACTGACAATTTTATACTGAAAGTCAAATGTCTGGCTATGGGAGACTATGGCATTAGATTTGAAGACTGAAGACCAAATTGAAGGAATGGGCAGATAGAAAAGGTTCCAGAAAAGACACAAATTACACCAAGTTGTAACATCAGACCAAGCATGTGTGTCCTGATTCAATGAGTAAGACTCCGGACTTGTATTTAGAATCTACAGTATCTCTGACATACACAGACTTCACAAAACAACACTGAATTTGAGTGAAAATGATTTTATTCTATACCTAAGACACCACAAACTGCCTCTGAATCATTCCCATCTTGTGCTTGTACACTCGTGTTAAAACCTCCCTCACTAATTTTGTGGTTTATGAAGTTTGTGCAAGTTACAAAAGTAATATAAGTTATAACATACACTCACAAAAGTGATTGTTTTGATTGTGTTTTTTCTGTTAAAAGATGAAGGATTTTTATCAGTGCTCTTGAAAGCAAACATGAAAGGATTGTAGTTGCTTGCAGGTTTGTAGTAAAAAACAACAAACCTCCAAAGCGGCAGCCATAAAGCATGAGGCTTGAAAAGCATCTCATCTCACCTTCACTCTAATACTCTTTTCATTTCAGCTTGTGGTCTGTGCATTTTTTTTTTTCCTCATTTGTGAGTTTCCATTGCCACTGCTGCGAGACTATGGATGCTCTTCATTACTCTAAAGTGGACAATAGCTCTGGGATGAACCCAGACGGCTGTCTGCTTTCAGAGAATCCAAGATGGTGAGAAATTATATTGTGAAATGCATCTTAAATGAAAGAAGAACAAAGATTAAAGAGTGAGATAAGGAGAGAAAAGAGTGAAAGTAGTCTTGTGTAGAGATGCTGCCTGGAAAAACTCCTGGGAACTTCCTACTTAGGAGCTCGAAAGTTATTATGAGATGTGCATTCAAGTTATCCAAGGTGGTCAAGAACTGCCAACTTTTAGAAGAAGAGTCCGTCTGACTGATATGTACAGCGACTAGCCACTCATGTGACATTTAGGAGCAGGTTAATACACTCTCTTAAAATGGAATACAATAAATTAATGTCAACTAAAGCCTTTATCATCCAAATAAAGATAACACTTTATGTACGTGCACTTTCACAGACAATTTGGGATGGACTTCAAAGAACATAAATCATTAATCTTACAGTTCATACAAAATCCTTTAGTTTTAAACATTGCCCACGAACATCTTGTACTACACATAGATAACTAATATTGGTATTATACTCAAGTTGTTTAGCAAGAGGGGAACTGGCTCCCCCAGGTTCTCCCAAGGTTATTTTTCTCCATTAACCAACATCTTATGGGGTTTTGTGTTCCTTACCACAGTTGCCTTTGGCTTGCTCACTGGGGGCCTAAAAACAATGTGCATGCCACTGTGAATGGTACTTCTGTGCATGCCACTGTTGGCGAAAGTTCCCGGCTTTAGTTCAGCACCTTTGAACCGGACAGCTCCCATAATGAAGAACTTACATGAAGAAAAAATAACGAAAGATCTACAAGCTGGTTTGGGAAACAGCCATTCCACCATCCTAAAATAATGTACAACAATATAGTATTAAAAGTGTTAATTGTAACTGTCATGCTTTGGATGGAAGGAGAGATGAAGACAGGAGTTGGAGTGAACTCAAATGCAGAGCTGTAATGTTATGCAAACAAAATACAAAAACAAAGTAAAAGACTAGGGACAATAGTAGCAAAACACAGAAGAAAACAACTGCTCCAGTGCAGGGGAGAAGGCAATTCAGCCAGAAACGAGATGTGACCTGAATGAAAGAGGTGAATATTTATAGAGTCCTTGATGAGATGATGGGGAACAGGTGTGGCTGAAGAGTGTGGTTGAGTTGGAGCAGTTGATGGCTGGAGATGGAGAGACCACTGGGGTGAAGTAGTATGCAGCTCAGGAGGCAGAACCACATGGGAGGTGCAATGCATGGAGTCAAAGGAGATGGAGTCACCGGGGGTGGAGCCGCAGGAGTCTCAGGTGATGGAGTCTCCGTGGTGGAGCCACAGGGGGTGGAGCAATATGTGGCTCAGGAGGCGGAACTGTGGGAGGTGCATGGGATGGAGTTGCATGAGGTGGAGTCACAAAGGGCGGAGCCACAGGAGTCTCAGGTGATGGAGTCTCAGAGGTGGAACCACATGAGCAGGAGAAGCAGGCAGAGCCGCAGGAGGAGCGGATGGAACCGCAGGAGGAGGAGCTGGCAGAGACTCAGAGGGCGGAACCACAGGAGTCTCAGGAGATGGAGCGGAAGGAAATACAGGAGAAGTGGGTGGAGCCGCATGAGGAGGAGTGGACGGAACTGCAGGAGGAGGAACGGACGGAGATCCAGAGGCCAGAGACCCAGAGGGCCCAGTGGTCAGAACAGCTGGGAACTCGAAGTTTTCAAGCACTGGCTCTGGGATGGTAGAGGCTTCTGGCGCTGGCTCTGGGATGGCAGAGGCTTCAGGCACTGGCTCTGGAGTGGCAGAGGCATCAGGCATGGGCGCTGGCTCATGGACCGTGGAAGGGGTGGGCACTGGCTCGTGGACCATGGTAGGAGTCGCTGATGGTTCGTGGACTGTGGCAAGCATGGTGGAAATGACGGGAACTCAGGCTTGGGAGCCATAACAGAGAATACAGGTGTGGGGGCAGAGTTGGCTTCCTCAACTGCCACTCCCACAGTGAAGTCCGATCTGCTCAGCAACAGCACAAAATCAATGAACTGGGTCAGAGTCCATTTGATTTGGCCATGAGGCATTAGGGATTCGACGGGCTCGTTTAGTCCACAGCGAAAAAGGTCCTTAAGAGCCACATCATTAAATTCCACCTCATAAGCTAACTCACAGAAGTCAAACTCGTACTCCACCAGGAAACGATTCCCCTGGTCCAAATAAAAAAGGCACTCTGCTGGGTTCATGTTGATAGGTCAAGTCTTCTGTCAGGCTTTGGATGGAAGGAGAGACGAAAACAGGAGTTGGAGTGAACCCAGATACAGAGGTTTAATGGTATGCAAACAAAATACAAAACAAAGTAAAAGACTAGGGACAATAGTAGCAAAACACAGAAGAAAACAACTGCACTAGTGCAGGGGATAAGGCAATTCGGTCAGAGATGAGACTCAACCCCGAATAAATGAAAGAGGTGAGTATTTTTAGAGCTGTTTATGAGATGATGGGGAACAGGTGTGGCTGATAAGAATGTGGGTGAGTTGGAGCAGTTGAGGGCTGGAGCTGGAGAGACCGATGGGGGTGTTACAGTAACATTATCGAGAAACCCAGCCCATTAAGGAAATATTATAACTCAGTCCCTCTGACGGAGTAACGGATAATAATTAGCTATTTGTAGCACAATACCATGCCCCATGTCATTCATCCCCTATTTAATTTTAAACATTTTTAGTTAAAATGGTAAGCATATAGGGAACATTTTCTTTCAAATAAGCTGACAAAATTGGACACAATGACACAAATATATCTGGCGTGGCAGCTGCAGCACTGACTGGTAAACTCTTACTTGATAATAGTGCACAGAAAATGACAATTCATGCAACAGCAATAGGTAATCCTGAAGACTCTGTTTTGGTTTTCTATTATGTTTTGCAAACATTTTCATTCATATTCAGTTTTTCAGTCCTTGAACTGTTTCTAATGCCTGATTCAAACTGATAACCTTAGTTTGCATTTAGATCTTTATAGTTACAATTATTGTATTGTGGGGAAAAAAATGCACTATTTGCAAGGACAGTCTATTAGTATGATGATATGATTTTCCTAAATTTTTAATAGGGTATCTGAAAGTGTGTGAGAGAGAGAGAGAGAGAGGGAGAGAGAGAGAGAGAGATGTAACCCACCTTTAGTTCTTTTTTCCTTATGTAAACGGGGCACTTTGTCTTGTTTTTGGCTACATGTGTTTTTAAATACTACAAAGAATCTTTACTTGTGGTATTTACGTCCCCACACTCGTACATCCTCACCATCAGTATTTTTCAGTGAGCATTTGTGATCGGCATCTTTCTTGTAATATTTGACGATCTATCTTTCTTTGTGACCATTCAATTGTCTTAGAGCGGGTCTTAGAGTCTCAGTAAAACCTTTCCTTCCTCCAGGCAAAATTACACTCCCACTGCACTCTTCTCACATACACTGTTAGGGGCACCCCTACAACCAATAATACAGTACTGCATGTTGTTTCTCTCTTTTGCCTGCTTGCACACACACACACACACACACACACACACACACACACACACACACTGCTATCCTGTTCCTCCAAACAGAGGATTAAGTTGAAGTGTGTTGTTTCTGACACAGGTGTGTTGGGAAACGGATTTTTGGCACTTGTTTGTGGTTACAGAAGAGCAAAAACCTGCAGGTGCAGGTGTGTGTTTAACATGCCAGGGGAGTGTTTGAGGTGGGAGACAATAAAAGAGAGAAAAACATGAAAAAATAAATAAATAAATAAATAAACAGAGAGATATACAGAGGCAGGAGTGTCATAGAGAGAGAGAATCTGCAAGCCTCTGATTCAAATGTACAGGAAACACTGAGTGCCAGAGTCTGAGGTATATTTAGAAAGCCTCTCTCTCTCTCTCTCTCTCTCCCTCTTTCTCTCTCTGGATGCTTTAAATGGCTTGACTGGCTTCCAGGTGCTGTTTGCCAGAGGAATACTAGTGCAAGAGAGAAAGAGAACATGAAACCGGCACCACTCAGATACCACGGGAACCCTCTCAAACCTCTTTTCCAGGCCAGTGCTGTGGAATTCCTTTGTCAGGCCAAAACCCTGACTGTGGGCTTTAATGAGGAACACAGAACTGAATATTAGCTTACTATCAGAGGTGATTTCTCTGTAGCAGAGATCCTCAAAAAACATTCGGATAACAAAATATTGGACAGATTGATGAATGGGAACTGATGTAAATGGACATGTAAATATGTTCACAGTGCACAATGTACATACAGAATACTGTATACTGCAGGAATAGTATGAACAGAATGTTATTATGCTGCTCCGAACAGAGCAGGAGAGAGAGATGGAGGAAAGGGGGGAGACTCCTGTGATGCATCAAGCTTTTCATATGTAAAACACTACAGGAGGGTGACAGCATCATACAAGACATGAATAAATGCTCTACACAATTGTATTTTTACCAAAAAAAAAAAAAAAAAAAAAAAAAATCATACAAACCATCAACAGCAGCACTTCTGCGTTCTTTTGGCACCCTAGAAAAGAGCTTCTTTTAAAGGGGTCATGTCATGAGGAATCAAATTTTCCTTGATATTTTAACATATAAGAGGTCTTTCTATTATAAAAACATACTGTAAATTTCAGAACTCAAAACAGAATCCCCAAATCAATAAAAGCATTTATTGAAATCAAGCTGCAAAAACACTTCATTCTCTACTTCCGCAACTGCCCTATGTCACTAGGGGTACATTAATTCATGACTGCCTCTACAGCTCAAAAACATTAACGCCTACTTAAAAGCATCGCACTCTTAGCCTGGGACTTGGTGCTTCAGTTCGTACTCAGGGTGAGATGAGAACTTAGGTCTATTGTGGCCTCACTATTCCTGAACACCAAAGGGGACCCATCTGGACTATTTTAAATTATTTTTGTATTTAAACATGCTCAGACAGACATCTTTGACCACTTGATACACATCTTGGGCCGCTTTTAAAAGATGTGGTGTCAAGTTACAACTCTGAAGAGGAGAAGCTAGTCTCTCTCATTCAGCTGCTGCCTCTCAATGTTTTCATCAAAAACGCATCATGGACGTGTTCTTTCGCCCATCTGCGCTATTTTTAATTGTTGGTGTATGAAAACGTGCTGGATGGATGTCTTTGACCATTTACATGCGGTTCTGGTGATGTGCATTTCAGTACAGGATGATACTGGACACTGGATGTGTCTTCAGCATATTTCAGCATGGATTTTGGCTCATACGAATGTAGATTGCCTGTGAACCAGTCATAATACGATTCAAGCTTTGCAAAGGAACTGTTATCGAAGGATGGGGCAGTTAAAAACACTTGGACCCAATCAAAAACGTAAGTAGACTGTTTTATTTATGAATATTCCAAATGTCATGACTGTTTGATAGTTTATGGTGCTGACATCCTGTTTACACCATGCGCATCCATTTACGATGTGTTGTTGGCAGTAGTAGTGCCAAAGCGTGCAGCGCAAAATGGAATTTGACATCTGTTTACTGTCAGCGCATTGCAACAAGCTGCAACGAACACTGCATTCCATGGTAGGCACTAGACAGCATCACTGATTATAATGGGATCTATTGCTTTTGATGTGACTCTTGTGTCCAGTTTAGACAGGGTGTGAATGTTAACAGTTGTGCTTGAGATGAACAGTTTAATATATTCAGATGCAATGTGTTATATGTGCATTATGTGTAACCCCTGAAATTTAGTTTTATAATTTTGTGGAGCTTGTTAATTGTCTTCAGATTGCGTTTCAAAAATGGCTGAATTTAAGGGGCTGCACACTGCCAGCCAATCAGAATAGTGGGCAATTATGTTGAGGTTTTAAGGAGGCGTTTCAGACAGAGGGCCAGAGACAGGGTCAAAAATGATCATATATTACTAAATTATGAATGTTTTAATGCAAAAAACGTTACTAACATTATAAGTGGACCTTATAATGTGCCTTTTGCCTTTTGTTGAGTTGAAACACCCCGTTTCCAAAAGATTATTGGACCTTTGGGCTTCTTTAGACTTCCATCAGGATCAGTGGATCAGGGCAAACTCAGGATTTGACATAAATTATGATAGTATTTCACAGATCATTGTCACCCTGTCACCTCTAATAAGACCCACTTGCCCTGCAACTGCTGTTGGTAGATTTGAATTGCTCACTAAGGAATCACAGAAACTCCAATCCCAAATGGCTGTTTTTAACTACCAAAGTGCAATCACTCTGAGAGAAATGAGGTCAAATATGATCGACCGATGTATTAAGATACATTACTTAAGATCTAACGGGACCCTGTCTCTACTGCGGCAGCACGTACTGGCAGTTTGTGAATGGATATGTGAACAAAAGTTTTTGTTCACATATCCATTCACAAACAGCCAGTAATTCTAATTTCCAATATAAATGGAAAGTAAAGTCTTTCCATTTATTTTAAATGCAGTAAGAACTTGTTCAGTCTAAATCGGCTGTTATATTAAGTTTAAATACTGAGTATGTCAAATGTTATGTGTGCTAATAATTTATGCAGTAAAGACGAATATTGCATGTCTGATGTAGTTTTATTTTTATATGCCACATTTCTCAGGCTTTAGAAGTGTGTTTGAGGATGTGTATTCATCAACATGTTGCATGTCCAATCATACAGGCCTACTGAATCAAAAAGAACCTATCCACTATAAACCATAGATGTCACTTTATAATAACCTTTTTTAACAAACAATGTTAGATTATATGTAGGCATGTAACGATCACAAATTGCATGATACAATACGATACAGAAGTCTCAGGATACAATTATATATATATATATATATATATATATATATATATATATATATATATATATATATATATATATGTATATAAAAACAGCGGCCACAATTTTTTCAAGGATTCGACATAAATGTATAGAGCTATTTTACATTTTAAGTGACACAACAGTATCTGACATTGGCAACATAAAGCAGAGCTGTATAATAAAGCAACTTAAACAACAGTAGTGATGGGAAGTCCAATTCATTTCCACAAACCAGTTCTTTCGGACAGTTCAGTTCCATGAACCGGTTCAAAAACCTATTCAGTGGTTCTTTTACGTCATCGTGTAATGACGTCTGTAGCACGTAATTCTAACATCCCGAAGTCATAGTTTTCACGCTCAAACATTTAAATAAAGCCACATGTGAGCGCATATTTCTGATTATTACCTTATTATTCAATTAAGTTATAATAATAATGTCGTTTATTGTCATCAGTGTTTCATTCTGTGATCCTGCATGTCGAATATGACTGATTATATCTTGGATAAGTTTCCTACATTAAAGTTTTGCACCTAAAGCAACCAATACAGACACTGATGCACAAACGCAGATATGTTCTTCGTGTCTTAAATTTTATTTAATAAAACTAGTTATAAGAATATTTCCAGTATGTTTTGGTTGTCATCAAAGAAACTTACAATTCGCTCCATGCTCGTTCATGTTCTCGGTACACGCATGCTCATAGGATCAGTAGCTCACTCATCAGACTCCTCGGTAATCCTCGGCAAACCTCAACAGTCTGTGGATGGCTCTTTCAGTTCTTTTGAGTCGGACATGAACGAAGAGCTGACTGTTGATTCTGCCTGTAGGTTTGATTCCTTCATTTCTAACGGGTTCTTTGGTTCAATAACTGGTCTAGTAACTCGTAAGAGCCGCCTGCCTGTATGATTCCAACTTATTCATTTCTAACTCTGTATCAGGCTACTAGTTATCTGCATTTAGCTAATTCAATTCAATTTCTTAAAAAAAAAAAGGCCATCACAGTAGCTACACAATTCATGAAGTCTAATTAAAAATACAAATACATCTAGAAAACTAATATGTTATTAATAATTTGTATTAGTAACTTCATAGAGTAAAAATGGCTACTTAATTCTTGAGACCTTCATTTGCAAATATTTTTAAAATGATTCAAAAATAACACAGAAAGAAACATCTGTTTTATAAATCTGTTTTATTTGTTTTATAAATGTTTTATTCAGATACTATTAACATCTCAATGCATTGCAATAGTTAGTGGAGAAAAAAAAAACTTGAGAGGAACCTGACTTCTGGCTTTATGTTATATGTACCTGTATATACAGTGGTGTGAAAAAGTGTTTGCCCCCTTCCTGATTTCTTATTTTTTTGCATGTTTGTCACACTTAAATGTTTAAGATAATCAAACAAGTTTAAATATTAGTCAAAGATAACAAGTAAACACAGAATGCAGTTTTTAAATGAAAGTTGTTATTATTAAGGGAAAACAAAATCCAAACCTACATGGCCCTGTGTGAAAAAGTGATTGCCCCCTAAACCTAATAACTGGTTGGGCCACCCTTAGCAGCAACAACTGCAATCAAGCGTTTGCGATAACTTGCAATGAGTCTTTTACAGCGCTGTGGAGGAATTTTGGCCCACTCATCTTTGCAGAATTGTTGTAATTCAGCCACATTGGAGGGTTTTCGAGCATGAACTGCCTTTTTAAGGTCATGCCACAGCATCTCAATAGGATTCAGGTCAGGACTTTGACTAGGCCACTCCAAAGTCTTCATTTTATTTTTCTTCAGCCATTCAGAGGTGGACTTGCTGGTGTGTTTTGGATCATCGTCCTGCTGCAGAACCCAAGTTCGCTTCAGCTTGAGGTCACGAACAGATGGCCGGACATTCTCCTTTAGGATTTTTTGGTAGACAGCAGAATTCATGGTTCCATTTATCACAGCAAGTCTTCCAGGTCCTGAAGCAGCAAAACAGCCCCAGACCATCACACTACCACCACCATATTTTACTGTTGGTATGATGTTCTTTTTCTGAAATGCGGTGTTACTTTTACGCCAGATGTAATGGGACACACACCTTCCAAAAAGTTCAACTTTTGTCTCGTCAGTCCACAGAGTATTTTCCCAAAAGTCTTGGGGATCATCAAGATGTTTTCTGGCAAAAATGAGACGAGCCTTAATGTTCTTTTTGCTCAGCAGTGGTTTTCATCTTGGAACTCTGCCATGCAGGCCATTTTTGCCCAGTCTCTTTCTTATGGTGGAGTCATGAACACTGACCTTAACTGAGGCAAGTGAGGCCTGCAGTTCTTTGGATGTTGTTGTGGGGTCTTTTGTGACCTCTTCGATGAGTCATCGCTGCGCTCTTGGGATAATTTTGGTCGGCCGGCCACTCCTGGGAAGGTTCACCACTGTTCCATGTTTTCGCCATTTGTGGATAATGGCTCTCACTGTGGTTCTCTGGAGTCCCAAAGCTTTAGAACTGGCTTTATAACCTTTTCCAGACTGATAGATCTCAATTACTTTCTTTCTCATTTGTTCCTGAATTTCTTTGGATCTCGGCATGATGTCTAGCTTTTGAAGATCTTTTGGTCTACTTCACTTTGTCAGGCAGGTGCTATTTAAGTGATTTCTTGATTGAGAACAGGTGTGGCAGTAATCAGGCCTGGGTGTGGCTAGAGAAAATTGAACTCAGGTGTGATAAACCACAGTTAAGTTATGTTTTAACAGGTGGGGCAAACACTTTTTCACACAGGGCCATGTAGGTTTGGATTTTGTTTTCCCTTAATAATAACAACCTTCATTTAAAAACTGCATTTTGTGTTTACTTGTGTTATCTTTGACTAATATTTAAACTTGTTTGATGATCTGAAACATTTAAGTGTGACAAACATGCAAAAAAAAAAAGAAATCAGGAAGGGGGCAAACACTTTTTCACACCACTGTAATATAATATTTTTTAGCGCTTTGAGCAAAAAACGATTGGCACACATACTTTTTTTTATCCCTCTTTCCCCGGTTTCGTGTACTTCATGTAAATTTTAGTGTACTTACCAGCTTATCCAATGCACACAAGTGTTGTGCTCATAGTTGTTTACATTTCAACGTCAAAAGCAGAGAATAATAAGTCCCATGTAATCGCGTTTCTTACGTTGTCGTAAGATCTTATGGAGTTTTTTTGTTTTCCTTGTCACAGTCACCTTCAACTTGCATACAGGGGTTCTAAATACAATTAATATTTAATTATTTAATTAATTTTTATACACAATTTACAATCATATTTAATCAAACTACACAATGATCACTCTTAAGACTTTATAGATATTACAGTTTCATTTTTTGTTAATGCATGTGTAACAAGGTAAGGTGGGCAAGGAGGAGGTGGGAACCAGCTAAACAGTCAATGTAAAGTTTAATGATAAAACTCAACATAAAACAAACATACACAAACACAGACACACATGTAACACAGCCGTATGCACCCCCTCTCTCTCTCTCTCTCTCTCTCTCTCTTTCTCTCTCTCTAGAACTAGAGCCTCCGGCTAGTCTTTATCCCCCTCCTGGCTGATTAGCCCGATTCAGGGCCGTCCATGTGTCCTCACGGCCTGGCCCCGCCCTTCTCCTCATCACTGTAAAGCTGCTTTGAAACAGTGTGTGTTGTGAAAAGTGCTATACAATTAAAAATGACTTCCTGTGAGCTCTCAGCACTGCCTCTCCGGGTTGGAGTAGCTTTCAGTGTTGCATTGCTTGGTTTTAGTCACACTTATGTATTTATTTATGTATCGTATGAAACATATGATATCACATTGCGAGCGTCATATAGTACGATACAATATGATATGATATTTTTTTATATCACTAATATATATACACTGATGAGCCAAAACATTATGACCACTCACAGGTGAAGTGAATAACATTGATCATCTCCTGACAAGGCCACATGCCAAGATCTGGGTAGATTAGATGGTAAGCGAACAATCAGTTCTCCTAGTCTACGTGTTGAATGCAGGAGAAATGGACAGGAGTAAAGACCTGAGCGACTTTGACAAGGGCCAGATTGTTATGGCCAGATGACTGGGTCAGAGCATCACTGAAATGGCAAGGCTTTGGGGTGCTCCCAGTCAGCAGTGGTGAGTACCTACTGACAGTGGTCCGAGGAGGGACAAACCAAAAACCGGCGACAGAGTGTTGGGTGCCCAAGGCTCATTGATGCACGAGGGCAACAAAGGCTATCCCCTCTGGCCCGACCCGACAGAAGGTCTACTGTGGCAGAAAATGTTACAGAAAATGTTATTGATGGTTATGGGAGAAATGTGTCACAACACACAGTGCAGTGTACCCTCATGCATATGGGGCTGCGTAGCCGCAGACCGCCAGAGTGCCCATGATGACCCCTGTCCACCGTCGAAAGCGCCTACAATGGGCATGCAAGCGTTCAGGGCTGGACCTTAGAGAAGTGGAAGAAGGTCACCTGGTAGGATGAGTCCCGTTATCTGTTACATCACGTGGATGGCCATGAACGTGTGCACCATTTATCTGGGGAAGTGATGGCATCAGGATGCACTGAAGGAAGACGACAAGCCGGTGGAGGGAGTGTGATGCTCTGGGCAATGTTCTGCTGGGAAACCCTGGGTCTGGCTATTCATGTGGACGTCAATTTGACACGTGCCATATTGTGCAGACTAGGAACACCCCTTCATGGCAATCCGATTGAGTACCTGTGGGATGTGCTGGACCAACAAGTCCAATCCATGGCGGCTCCACCTCGCTACTTTCAGGACTTGAAGGATCTGCTGCTAATGTGTTGGTGCCAGATACCATGGAACACCTTCAGGGGTCTTGTAAAGTCCATGCCTCGGCAGGTCGACGCTGTTTTGTATATATATATATATATATATATATATATATATATATATATATATATATATATATATACACACACACACTACCAGTCAAAATTTTTGAAACACTCATTCTTTATTATAATTTCTTTTCTTCACATTTTAGAATAATAGTAAAGTCATTAAAAAAATGGAACTATGGGAATTATGTTGTGACTAAACAAAATCCAAAATAAATCAAAACTGTGTTATAATTTAGCATCTTCAAATTAGTCACCCTTTGCCAAGAAATTGCAGACATTTACTCCTGACATTTTCTCAACCAACTTCTTGAGGTATCACCCTGGGATGCTTTTTAAACAGTATTGAAGGAGTTCCCATCTATGTTGGGCACTTACTGGCTGCTTTTCTTTATTATTTGGTCCAAGTCATCAATTTCAAAAAAATATTTTTTTAAATTAAATTTTAGTTTTATAATGAAATAAATTAATACGGTAGCACAATTATATTTTTGTCTACAAAACTAATTTCAAACATTTAAGCATACACCTTCAGATCAAATGATTTTTAAGATCATGAGAAAACTTTCAGTCAAGTGTTTCAAAACTTTTGACCGGTAGTGTATATACACCGATCAGCCACAACATTAAAATCACCTGCCTAATATTGTGTAGGTCCCCCACATGCTGCCAAAACAGTGCCAACCCTATTCTTCTCACCACAATTGTACAGAGCAGTTATCTGAGTTACCGTAGACAGCAGTTACAGAAATACTCAAACCAGCCCATCTGGCACCAACAATCTTGCCACTCTCCAAATCACTGAGATCACATTTTTTCCCCATTCTGATGGTTGATGTGAACATTAACTGAAGCTCCTGACCCATATATGCATAATTTTATGCACTGCACTGCTGCCACATGATTGGCTGATTAGATAATCACATGGATAATTGTTAGTGCCAGATGGGCTGGTTTGAGTATTTCTGTAACTGCTGATCTCCTGGGATTTTCACACACAACAGTCTCTAGAATTTACTCAGAATAGTGCCAAAAACAAAAAGCATCCAGTGAGCGGCAGTTCTGTGTATGGAAATGCCTTGTTGATGAGAGAGGTCAACAGAGAATGGCCAGACTGGTTCGAACTGACAAAGTCTACAGTAACTCAGATAACCACTCTGTACAATTGTGGTGAGAAGAATACAGCCAGACCCGTGCATTTTAAGTCTTGGCCTTCAATGTGATTCATGCCATTAAGCAAACACAGTTTCACAATGAATAAGACACCATATGCCCATAATACATTACGAGGCAGTCAACTAATAATACCAATTGACATTTTAAAAACATGTCCACGCATGAAAGCCAGAACCAAGGAGGTCTCATACCAAGAAAAATCTCTCTAATAATATCTGCGATTTAAATTTTGCTTGCAATAAATTTTGTTTTGTCAGGGTACACGGTTACTTTTCAAAACTTGATCCGACACTGAATGCTCAAGCTGCCTAATTTACACTTAGAAAACTCCTGATGTTGCTATAGCAATGCAAAAAGCACTTACCAATTTGCTTGAAGTGAAAATCAGTCCTCCTTTCCTGTTTAATTAATCAATCTTAAGAACATCTTAGGCTTTTAAATCCATAAGGATCTCTTTCTCAACGGCAATAACAGCAGTGATGACCGCCGACTCATCAGCAAGATCTCGCGCTCTTCACTTTCAAATTACGTACATCACTTAAAGCGTGACTGCGTCACTCAAGGCCAGCTAGAAGTCCTGTAATGGGACGTATCATAAAGACCACACCCACAAGAACAAATAAATCAATTTGATTGGCTGATGAATCTGACAATCTGACTTTAGATGCCTATTCACTTGCACTGTTGAGGGATTCTGGGGAAATTCTGAAGGCCTGACGGGGTGGCGCTTAGACTCACACGCTTCTTTGGGCATGCGATTTGTGAAACAGTTGTCACACTTTGCTTGTAAGCATCGAGGAATACATTATGATTGGATACATTTTTTTTGTTTTTTGCTGTTCATTTGTAGATTAATTAGGAGTGGAAAGCAATTGAAAATACATAGGCAAAAAGGTAAATGAGGATGAAAGGATGAAAAAATATTTATTTGTTAGGAATGTTACTCCAGCTGAGAAGGCATTGCTGGCCCTGAGAAATCGCCACTGGAAGAATATAATCTCAGAATGCTGGTTGGTGCTGTTTTGGTGGTACGAGGGGGACCTACACAATAT
The DNA here is from genome assembly GCF_019703515.2 of Myxocyprinus asiaticus. NCBI lineage: Eukaryota > Metazoa > Chordata > Actinopteri > Cypriniformes > Catostomidae > Myxocyprinus > Myxocyprinus asiaticus. The sequence continues at coordinate 43,527,321 of NC_059365.1, forward strand.
TAGGCAAGTGATTTTAATTTTGTGGTTGATCAGTGTGTATATATAAAGCTATATGTATATAAAGCAGGAGGGAGAGATTGAAAAAGCATCATTGTCCTGCCGTGCTCTATTTCTGAGGGAGTCATTTTGATTTGTGGAAATGGGCCCTGACTGTTGTGCCCTGTTGCATCTCCTCATAATACAGACCCCAGAAACTTCCAGCCAGTGAAATACATTTCACATTCAGGACAGCTGTGAAGAGCCAGTGCCTGACAGATAGACAAACACAGAGAGAGAACATTGTGACAGAGTTGGACAGCAGCAAACCTGTTCATATTGTGTACAAAAATGGCTAAAAAAAAAAAAACAAAAAAACAGCAGAATAATGTAGAACAAGCCTGGAGCAGGAAATGTATGTGACACTGAAAAGACTTGTCAAAATCCTACCAATGTAGACAGCAGTGTTCAAGTAAACATGTGTTCTGTTTCCTCTACAGACAGGAAGTGCTTGACCCGACTGATCTGCTGAGATTTTGTTTATTTGCAGAGCATTTGCTTTCTGAACCCAATAATTTTGGTTCAGAATTAATGATTAAGAGTTAAGAATCTAAATTTGAACAGTTTTTATTTTCCTTGGATACCATCTGTCACCTGTAGAAGGATATACTCCACTTGCAGAATGACATGTTCCAGCTTTTGCAGCATGTTTTATCGTCTTTGTTTTTCTTAAAGACAGGGGTGGGTAACGTGCAACATTTACTCCAGTACACTTACTTGAGTAACTTTTTGGAAAAAAATTACTTTTATGAGTATATTTAAAGGTGGGTACTTCTCACAGTTACTCAAGTAAATTTTTTTTTTTTTAATTTATTTTTTTTACTTTTACTTCGTTACAATGGGCAACATTCCTTCATTACATTACTGGTTTTAATTTAATAAGTGTAAATAAATGTGTAATTTATTGAGAGATTTTTGAAAGGGACTTTTATGACAGCAGAACTTTACAGCTTCACTCTGAAACTGGAGTCGAATCCACCACTGCAGCAGCAGCAAGCATGCCAAATAAACACTTTCTTCGCTCCACACCATGAAAATGTAGTTTCATCATGCAGTGCCTTCATTTTACACCAAGACAAGTGGATATTTCAAGATTAAAATTGCAGCGCGGTAAGTTTTGGCGATTATGATAATGTGGGCTTGTCTGTGTCATTGTCATTTTCAGGGTGATTCTGTAACTATGGGCTATTATGACCTCAGTTTATACATATACATTTTAAATCAGTGCTGCAATATATCAGTTCATAAATCCATGTAAACATCTGCATTAAGTGTAAATGTCTTATGCTTTGCGGATCATGTGCTTGACTTCTGGAGCACGAGCTGACAGTACTGTGTGTCTGCGCCTGCACAGCATTTCTGCATTTGACAAATGCGGTGCGTTTATCTCATGAACAACCAAGGGTGTAGATTTGGCTTGAACATGGGGATTTAACATGGAATTCTGAGATTTACAGTTCTTTTAATTTCATCACAGTCTAAAATAACATTAAAACCCAGTTAATTTTGTGTGCCCTCAAGTGTAGAAACACCAAAATGGTTGTGTCATAAAGGTCAGATAAATACAGTAGCATGCAAAGAAATAATCCTATATTTTGCGGTTAAACAAAATGCATCTACTCATGTATAATGCATCACACAAGTATCTTTTTCTGCCAGCCCAGCACATTGCTAGGTGACGTAGCTTAGTAATAGCAAGTCAAATTGGTACTTCACTGTTTTACCAGACTCGCACATGTCAGTCGACCAGGATTTTAGTTAGTCTGTTTGTGTTTTTTATGCAGTTTAAAACGTCATTTGTATTTAAGGTTAGATGCATAGGGAGTTTTGATTCTGACGGTATAAGTTCATAAGCTTTGATGACAGGTGTCAGACATCCGGTGCGGCCAAATAATTTTCTACATTCACATACTGTAATTTTCACTCACATTTAACAACACTTAAAGAGCCCATATTACGCTAATGTACAGGTTCATCATTTTATTTTGGGGGTCTACTAGAATAGGTTTACATGCTTTAATGTAAAAAAAAAAAACACATTATTTTTCTCATACTGTACATTTCTTTTACCCGCACTTCATACTCTGGGCGAAATGCTCTGATTTACCTCCTGTCTCTTTAAAGTCCCCCCTTTCCAAAAAGCCCAGTCTGCTCTGACTGTTGTGATTGGTCAACCGCGTAGAGTGTGTGTCGGAAATGTAACGCCCCTTACCATAACCGAGTTTCTGCTCCCGAGTCTTCATGAACAGCTGTAAGCACTACTGTAACTATGGTAACAATGGTGTTGGTTTTTGTCATACCAGCTCTAGCCCGAGTCCGATAATGAACGAAATAATGAAAGTTTGGAAGAACAAGCTGATCGACCCGAACCACCTTCGCAAGCATGACTTGAGCAGGACTTTCACAGTGGTAGGTTTTATTTTAGTAGCTTTCTTACAAGTACACTGTTGATTATTGTGAACCTAACAAAGCTTCAAGTAAAAGACATGTAGTGCATCTAAGTTAGTCACCTTTTGCTGGAATGGGTGTAGCCGAACTTTTTTCGCCTGAGCTATGAACGGAGAACAGAGGCTTACTCCCGTTTGGTCATTACCAGGTATATTAGAGAGTTAGTGAGCAAGTTAGCCATGCTCTACCGATAGTGGCAGTAACATTACAGCTTGTAATTATATAATTATATAAGACTCTTGAGATCGACAATTTTGTTACAAAGTTTTAAGTAAAAGCCGGCCCACAGCTGAATAGTAAACCCCTTACCAAAACAATAACATTACATAGCAAGTTAGCCGAGCACTACTGTGGATTGCAGACGTAAAATTACCGTTTGTAAAAATAAATCCATCTCCACACTTGATCACTATTCATGATAGTAAGAATGACAAACAATCAGCATAATTCTACACAATTGTAGGTAAAAGTGGGCCCGCAGCTGATTAGCAAATCTATTTTGCAATAACATTAGCTAGCAGGTTAGCAGAGGCCTACATCTGTGCACTGGGTGTACAACACAAAACACAACACAACACAACACAACACAAAACTCCACATTTGAACTCTCGGTAGCAGATAAATCCACAAATAATCAAACATACTACTGAAGCACCAGATTTTCCCAAAAAAGAACTGCACCATCTTTCAGGTGTAACCATCTTGAAAATCCGGCATTGGTTGTGGTTGTACTGCTGAGGAATAGTGTTAAAAATAAATTTTAACCACTGATACTTCAATTCGTCTGCCTTTGGAAGTCCAAACAAAGAGGTTTTGCTTTTGCAGTGAAGAAAACAGCATCTTCTCGACATGGTGACAACAATAACTCAACTCATCCTGGACTCGGCTATAACTACGTTTGTTTGAGGGTGGGTGTAAAAGGGTCCACAGCAGAAGGAAAGGAGGACACAGGGAAATGGGCTTCTCCTGGCACAGGTAAGATTTTTAATTGGCAACTTCAATGCTTACAGCTTCACAAAACTCATTAGCTTCACAGGTAGTAGTTTCACAAACTCATTAGCTTCACAGACACCATGGACTTCCTTGTGCCAGGCTCTCTCTCTCTCTTTGCTGGTGACGTGGCTGCTTATATGCCACTCTCCCCATGCTCACTGGAATTAGAGGTGTTAGACAGGTGCAAAGCACCCTTACCGCTTTCTCTCTCTCCGGATGGATGCTTGACCACGGCCCCGCTGCCACAGTGGGCCAAAGTAGCCCTTAGGTGGGCATTATGCAAATGTATTACATAGTGACGTAGATACTTTATGGAAGAAATGGCTTGACTACAATCCAGCCATTTCATGTAGTTCTTGAGCAGTGTCATCTGTGGGAGAGAATAACTCCCTTTTGCATGGACTTTGTGCTTTGAAACTTTGCAGACCTTTTACATGCACAAAGAGCTACGTTACACACTAAAAGAAAGGTAAATTCCCAAAAAGCATAATAGGGCCAAAAAGCTTACTTTCATGTACTTGTGTAAAGTGTGTTTCAGGTCTTACAGTAGCAAAAATAATAATAATAATTCTTTATTTTAATTTAAAGTTGCAATATGTAACAATGTTCATGTATTTTGTTTTTGCAATGTGTGAACGGCTTGTAACACAACTTAAAAAATGAGCCCTTCCCGGACTTCCTAGGTTGCCTATTAAAGCCTGTAGACTGATTATGATGCGAAGGGAGTGGGTCGGTTTTGCCAGAAAAATCCAAAGAATGTGACGTTTATGCGCATTCCTGAGAGCCTTGCCTCAGTAATCACTTCTCTTCCGCTATTCAACAGTGACAACAAACTGCAACACTAGGTACCGTTACCTTAGAGATGGAATCCAGCAAACGGCTGGCTTCCAGCACAACACCGACTCCTAAACAAACTCAGAGTAAGCCAAAAAAAATAAATACAAATAAAAAAACATTTATCTACTGAATCCCGTCTGGCTATACGGGAACGTGATCATGGTCAGGTGAAAACTAGAGTGAACATCGGCAGGGCATTTGATTCCTGGAGGGATCTTCGTTTGGTTTTGGGGATCAAAACCAACCCTGAATTGGCTTTCTTCTTATTGGACAGGTAAGCTTACATAACTGCAAAGCATGTGAAATATAGTGCCATAAGGATTGATCTGTGTAATTTTAGCTAAACCACAATAACACATGAAATGAATGCTAGACAATGTTTAAGATAATGCAAAAAGACCCATTCATTAGTGTAACTTAACTTGGTTATTCAGAAAATATATACATTCTATTATTATAAAACAATAGAGCAGAGATATATCAAAATGGAATCACATCAATACTGAATTGTGTCAACATATTTATAATGTACAGTCTATTTTATAAACAGCTACTGTCATCATCCACCAAATTTAGCTAACAGCTATTGATAAAGTTGGCTAGCTAGCTAACGCCGACATAGACTATCGTATAAATGCAGTCAATGTATCATGCAAAGAAAAGTGATTACTTCAAACTACAGTCTCGCATAGTCAGACCTATATCCACACTTTGTTTTAGCCCTGTTCTGGCACTGGAGAGTCAAATATAATATACAGTCTCAAAGTTTGTAGTAAAACAATCATAACTGTGTAATTTTAATTATGCTACCTCATCTGTCAGCATGATGCTGATTGTTCTCTCCAGTCCAAAAAGACCATTTATTGAAACTAGACAGAATCACATTGTCTCTTTGTACGTTACATCATTGTTTTGGTCGATGCTCGCGTCCCTATGGAGTGTGTGCGCGAGAACGAGCAACAGGTAGCTGGCTGCAGTTCACTTAACAGCCAGAGGTGTCATTAATAACAAGGGTTTCTGAATCTTACATACTGCACCTTTAACACTAAAAAGTTTAATTCTAAGGGTCAAAGGAGAGTAAGGAAAAACTAGATAATGATGATTGTGACTGTTTTTGGTGCAAGAAACCTTTGGGACAAGTGGACATGTGTGTATGGGTTTGTGTCTGGTGATTTTGGATATCTATTCTCTGTAGATACAAAAAAGATCGCCTTTGTGATATTTTTATGAAAAAAAGATAAATGACCAATTATCTCATCAAAGTTTGCATGCGCTGCCCTTTAGAAGTTGCCTTCAGATTTATCATTCATCAATCTAGCCAAAAACATATTTTGCTGTGTTTCTGTGTGGAAGGTTTTCAGAGGTGTGCATTACCTCTGCTCTGCTGTCTTTGTAGACAGCTTCTCCTCTGGTGAAACAGCCTGGAGGATGTCAGCACATACAGTTCAAAGACACACTCTCCCATTCACTGGATTAAACATATTCTCACAGGAGGACTCAGGTTGATTAGAATAATATCCACCACTGTTGTCAATTGAGATGGAAATCATTTTAGAAAGACTGTGACTTCCAACTTTAGGATTTTGCAGATTCAGCTTTAAATATACTGTCACTTCCAGAACTCAAAACGTTCTCTCCAGTCCAAAAAGTCCATTTATTGAAACTAGACAGTGGCATAACTACAGGCAGTGCAAGGGGTGAAGCAGCTCTGGGGCCGGGGCTGAAAGGGGGGCCCACGAAAAATGAAACAATGAAAATGGCGACAACCACCAAAGGAATGGCAAAGAGAGGGAGCGAGGGAGATCCACATTATATATCAGTCTGCAATGTAAGTCCATGGGACCAATTTGTTTTTTAACATTATTGGTATTCAAACAACTGTGAGTGTTCAGAAATCTTCATATTTGGTGCAGTTGTGAAGCAATGCGAATAAGCAATAGTGTGCTTTAAAAATAGCGGAATTTGCGTTGCGTTTTAAGCACTGATTGGAATGTGGCGGAACCTTTTTGATTGTGTCTGGGGACATTACACTGAATATGGTGACCAGACGTACCAATAAAACCAGGACAGTCTCGAGAGAGTCTTTCGTGTCTGCAGTCAGAATCACCGGTACTTTCTTCAAACAGCTCCTAGCCTATGCTAAACGTTCCCCCTCATCGCACCCTCCCACCTCTGTTGCTGTCTGTCTGCCCATATGAAAAGTCTCCTCAGCAGGTTGAAGCCAAAAACCAGGGATTGATGGATGATACTAGCGCCATGCAGCAAAAATGGAAAGTATATTGTGTGTGCTGGGCTTTGCTTGTACTGTAAGCTAATACTGGGGAGCTGTTAAAGAGAAAACAGGAATTTCAACCTGTAATATCAATAGCATACGTGAATACATTTACCTGAAGTGAAATGACTATGTATTGATAGAATAATATGCAACAAATATAAGGCTTTGATATCATATTTAAATGAATTTTTGTAATTCATTTTAGGACACATTTCAGTTGTGCATATGTCTGCATTTATTGTCTGTGTAAATTCGGCACGATATTAGGTGTTTGTGATGTATTGTTCTGTACCGTATTTCCTGCACACACTCTATTTCTGCAAAATTTTTCCAACGTAGGAGAGCGACAACAAAAAAACGCCTTTGTTTTTTTTAGTAAAAGTGTTTAAGTATTTGACTAGGGATGTCCCGATACCGATACTGGTATTGGAATTGGGTCCAATACCACACTCATGTACTCTTACTCGTACTCGTAAAAAATGACCCGATACCATAAACTGATACCGTCTGACATACGAATGTCATTACGTAAAAAGTCAGTGCACAAATTCTAATCACATTATGTTCTAGTGACATTATTTAACCGCTCACTAGTTAAATAATTAAAACACTATTCACAGTTTACGTTGCATGTGCAGCACGCTTCAAATGTGAGCAGACCACTAGTGAATGTGTGGAGACGCCGACGCCGGCTACACCGCACATGCCTTTTAAAGCTCATCCTTGGCTCATGCAGGGAAAACTCCATCATAAGCATCGAGTACTCTGTTTATTGCAGATGATAGCGAACTAAGTGCAAATACTTTGTAGTACAAGGCACATACAGAGTACATACTTATTTAATTAAATAGCGGACTTTTACAGTTTAATAATCACTTTGAGTCACATAGCGCATGGCTTTTTTGGACTGAAAAGCTACTGTCATCACACAGAAACACTCAAAAATAAAAGCTCAATAATCAATATTAAATATATAAACAAAAAATGACGTTATGTAATATTCATTGTATTACTACTACTACTACTAATAATAATAATCAATGGTAATTGTATTATATTTAACCAATATCTCACATCTGTGATGCTCTGTTATGCAGCACTTTATTTGACAAAATAGAACTCCAATGCTGTATTTTGGATTGTGCTGTGAGGTTCTGTATATAACCACTTAATTTGATAAAAAAAAAAAAAAAAAAATTAAAATACAACATTATGTTGAAAATTAATTGTTATATTTTCATTTGATTAAAGTTATAATTTATTTATTTAAACACCATTTTATGATAAAAACTGAAATAATCTGTTGATATGGAGAAAAAAAAAAAGGGTATTGGATTTGGTATGGGTGAGTATAAGAAAGAAAATATCGATACTTGTTCTCAAAAAAATGGTATCGGGACATCCATATAACTGACACTTAGAAGTTTGTGTAAAACAACAAACTTTCACTTATATCAGCTGATAGAATATCTTATAGGTAATTTTATAGACATAGGTGATTTGTTGGTAGGGGGTGCTCCTGTTGCATCACAATTTTTTTGTTACAGTCACCCTAACACTGACGTACACACTAGACTTTCCACGGTATCATAATTTTCACACCGTTTCACATGTTCACTTTCAAACCGACGAACACCGGTATTACCGTTGGTTGGACGCTATGTGGTATTATGGGGTAATTTTTAAGCAATAGCCTATACAATAATGCAAGGCAGGTTGTTTTCAAACTTTGAACTTTATTTTTTATTTATTTTCACAAAAAATTCAAACAAAACTAAAAAATAAAAAATAAAAAAAATTAAAAAAAATAAAAGTGCAATTAAAATGTTTGTTGTTCAACTTTTTGAAAGATGGCTTTTCAATGAACCCACTTCATCCATGCATTCTTGGCATCATGGGCTACCGGATATTTCGTTGTCCAGGCAATTACATCACTTATTGTGGGTTGTTGCGGTTTTAATGCTGGTGTTTTATTACCTTTCATCCCATGACCCAGTTTAACTGCTTTGGAAGGGTAATGACTTTGAATGTGTGTGAATACATTTGTTTTGTTCCCTCCTAGGGCTAGGCGATATGCAAGAAATATGTTCACAATATTTTTATTAAATATATATATATATATATATATATATATATATATATATATATATATATATATATATGATTTTGCACTGAAAATTAAATCCATTTATTTAAAAAAACAAAACAAAAAACTTAAACCGAAGACATTTCTAAATTCAAATTGCACTTCAAACGAAATTAAATAGCTATTAAAATAACAAAGTGGTCACCACCTTTCCATTTACCATCACACAAATATCTGTAAATGACAACAGATGGAAAATTACTAATACATATTGAAATCTAAAAACTATTATAAATGTAAACATATTAATTATAATGATGATAATCACTGAAATATAAATCATGGATCGAGGTGAATGTGTTTTTATATTATTTTATGATTTAATCACAGATGTATAGGCTACATACAGTTGTGCTCAAAAGTTTGCATACCCTGGCAGAAATTGTGAAATTTTGGCATTGATTTTGAAAATATGACTGGTCTTTTATTTAAGGATAGTGATCATATGAAGCCATTTATTATCACATAATTGTTTGGCTCCTTTTTAAATCATAATGATAACAGAAATCATCCAAATGGCCCTGATCAAAAGTTTACATACCCTTGAATGTTTGGCTTTGTTACAGACACACAAGGTGACACACACAGGTTTAAATGGCGATTAGTGTCTGTGTATAAATAGTCAATGAATTTGTTAGCTCTCACATGGACGCACTGAGCAGGCTAGATACTGAGCCATGGGGAGCAGAAAAGAACTGTCAAAAGACCTGCGTAACAAGGTAATGTAATTTTATAAAGATGGAAAAGGATATAAAAAGATATTCAAAGCCTTGAAGATGCCAGTCAGTACTGTTCAATCACTTATTAAGAAGTGGAAAATTCGGGGATCTCTTGATACCAAACCAAGGTCAGGTAGACCAAGAAAGATTTCAGCCCAACTGCCAGAAGAATTGTTCGGGATACAAAGAAAAACCCACAGGTAACCTCAGGAGAAATACAGACTGCTCTGAAAAAAAGACGGTGTGGTTGTTTCAAGGAGCACAATATGACGATACTTGAACAAAAATTAGCTGCATGGTCGAGTTGCCAGAAAGAAACCTTTACTGCGCCAATGCCACAAAAAAGCCCGGTTACAATATGCCCGACAACACCTTGACACACCTCAGCTTCTGGCACACTGTAATTTGGAGTGACGAGACCAAAAGAGAGCTTTATGGTCACAACCATAAGCGCTATGTTTGGAGAGGGGTCAACAAGGCCTATAGTGAAAAGAATACCATCCCCACTATGAAGCATTGTGGTGGCTCACTGATGTTTTGGGGGTGTGTGAGCTCTAAAGGCACGGGGAATCTTGTGAAAATTGATGGCAAGATGAATGCAGCATGTTATCAGAAAATACTGCCAGACAATTTGCATTCTTCTGCATGAAAGCTGCACATGGGACGCTCTTGGACTTTCCAGCACGACAATGACCCTAAGCACAAGGCCAAGTTGACCCTCCAGTGGTTACAGCAGAAAAAGGTGACGGTTCTGGAATGGCCATCACAATCTCCTGACCTTAATATCATCGAGTCACTCTGGGGAGATCTCAAATGTGCGGTTCATGCAAGACAACCAAAGACTTTGCATGACCTGGAGGCATTTTGCCAAGACGAATGGGCAGCTATACCACCTACAAGAATTTGGGGCCTCATAGACAACTATTACAAAAGACTGCACGCTGTCATTGATGCTAAAGGGGGCAATACACAGTATTAAGAACTAAGGGTATGCAGACTTTTGAACAGGGGTCATTTCATTTTTTTCTTTGTTGCCATGTTTTGTTTTATGATTGTGCCATTCTGTTATAACCTACAGTTGAATATGAATCCCATAAGAAATAAAAGAAATGTGTTTTGCCTGCTCATTCATGTTTTCTTTAAACATTGTACATATATTACTAATTCTCCAAGGGTATGCAAACTTTTGAGCACAACTGTATAAAGTGACCCTGCAGAGTTGCGCTTACAACAAACTGCTCTGTGGAAATAAAGTGAACTGAACTCAACGCACCTCCTGAGATGTCTGAGGTCATTTGCAGCATTCTCACAGACAATGCTGTTCTTGCCAAAAAATTTCAGAAGACTGAAACAAAGAAAGGGTGAGAACCTTTTACATACACGTGTTCCACGAGACTGCACGCCTCCGAACAAACAGCGAATCAGACATGCGCATAAATGGCTTTTCTGTCATCTGTTCTTAAAAATATAATAATGTGTGTTTCTTCAAGCACATGTCTGTGTGTCTAACAGCATTTCTTGTGTCATTCCGTATTCGAGACATCTTACAGTTACCCACCATGCACATTATATTCACTATCTGCAATTAAATGTCTTCTGTGTAATTTGATAGGTTGGTAAAGAAAATCTGGCTTTCAATGCGTTATTTAGGTTCATTTATCATGGGTTGTAAACTTTCCATTAGGCAAGTATTCTTTATTTAAGGATATTCTATTCGTTAGGCTATTGTATTGATATTGGAAGTTTCACATATGTACAGTGCAATTTGTTTATAAATCAAATCAAAATGGAACGCTTCTGATTTGTCCAAAACAAATTTGAACAAAGCACTTGTTCAATTTTGGTAATAATGCCTGCATGCATTGGAAAGTGGAGCTTCTAAACTCTCAAACAATTCCTATTTTGTGTTGTTCAAGACTGTAGTTATTAATATTTTTACTTGTTTTTTTTTTTTGTTTTTTTTTTCAGCAGGCTTATCGGAGCTTAAAGGGTTAAAAAAAAATGTCACCTTACATTTCACCGCAGATGCACTGGAGGACAGATTTATATTATCAAACATATAATGGGATTGTTAGATGTTTATAATGATTGATTATGATAAATAAGATGTAAACGAGGTTGCTGGCTATGCACACTGCTACATTGTTTACACTGCAGTGCAGCATGGAATTCTGAGCTCGTCTAGCATAGAAGTTTCTAAAAACCTTTTACTTGTTGCACCGGAAGTGGTGAGAATTAGTGATGGACAGAATTAGAGAAGGCTCAAGTGGACTAACTAGTTTATACATTCTTTGTTTGACGTCAGGAAACTTCTTGGTTACTGATGAAACCTCTGTTCCCTTATGGAGGGAATGAGACGTTGTGTCGATGTAGTGACACTAGGGGTTCGAGCTTGAGAGCCACAATCACCTTTGCTTAAAATAGAAAAGGCCAATGAAAACTGGCAAGTGGAATTTGCATGCCACTCACCGCCCCGGACTTACGGGTATAAAAGGAGATGGTGTGCATCACTCATTCAGATTTATGCTGAGGAGCCGATAGAGAGTCAAATCAAATCAAATCAAAATCAAATCACTTTTATTGTCACACAGCCATATACACAAGTGCAATGGTGTGTGAAATTCTTGGGTGCAGTTCCGATCAACATAGCAGTCGTGACAGTGATGAGACATATACCAATTTACAATAACATCAAATTATCACAGCAACAATCTCTCTTTAAGAATTAAAGGGTCCAGGCCATGTCATAGGCTGGTTCAGTGCCTTGGCAGGAGGGACACAATGTCTCGTTCCCTCCATCAGGGAACAGAGGTTACATCAGTAACCAAGATGTTCCCTGTCTGTCACTCACTTGACGTTGTGTCGATGAAGTGACACTAGGAGTTCCTATAAGAAATGCCGCAGGTGCTGAACCGTGTCACGAGGCATGGAAGAGTGGACACGGGCAAGCTGCTGCATGCCTCGCAGTGAGCGCTCAACCATCTTGTGACCTTCCAGCGAGTTAGGTAAGGTGTCTCCCTAGTCCCGTTAAGGGGGAAATGGCACTTACCCAAGTAGGCTACCGGCAGGTGCCTTTCTAAATGTACTGTTAAGCAATCTCCCGCCGAGCACTTTTTAGAATAGCGCTGGGAAGTGCTCTTCCCTCTCCAGGAGGGAGAGCACTACGGAGACCACATCCTGCCGGAGGAAGGTTAACATGTGGAGCATACCTCACATGGACTTACCAACAGGGAAGTACACATGTGGAATGATACCACAGGAGGACCCTATCTACAGAGAGGGTACACAGCACAGTGTCCGAGACAGAGAAAGCTCTGATGAGGGGAGACACAGGTTTCACCTAAGGGGGAAACTGAACAATGGAAACTCATCACACGGGATTAACAAAGGGGAATCACCACGCATGGAGCACTGATCCCAAGCACACGGGCTCACCTGAAAAGGGGAATACCATGAGTACTGGGCCTGGTGGCGTTACTCCTCTGCCGAGTTCGTCACCGGACAGTGCTAAAGAATTAAAGAGGCATCCGGAGTTCACCGGTACGGGGAACTGTTGTGGAGAAAAGGTGCACATTATCACCTTTGAAAAAGGGGAAAGGCGCAATGCAGGCGATACATCCAACCGGCTGCCCGGTCTACCTGCTGTTACCGCGTAACACTCAGGTCGAAACCAGGTCTATGCGTAGGTTATAAAACCTTGCAAAGGTATTGGGCATAGCCCAACCCGCAGCTCTGCATATGTCTGCTAGAGAGGCCCCCCTTGCCAGTGCCCAGGAGGACGCAACATCTCTAGTGGAGTGCACCCGGACTCCCAAGGGGCACGGCAAGTCCTGAGACTGGTATGTGAGAGAAATGGCATCCACAATCCGATGGGCCAACCTCTGCTTGGAGACAGCTTTCCCCTTCTGCTGTCCTCCAAAACAGACAAAGAGCTGCTCCGAGCATCTAAAGCTCTGCGTGCGGTCCAGATAGATGCGCAGGGTGCAAACTGGACACAGCAATGACAAGGCCGGGTCTCAAGATCATGTGAGAGTGTGCCGGCCCGAACTCCAGGAATTCGCTGGTAACAGAGAGCGCCTGCAGGTCCCCCACCCTCTTCATGGAAGTGAGCGCCACCAGGAGGGCCGTCTTCAGAGAAGGAGTGCTGAGCTCAGCCTGCTCCAGGGGCTCAAACGGGGCTCCCTGTAGAGCAGGTAGGACTACAGAGAGATCCCAAGAGGATCTAGGATTCAATCTACTCACACCTTTGAGGAAACTGTTGATCAGGTCACGCTGTCGTGAGGGATTGCCGTCCAGTGTATCGTGGTGAGCTGCTATGGCAGCCACATACACTTTCAGGGTAGAGGGAGACAGCCATCTCTCCAGCCCTTCCTGAAGAAAAGACAGCACAAACCCGACTGCGCATCTCTGTGGGTCTTCCCCACGGGAAGAACACCAGTTAGCGAAAAGACACCACTTCAAGGCATACAGCCGCCTCAGGGGAATGCGCCAGGGAGGTGCTACTGTCAGGAGCATTAGATCCCAGAACCAAGTCCGGTTGGGCCAGTACGGCGCAACGAACAGGACTTACTGCTCGTCCTCCCTGACTTTGCACAGAGTCTGTGCAATGAGGCTCACAGGAGGAGATGTATACTTGCGCAGCCCCTGAGGCCAGCTGTGCACCAAGGTATCCGTGCCGAGGGGAGCCTTGGACGGGGAGTACCAAAGGGGGAGTGAGATAAAGAAGAGGCAGGTGAACGGGTCTACCTGTGCCTCCCTGAATCTCTCCCAAATCAGCTGGACTATGTGGGGGTGCAGTCCCCACTCCCCACGGGGTGTTACCTGCCATGAGAGCGCGTCTGCTGCATGGTTGAGGATGCCTGTAAGGTGAGTGGCTCACAGCGACTTCAATGTCTGCTGACTCCAGAGGAGTTGCGACATGCGATATGAACGTATGCCGCCTTTGCAGTTTATGTACGCTATGACCACTGTCTTGTGGGTCCGGACCAACACATGCTTGCCCTGAATCAATGGCCGAAGCCTCCACAGGGCCAGCAATACCGCCAGCAACTCTAAGCAGTTGAAGCTCTGCCAAAAAAGTCGGGGCCCCGTCCAGAGCCTGACACTGCCTGCCCATTGCACATGGCACCCCAGCTTGAGTTTGAGGCATCTGTTATGACCACGATGCGCCATGAGACCTAGGGGAACACCTGCTTATAGAAATGCCAGGTCCGACCAAGGGCTGAAAGTCTGATGGTACTGTGGCGTGATGGTCACACGCCGGGTGCCATGGTGCCATGCCCACCTGCACTGACTGAGCACGTTTGGCCATAAGATGTGCCTTGAGAGTGACCAAGTCCAACTCCATACCGAGAAAAGTGATGCTCTGCACAGGGGAGAGCTTGCTCTTCTCCCAGTTGACCTGAAGCCCGATTCGGTCGAGGTGCTGAAGCACAAGGTCCCTTTGCGCACACAATAGATCTTGCGAGTGAGCTAGGATTGGCCAGTCGTCGAAATAATTGAGAATGCAAATGTCCTTCTTCCTCAGAGGGGCCAGGGCAGCCTCTGCGACATTGGTAAAGACGCGAGGGGACAGGGACAGACCGAAGGGGAGGACCTTGTACTGGTATGCTCATCCCTCGAAGGCAAACCGAAGAAAGGGTCTGTGTCGAGGAAGCATCGATACGTAAAAGTACGCGTCCTTCAGGTAGATAGCTGCGAACCAATCCTGATGCCGTACTGATGCCAGGATGCGCTTCTGCGTTAATATCTTGAATGGAAGCCTGTGTGAGACTTTGTTCAAGCACGCAGATCCAAGATTGGGCACGACCCTCCCCTTCTCTTGGGCACGATAAAATAAAAGACTGGACTTACCGTGCCCAGGCAGGGTGGTTCGCAGCAAGGCAGAGCAGGCGCCCCACCCGAAAGACAGCCCAGGGGAGAAGTGCTGCTCCACAAGCCTACAACGGTGGCTGGTGACTGGGGTGGGCGAGTGACCCCAGAGACCAGCACACTTACCTGTTTGCCGGCTGTCTCTCGACAGAGAACGAGGGATCGGGAGGTACTTGCGTTTGCCTGATTGACTGGAAAGACTTTCAACGCCTGGCCGTCACGAGTGCGCTGACCCAGGGAATGAGGAAACTGCTGTTTTACCGACCATGTGGGCGCAGAGGCCCAGAGGGCACCCAGCAATATAATATTTACCATGCGCTGGCCCAGGGGCGCTGGAGGGGCCGGAGAGTTCGCCTGGGCCAGACCGGTCGGAGTCAGTCGCCTCATCCCCGGGTTGCCCCTGCCAGGGCCGCCTCGAAGCCCGTCCGGGGTTCTTGGGGGCCAGCTGCAGGTGGAGCAGACTTCCCGTGGGAGGATCTTCTTCTCTGAGGCCGGCATACGGGTTCCGATGGTACGGGAGCTGGGGCCAGCACCACAGGGGAACGGCTCTGGCGAGAAGCAGATGGGGTGCGGGACTTTGGAGGCCTGAAGGCGGCCAAGTTGTGCCAAGGCAAGAGGTCTGCTTCCTCACCGTCGAGAACTGATGGGCAAGATCCTCAATGGCGTTGCGGTGTTGGGAGATGGGCGCATTGAGAAAGCGGACTTTCTCGGCATCACGCATCTCCGCAAGGTTGAGCCACAGGTGCCGCTCTTGGACCAGAGTAGACATCGTCTGTCCCAGGGCACGCGCCATGACATTTGTCACCCGTAAGACGAGGTCAGTCGCAGTACGCAGTTCCTGCATCAGCCCTGGGTCGGTTCTTCCCACGAGCAGATCTTTCAGCGCCTTGGTCTGGTGGACCTGCAGGATGGCCATGGCATGCAGAGCAGAAGCGGCTTAACCCACAGGCTTGTAAGCCTTCATCATTAATGAGGAAGAGAACTTACAGGCCTTGGAAGGGAGCCTTGGTTGGTCACACCAGATGGCTGCGCCCTGCGGGCATAAATGCACCGCTACAGTGCGCTCCACCTGAGGGAGCTCGACATATCCCTTAGCCGCTCCGCCGTCGAGGGTAGTTAGGATGGATGAGCCCGCGAAACGTGTACGGGCAGCTTTTCTTTTTTTTTTTTTTTTTTTAAAGGTGCCTCCCATGACTGCGTTAGCTCCTCGTGCTCTTCTGGGAAGAAACAAATCATCCAGCCACAAACGCTCAGGGCAGGGTGGAGGGTTCCACTTCAGCCCGATATTCGCAGCCGCCCAAGCAAGCATGGCTGCCATGTCAGCGTCCGCCTCATCCTGTGCTCTTACCATCCGTGGGCAGGAGCTCAGAAGATTTGTCCGCTTCTGATAGCAGAAGCCCACCCTCTGATGCTGTGAACGAAAGCTCATCCTCGTCGCAAGCCGTGAATGACACATTAAATCCACCCTGAGGCGGATCGTCTGTATCGCTCGACAGCTCTTCTGGATAGAATGAGCGTGCTGGGGGATGAGAGGTCCGCGGGAGTTGAGCCGGCGAAAACGCTCCCATATCCACATCCAGATCGCCCGCGGTGCTTGCCGACCCAGCTGCATCAGCCCAGGACGAAGCGGGTTGGGGAGCAGCCGCAGTGGCTCCTTGTTTCATGAAGAAGGAAGTGAGCTGCGACCACAACATTCTGATGGGCATGCTCTCGCAATGAGAACATAACCCTTCCACGAAAGCTGCCTCGGCGTGCTGGTGCCCCTAGCACTCGAGACAGATTTCATGGCTGTCCGGAGGGGAGAGATAACGGCCACATCCAGTAGTGCAAACGCGGAAGGACATCTTTAAAAAGACGTCAAGCGTTTGCGCGAGCTCTTTTAGAAGGAAATATACTCTTTTGAATATACTCTTTTAGCACCCGCGGTCTCAGCTACCGAAGCGCCCAGGGGAAGCACAACACTCGACCATGTGAGGTTGACCGCTGATATGCGCCGTAAAATCCAGCAGCATAAGTGAAAGGTGAGAGGATGAACACAATACATGCATTCGGCTCTGAAGAAAAAATCTGAATGAGTGATGCACACCATCTCCTTTTATACCCGTATGTCCGAGGCGGAGAGTGGCATGCAAATTCCACTCGCCAATTTTCATTGGCCTTTTCTATTTTAAGCAAAGGTGATTGGGGCTCTCAAGATCGAACCCCTAGTGTCACTACGTCGACACAACGTCGAGTGAGTGACAGACAATGAACATGGCCACATCACTGAATCAAAACAGTCAGCTCTGACAGTAATGGCTTTAAACTTTTATTTAGTGATTGTTTGAATGTTTGAACCATAAAAACATAAAGATATTGTAATTCTGAAAAGATTATTTGAGCAGCTGGTTAATGTTGACAACCACTTCAGTCTCTCTTTGCTGGTAAACAGCAGCATGAATGCAGATCGTACCAATTTGATCGTACATCTCTGAGCCCAGCCTAGTGTAATCACACTAGTTTGATCGTACGTGCGAAAGGATTAAGTTCTGAGGAGTTAGACCATTCAAAACTTTGTTAGTAAATAGCAGAATTTTAAAATTGATATGAAACATTATAGGCAGCCAATGAAGTGACGTTAAAATTGGGTGGATATGATCATATTTCTCTGTTCTAGTAAGCTTCTAAGCTGCTGCATTGGAAACTTAATTTTCAAAGGACAGATTGCTATCCAACATAGTACACAAGTACTTACTGTAACTGTAAAAGACAAAGTAACAGTACATCCAGTAAGACAAATTATATTCTAGCATCTTATGTTTAGAGGTTTTTGGTCCATTAATTAATACCTCTGTTTTGTCAGAATTTATTAGAAGGAAATTTCTTGCCATCCAGTCTGTGTTATCATTGATACACTCTGTTAACTCTGAGAATTGGGAAATTTCTCAAGGTCTGAAAGAAATACAAAGCTGAGTGTCATCGGCATAACAGTGAAAACAAATTCAATGGCTCATGATAATGTATACTAGGGCAAGCATATACAAGTAGAAAAGCAAAGAATCTAATACTGAGCACTGAGGCACTCCATACTTAACTTGTTCTTGATCTGACAATTCCTCATTTACACAAACAAAGTTGCAAGGGTTGGCTAAATAATAAAAGCAAGTAATTTGTGACTTTGATAGTGTAACGAAGTTGGCAGTGCTGGCATAGGCAATGATGATGACGATGAAGTGAGAGAACCCAAGTGCAGTTTATTTACAAAAGTGAATGCCCTAACTATACACGTGAACTAAACATAAACATAAACATGAACTTGACATAAACATGGCCTGACATAAACGTGGCCTGACATAAACGTCTACACTCACATTCAATACTTGACAACTAGACAATGAAAACATGAGGGCTTAAATACAAGACATGGGAGAACATAAACCAATGAACAAACCGAACTCATAACAAGCTAATTAAACAATAAACCAATGAAAACATGACACATGAACATGGAGGGAAAACAAGACATCACATGACTAGGGAACAGGAACTAAACTTTTCAAAATAAAAGACATGAATCAACAAAATACACCTGACAGATAGGTGCTGTCTCTGTACTATGATGGGGCATAAATCCAAACCAAAATTATCCACAGATACAATTTCTCTGTAAAAATTAACATAATTGGGAAGACACTCCCTTTTCTAGTATTTTAGATATAAATAGGAGAGTTGAGATTAGTCTATAATAAGCCAACTCTCCAGGGTCAAGCTGTGGTTTCTTAATTAAGGGGTTTGATAACTGGCAGCTTTAAAGTTCTTGGGACATGACATAAAGATAGCAAGGAGTTAATACTGAGAAGAGGTTGTGATATTTCAGGAAACACCTCTTTCAGCAGCTTAGTGGGTATAGGGTCTAGTATACTGTACATGTTGTTGCTTTTGATGTTTTAAAAAGTTTTGTAAGCTCTTCCTTACCTGTAACAGTGAATGACTGAAGTTGCTCAGAGGGAATACCAAGAGACACTGTCTTCAGAAGTGCTGTGGCATATGGTTGGATAATTCAAATTTTAATGCTGATGGTCAGAATTTTATTAATAAATAAATTCATAAAGTCATTACTAAGTCATGCAAGTTCAGAAGAACTTGATGTAGTTACAGAAAATATGAATACAGTCTCCTTTAGCACTCTAGATAGTACCCCCTGCACGGGGGTACAATGATATTAAGAGAGCTCAAATAGAGTGCAATTGGAAGAGTACAAATGTAAAGGTGTTTTGCTATGCATGAAAAGATAAAAAATGTCAAAGTCATTTTTCCCTCAAATTCTCAGCATTCTGAGATGCTATTCTTCTCACCACAATTGTACAGAGCGGTTATCTGAGTTACCGTTGACCTCTTTCATCAACAAGGTATTTCCATCCACAGAACTGACGCTCACTGGATGTTTTTTGTTTTTGGCACCATTCTGAGTAAATTCTAGAGACTGTTGTGCATGAAAATCCCAGGAGATCAGCAGTTGCAGAAATACTCAAACCAGCCCATCTGGCACCAACAATCACACCATGGTCCAAATCAGTGAGATCAAAATTTTCCCCATTCTGATGGTTGACGTGAACATTAACTGAAACTCCTGATCCGTATCTGCATGATTTTATGCACTGCACTGCTGCCACATGATTGCTGATTAGATAATCACATGGATGATTGATTAATAGTTTACAGTACCCATACAGTTTCAAATATCTACACTGTAAGTTGCCAAAATGACTCTAATGAAATGAAACATGTTCCTTGTTTTGATTTGATTATTTCTGGTATTAGAGCAGCAAAATGCATTGTGCTGTTAATGAAATACAGAAATGTAATAAGCAATGCCTACCACTAGGTGTCAGAGGACACACATCATCAGTTGATACATCTCCTTAGAGAGAACAGCGGATGTAGACATATGAAGTCAAGAAAACACTTAGTGATTTAACGTATGATAGAGGCACCAACAGAATGCGAGAAGCATAATCTTAACAGATGTAATCAGACCCCATACATTGAAGTACTTATGCATAATGACATGCATAAATATCGGAGCTTGATTCCCCAGTGGGAGGCCTGCAAACACTGTGGTAAACAGTTGAGCATTGTTAACCTGAACTCAGTTACCTGTGTGACGTGGCCGCCACAGCTGGTGGAACGCATCACCTAAGAGAATTGAGAACATTGATAGCAGAAAGCATTGACAATTGTTCCCCCAAAAGAAGAATAGGCAGAGTGTCATGGTTCTGGTGAGTCTGCGTGGTGTTTTCTTGCATGTACTGTATATGTGTTTATATATTTCCTAGTGTGTTTCCCTTTAACGTGTGAGCAGTGTGATCAGCGTTTCCTTGGGAACACACATTCACGCCGCTCAAGAGTTAACCATCGCCAGCTGATGCTCGTTTTCCTTGCCTATTCATCCCCTTGTGTTTCTTGTACTCTGTGCCAGATTGTTCATTTGTTTCTCGTTGCAGTCTCGCCAGCCTGTTGGTCCTGTAATTTTGTTTCTTGGTCTTTGGTTAAATTTTTTCCATATTTATAGAGCAGAATCTTGGAGGAGGTTCTTTGTTTAACTGAGATTAAAGCACAATAGCTTGTCATAACATGTTGAAAGACTGGCATTATATTATAGTAGATGTTTAGCCCATTGCTAGTGAAGCTTGTGTGTGCAGTCTTGTTGTGCCATCAGCCAGTCAGAATTAAAGGATATAAATTCCTTACAGCTCTAGAGTAATTAGTCATACGGCTCAGAGATTGATGCTGAACTGAGTGCTCATAGGCAAAGATGACATAATTTAAATGTTCACTGTGTCGCTAAAAGCGAGTTCAATGTTCTCCCAAACAGATGATGCTCTATGGAGTTTTAAATCAACAAAACCTACCTTCCTACCCTAAACCTTACACCTAAACCTAACTTATAGTGTCATTAAAGCAAATGTGAGATGGAAATCACAATTACTGAAGCAACCAAGTCGTTTTATGGTGCTTCTGTGACACCTTTGGCTCACGTGTGGACTTGCGTGCTCTTCAGGAAATATGCTTACATAATGCGAACATTAAAATGTATCACCTTTCAACTCATGCACTAGAGTAAATGTGTTTAGATGTCATAAATTAGCATTATGTGAGGAACAGAGTGAAACGTGTTTCTGAACTGATAATCTGCTGTTTTAATTTTTTAATCTACTGTGATAAGTACAATGAGCCACATAAAATCATTTTACAAAAATGTTGGTGTAGTAACATGATAATAACGATTCTATGAGAACAGGTGATATATTATAGACATGCTTGATTTAACAAATTAAGGAATGAGTTGAAATTGTTTTCCATGCTAATCGACTGCAAGCCACAGATGATATCCATTACATTTATGTTGTATTAAACTATGAATATTCCTTTAAGATCGTCTGAATGATAGTCCACAAAGAGACAGGAAGTGCATTAGAGTGCAGACTTTAGATTTGCTGTGTCAGCTTACTTGTGTTATAGCTAGTCTGGCATAGTCCGGCAAGACATCTGTGCGCTCTGTGCTATTGTCTGCTGTCTAATGAAAGTCTGCCGGTGGGCATGGGAGAGCTTCTGCTCATTTGCTTGGAGTGTTAAGAATGCTGAGGGTGTCTGTGATCTCAGGTGGTGCTTTAGCTCCTCTCTGGATGCTCCCTCCTCTATGGTTCTGTCATATTAGCTCTATTCTCCCCCTCTGAAGGCGATAAGGAAAGAGGTGGCCCTCTGGGTAAGGAGTGGGTTTATTCTGAGTGTTTCCTTGTTGAGTTTTAATGTGGTTGTTTTATGAGAGCATCCAGTCATGATGAAAGAGTTTGTAGTTTCTGTGTAGGAGATATCCTGTGGATAGACTTTGTTCAGATGGTCAGAAAACTCTCCTTAAGTTCAATTCTCAGATGGTCCACTAGGAATTTTTGGATCAGTTTTTACTTGTAGCATTGCTTGAGTAAAAGCAAACGAACCTGGCCCAGTGTACAAATGTATGAACTTCCTTTTGGCAGGTTGCTATGGTGGACATTAACATCAACTACTACTTATTTGATGGGGTTGTGTCTAAATAGTAACCTTCATTCTTGAGAAATTCACCCAAGCCCTACCCCTTGGTAGCAGCATATATGAAGCATACTCATGAGAAATTCTGCACAATGAGGGCTTAAGGCCACTTCTGCTTCAAACCTATGCAGAAGCTATGTGTAGCCTATGGCAGTTACGGTGTACAGACTGGATATGGCCTTTACCATCTAGACATTACCTTGTATGTTCAGTTTTCTTTTTTAGCATTTATTAGCCTGAAAATGTATGCTGGTCTCAACAGGGCTGTCTCAGAGAAATGCAATGCCTGCGCATTCGTCATGGCATTGTTTTGACAACCTTATGCAACAACACAACATTTATTTCCGTCCAGCATTAATTTTTGGCCGAGATCTTGTATTGATGACGGGAGAGTCAAACCACTCCCTAAAGTCTTCTCCAGCACATCCCAAAGACTTTCAATCGGTTTAAGGTCAGGACTCTGTGGTGGCCAGTTCACGTGTGAAAATGATTCCTCATTCTCCCTGAACCACTCTTTCACAATTTGAGCCTGATGAATCTTGGCATTGTCATCCTGGAACATGCCTGTGCCAACAGGGAAGAAAAAATCTATTGATGGGATAATCTGGTCATTCATACATTCAGGTAGTCAGTTGACCTCATTTTATTGCCGCATAACATTGCTGAGCCTAGACCTGACCAATTGAAGCAACCCCAGATCATAACCAAACAGTAACTTTTGTCCAGGCAGTGTATTATTGATCTAAGATCCTCTAATTCTTAATCAAGGCCAAACTGATCTTGACTCAATACTCACCTGACTCAGAGAAGCCCAACACGAGAACAGAAACAGCGCATGACCCCTCCAAGTGGTTCCATTGTTCCATTTCTCTGACTCTGTCCATTACCTTGCATCCTGGAGTGGAGTTAGTGGATCAACCAAGTTGACCTTTCACCAAGTAATGTGCATATATTTATATATGATGAATAGTAAAAGACTGTCTGCATGATTTTTGTATTGTTTGTTTATGTAAACATGTGCTAGATGGTTCATTGCATCTCTGTTTTGCAGGGCAGCGGATATGGAGCGACAGGGGGAGGGAGAGAGGGGTCCTTACTGGGTCCAACACTTGAAATTTTAGTGGGTCCAAATGCTTTAACAACATGCATTACTTTATAAGGTGAATGGTCAGATCACAGAGCTAACTCAAGTCTCTAAAAATTATTACTTTTATTTGATTTTGTTATTTAAACTTAAATGTAAGTTGTCCAATTAATTTTGTCCAAACAATTTTTGCACAGCTAAATCATAAAGTTATAAAATCAATTCTAAAGAATTATAAAGATATATATATATATATATATATATATATATATATATATATATATATATATACTGTATACAGGGATGGGAGGGTTACTTTTGAAATGTATTCCACTACAGATTACAGAATACATGCTGTAAAATGTAATTTGTAACGTATTCCATTAGATTACTCAAGGTCAGTAATGTAATCTAAATCGTAATCTACGATTTATGATGGTGCCGTGGATGGCCGCCTCGGTGTGGAGTGCTTTTATTGTTTTGTTATTTTTGTTTGTTTGTCCTGTGTTTAATAATCTTTTTTCAGTCAGTATTACCAGAGACGAACTGCTGAACATTTGACAGCATACACCAGTCAATCTTTTCCCAGATTTTGAATATTTGGATGTTTTTGTTTGACATTTTAGTCGGAGGCGCGGCTGTGTTGTTTAAACGCACTATGAGACACAGGCGAGGGAGACGAGCAGGCGCGCTGGTCAGGTTCCGTCGACGGGGCTTTCAAACAGTGCTGCCGAGCATTCATCTAGCGATTCTCCGCTCTCTCCCTAACAAAACGGACGAACTACATCTCCTCACCCGCACAAACAAGGACTTCAAACTCTGCTGCCTTTTGCTTCACAGAAACCTGGCTGAGTGAAGCCATTCCGGACAGCACATTATATCTGCCGGGCTTTAAGCTTTAAGAGTTAATGGGGAAAACGAGAGAATGAAAGTTGGTGTACAGATGTAACAACGTTAAAGAGGATGTGCTGTCCTAATTTTGAAGCGCTCTTTATTAACTGTAAGCCTTTCTACTCGCCACGGGAGTTTTCTTCGTTCATTCTGGTGAGCGTGTATATCGCGCCAAATGCGTGTTTAAACACAGTGCTGCAACAGCTGGCTGATCAAATCACAGACACAGAACAACAATACCTGGACTCAGTTGTTGTTATTCTTGGTGATTTTAACAAAGCAAACCTCACACATGAACTGCCCAAATATAAACAGCACATTACATGCCCAACTAGAGACAGAAATATACTGGATCATTGCTACACAACAATAAAGGATGCATATCGCTCTGTCCCTAGAGCAGCTTTGGGACTATCCGATCACTGTCTGGTTCATCTTCTTCCAACCTACAGACAGAATTTTAAATCTACTAAGCCTGTATTAAGGACTGTAAAGAGATGGACCAACAAAGCAGAGCTGGAACTACAAGCCTGCTTTGACTGCACTGATTGGAGTGTTTTTGAGGTTGCAGGAACCAATCTGGACGAGCTCACAGATACTGTTACATCATATATCAGTTTTTGTGAGGATATGTGCATTCCTACTAGGACTTATTTAACATTTAACAACGACAAACCATGGTTTACAGAAGAACTCAGGCAGCTTTGTCAGGCCAAAGAGGATGCATACAGAGTTGGGGATAAAGTCTTGTACAATCAGGCCAGGAACACACTGAATAAGGGAATCAGAGTGGCTAAAAGAAGATACTCTCAGAAGCTGAAAAACAAGTTTTCAGCTAACGACCCTGCATCAGTGTGGAGTGGCATGAAACAACTTACAAATTACAGGACTCCTGCCCCCAACCCTGTGGTGGACCAACAACTGGCTGACAAGCTGAATGTGTTCTACTGTAGATTTGAAAGGCCCAATCTCACACCCCACACGCACTCTGACCTTCAATTCACACAAACACCAACACCTCCTGCAACCCCCTCCTCCCCCTTCCTGCTACTCAACCTGCACTTAAGATCTGTGAAGATGATATGAGCCGTGTCTTTTGACAACAAAGGATAAGGAAAGCACAGGGCCCAGATGGCGTTTCACCCGCATGTCTTAGATCCTGTGCTAACCAGCTGGCCCCCATCTTCACACAGATCTTCAATAGATCACTGGAGCAGTGTGAAGTCCCATGCTGCTTCAAACATTCCACTATCATCCCCATCCCAAAGAAACCAAAAATCACAGGACTTAATGACTACAGACCTGTCGCCCTGACGTCTGTGGTCATGAAATCATTTGAGAGACCGGTGTTGACCCACCTGAAGAACATCACTGGACCCTTTCTAGATCCCTTTCAATTTGCTTATTGAGCAAACAGGTCTGTGGATGATGCAGTCAACATGGGATTGCATCATATCCTGCAACATCTGGACAGACCAGGGACATATGCAAGGATCCTTTTTGTGGACTTCAGTTCAGCACGTGTACAATCAGCACTGGTGCCCCCCAGGGATGTGTGCTCTCACCACTACTCTTCTCCCTCTACACCAATGATTGCATCGCCAAGGACCCCTCTGTCAAGATCCTGAAGTTTTCAGATGAAACCACTGTCATCGGCCTCATCCGAGATGATGATGAGTCATCCCCCTTCAAGAACTATACACTTCCAGAGTGATGAAAAAGGCTGGAAAAATCACTCTGGACCCCACTCACCCTGACCACTACCTTTTTGAACTGTTGCCTTCTGGCCGACGCTTCAGAGCTCTGAGCACCAGAACCGTCAGGCACAGGAACAGTTTTTTCCCTCAGGCTATCCATCTCATGAACAGTTAAAACTGCCCCTTTGAGCAATAACTATGTGCAACACAGTTTAGTCTTTCTTATATTTATCCTACACATCCAACCTCTTCTGCCATTTCATTCCTCTGAAAAAAAAAAAAAAACATTTGCACTGTACATAACAGATTTGTATTTTACACTGTACATAACAGATTGTATTAGATTTGCACTACCCATGTGTATGTGTGTATGTATGTATGAGTGTGTCTGTGTGAAGTATGTGTATAATTATAAATAAAGCTCATTCTGATTCTGATTCTGATTCTAAATATTTTGAATTACTTCAGCACTGGTAGATTTTTTCACTTGTTTTGACTATAAAAACTCTGTCAGTACAGTAAGACAAAATACACATTCTCTAAAAATACATTCTCTGAAAAACCTAAATATCTTATGCAGTGTTGTTTCTAAAAAAAGATAAATCAAATTGATCTTATTTTAAGGATTTTTAGATATTTTAATAGGAACACAATACAAAAATGATTATCAAGAATATGATTTTTGCCCTAATATCAAAGGTCTTACTAGAAAAAAAAGAAATTATGATCCAACGTGAATTTTCTTGATAAAAAAATATGATCGTGCCTGGTAACATGTGCATGTAAAATGGCTTGAAATAGCATTTTAACTTAGCGTAAAGCTGACAGTTTACACAAGGTTTATTTCTATTTCTTCTGCTCCAAACTTACTTCAAACTTACTTCTCTGTCTGCTCGTATGAATATAACACATCATAAGAAAGTGTTTCACCGCTGTTCAAATGCACTTTGAATCACATCATTTATATGTATAAATGTTTTTCATCTGAAAGGACTAAATATTAAATGAAACAAATGACAATAAAATGCAAAGTAATCTCTTCAGTAATCAAAATACTTTTTGAACTGTATTCTAATTACCAATGATTTCAATTGTAACTGTAGTGGAATACAGTTACTTATATTTTGATTTTAAATACGTAATCCTGTTACATGTATTCCGTTACTCCCCAACCCTGACTGTGTGTGTATATATATATATATATATATATATATAACACACACACACACACACACACACTACCGGTCAAAAGTTTCGAAACACTTGACTGAAATGTTTCTCATGATCTTAAAAATCTTTTGATCTGAAGGTGTATGCTTAAATGTTTGAAATTAGTTTTGTAGACAAAATATAATTGTGCCAACATATTAATTTATTTCATTATAAAACTAAAATTTTATAAAAAAAAATAAAAAAACACAAATAATAAAGAAAAGCAGCCAATAAGTGCCCAACATAGATGGGAACTCCTTCAATACTGTTTAAAAAGCATCCCAGGTTGATACCTCAAGAAGTTGGTTGAGAAAATGTCAAGAGTTCATGTCTGCAAATTCTAGACAAAGGGTGACTACTTTGAAGATGCTAAAATATAACACAGTTTTGATTTATTTTGGATTTTGTTTAGTCACAACATAATTCCCATAGTTCCATTTATGTTATTCCGTAGTTTTGATGACTTTACTATTATTTTAAATGTGAAAAACAATAAAAAAAAAAAATTAAAAAAAAATATATATATATATATATATATATGTTCTTTCAGGGGCGTTTATTGAAGATAAGTGTAACAGTGAAGGTGAAAGGCAGGTGAGGCATGAGAGTGAGTTTCCATAGTCTGTGGTTCAGGTGCACAGTCTCTGTCTTGGTGAAGCAGGAAGTCCTGAGTGCCGTGGTAGCTGTGTCCACATTTTCCGTTTCTGTGGCCAGAGAGAAAGAGAAACATTAGTGTTTGCTTTCCTGTCGTCGACCTCCTTCTGTGTGTCTTGACAGTTTATATAGCCCTCTGTTGATGAGGGTGATCGGCTTCAGCTGTTTCCAATCACGTCGCTCTGACCTCATCCAGGTGTGAATGATTATGGTTGCTCTGGCACCAACAATCTAATTATCTAGTCAGTCAATCATGTGGCATCAGTGCAGTGCATAAAATCTTGCAGATACAGGTCAGGTGCATCAGTTCATGTTCACATCAAACATCAGAATGGGGAAAAAATGTGATCTCAGTGAATTGGACCGTGGCATGATTGTTGGTGCCAGATGGGCTGGTTTGAGTATTTCTGTAACTGCTGATCTCCTGGGATTTTCACGCACGACAGTCTCTAGAATGTACTCAGAATGGTGCCAGAATGGAGCGGCAGTTCTGTGGACGGAAATGCCTTGATGTGAGAGGTCAACACGGAATGGCCAAACTGGTTCGAACTGACAAAGTCTATGGTAACTCAGATAACCGCTCTGTGCAATTGTGGTGAGAAGAATATCATCTCAGAATACTATTCTACTATACTATGCAGTTTTGGCAGCACGAGGGGGACCTACACAATATTAGGCAGGTGGTTTTAATGTTGTGGCTGATCGGTGTGTTTTATATATATATATATATATATAAGGGCTGTCAATCAGTTAAGATTTTTAATCGAAATTAATTACATGGTGTGCCGATTAATTCAGTTAATCGCAATTAATTGCATATAATAAATATTTGCTGAGAAAGCCTCTCATATGACAATAATTCAATATTTAATTTAGAAATAATTGGCTTACAGTTCACAGAAATCCATTTTGCAATTGAATTTGTCAATCAGTCTGAGATTTATTATAAGGGCATCAGACAGATGCTTTTGGAGCATCTCACTTTGATTGTGTCATGTCATAAACATAACATTTTTTGGTCGCTGTGTCAAGTTAAACGTAGTTTAATACTTAGAAAAACACATCTTGAGATCCCAAAATTTGGATATGCGCTCCATCAAGCTGTGTTTTGAATGCAAGAATGTGTTCTTGTGTTGTGCTGTCTGCTGAAGGGTTGGTTTATTCCTGTATAAGCAGTGCATTGCCTATACAGCTGATGTTTCGGATACTGCCTCCTGGAGAAAACAGGTGGTACTCGAAGCTTGAATTGCGCAGGAATATTCCTTATTACAGTCCAGGCACATGTTAATTTTTTAATGCACTATTTTTTTTATATAATTAATCGCACTGAATTAACGCATTAAATAGACAGCCCTAATATATATATATATATATATATAACCAACAATCATGCCACGGTCCAATTCACTGATATATATATATATATATATATCAGTGAATTGGACCGTGGCATGATTGTTGGTGCCAGATGGGCTGGTTTGAGTATTTCTGTAACTGCTGATCTCCTGGGATTTATTTAGTTTAGTTTAGTTATATATATATATATAACAGTGATAGACAGTGACAGTGACAACAACAATTAAGTAGCCATGGAATGTCACTGTATAATGTTAAAAAAACACCAGATCTGCATATCAGGCATCACACTATGTTGTGCATATCATAAATGTTAAAATATGTGTTGCACACAATTTATAGTACCATGCTTTCACAAAAAAAACTTTGAGACAGAAAGAGAAAGAGTGGAGTGAATGGGCTAAACACTAAGAGTTTGATAATGAGTAAGACAGACATGGGAATCTTTGAATGAGATACTACCTATAACAGCAACAACAACAGTAGTCATATCAGCATTAAGCCTATTTATTAACAATATGACTTAAATGCTCCCTTGAGCGTCTTGCTGTTAAAAGATGAAACAATAGGACATTGTCATTTCAGCCAAAGTATGGGGCAGTTGGCAACCCTAGATGTGTCACACCATGCATCAATGATATGCGGAAGACATTTGAGAGCAACGGCGGAGGGCAAGCACATGGCAAATGTTAGACTTTTCATTTTTGGATGAACTATTCATTTAATACAAACAGTGAAATAAAACAACTCAATAGAACAACATTCACTGGATTAACATTGCAAAAACCTGTAGTACATTTAGTATTATAACTATTCAATGTCAAACATCATTACCAGTATCTAAACATTTACTGCTATTAATTCAGCCCTTGTTGTACTCAGTCCATTTAAGGTTGCTATTTAAGGAAGAATGGAGTATCTTTAAAGTTTGAGCTGAAGGTTATTGCTCAGCTGTGGTATTCTTTGGCTCTATATTACTCCGGCTGATGTATCTGTACTGAATAGGATTTGCTTGAGCTGTTATGAAGCAGTCCAGGAAATTCCATAAGCTTCTATTAAACTGTAGCTCTAAGCAAAAGGCCGGAACAGACCTCCATCTTCTGCATTAAATGAGTCCAGCAGGCAAATTACTCCTTCCATTAGATGCCTGTGGTTGCAGCCAGACTCTGTCTCGCTCATTCTTTTTTTTTTTTTTTTATCACATCGACCCACATCTACCAGTAATTACAGAGGAAAGCCACGCTCGGAAAAGCAGGTACTTTATTTGGCAAAAGGTTTACAGATTCTCTGGATTACAACACAATCCTGGAAATGAGCAAACAAATGAAAGTTTCACAAAACAAAAGCAAAATAAAATTATTTTATAAAAAATCAAAACACTCGAATCACAAAAATTAATGGCAGTTGCCTTGTGATGCCTTTGTTAAAGGTTTATAAAGGGGTGTAACAAGGTTAAAGTTGGGAAAGGAGGAGGCGGGAACCGGATGAACCGTCAAAATAATAGTTTAATGAAAACTTAAAAAGACACAGAACACAAACGCACACACTGCAGCTGCATGTGGCTCTCTCTCTCCCGAACTGCCGCATTCCGCTGCAGTTATCCCTCTCCTCGGCTGATTATCCCGATTGTTTGCTGGGCGTGCAAAATCACGGCCCGGCCTCGCCCTCCTCCTCGTCACAAGGGGTTATTAGAGACTAATAAGTAATTTACAAATACATTATAAATCCTTTATATGCAGTTATAGCAACATGCATAAAAAGGGACATTTTCATCCAGTACAAATAGTTAGCATCTTAACTTACATGTTATAAATGCTTAATTATTACACTTATGCTCATTCACAGCATAAATCATATAATAAGGCAGATGACCATACTGAACTTATGTACATATGTTTCTAATGTTTGCATCTCCTTAATAAATGTGTAATATGCGTTCACATTACATTAAGATGCATATTCATAGTTTACTAATGTTGAATAATTGTTATTAAACATGTATAACATGTGAGGCAAAATGGATCACTATTTGGAAGGTACTGCATGACAATCACCCTTTTTATGCATGTTGTTATAACCGCATATTACTGATTTATAATGCACTAGTAAATAACTTATTAGTCATCAATGATAGCCTTTGTAAACCCTTAACAAAATTCATGTAAAGTGTTACCTGAATGTCTTAATGGCAATTTAAATAACATAAAAGGAAAAGAGAAGGAACTTACAGTAAAAACATGCAAATTAAAAAATCACAAAACTCACAAAACTTGTAAGAGTACAATATATGACAGAAAAACTAAAGAATTCTTACAATAATCTTTCATTCAGTGATTATGATAGTTTAGGAAGTGGTTTAATTCAAAGGGAAATGGCATTCACAACCCAATCACGCATAATAATCATGCACATTAAGACTGGGAAATTGTGTTAAGAAAGTAAAAAAGGTCAACTTTGATTTAATGCTGAGTAATACTTAAAGAGTAGCTAACAGGCTGATTCACACCTCTGACACCCCACCACCTCTTAGTCATGGACTATTATCCATCAGCACGTCAGAAACACAGATGCAGATTTTTCTGTGAAAACAGGAAAAAAAAAAAAGTGTAAAACAATTTGCTGTCTAAATGAATGATGTTTGATCAAGTCACAGGAAGTAGAATGGAGGGTTGGTTTGTGTACAGCGATTTTCCCACTGAGGTAAAAAATGCACAAACAACAACAAAATAAATAACATTGTAACGAATAAAGGATGGGCAAGGAGGAGGCAGGAACCGGCAGAAAAGTCTTACGTAAACTTTAATGACAGAAATGAACTTAAAACAACATAAAACACATTGACGCACACACACAGCAGCCGCATGTCTCTCTCTCTCTCCCGAACTGGTGTCTCTGGCTACCCTTTATTTCTCTCTCCCACTGATTAGTTGACTCAAGGCTGGCCATGCATCCTCACGGCCCGGACACACCCACCTCCTAGTCACACTCCTTCCCCGCATGATTCTGGCCGGGGCACCATCCGGACTGGGCTACTCACCCCCCCCCCCCATCTCTGGAGGGGAGACACTGCCCTTCTGGCCATTCCGCCAGCCGATGGTCCACCCCAACTCCTGGGAACCTGGGGAGATTTGAGGGGGGAGAGGAAAAGTGTGAGCGGGAGAGACACAGAGAGAGAGAGAGAGGAGAGAGAGAAAAACTTGCTCTCCGGTCCCCAGACACACCATTGCCTGGTCCTCAGCCACTCCTCCACCCTCTGGTGAACGGCTGCAGCTCCTCCCCTGGCAGACAACAGTGAGTCCTCCGAGCCCTGGCAGATGGAACGGCTCCTCCCCTTCCTGGTGGATGGCAGCGGTTCCTCCGACTCCCGGTGGACGGCCGCAGCTCCTCCCCTGGCAGATGGCAGCGGTGAGGACTCCACAACAGCGCATCCCTCCTCCTTCCCGGTTTCGGCACCAATGTAACGAGTAAAGGATGGGCAAGGAGGAGGTGGGAACCGGCAGAACAGTCAACGTAAACTTTAATGGCAGAAATTATCTTAAAACAACATAAAACACATAGACGCACACACACAGCGGCCGCATGTGTGTCTCTCTCTCCCAAACTGCCGTCTCTGGCTCCCCTTTATTTATCTCTCCCGCTGATTAGTTGACTCAGCGCTGGCCATGCACCCTCATGGTCCGGCAACACCCTCCTCCTCATCACAAACATAAAATTGATGAAAAGGGACCAGATGTAATGCGTCCAGATCTGTCGATGAGAACGAAGCCTCTGTTACAGTGTGAGTGTATACAGCTGTATTTCCTGCAGGTTTTGAATGAATTTAGGGTTGGATGCTCAGAGATGCTCTCCACCTGCATGCCTGCCTGCCTGCGTCCCAGCCAGCCAATTTGCACACTGTGCTCTACTTACGTGAAAGGATTAAACCGGGAGTATCGCTATCTCCACCCGCCATCCAGCGCAAGTGAGAAGTGAAACTTATAATCTTCATTCTCCACGTAAACATACACCTTTGGCTTCTTGACAGCCCCTATAATTACATTCTCAACACACACACCAAACATATTCCATGAATTTGTTTTCCCATAAACTCTGCTTGAGAAAGAAAGCTAAAAGCACACACACAGATCCAAGTATATTTAAATAGGGAAACTTAGGCCACAGAGAAAGAGGTAAATGGCAGCTCAAGTTAAGTGACGTCACCTCACTCTTAAAAGGAAATATTCACCTAAAAATTCTCCATTCACTCTCATTCAAATGCATCCAAACACGGGAGACCGGAAACACAAGCTCATACGAAGAAATGTCATACTCCACCATGTATAAAATTTCAAATCTGGCGAACTCTGACCTGTGAATCCCTATAACTAGAGGATGCGTGATCAATTGAAGATCTAAACATTACACTCTGACCTCTTGGCTTAATACTAAAAACATTTTTTTTTTCTCCCAATTTGGAATGCCCAATTCCCAATGTGCTTTTAAGTCCTCGTAGTGATTCGCCTCAGTCTGGGTGGCGGAGGACGAATCCCAGTTGCCTCTGCATCTGAGACTGTCAACCTGCGCATCTTATCATGTGGCTTGTTGAGGGCATTGCCACGGAGACATGTGGAGGCTTCCCACCATCCACCGTGGCAACCACGCTCAACTCACCATGCGCCCCACCGAGAACGAACCACATTATAGCGATCATGAGGAGGTTACCCTATGTGACTCTACCCTCCCTACCAACTGGACCAATTTGGTTGCTTAGGAGATCAGGCTGAAGTCACTCTGCACATCCTGGGATTCGAACTAGTGAACTCCAGGGGTGGTAGCCAGTGTCTTTACCACTGAGCCCCCCTAAAAACACATATTTTAAAGCTGTGTGTTTGTTTGTTGCAGGAAAGTAAATAGACATTTTATTTTAACATTTTAAATATAATAGCCTATTATAGAGTTATAAGTTATCTGTAATGCATTATTTATTTACACCAGAAGCCTTCCTGCATGACATCATATCCTGTTCCGTTGCGTTGTCCGGAAAAAAAAAAAATTGTGCTCAAAGCCTAGTGTGACTGACTGTTAAGAATTTCTTTCTTTCATGGAACACAAAAAGGCAATGTTTTGATGTTCTACTATTTTCCATACAATGAATGAGAGTGGGGACGGATGCCGTTGAGCTCTAAAATTACAAACAATAGCTTTGTTTGAGGAACAGAGCGAAATTTGCAGTTATATTTACAGAGAATCTTCCCCTCTGCTGAAGCTCTAATATAATAATAGTAAAAAAAAAACAAAAAAAACATATTTTTGATATTGTTTGTGATGGTAATTTTGTCAATAAAAAATTAGCTAGGCCTTAGACTAGATAAGTTAGATAGCTGTCAATTAACTTTAAAAATAAATGTATTTCTGAATTAAATATATAAATACTGACTGGTTTGGTAGTGACATTTAATAGAGTTATACTCAGATTAGATTCAGAATCTTTAAATTACATTTATGACTGAATAACATTTTTTACATTCTAAAATTACATCTTCAAATTGTCACTTTGCTGAGTTACCATATCCATAGTAATTGAATATATATATACATAGAAAATCTTTCTCTACTACTGAAACTCTAAAATAATAATAATATAAAAAAAAATTGTGTAATGGCTGAAATATTGTGTTAAATGATTTTAAC
Source organism: Myxocyprinus asiaticus (assembly GCF_019703515.2). Taxonomy (NCBI): domain Eukaryota; kingdom Metazoa; phylum Chordata; class Actinopteri; order Cypriniformes; family Catostomidae; genus Myxocyprinus; species Myxocyprinus asiaticus. The sequence goes on from NC_059365.1 coordinate 43,562,278, forward strand.
ACACAACATGAATGGAGGCATAAAACAAAGTCACAGAAAATGTTAATGATGGTTATGGGAGGAATGTTACAACACACAGTCTAATACACCCTGCTGCGTATGGGGCTGCGTAGCCTTAGACTGGTCTGAGTACCCATGATGACCCTGTCCACCGCTGAAAATGCCTACAATGGGCATGTGAGCATCAGAACTGGACCTTGGAGCAGTGGAAGAAGGTCACCTGATCCGATGAGTCCCATTTTCTTTTACATCACTTGGATGGTCGCGTATGTGTGCGCCATTTACCTGGGGAAGTGATGGCACTAGGATGCACTGTAGGAAGATGACAAGCCAGTGGAGGGAGTGTGATACTCTGGGTAATGTTCTGCTGGGAAACCTTGGGTCCAGCCATTCATGTGGACATCAATTTGACATGTGCCACCTACCTAAACATTGTTGCAGACCAGGTACATCCCTTCATGGCAATGGTATTCCTTGATGGTAGTGGCCTCTTTCAGCAGGAAAATGCACCCTGCCACACTGCACACATTGTTCAGGAATGGTTTGAGGAACATGATGACGAGTTCAAGGTGTTTCCCCAGATCTCAATCTGATTGAGCATCTGTGTGATGTGCTGGACCAACAAGTCCGATCCACGGCAGCTCCACCTTACAACTTTCAGGACTTGAAGGATCTGCCGCTAATGTCTTGGTGCCAGATACCACAGGACACCTTCAGGGGTCTTGTAGAGTCCATGCCTCGGTGGGTCGGCGCTGTTTTGTTGGCAGCCGGAGGACCAACAGCATATTAGACAGGTGGTCATAATGTTTTGGTTCATCAGTGTATATATTGTATTTTTTATTTATTTGTTTCAAAAAAATTTTTTTGTTTTGTTTGCATGTTTGTTTGTTTTTGGAGAAACTCAATTGTGGTAATGACAGCATTGGAGACAGCAATTTTAGTTTTTTTTTTTTTTTTTTTTTTTTTTTTTTTTTTTAATGCAGCATTGGTCATAAGTGGTCAAACTTTTTCTTTCTTCAACAAAACAGAGCCTATTCAGTAAATCTTAGATAAACTATTCCAAATAATTTTCATCAGTTTCTGTGCTATTCTATTATTTAAAAATCTTCGTCTTATGGTATTCATTTTTTTATTAAATATACTACATTATATAGAGATGGGTATTTTGATTGTTTTGATTATACCAGCAAATGCAGTATATCATCAATATCAATAGTTCTCATAGTTTTAAAGTCACATTACTTATGTGTTTATGAATTGACCCTTACTGCTTGTAATATATATACAGTGGCAATACAAATATGTAAACCCTTTGGAATTACCTGCATTTATGTATAAAGTTGTCTTAAAATCTGGTTTGATCTTCATTTTAGTTACAATAATGGGGAAAAAAAAAATGTTTTAACTAATAACACACCTGGCATCCAATTAATGAAACTAGATAGAGCTACTTTGACTTAAAAAGCACTCAAACATTTCAAGTTTGTTATTCACAAGAAGCATCTGCTGATGTGGACCATGCTTCGCAAAAAGGAAATCTCAGAAGACCTACAATCTGTAATGTTTGAAGGAAGTCACAAGAGCAGGATCTAGATGCAGCTTAAATTTATTATAAAATAAATCAAATTACAAAAACAGGGTAAACACTGGAACAAGGCAAGACAAAGAACTGGGAAACAAAACAAACGTTACATCCAAGATAGCAACAGGTACATAAACTGGAGAAAACAACAACTGACAAAGACTGGGCAGAAATCAGGGCATTATATATACAAGGGCTAACAAGGGAATGGAACACAGGTGAGAACAATCAGGAACAGCAGACAGAGATGAGGGCATGTTGGGAAGTGTAGTCCGGGGAAAACAGAAGACAGAGGATAAACACAAGGCAACACAACAGTGGATCATGACAGAACACCCCCCCACCTCTAATGGGTCGGCTCCTGATGCCCCAGGAAGGCTGGTAAGGGAGGCAGGGCCAAGCAGTCCAGGAAGGATCCAAAGGGTGATCTTGAGGCCAAGGAGGGGTTAGCTGATGAACAGGAGGCCTGGGAGGTGGCCGCAGACTAGGGACTGGGTCAAGAGGCCTGAGAGGCGGCCACAGACTAGGGACTGGGTCAAGAGGCCTGAGAGGTAGTCGCAGACTAGGGACTGGGTCAAGAGGCCTTGGTGGCGGCCGCAGACTAGGGACTGGGTCAAGAGGCCTGGAAAATGGCCACAGACTAGGGACTGGGTCAAGAGGCCTGGGAGGCGGCCGCAGACAAAGGATTGGGTCAAGAGGCCTGGGAAGTGGCTGCAGACAAGAGGCAGGTGGAGCCATGGGAGGCTCAAGGGGCGAAGCTGTGGAAGGCAGAGCCGTGGGAGCCGTGGGAGGCTCAAGGAGCCAAGCTGTAGAGGGCGGAGCTGTGGGAGGCTCGAGAGGCGAAGCCGTGGAAGGCGGAGCCGTGGGTGGCTTGAGAGGTGAAGCCATGGAAGACGGAGCCATGGGAGGCTCGAGGGGTGAAACTGTGGAAGGTGGAGCCATGGGAGGCTCGAGTGGCGAAGCCGTGGAAGGTGGAGCGTGGGAGGCTCGAGGGGCGAAGCTGTGGAAGGCGGAGCCGTGGGAGGCTCGAGGGGCGAAGCTGTGGAAGGCGGAGCCGTGGGAGGCTCGAGGGGCGAAGCCGTAGAAGGCAGAGCCGTGGGAGGCTCAAGGGGCAAAGCCATGGAAGGCTCTAGGCTAAGAGTCCTGGATGACTTGGAAATGACATCCATGGTCGTCAACACTGGCAGAGACTCGGGAATGTCCTCTGTGGTCGTAAACATGGGCAGAGACTTGGGAACGACCTCTGTGGTCGTGAACATGGGCAAAGACTTGGGAACGACCTCTGTGGTCGTAAACATGGGCAGAGACTTGGGAACGACCTCTGAGGTCGTGAACACTGGCAGAGACTCTGGAATGATCTCCGTGGTCATGAGCACAGGCAGAGACTGGGGAATGACCTCCATGGTCGTGAACACTGGCAGAGACTCTGGAATGATCTCCGTGGTCGTGAAAACGGGCGGAGACTTGGGAACGACCTCCATGGTCTTGAGCACAGGCAGAGACTGGGGAACGACCTCTGTGGTCGTGAGTACAGGCAGAGACTGGGGAACAACCTCCATGGTCATGAACATGGGCGGAGACTTGGGAACGACCTCCGCGGTCATGAGCATAGGCAGAGACTGGGGAATGACCTCCGTGGTCATGGGCACAGGCAGAGACTGGGGAACGACCTCCATGGTCGTGAGTACAGGCAGAGACTGGGGAATGACCTCCATGGTCATGAGTACAGGCAGAGACTGGGGAAAAGGTGTCCTTTTCCTTCTCCTCCTTTTCCGGACAGCTGGGAGTGTGGTTACGGGACAGTCGAGGCTACAGGCATTGGCTCTGGGACAGTCGAGGCTACAGGCATTGGCTCTGGGACGGTCGAGGCTACAGGCATAGGCGCTGGCTCGTTAACCGTGGCAGGCATGGCCGCTGCCTCATTAACCATGGCAGGCATGGGCGCTGGCTCGTTTACCGTGGCAGGCATGGGCGCTGATTGTGGCCCGGGGTTCCCGCCATAATTCACAGAGTACGGGGGAAATGCCACCTCCATGGTCGCTACCACTGACTCGACCGTGGAATCGACCACTGGAGCTTTGAAAGGATGAGCCCCCCCCCAAAACAATTATTTAGAGGGAATATATGGAGAGGAGTTACCTTGAAGACAGGGGCCATGGAAGGCCTGGAAACAGGGGCCATGGAAGGCTTGGAGACAGGGGCCGTGGAAGGCTTGGAGACAGGGGCCATGGAAGGTTCTGAAGCCAGGATTGAAGTAGGGAGAGGAGGATCTTCTGATTCAAGAGTTTCCAGGGTTAACCTCACGTACTCCCTCCATGTGTAGTCTCCCGTATCCAGCAATTCCCTCCAACAGTGAACTATTAGTCCAATCCGGTAAATCGACTTAAGATGGGAATCCACTAATCCTGTGAAGCTGGCAATGGCGCTGAAACGAAGGGAGTATTCCTTTATGGGTAAATCCACCTGGCTCAATTGAAGAAACAAAGCTGCTAGATCCATTTGGTCAGTTGTTCTGTAATGTTTGAAGGAAGTCATGAGAGCAGGATCTAGATGCAGCTTAATAGAAAATAAATCAAATTACAAAAACAGGGTAAACACTGGAACAAGGCAAGACTAGGAACTGGGAAACAAAACAAATGTTACATCATAGATAGCAACAGGTACATGAACTGGAGAAAACAACAACTGACAAAGACTGAGCAGAAATCAGGGCATTATATACACAAGGGCTAATGAGGGAATGGAACACAGGTGAGATCAATCAGGAACAGCTGACAGAGATGAGGGCAGTGCATGTTGGAAAGTGTAGTCCGGGGAAAACAGAAGACAGAGAAATCAACACAAGGCAACATAACAGTGGATCATGACACAATCAAGAATTGTTGCTTTGCATAAAGCTGGAAAGGGTTACAAAGTTATCTCGTAGAGCTTAGATATTCATCTGTCCACAGTTAGACAAACTATCTAAAAATGGAGACAATTTAGTACTGTAGCTACTCTCCCTAGAAGTGGCCATCCAGCCTAGATGACTCAAAGGGCACACCGCAGAATGCTCAATGAGGGAACCGTAGAGTGATTTTAAGACTTTAAGGAATCATTAGAACTGGTTAACATCTTTGTTCATGACACCATGAAGGAAGCCGCTGCTTTCCAAAAAAAATGAATTACCAAGTTTATCAAGATATCCTAAAGATAATGTCAGGGTGGCTGTGCGCAAGTTAAAGATTAGTAGAAGTTGGGTGATGCAGCAGGACCATGACCCTAAACATCACAGTAAATCCACTACAGACCGGTTTAAAAAAAAAAAAAAAAAGATACACCTGGAAGAATGGTCCAAAATTCCTTTTGAACGTTGTGCAGGTCTAATCCCCAGCTACTGGAAATCAGGGCCGTAACTGTCATAGACAGTGAGGAGTGGTCTACTAATATGGGTTTTTTCCATTGTTGATTCTTAATTTATTACATTTGGTGTCCCCCCAATCATGAATATGTTACATTCTTGCCAGAAATGCTTGGTTTAGGTTATTGCTGCCAAAGGAGGATTGACCAGTTAATAAATCCAAGGGTTCACTTACCTTTTTCCACAGCACAGCACTGTGAATGTTTAATGGGATGTGTTAAATAAAGACATGAGAGATTATAATTATTTGTGTGTTGTTATCTTAAGTACATTGCGCTTTGTCTATACTTGTGACTTTGATGAAGATGAGGTCACATTTTATGACCAATTAATGCTGAAAACCAGCTAATTCCAAAGGGTTAACATACATTTTCTTGCCACTGTATATTTTTAAATATTTTTTTGTGAGTTGAATTGCATCTTGAATTTAAAACTTCCACTGTCTAAAAACAACAGTGTTGAAATTTTGCAACTCTTAATGCCCAGCATTGCAATTTTGCAATGTTTTTCCAAAGTTCACCCCAAAAAATCTAAATATGCATAAAAGTCATAATTGTTATGTCCAGTGGTTTTCTAAAAACACTTTCAAGGATGAATTTCTTTTTTAAATTTTTTGAAAAAAATTTTTTTATCAATGTTAATGCTTGGGTCTCTGAGGGTTAAAGCATTTTTCTAACCATAATAGAGGAAAAGATCCCCTGACTGAAGAATCACCAATATCCAGAATATTAGAGATTATTCTTTGACTTCAAATATATATTTATAAAATAGTTTAAAAATAAATTCTGATTTCTGAAAGTGTGAAAGAACTGTTTAAACTGTTCCCTGTTGAGGACAATTTGGTAAAAAAAAAAAAAAAATAATAATAAATTGGCCCATCCATTTTTATTGAGGCCCACCCAAAAGTAATTTCCTGGCTACACCCTTGTCTGTCAGAGATAGATTTATTAAAAAGGCTTTTCTAAGGATGCATCAATGAATCTGTATAAGATGGACACTTTTGGAGTGTCTCACTTTAGTTGCATCTCATCAAAAACAGCGTTTTTAGGACGGTGTGTCATGTAAAACATAGTTTGAAACTTAGAAAACTTTGAAATTGACACACAACACTAACATACACAACAGCGCTTCCCTGTCAGTGATAAAATGATGAAGAAAGAAGCTCTTAACACTATTTGTTGTTCGAAACAAGCCTAGATGGGTCTTGTGATAGAAATCGAGTATTTTTCAGCCTAATTAAGGCACATTTTAATTACCACAGAAGCATACCAAATCTTAACTGTCACCAAAATGCAGAATGAGACATTTTTGTCTGCAAGCGCTTTTCATGGTGAGTTCGCACTATACTAAAGTGGCGCACTACACTGGCTTTGACGCTCTGATGCGTATCATGAACGAAGCCTCATGATTGCTGTAGGAAAGCAGATAGCCACAGTTTACCGACAGATTAATATTGTGGAGGATGAGAGTTTAAAATATTTAATGCCCACTGCAATGAATATGCAATCAATGTGGAGACTAGTTCTTTCAATTTGTTAACCTCCCAATTAGACTTTGGGAAATGTTTAATGTTACTTGAATTGGTGCTATTTTAGTGCATTTCTATCTTTATACTGTGGAATACTTTGTTTGGAAAATGTTAATAAAGCATTATATTGTTACATATTGTTTTGTTTTCTTTCCAAAGATGGAAATTAATGCATTTTAACAAGAAGTATATATATGAATATAAAATTTCAGCACTTTCTAACTACAAAAAATTATATACGATTAATCGTGATTAAAAAAATGTAATCCACTGACAGCACCTATTTGAACGCAAGAATGCACTCTCATCTTGTGCTAACGCTAGTGTCAAGCGAGCCTGAGTTTGGTTTGTTCTCTGTACAGCTGTGTGTTGTCTGTACAGCTGGAGTTTTGCTTACTACCCCCTACTGAAAACAGATGGTACTTCAAGATTGAATTGCGGGGACATGATTAATTACGATAAAAAAAAAAAAAAAAAAAAAAAATTACCCATTATTTTATATAATTAATTGCACTGAATTAACACATTAAATCGACAGCCCTAGTTAAAAATATGTTCTTGTATATCTAGTTTAATATGCAGAGACAATTATAAATAAGTGACTGTTGATTTCCTTTAAAAATTGTAAACATTGTTTCACTTTGGAACTGTCAAAAAATTGCTTTGTTTGCTCAAGCATCCCGACCAGCTGGACACAGCAACACTGGCACGACCAATTGTTTTGAGTTTAGCGTTGGACTGTCTGTTTCTTTGGCCAATAACCGAAAGGGGAAGTGTTTCCGAAAACCTTTTTAAAACTATAATTATTTTTGGAATACCATTTGGTGATGCTAGTGGTGCAGAAATTACATTACTTACCCTTTAGTAAAGAAAAGCAAAAAACATAAACATGATAAACTTAAAAATCACCCTGAATTAAAAATGAAAAATCTACCAATTTATCACAGAATATGAAGTCCTATATTATTAATACATGAAAAATGTTTTGTCTAAATGGCTGTCATACTTGATTCTGATTAGTCAATCATGGCATTCTAGGGTCAAATATGTAAGGATTAATTGATGATGGACCGTTGAATTATTGAAAAATAATGCACACCTGAGGTGGTAATGCGGTCACGACACACAGCGAAGTGTCCGTTGCACGTCGGGTGTGCATTTATTTTCAATAATTCAACAGGCTGGAGTCAATAACACTGCTTATACCATGGTTACAACCTTAAGACATCGTTCAGGGTTTTATATCAAGATGTTTTCTGGTTTTCGTCCATAAAACGCTCTTGTGAGTGGAACTGCTTTCTTCCACCATGGATTCAGAGTCTTGTTTTGATACAGCCCAAGCCTTCGTTGCTAGTTCTCAGACATCACTTTAGAACTAGCAATGGAGTATTGTAACGCTTGCGCTGCTTTACTGGAGCACTTACTCGAGTAACAAAGAAGAGCGTTTGTGCGTGTGTGTGCATGCATGAGCGAAAGCGAGAGAAAGAAAGAAAACAGAGAGATCGCTTGTTGGACTACCTGTGTTTGGACTCTCATCAGCAGAAACATATTTGTATAACTCAAATCAATATTTCATGACCATCTATTTCAAGTAGCCCTGTATTAAGCAGGATAATGTAGAGTCTTTTTGCAAAATAAACCCCAGGTTGATACAAGTCTTTATAACCCTGTCAGGGTGTAAGTATTTTGTGATAATGACTGGCTGATTCTATTATCCCTTTATAACTTGAAGGGTGTTCATTCAAATGTCTAGTCCACATAATTCTGAAATTTAGATCATGCTAAAATATTAAAAGTGTTTTGATGTCATAAGATAGCATTGTGTGAGGAACAGGGTGAAAAGTAAGTTATGAACTGATGGTCTGCCATTTTACTCTTGATTTGTGTGAAATGAATAAAAATAATTGTTGTTGTAGCACCTCTAGTGTTTATTTCCCTACGGTACTGCCGCGATACGTACAACAAGCCACATAAAAATCATTTTGCAAAAATGTAGGTATGGTAACATGATTCTATGAGGCTAGGTTGTTTAAATCATGACTGAATCCACCTATGAATGCCTTGTTTATCTGGTTTAGAACAGTGAGGATGAGACAGAACTCCAGAAGTCAGACTGAACCTCCAGACTGCATTTAGTCCAGTGAGAGAGACTATATTCTCTCTATCCCTGGGGGACGGTTAGAGTTCAGCAGGGCACTGGGTTACAAAATCAACTTTTCCAGCCAATAAAAAGATCAAAGCAGAACCTTGACACACTGACCTTCAGAATCCAGTAATGCTCAACCCTGGAGACATCTCAGAATAGCATATACATCCTTTCTTTATTAACAGAACATTATCTATAAAGGCCCTTTTAGATTTGAGTACATTCCCCAAAGCATTCAACTAGAGCTTAAAAGTGCCAGGCTACTTTTTCAGCTGACTTTGTTCTGGAAGTACTTTTCCCATTATTTTTTATAAAATCTTTCATAAAAGAGTTCTAAGCCAAGAACCAAAAATAATAGCACCGAGGTGAATCACAACATTACAAACTTTGATTTGAAGCAAAAAAGTATTTGAAAATCGGACCAAAAGATAAAGGTACAAGACTGTTTACTTAAAGTCTTTAATGATGGCATTATGTAATCAAATAAAAAATTATGGAGAAATATAAAACTATTGGCTTAAATTTGCTGATTACAGGTTTAGAATTGATATATTATGAGTTTATTGCAAAATATTCAGATATATAGAAATATTTAAGTTGTTTGAGATCGAGGGGCACCATTCACTGAGCATCATGGAAGTGGGCAGTCACCGCAGAACTCTTTTCTTCCACAGTTTGTAGGCCATGATTCTCTGATTCTTGGATTTCCCCTCTCAGGATCATGGGTAGTGTAGTTTTTTACCAGAAATTTTGCTATTAACAAATTAAGTTGTATTGGTTAACAACTTCAGAGCTGACGGTAAACCTGTCTTTAAATGTTTAAACTTAATCGTTAATAAACAAGTAATCTATGGAGAAAATGGGATTTTTACTTCCGGAACCAGAATGTTGCATTCTATATGGACATTTATGTAGGCGGAGCTTCCCAGCACAATGCAACAAGTGACAAGCGGCTGTTTAGGACAAACACTCAGATTAACATTGAAAAGATGTATTGCTTGTCACTTCTGTGTTAGTGTTACTGAATAATAACTCTGACTTCAATTATTAAATATTAACAGAATTTGGGTTTTTAGTATAAATGCAGATATGAATATTAAAATCTTTACACATTAAAATGCATGTTGAAATTACTTATCTTCATCTAAAAAAAAGAGTTTATTTTATTATTAATCAGATCAATGTGCTGAGATAAAGAAGAACCACTTAACCAAGGTAAATCAATTCACAATTGATATTCCCAAAAGGCAAATTAAATTCAACCGTCATGCATAGTTGTGTTCGGAAATAACTTTAAAAAGTTTTACAATCCCTTGAAGCTTTAAAGTGCGTGAGGAGTTTGGATCTGTAAGTAAGGGAAGAGTTATTAATGATGTATCTCACATGATACCAGAGTTGAAGCCACAGCCAGGAATAGAAATTGAGAAATACACAGTAAATGACACTCTCTTTTATCTGTAAAGCTTTAAGAGGGAAATTGCATAAACAATGAGAGGGATTATTATACAGTATGTAGACATAAAGCCTTATGGTTTGTTATCTGCACTGTCAATTACTCCCCAAAAAGTGCTCTTATAAAAATTATTTATTCACATGCACAGAAATACACAAAGTAAGTAGACCCAGTAAAATCTCATTGTAAGCTCAGAATCTCAACACTGAGCTCCTGATGGCTTATTGAACTTCACAGCAGTCATGTAGAATTACCACCTCCATCCCTCCATCCACACTTTCTTCTTCAAGTCTGTTATATGATGTTGTCAAAGTTTTTCCTTGAAACTTTCCTTCTTTTTTTTCATGCACAGAGAATCTAAAATGGCTGAGAGTATGGTGCAGTGGATATGACCAATGTCTTTCTTCCTCTCCCCGTACCTGAGTTTGGGTTTGGTTCTGACACAGCGGTGGTGGATTTGACTGGACTAGAATAGATTAGAATGCACTGGACTAAATGTGACTGGACAACATTGGACTAAACTGCAATGAACTAGATTAAACTGGACTGGATTTTACTTGACTGGTCTACATTGGGCTGACCTGGAGTGAATTAAATTGACAGAACTGGACTCCACTAAAGTGGATTTGACTGGACTGGTCTAGATTGAACCGGAGTGGAATATACTGAACTGCAATGGAATGTATTTGAATGGACTGGACTATATGGGACTGGACTGGAGTGAATTTGACTGATCTGGACTGGACTGGACTGGACTAGATTGGACTTAACTTGAGTGGATTTAAATGGACTGGCCTAGATGAGACTGGACTATTAGACTAAACTGGACTGGGCTAGATTGAACTTGGCTAGACTGGACTGGACTTCAATGGAAAGAGTAACCAAAGAGTATGGACCTACATTCTCAATAGTACTTTAAGTCCCTTTACTCCTCACATTTACAACAACTGCATGTCAAACCATTTTATTTCTTGTTATAATACTATGAACTTCCACTGCACCATTCTTTTGACCTTTAGATGTTGCAGATATGATTCCTGACCCAACAAAAGCCTTCTGTGTGCTGAAACTCCTTCCTCTTCATGTAACTGAGTTTGGGCTTGGTTCTGAGTTTAGGATTTGGATTCATGGTCTGGAAGTGCGGCCCTGATCCATGAACGTGATCAACAGACACACCGCAGTGGTGACGAGCATGTGCATGGCCTTGTACAAGAGTTTGGGAGAGAAAATGCTCCAGATGAAGAGGTGGTATCGAAGGGCAGTGACTAGAACCACATAGAACACAGCCGGGACTGACTGCAGGATAGCAAAGCAGTAACTGCTGTGACCGAGACCCATCACAGCCCTGAGAGAGAGAGATATAGAGAGAAAGAGAGAGATGCCAGCATTAAGTATTATGACATAAAGATGTTTAACCTGGTTATGACCAGCTTCTGGGTCAATGATATGTGTCATTACATAACATTGTAGTCATAAAAGCATCAAGTCACATTAATTTCTGTTCATTTTTCAGTTAAAGCCAATGGGGAAAGCTTTTATGATAATATTCATCATGTTTCATGGCATACATTTAATACAGATTTACATGAGTTAGAGATTTATAAAGACAAATGTCAAACATCTAATGTCACAGCCATTAGCAAGTCTAGCTTCAATTCTCAGACATTTTAAAGGCTAATGGGCCCTCATTGGACAGGACTGGGCTTGACTGCATTAGACTGGCCTGGATTTGTATGGACTATGTGGAATGGACTACTGAGCTGCACTGGACTGGATTTGAATGGACTGGATTGGACAAACAGGAGTAGTTTGTACTGAACTGGACTAAACCTTGGAGTGGATTTAACTGAACTGGAGTGGACTAGAGGGGGCTGGACTTTATTAAACTTGTCTTGACTGGATTAGCTGGACTGGACTGGGCTAGACTTCTTTTGACTGAACTTGACTAGACTGAACTGAGCTTGACTGGACTGGACTAGAGTGGATTGGATTTTACTGTACTAGATTGGACAAAACTACCCTGCACTGGACTGGACTAAGCTACACTGGATTGGATTTGACTGGACTGGACTTGATGGGGCTGGACTGGACTACAATTACAATAGACTGGACTAGATGGGGCTGGATTGGACTAGATTAGACTGGACTGGAATAAACTAGATGGGGCGAGACTGGACTGGACCAGAGAGGATTTGACTGGACAGGACTAAACTAGACTGTAGTGGATTTTGCTGGACTGGACTAAACAAGACTAGATTGGATTGAAGTGGATTTGACTAAACTGGACTGGACTGAAGTAGACTGAACTAGACTGGATTTAACAAGACTTGACTGCATTAGACTGACCTATACTTGACTAGACGTTACTGGGCTGCACTGGACTGTACTGGATTGGATTGGACTGAACTAAACTGGACTACACTGGAGTGGTGTGGATTTGACTGGACTACACTGAAATGGGCCAGACTAGACAGGACTGGTCTAGACTGGATAAAACTGAAATTGAACGGAGTGGATTGACTGGACTGGACTAGATTTAACTGGGCTGAACTTTACTAGACTGATCTCGACAGGACAGGAGTGGATTTAACAACTGGACTGGATTTGACAGGACTGGACTAGATGGGGCTGGACTGGGCCAGATTGGATTGAACTAGACTGGACTAGAGTGGATGTGACTTGACTGGACTTGATTGGACTTAACAAGATTTGACAGGACAGCAAACTCAACAGGCAAAAACCCCACTTCTCCATTTACAAATCTCGAAGATTTAGAGAGCTGTAGGTTTTTGAACCCTTGCAGTCCTCACAAGAAAAGAGTATTATAGAATAGTACATTCCCATTAGTAATTTAAGTCTAATTGGTCCTCTTTGCTCATAGCATTTTTAAAAACTGCATGTAAAAGACCTCATATCAGAAAATAAAGCCAAATGACTCAAGAACAAATGTTATGAATGTGGTAAAGATCAGAGTCTAGTTCTTGAAGTTCAGACTGTTGTTTCAGAAGGACGTCTTCTCTCCAGCTCTGGGCAAATCAATATGTGCGCTCAGCCTTTGACTCCCGATGTAAGACTTCGGCTTCTCTAAGGAACAAATGTACTCATTCCTTGTTCATATGAATGTGGATGTAGGGCAGTTTCTAAAGTCAGCCAAAATCAAAAAGCACCAAAGAGTCAAAGACATTTCAGATCAGCTTGGCATTAAAAATGGTAATTTATTTTTGTTGCAACATAAATATTGATAGCCCAATTCCCCAAAGCAGTAAACACAGTGCTTTTTGTCAATACTGATATGATAAGCAAAACATTAGAAAAAAATTATCATGTATGCAGTTCCCCTCTTTCATAAACAGAGTGTGTGTGAGCTGGTTTGAACTGGTCGCAGATGCTCCCCTCCTGAACGCAATGGCTTGGTGTGTTTAGTTGTCGAGTTTAAACTCTTTCTTCCGGCCCAAAGGGACCGTTGCTGTCTGGCAAATAAAAACCATCTCACATAGGGACTCATTTTGAGAGAATAAATATATCATAATTATTCTCTCTCTCTCTCTCTCTCTCTGTGAAAGTGTAAAAGAACTAAACCAGGATAAGTGAGATACAAGTGGAAGATTCGTTGTGTTCAATGACAATGTTATGACAATGCAATCCTATAACACTAGTATCATGTTAACGCATAATATTTAAATGTCATCGTTATTTTCAAAACAGTGAAGGGGCTTCCACATTCCAAATACATTGAACCTTGTGGAGTGAAGCATTAGCTTCAGCGTTACTGCTCTACAGGGCCGCTCAAAGTTCAAACAATTTCAACATTGACCCCTTTGCCGCTGACCTTACAAAGCATCAGCCAATGATTTCCTGAACAATTCAGATGATGTATCATTATGGGGGTGATGCCAGTGCTAAAATCAGAAGATGTTCTCTGCAGTGTTTTTCATGTGGAGATCAAAGTGGCGCTAATGCAAGTCAGGTGTATGCTCCTTTAAGTTGCATATTTTAAAGTTATTGGTTCATTTTGAGCTACAGTGCATCCGGAAAGTATTCACAGCGCTTCACTTTTTCCACATTTTGTTATGTTATAGCCTTATTCCAAAATGGATTAAATTCATTATTTTTCTCAAAATTCTACAAACAACACCCCATAATGACAACATGAAAGAAGTTTGTTTGAAATCTTTGCAAATTTATTAAAAATAAAAACAAAAAAAAATCACATGTACATAAGTATTCAAAGCCTTTGCCATGACACTCAAAATTGAGCTCAGGTGCATCCTGTTTCCACTAATCATCCTTGAGATGTTTCTACAACTTGATTGGAGTCCACCTGTGGTAAATTCAGCTGATTGGACATGATTTGGAACAGTGCATGTCAGAGCACAAACCAAGCCATGAAGTCCAAGGAATTGTTTGTAGACCTCCGAGACAGGATTGTATCGAGGCACAGATCTGGGGAAGGGTACAGAAAAAATTCTGCAGCATTGAAGGTCCCAATGAGCACAGTGGCCTCCATCATCCGTAAATGGAAGAAGTTTGGAACCACCAGGACTCTTCCTAGAGCTGGCCGCCCGGCCAAACTGAGCGATCGGGGGAGAAGGGCCTTAGTCAGGGAGGTGACCAAGAACCCGATGGTCACTCTGACAGAGCTCCAGCATTTCTCTGTGGTGAGAGGAGAACCTTCCAGAAGAACAACCATCTCTGCAGCACTCCACCAATCAGGCCTGTATGGTAGAGTGGCCAGACAGAAGCCACTCTGCAGTAAAAGGCACATGACAGCCCGCCTGGAGTTTGCCAAAAGGCACCTGAAGGACTCTCAGACCATGAGAAACAAAGATTGAACTCTTTGGCCTGAATGGCAAGCGTCATGTCTGGAGGAAACCAGGCACCGCTCATCACCCGGCCAATACCATCCCTACAGTGAAGCATGGTGGTGGCAGCATCATGCTGTGGGGATGTTTTTCAGCAGCAGGAACTGGGAGACTAGTCAGGATCGAGGGAAAGATGAATGCAGCAATGTACAGAGACATCCTTGATGAAAACCTGCTCCAGAGCGCTCTGGAACTCAGACTGGGGTGAGGGTTCATCTTCCAACAGAACAACGACCCTAAGCACACAGCCAAGATAACAAAGGAGTGGCTACGGGACAACTCTGTGAATGTCCTTGAGTGGCCCAGCCAGAGACCAGACTTGAACCCGATTGAACATCTCTGGAGAGATCTGAAAATGGCTGTGCACCGACGCTCCCCATCCAACCTGATGGAGCTTGAGAGGTCCTGCAAAGAAGAATGGGAGAAACTGCCCAAAAATAGGTGTGCCAAGCTTGTAGCATCATACTCAAAAATACTTGATGCTGTAATTGGTGCCAAAGGTGCTTCAACATAGTATTGAGCAAAGGCTGTGAATACTTATGTACATGTGATTTTTTTTTTTCTTTTTCTTTTTTTTTCTTCGTTTTTTATTTAATAAATTTGCAAAGATTTCAAACAAACTTCTTTCACGTTGTCATTATGGGATATTGTTTGTAGAATTTTGAGGAAAATAATGAATATAATCCATTTTGGAATAAGGCTGTAACATAACAAAATGTGGAAAAAATGAAGCACTGTGAATACTTTCCGGATGCACTGTACACATGACATACATTAAATCAGATTCACTGAAAAGAACTGGCTCATGAGAGTCATTTGTTTAGGAATCGGACTACACTGGTCGTGGTGTGTGTTTTACGCTGTAGGTTTAAAAGAACCAGCGCATAAGAGTCATTCGTTCTGTAACCACACTACGTTGGTCACACTATTGATTGAATAGAACTGACCCATAAGAGTCATTTGTCAGGAATCGGAGTACACTGGTCAAGCTATATGTCAGGCCTATTCAACTGGTGGCCTGTGGGCCAAATCCAGCCTGTTTGAAATTTTCAGTGGCCCGCGTGATGTTGTCAGTTGTCTAGCGGGCTGTTTACATAGAATGCGTTTTGTGTCTGTTCACGCTGTTTTTCAATTGTTTTCATATGCAAACTTGCGCTAAATGATGTTTTTACAGTGTCTCATGCATGTGCGCCGTGTTTTTAGACACTTTTAGAGGTTGCACTACAAATAATCATTATCCATCATTTTAACGGAAGGGGAAGATTAAAGATGTAAAATCATGGACGACTGACAAATGTGAGTTTGGAGCAACAGAAAAGTTGTATTCATTAATTTGGTCAAGAAATTTGAAAAGTCAAAAGTGTTTAGTATCAGTCTGATTTACTCTTTCTGTAATGGACCAATTCTTTTTGGTCTCAAGTTACCTGTTTTTTTTTCCTCCCATAATTTCCTGCAAGGTGGAAATATTTCTAATGATAAAATAAATAAATTAATTAAAGCTTTAAAACAGATGTTTTATTTATATAGTAAACACATATTATAGGCCTGCTATAAGACAATATCTGTAGATAGAAGCTTTTCGATAACAAAATATCCTGGCTTGGCCCACGTGCCCCGAGGTGTTTTTCCATCTTTACCATTTGTTGATGAATTTGAATCGCCCTGCTGTATATTATGCACTGTAGATGTAAAGGATCCGGCTCATGAAAGTCATTAGTTCAGGAATCGGAATACACTTGTCACGCAGAAGACTCAAAAGGACCAGCGCACAAGAGTCATGCTGTATGTTTTGCAGTACAGATTCAAAATAATCAGTGCTGTAGATTCAAAAGAATCAGTGCTGTAGATTCAAAAGAATCAGTGCTGTAGATTCAAAAGAACTGACTCATGATAGTAATTTGTCCGCGAATCGAAATACACTGGTAATGCCTTTTTGTTTCTCACTGTAGATCCATAAGAGCCAGCCCATTAGAGTTATCCATTCGATTTGGTGGGAAGATGCACGTTCAAGAACCGTTAATGGAACCAAAAGTCATGAAATTATTTTTTTATTTATTTATTTATTTTTAAATGAGAGCCAGTCATGTGGAATATTTTTTTCCAAATAAGAACCGGTTCTCTGTTCCCAACCTTAACGAAGAAGAAAAATCTTTTTTTCTTTTTTTTAATAGCATGCAGCAATTAATTGTTGACAATAAAATCAGGAACATGTATTAACGAAAACAAGTAGGGTCAATTTTGATTTCATGTTGACTTTAAACATTTAATTGCGGTGAACATTCCTTCAAAGTGAAGTTGGCTTTTTTTTATGTTTTGCCAGGTAAAATCTCCCTGTTCTATTCGTAACTACAAATTACGGTTACTCTCCTACTAAAATTACAGAATGAAAATGTGATAGAAATGAGAGTATAGTTTTACTAAGAGTAGAAAAACTGAAAACGCCAGACAGATCCAAGTAAATCAAGACCAAACAAGTATGTGTGGAGTTTGCTATTCACAAGAAGCATCTGCTGATGTGGACCATGCATTATGGAAGACTTATGGTCGAGAATTATTGCTTTGCATGAAGTTGGAAAGGGTAACAAAGTTATCTTGAAGAGCTTAGATATTTATCTGTCCACAGTTTGACAAATTGTCTATAAATGGAGACGATTTAGTACTATGGCTACTCTACCTAAAAGTGGCCATCCAGCCAAAATGACTTAAAGGGCACACTGCAGAATGCGTAATGCGGTAAAAAAGAACCCTAGAGTGACAGCTAAAGATTGAATGAGTCCTTGGAACTGGTTTACTTCTCTGTTTATGAGTCTGCTATATGGAAAACATTAAACAGGCATGGTGTCCATGGAAGGACACCACAAAGAAAGCCGCTGCCTTCCAAAAAAAAAAAAAAAAAATTGCTGCATGCCTGAAGTTTGCCGAAGACCACCTTGACATTCCGGAATGCAACTGGGAAAATGTTTTTTGGACTGGTGAAACTAAGGTTGAATTGTTTGGGAAGAACACACAGCACTATGTATGGCGTAAAAGGGCCACCGCATACCAACATGAAAACATCATCCCAGCTGTGAAGTATGGTGGAGGCAGCATCATGATTTAAGGCTGCTTTGGGGCTGGACCGCTTGCCATCATTGAGGGAAAAATGAATTCCCAAGTTTATCAAGGATAATGGACTACAGGATAATGTCAGAGTAACTGTGCGCACAGCTGAAGCTCAATAGATGTGGGGTGATGCAGCTGGACAATGACACTAAACGTCAAAGTAAATCCACTACAGAATGGCTTCAAAAAAGGAAAATCCAACTTTTGGAGTGGCCCAATCAGAGCCCAGACCTTAACCCAATAGAGATGCTGCGGGATGACCTCAAGAGAGCCGTTCACACCAGACATCCTAATAATATGGCTGAGCTGAAACAGTTCTTTCATTCCTTCTGAATGTTGAGCAGGTCTAATCCGCAGCTACCGGAAATGCTTGGTTGAGATTATTGCTGTCAAAGGAGGATTGACCAGTTAATAAATCCAAAGGTTCACATACTTTTTCCACAGCACTGTGAATGTTTAATGGGATATGTTCAATAAAGTCATGAAAGATTATAATTGTTTGTGTGTTGTTACCTTAAGCACATTGCTGTTTGACTACACTTGTGACTTTGATGAAGATGAGATCATATTATATGACCAATTAATGCAGAAAACCAGCTAATTCCAAAGGGTTCACATAGTTTTTCTTGCCACTGTAAAATTATGACACAAACTCTGTTGGACACACTGAAGGATCGACTTGAACAAGAAAACAACTGCACACAATAGACATTTTCATTTTATATACATTGGATACTGGATGAATTGCAAGATACAGCAGTTCTCAGTCCAGTTGTGACTCTCCATCATGTTTGATTGACACGCTGCTTCTCTGAGCAGACGTAACAGTGGACCAGCTGATTCCCAGACCTACAGCCCTGCTAGTAAATACCGCAAATCTTCTGTTGACTGTTAAGCCACATCACAGTCCCTGTTGTTGATTCCCGACAGTACCGCCTAAAAGCATATTCCTGGACTGGCAGAAACCGTGGCCCTTCTCCACCTTACAAGGTGTTTGCTGGTGGATAAAGGCATTTTGCCATTCAAATCCACACCTCAGACAGACACTCCAGGTAGTAGATTGCTTGCAGGATTCAATATCCCTGAACGCAAAGCACCTGTTGCCTCCGGGGAAATGAAATATCTCCTAACAAGCTTCTGCGTTTCTCTCTCTCAAATGGATTGTGTAAATAGGATGGGTCAGCGAGATAACTGGGATTCCAGAAAGCGGCAAATTGATCAAAGCACGTTTCCTGGACCTGCTGTGTGCTGTAGTGACAATGCTGATTAAGCACGGTGAATTATACATTTCAGACTGTACGTCTGACCACTTTAGCTGGTCATTTATCAGGCACAAGTCTGACAGCAATTTGGGTGAAATCTTTTAGTCCTCATGGAGATGGACTAAATAATGAGATTAAATATCAGTGGTCATAAAGGGAGATTTTTATATTTTGAAATTATTTGGGATAATGGGATATGTGCAGTGCAGTGCACACTCACACCAAGGTCTTTAAAACCTGGAGTGAGCTCCCCATTAGCATTCCCATTCATCTCAAAGGCATTTTTTTCAGGCTTTTCAGAATCAGCTTTACTGGCAAGTATGCTTACACATACAAAGAATTTGTCTTGGTGACAGGAGCTTCCAGTGTACAACAATACAAAAACAGCAGCAAGACAGATAATAATAAAAAATAGAAAATAGCTATACACATACGTACATACACACATACACATACGTAGTGCAATCTAATACACTACGCTTCGCTTTTGCACGCGAAAAAAGAAATGTTGTCACGCGCCACACCATTGTAATAATAATAATAAAAAAAGGCTAGATGCCACTATTGCATCATCTTTGTATTGTATGCTTAATAATAATAATTTGTTTTAATGAACCAAGAATGCTTGTAATATAACACTGATGCAGGGTCAAACATTAAGGGGGGCTCAGGGCAAAAATGCTCCCAAAAGTGACAAAAATGCCCTAAAGTTCAAAATGTGGTTTTTGTGTTGATATAGTTTTTTAAATTCTACTTCAATTCTACTTCTACTTCAAGAGTAGAATTACACACTATCGCATTAAATATGTTTTGAATAAAAGAATAGCACAGTAAATGCTGATATGTTTAGAAAAAATGCCCTCATAAACATAACATTTCCCCTGAAAATTATATCCATAGGGCAATTATTGGCCCCTTTATGGAAAAGTTCATTTCTGACAATGCACTAATGTAACAAAACTTAGAACTTTGCATTTTTTAATTTTTTGACGTCCATTGAAGCACAAGCAGTTTTAGGTGTGACACATCACAATAATCAGAATATTTTACATTTTCCTGCTATGACGTGATTTAAGGGATTACTCTTTATTTATTAGTAATTCAATCATAGTTTCTGTTCTGTTGTTACTTGTGTTACAAATTAGATTTTAATTTGATAAAAATGTTTGCGCTCCCTTGGTTGATACGCAAGTGCGAGCTGAGTGCGCACAGTGCAAGCAGAGATGCGCGAGTGTTTTGAGCACTCTCTCTTATTTCCTTACTCTCAAATGGCGCTGAGAAGTATGAAAATAAACGCTCAATAAACTCGGTGTGGCCTCTCGTGCTGCACAACGGTAGCTCTACTCAATTATACGATGCGTGGTATTGGGACATTTTAGCGAGAACAAGTACATGAGCAAACTCGATACCAGTCCTATAACAAACGCATCATTCTTTTTACACGGCACTTCATCCGTGGAAATCTGGAGGATTTTAAAGTCCTAAAATCTTCCAAGGTATGCTAAAGAGAATACACTAGTAGAGACAAATGAGCTGTGAAATGTGGCTGTACATGAAAGCCACACCCAGTGTTCAGAATACGAATTTCATATAATTTCTCAATAGCGGGCCAGATTAGGTTCTATTTCCAAAATATCTCACGGGCCGTAGTTTAGACGCCCCTGTTGTAAACAGTTTACATGTACCGATTGTTTTTTGCTTTAACTGCTTATAACCTTAAGCCGATAAAGGACAACCATTTAAGGCATTTACAAGACCTTAGTACATCTTGTTGTCTTATTAAATGGGTCATGAAATGCAATGTTTTTTGTTTTTTTTATAATTTTATTATTTTTCCTGAGGTCCACTGATAATGTTAGCACCAAAACAGTCATAATTTAGTAATATACAAACAAACGCATATATATAATCCAAAGTATGGTGAAATTACACACACACAAAGTTGCACTGGGGTGTGCAGCGAGGCCATTATCTGTATCTGTATCTGTTGCAATGGCAAAATGATCTTTATCCATATTCGGATATAACCAGATGTGTGTGTCTTTTAAATGTAACTCTGTTCCATTTATACCTTCCATAGAGCAAATATGCCTTGTATAAATCATAATTTTACTTCTTATTTTTATTATAAAAATCATTAATATTATTATTATTTATTGTTTTTCTAACCAGATGAAGAACATGCCCTACACAGCAGTCCTTGCTTTTTCTTTGCAGGTAACTGTGTTCACTTTGTTTTAGAATGAAATTGCTCATATCAGTAACTGATCAGTAACTTCGCCCTGCCTCACCTCACACACTGTGTGCTGTCTGCTAGTGGAAAGAGTGACATACAGAAGTATGTTTTCGCATATCTTGCTCGAAAGGTTTTAAGAATGCACATTAAGTATGTTCAATGGGCCAATGCTTGCGATGTGTTGACCAAGCACTCACGTCCACTTGCGTGAAGTGTGTTGCAGGCCTTAGGGGCAGATTCACTAAACAGTTGCACCAATTTTGCACATGGTACTTCAGCGCAAATACCTGCTTCTTATTCACTAAACAACCACAATCACGTTTAGCGTGTGCTGCGTCTTCAATATTTAAATTAATTCATTGTCATTCCTTTCCGCACAAACATACCTCCTTTCTATGTAAATTAGGCTAATTTAAGATTGAGCTTCTTTCACAAAACTCAGTGCAATTTGCCATGTGCAGTTTACATCACGCTATTACCGCCATATAAAAGTAGGCGGTAAAATGAAATTATTTAAAAGACATGTTTGAGAACATTTTCAACCAGTCATTTCAGCAGAAATTAATCACATACTTATCAAATTATGTTGAAGAGCATTATAAACTGGCATATATCCAGATGTGTGGTGTCGTCAAGCGCACGTTCATGTACATGTACACGTACATGTTTAAGAGATGATCCAGGTGTCTGGATCAAAGTGATGCTGTTCAGTCCCTGCAGGGGTGGTCAAATACAGAGGTCTGTGGCATCCTTTACTATAAAGCGTTCAGAATCAGACCGCAAGTTCAGATCTGAACATGCAAATTGCATTCATCTGCATAATCCCTTTAGTGAATCGGGTGCTAAACTTTTTGCTAAATGCAATGTAATATTGTCGTAATGGCTATTTTTATCCGTCATTAGTTGCTTTTGAATTATTTCTGCATTGAAAAGTGCCTGTTCTCACTGTCACAGAGCTGGCTCTCGCATACACACACACACACACACACACACACACACACACACACACACACAGGAAAGCCATGGAATTTGTTTTATTTTTTACATTTTTTTATAATAATTAATCTGTCAAAAAGTTGCTGACGCCGTCCTACCTATGTTCTGCCACTATCCGAGAAAAGCGATCATGCTAAAATTACCTCTGAAATTATACAACAGCTCCTATTTTAAACATACAATCATATCTAATATAATTGCAAAAAGGCTATACGTGTTTTTTACTGTGAAGTGCTGACCTACAGATGTCTTTTCCAAAGATCCATTAGGTATGTTCATGGTTTTTATAGGGAAATTGTTTGGTTTGTTGGTCCGTTTGGTCGGATTGCATCCTCACCACAAGTGAACCATTCCAGGGTTTGTTTGCAATCGGTCTGAGACCACATCATCTATGTGTTCTCGGACCGATTGTTTTGGTGCGGATCAGAGTCTGATTGCCATGTTCATATATGCCTAAACGAACCGAACTAAGGTAGAAAATGCACCAGGTTCCGAAACAAATGCTCCAAACAAGCCAGGTGTGAAAATACCCTTAGTGTACTAACAGTAACAGTAACCACTGGGCTGTCCAACACGGTCTCATGACAACTTGTAATAATTTGTACGAGATTGCGAAATCGTAAGATCTCATACAACCTGGCTCGTATGAAATTGTTTGCAAATATTGTTGCTGCTGACTTCTCCTTCAGTAACAGTCTCTTTGCAAAGCCTACATTACATTTTGACAGATCCACAAAACAATGCGCTGAAATGTGTCGAGATCAGACTGAAATTATCAGGGAACAGGGATCTGCAGAGTTGCAGGTGCTACACACAGACAGGAACAGCTAAACTGGTGAACATTTCACATTTTACTCATCGTTAATTCTTCTGGTGTTTAGGAATAAAAGTATCTATCGTACTTGCTACATATTACCTCACCATGACTGGACTTGTCAAGCTTCCGAATCTGAATAGGTGTTGTTAAGGTGTAAATGTGGGAGGTCATGTGTTAATGGGATAATCCAGATATGAAAATTGTGTCATCTTCTACTCATCCTAATGTTTTACCAAATCCAAATGACTTTTTTTCTTCAATAGAACACACAAAAAAATAAGTTTTGAAGAATGTTCACATTGCTCTTTAGCATATAATGAAAGTGTATGGTAACCAAGTCAAGCTCCAAAAAGGACCATAAAAGTAGTCCATATGGCTTGCCATTTGATAGCTTTGTGTGCGGAACAAACAATTAACCCTTGTGCTGTCTTTACATTTTTTGCCTAATTTGATGTTCATGGTCAAAAATGTCCGGCCTATAAAAAATTGCTTATAAATCTCTCATTATGCTATATTATCACCAAATATTGGATTAGCTCTTTTTATCAACTGGTTTTCTTTCAATTAGCACAGGTTTTGTATTACTTTTTGGAACTTACTGATTATAGGCCTCATTGACCTGAGCTTATACACCTCAGTTTTTGAGAGACAAAAGCATTATTTGTGGATAATTTTGGCAATATTTAATTTATTTTTTTTATTTTCTCCCCTTTTCTTCCCAATTTGGAATGCCCAATTCCCAATGTGCTTTAAGTCCTCGTGGTGGTGTAGTGACTCACCTCAATCCGGGTGGCAGAGGACGAATCTCAGTTGCCTCCACATCTGAGACCGTCAGTCTGCACATCTTATCACGTGGCTTGTTAAGCGTGTTACCGTGGAGACATAGCGCATGTGGAGGCTTCACACCATTCTCAGCGGCATCCATGCACAACTCACCACGCGCCCCACCGAGAGCAAAAACCACATTATAGCGACCATGAGGAGGTTACCCCATGTGACTGTACCCTCCCTAGCAACTGGGCCAATTTGGTTGCTTAGGAAACCTGGCTTGCTTGGTTGCTTAGGAGTCACTCAGCACGCCCTGGACTCACGACTCCAGGGGTGGTAGTCAGCGTCAATACTCGCTGAGCTACCCAGGCCCCCTAATTTTGGCAATATTAAATAAAATATGAAAACATTCTGTACTATTTATCACACTAGTGTGCTTTAATGTTTAACCAGGAAGTTTGTTTTGAAATGCTGTACACGCGTACATACACACAAACATGCGCACATATACAGATTTATAAGCATTTTTAAATAGGATGGTAATTTGGGGGGTTCAGGAACACCAAAAGTGTAACAAAGTGAAAAAAAAAAAAAAAAAAAACAATTAAATGAAAGATCCTGCCTCTTTGGTCTTGTTTTATTGTTGTTTTGGCAGGATTGTGACAGTTTCCTCTGCCCATTTCTCAGGCTGTCCCATGTGCTGTTGTTTTTCTCTCTTCCTCGTGTTTCTCTCAGGTGCTGCTCAGCAGTGCAATCAACATTGCCATGACAGCGCTGATTCCCGCTGCTCGTGATTATTGGCAGCACCTGTCCTCAATCTTCTCTTCCTCTATATATTCTCTCCTTTGTCATGTCTTGCTCTCTATATCGATGTGTTCAGTCTCCAGTCCAGTTGAGTTGTTCCTGTCTGTTTCCAGTTTTCCCCTGTCGGTTTGTTTTTAGTTCTATTTTTTTGTCTTGCTGATTATTTTCTCCCTCGTGGGAGTTTTGTTTGTGTTTGCTTTGTGTTTATTCAATTAAAAACCCCTTCACTGCCATCCTGCATCTTGGGTCCTTCTTCAAAAAACATGACACTAGCATTTTCAGGCAAATGAAAATCCTCTTTGTGTCTAAATTAGTTGTTATATGCTGAAAATCTTGACAGCTGTGGTCACCATTCACTTTCATTATATTGAAAAGAGCTGTTTGGAAATTCTGCTATAAATTACCTATACAAGTTTCAAAAACATAAAGAGTGAGTAGATGAGCACAGAATTTGAATTATTTGGGTGAACTATCCCTTTAATGCATTCATTTACAGTATTTGATTTTAGAATGTCGTGAAAGTTTGGAATGAAAGTTTGCCGGTATTTTGCAGTTTAGTTTTAATAAATGCTCTTTTTGGATTGGGAAGGAAGTTCTGAGTTCTGAAAGTTATATTATGTTTTCATAGTACACCAAACTCTTATTTCAAAAGATCAAGGGAAACGTGATTCCTCATGATATGACCCCTTTAAATAATAGTCATTATGTAAAAACGGAGAGTCCAGAAAAATCTGTGTGTGTGCCAGTGAAGTTTCTGATTGTGTCGGCATGATCTCCATTATTCATTGTTCTGTGAGTGCCTGTAATTGCACCATCATTACCAGCTACGGCTCTAATAACTGCCCTGATTCCTAATTCACACTGACAGATCACTTCAACTGCCATTAAAAAAATTCTTAAGAAGACTAGGACTGATTAATATTCCCATAAGTCTCTGAAATGATGCATCATTGATAAGTGGATGTGGCTGGAATCTTTTGAAACACTCTTTTTTTGTTTTGTTTTTTCAGAAACAAATTGTGGCACAAACTTATAAGAAGGGTAAAGAAAATGAGAAGAGATCTCTAAAGTAAAAACTTTTTTTTTTTTTTTTTTTTTTTTTTGCAGATGTACTATGCAGTTACAATGTTATTACCCTACAAGTAATTTGACTTTTTAGGCTTTTTTTAATGCACTGCCGTATTTTTAATAATAAAAAAAGTTGCACCGGAAGGTTTTTACAGTATTGCTGCATGAAACCTATCATGGAAAATTTAATTTACATTGCTTGTTTGAACTTCCCATTCCAAATTTGCATACTATGCCCTTTTAGATTTATCATTGAATAAATGTGTACTGAAATTAGTCCAAATGACTGTTTGGTGATGACATCAGTTTGAGGGGGTTTCTGTGAGAAAGACAAATATTTTTCAACATTCTTGTGATATCAGCATCTCTCTCTGTCTGATTCTCGATGGAATTAGATGGCAAAAGACAAACCGTAATCTGCATGAGGATTTAAACAGCATCTCTTCTAAAGCTTTTGAGACAAACAGTCTTTGATAACAGCTTTAGATCAGAATAACAGAAGTGACTGCAGTGTTGTTGGATGTACATTCAGGGTGTGTGTGTGTGTGTGTGTGTGTGTGTGTGATACCTCTCTCTCTCTGAGCTGAGGTAACACAGCAGGTGACAGGCCCAGAGCATCGGTCCTGCATAGGTGTTCAGCACTGTGAGGAAAATGGCAGGTGCTTCTATGTAACTCTCCAGATCCACAAACCCCACAGAAATATCCACTACCCCAATGTTATTAGAGTTTCCCTGAACACAAGAAACAGATGAGAAACTGCATGAATAATATAGGAGCATAAAACAACTAATACACAGATAACAGACCATATTTAAGAAAACGTGTTGTTTTTTCTCAATCAAAACTCTCTGACATGTGTCCAGGGTGTTGTGGCACTGCTATGTGGTTTCTAGGGTGTTCTGGGTGGTTTCTTACTGGCCCAAGTCAGAAGAGCCCACCCCAAGTCACACTTTATAGAACGTGTGTGATTTTTCCTTTTCCCACTGTACTCCCAGATATAATTAATTCTTTCCGATATGTTGACTTGTTGATATTATGTAGGGCTATGATATGATATATATATATGTGTGTGTGTGTGTGTGTGTGTGTGTGTGTGTGTCTCCGTGAAAGTGTCCTGAGATATCTCAACAGTCTCTGTGACAGCACTAGATAGACTAAGAGGGAGACAGAAAGGGAGAGAGAGAGACAGTCAGTCAGTCTGTCTGTTCCACACGCAGGCACACTCTCTTATCAAAAATGCCTCTTATGTGTTTACATGGCCACACACCCTGCTGTAAAGACCAGCTTTACCAGCATGCAATTCCAATGACAGTCTAGGCTGGTTTATGCTGGTTAGTTCTGGTTTGGTGCTGGTCTAGCTGGTTAAGATTGTCAAGCTGGTCTAACCCAGCTGGTTAAGCTGCATGGTTAACCAGTATGTTTTTTCTGGTTGCTTGTTAACCAATGAAGTCTTGCAGGTGAAGCTAGTCAAAAAGACTTGGAACACCAGCACACCAGCATTCCATGTTGTGGAACAGCATTCAAAACGCAATTTATATCATATCAGTAACCTTATAAAAGCTGTTTTATTCTACATGGAGAGGGTCTGCACATGGGGGCTGCCATGTTAGAATCACATGACCAGCTGAATACTACTCGATTAATCTCAGTAACCATCCTGTTATTTGACACTTTACTCACTGATTAAAGTAATCATGATTGACTGTGAATATTAAATTTCTACAATGACATCTGTAACTGAAAACTATTGATTTTAAATGATGCTGCATTCAAGCCACTAGGTGTCAGTGTAAGTCCAAGATGACACAAAGACAAAAGTTACTGAGTGCACCTCTAAGCTGCGTAAGGAAAACAGCATTCGCATTTACATGACGTTTGAGAACGACGCTTTCTGCATAAATCCTGGAATAAACCATTTTGTTAAATGCATGTAAACAGGGCTAATGGAATTTTTTCACCTGTTTTATCGCCCACAAGGTACAAATAGTAAATTCTGTCACTCTATTCAGAAAAGTACAACGTGGTCTTATACAATCATATTACTATAACTACATTTTTGCTAAATAATTTTTATCTGGCTCCTTGTACATATCTCGTCAGTTTCCCAGTGAAATGAACACTAGAGGCGCTTCAACAACAACTACTTTTATTCACATTCAAACAAATCATGAGTTAAAAACAGCAGATTACCAGTTCATAAACACTTACTTTTGGTCTTCTTCCTCACACAATGTTTTCTTATGACACTTAAACACGTTTACTATTGTGGTTGACTTGTATGGCGGTACATTTAATGTTTGCATTATATAACCAACTACATTTACCAGCTTGTTCAGATGTCATCAAGTTACGCAGTAGCTCAACTCTATACGTCGTTTGACAGTTGAGCGTGTAAACTGACCCTGACTGTCACTTTGATGATGATGTCATTGTCAGGCCTATATTTCCATGCTCAGGTGTTTCGATGATCATTATCCAGTAATGCTTCATTTGTGACCCTCACTTAACACACACACACACATACACACACACACACACACACACACACACACACACACACTAGTTATGTTATAAAGAAGTTATATTTTATGTATTATATCAAGTTAATGCATTTAAAATAAGAATACAGCATTAATAACATGGAAAAATCAATGAAATGTATAATAAAGTATCTGCAATAAAGTCAGCACATTACAGCATAGATTACACTGCACCTTGCTAGGAAACAAGTGACTGAAAAGACCAAATAAAAGGTATATTTAAGAAAAACAGGTCCATATGAGATACCATAAGAGATAACTGATAGAAATGGTTAGGTGAAATAGAGTAATAATTATTATTATTATTACTATTGTTGATATTGTCTATAGTGTAAATGTTTCATATGATTTCAGCTGTAATGCTGATGGAAATGGTAGTTAAGTGAGCTAATTTCTTTTGAAATTCCTCTGCCAGTTTGCCAGTGTGACGCTCCTGTTCTACTCACTCCGTAGGAGACTCGAACCGGCATCTCCGGCATGGGAGGAGGATGCGCTAACAAGGAGGCTAAAGGCTACAGCCGCTAGTGTCAGTTGCTAGTGCACCTCTTGAGGTCAGGAGAGTGAGGTTTATACACATTGAACAGCTATCTAACAGCTGGCTACCGTTACACTCACCCCCCAAATCCTCACTCTAATCTGAGTCACTGCACCATTGTGATGCTCCTGTTCTACCCGCTCCATACAGGACTCGAACCTGCGTCTCCGGCATGGGAGGCAGGTGCGCTAACAAGGAGGCTAAAGGCTACAGCCTCTATCGTCAGTCACTACTGCACCTCTTGAGGTCAGGAGAGTGAGGTTTATACACATTGCACAGCTATCTATCAGCTGGCCACCGTTACACAAGCAAGCAAATTAGTAGCCTACCATCTTACTTTTAGGAAAGTGCCAGGTAAAGGTGAAGGAAAAGAGGAGAAGAGAAGGAATTTTAAAAGAGAGTAAGAAGAGTGATGTAAAGAGTGTGACCAAGGGCAAGGGACCCTGTGCTGTGGAGTCAGCTGCAATAGTTTCTATATTCAATCATTGTTTATATATGTTTGTTTAGTTCACTTTTATGCCACAGTGTCATCTACTGTATACAGTGCAGAAAAGAATGAACTCATGTAACAGAAGTCAATTAAAAACAATCAAATTTACCTCCGTATCAGAATTTCATTGAGACATATTCAACAGAGTATGATATACCATAGTTAATCACATACGCTACATTCACCATGGTCAGAATACATAACATCCAAACTGTCTCCCTTTTTTAGTTCATAGGTAAGTAACCTGTGAAATTTCAATGACATATTTATCACTAAACTAGAAATGTCCCTGCTTTTCATTTCAGAAATCTGGTCACCTTACCTTACACTCTGTGTAATCTCTGTTTTATTTCTAAACACTTAATGAATGCTGCCCTAAATAAATCTGCCTATATGAATCAAATGAAAATGCCATCTGCAGTAACTCTGTCAAACAATATAATGAAAACAGCATAATTATTAAACTCTAAATACAGTGCATTTGATGCAGATATGTTATTTAGATAAATGCAAAGACTGTTGAGTCATACGGGGGTGAGATATTACATGATGAAACACAGAAAGGTGAATGAATGTAGCTTTAACAGCAGCAGCAAGATTGCATGGCTCAACTGACTCAATATAAATAGAAAACTCAAAAAAATTCTGGTTTGCTCTTTGTAGCTATTTTATTTAGGGTTTATCCAATTTCTGGAGCATGCACCTAACCCAGGATTTTCATTGGCACTACATTCAGTAATGAAAAGTTGAAGGGAATCAAACTCAGGTTTGGACCAAGCAGTCGAAAAAGAGATGAAAACATCTTAAGACATTCTAAGAATAATAAAAAGGCAACTAGATAGGTAAAGTTTGTCAAGACAAACTTCAAGACAAACTTTAATGTTGGCTTGACAAAGCCTTGCCTGAAAGTTTAAAATAGTTTTAAAAACTTCCAGTTTAAAGATTATACAGTACAGGCATTCCAGTCTGACAGAAGTCAGACAAAGTCAGACAAACCGATAATGAAAGACAGGTGACCACATGAGACCATAACAGACTGCATTGGACCTCATCAGAACTCCTAGAGACCACATCAGACCTCATCAAAGCCATTAGACCTCACCAGACCCCTGTAAAACCACTTCAGACTCCAACAGAGCACATTAGACCACACTAGACCACTTCAGACCCCATTAGATTCATCAGACGTCCAGAAAACCACATCAGACCCCATAAGACCTCATTAGATACACACAAAACCAATTCAGATCCTATTAGACCCTCACAAAACCACTTCAGACCACATTATTGCACATCAGGACCCTTAGAGACCACATCAGACCCCATATGACCTCATCAGACCTCCAAAAAACAACTTCAGACCTCATTAGACCACATCAGAACATCTAGAGACCACATCAGAACATCTAGAGACAACATCAGCCCACTTTAGACCACATTGGACCACTTCAGATACCATTAGACTTCATCAGACCTCCAAGAAACCACTTCAGACCTCTTCAGACTCCAACAGAGCACATTACATAACACTAGACCACTTCAGACCCAATTGGACTCATCAGACCTCCAAAAAACCATATCAGACCCAATTAGACCTCATTAGATACCCACAAAACCACTTGAGATCTTATTAGACCCCCACGAAACCACATCAGACCATAACAGATTGCATCAGACCTCATCAGAACCCCTAGAGACCACATCAGACCCAATAAGACCTTATCAGACTTTCAAAAACAACTTCAGACCTCATTAGACCACATCAGAACATCTAGAGACAACATTAGCCCACTTCAGACCACATTGAACCACTTCAGATCCCATTTGACTTCAGACCTCCAAGAAACCAGCTCAGACCACAGTAAACCACATCAGAACCCTAGAGACCACTTTAGACTCCATTAGACCCCTTCACGTCCCATTAGACCTCATTAGACCCCCCATGAAACAAAACGAGACAACTCATTTCAGACACAATTAGACCTAAATTGTTCAAATACAGTATCAGTAATTATTTAATCATTATACATTCATGGAGGAAACTAGACTACTATACAAAATGTATTTACAAAGCATAAATATTTTTTTAAAATGGCCTGTCCTTGGCATGACTTTTGCTCTCCTCTCTTCATTACCTGGAAGTAGAAGAATGCCTGGCCAAACCAGCAGTGCATGATCGTAGTCTGAGCAGCATCATAGTGCAGTTTCTTTCAGATGAATTGAGCCATGATAGACTGGATGAGCAGACAGCAGGTCAGTGTAGGAAGATTATGAGCTCTAAAGAGCAGAGAGACCAATAACACCACACCACTGTACACTTCCCACAATCCTTGGCTCTTCAGATGCCCACTGTCCACTGTAGATGACATCACTTTCGAGCGCAACAGGTCCTTCACACCCGTGAACAGGACACCGAGAACGAAAATGTAGATGATTCGTGCCTCAACAGTCCCCCTGAAAAAGACACTGAGAATGCAATTAATATTGTATCGTAAATAAAGTAATCCAAAATATAAAAATTTTTAGCTCAAAATACTGTATCCATATTCTGACACCAAGAATCACATTTTTTTTTTTTAGTTACATTTCTCAGATTAATATACAGGTG
The DNA here is from genome assembly GCF_019703515.2 of Myxocyprinus asiaticus. NCBI lineage: Eukaryota > Metazoa > Chordata > Actinopteri > Cypriniformes > Catostomidae > Myxocyprinus > Myxocyprinus asiaticus. Next base: position 43,594,476 of record NC_059365.1, read on the forward strand.
CATCTCAATAAATTAGAATGTCGTGGAAAAGTTCATTTATTTCAGTAATTCAACTCAAATTGTGAAACTCGTGTATTAAATAAATTCAATGCACACAGACTGAAGTAGTTTAAGTCTTTGGTTCTTTTAATTGTCATGATTTTGGCTCACATTTAACAAAAACCCACCAATTCACTATCTCGAAAAATTAGAATATGGTGACATGCCAACCAGCTAATCAACGCAAAACACCTGCAAAGGTTTCCTGAGCCTTCAAAATGGTCTCTCAGTTTGGTTCACTAGGCTACACAATCATGGGGAAGACTGCTGATCTGACAGTTGTCCAGAAGACAATCATTGACACCCTTCACAAGGAGGATAAGCCACAAACATTCATTGCCAAAGAAGCTGGCTGTTCACAGAGTGCTGTATCCAAGCATGTTAACAGAAAGTTGAGTGGAAGGAAAAAGTGTGGAAGAAAAAGATGCACATCCAACCAAGAGAACCGCAGCCTTATGATTGTCAAGCAAAATCGATTCAAGAATTTGGGTGAACTTCACAAGGAATGGACTGAGGCTGGGGTCAAGGCATCAAGAGCCACCACACACAGACATGTCAAGGAATTTGGCTACAGTTGTTGTATTCCTCTTGTTAAGCCACTCCTGAACCACAGACAATGTCAGAGGCGTCTTACCTGGGCTAAGGAGAAGAAGAACTGGACTATTGCCCAGTGTTCCAAAATCCTCTTTTCAGATGAGAGCAAGTTTTGTATTTTATTTGGAAACCAAGGTCCTAGAGTCTGGAGGAAGGGTGGAGAAGCTCATAGCCCAAGTTGCTTGACACAGTGTTAAATTTCCACAGTCTGTGATGATTTGGGGTGCAGTGTCATCTGCTGGTGTTGGTCCATTGTGTTTTTTGAAAACGAAAGTCACTGCACCCGTTTACCAAGACATTTTGGAGCACTTCATGCTTCCTTCTGCTGACCAGCTTTTTAAAGATGCTGATTTCATTTTCCAGCAGGATTTGGCACCTGCCCACACTGCCAAAAGCACCAAAAGTTGGTTAAATGACCATGGTGTTGGTGTGCTTGACTGGCCAGCAAACTCACCAGACCTGAACCCCATAGAGAATCTATGGGGTATTGTCAAGAGGAAAATGAGAAACAAGAGACCAAAAAATGCAGATGAGCTGAAGGCCACTGTCAAAGAAACCTGGGCTTCCATACCACCTCAGCAGTGCCACAAACTGATCACCTCCATGCCACGCCGAATTGAGGCAGTAATTAAAGCAAAAGGAGCCCCTACCAAGTATTGAGTACATATACAGTAAATTAACATACTTTCCAGAAGGCCAACAATTCACTAAAAATGTTTTTTTATTGGTCTTATGATGTATTCTAATTTTTTGAGATAGTGAATTGGTGGGTTTTTGTTAAATGTGAGCCAAAATCATCACAATTAAAAGAACCAAAGACTTAAACTACTTCAGTCTGTGTGCATTGAATTTATTTAATACACGAGTTTCACAATTTGAGTTGAATTACTGAAATAAATGAACTTTTCCACGACATTCTAATTTATTGAGATGCACCTGTATTTGGTAACACTGGGGACTACTCAGAGCAAGTTTGTGAGAAAACCAAAAGTACTGCAGCATCAGGTCAACAAATACTCAATTATTTATATTTGAACAAAATTAAAATTCAGAACAAGCTACAATAAGAAATTAAGTCTAAAACTTGTTTCATTTGTAAGGATGTCTATACAGATCCTCTGTACAGCTAGACTTCAAGAGCTTTCATGTAATGATAACAATGTTGGGAAAGCTACTTTTAAATTTCCCAAGAAACTCATAAATTACATTTTATATAATTCTGCAATCAGCGATACATTTAATTAGGGTGACATTTCCTTATAAAAATTAACATGGTTTTACTACAGTGACCATTGTTTAACCATGGTATTTGTAGTAAACCCATAGTAACCACAAAGTTCACCATTGTTACTACAGTCATGGTTACTACAGTATTACTATAGGAAAACCATGATTAATTTTTGTAAGGGTTTAACAAATAGGACGGCAACAATACATTGTACATAAATTTAAACGTGATATACACTAATAAAACTAGAAAAAACCATGTGGTAATGGGGGCATGGTCGTGTGTATGTCTGCGGAAGAGATGGAGTGGTATGGTGTGACTCGTCAAGCTGGTTGACATGATTTCTAACAGCTGTTTCTCATTACAGTGATAGTGGAGAGACGCCTTAAAACCGCTGAACATGCCAGAAGAGAGAGAGAGAGAAAACGGCATGAGAGCGCAGTGACTGGCGTGCCTTATTGTGTATTTTAGTGTTGTATTGTGAAGCTGAATAGTTTGAGAAGTTTTTTGTTAACTGAGAGTTTTGTGACATTGAACTGACTGAAATAAGAAAAGCCCTGAGAAGGCTGCACTCAAGAGACTGAAGGCAGAAAATAAAAAGACAACCTGAATTGTGCCACTGCTCCCCGTCTCCTCATTCCAAACCAGGGAGGGAGGAGGGATGCACTGTTGTTGAGTCCTCACCACTGCCATCCGCCAGGGGAGCAGCCGCGGCTGTCTGCCTGGGGACAGAGGGGTCGCTGTTGGCCTGCCGTCTGCCGAAGACAGACTCTCTCTCTCTGTCGCCCGCCTCACTATTTCCCACTCCCCTTTCCCTCCCCTCATCTCTCCCAGGGCTCCGAAAGGTGGGGAAGACCTGCCGGCAGGCACAGCCGGAAGGGCAGTGCCCCCCCTCCAGGAAGGGAGGGGAGTGCGTCATGCCAGCCTGAGTCGGGCGATGGAGGGGTGTAACGAGGAGGAGGGCGGGCCGGCCCCTGAGGACACACAGCCAGCCCTGAATCGGGTTAATCAGCCGGGAGGGGGATAAAGACTAGCTGGAGGCGCCAGTTCAAGAGAGAGAGACGCACGCAGCTGCATTACATGTGTGCCTGTGTCCTTATGTTTTATCATTAAAGTTTATGTTGACTGTTCAGCCAGTTCCTGCCTTATCCTTGCTCATCCTTTACCTCATTACACACCCTATTTTATATAACTGAATCGAAATATAGTGACAAACAGCTGCAATTCATTAATATTTCACAAAAAGGCAAAGCCCCTTTAAAGGGGTCATGACATGACTTTTTTATTATTTTAAAATACTCCTTAAAGGTGCACTCAGTAATTCTATTCCAATACACTTTTTTCAAATTCTGCAAATATCTCCTCACAGTCTGCTAGCTGTCCATTCTGTAGGTGGGCTAAAAAAAAATCTAGTATTTGTACACAGCCCTGGCTCTGTAAATGGGTCAAAAACAAAGTGGATCGGATCGATCCACACAACACTACTCCAGCCAGTCAGCAAAAGGGGTGTAACATTGCTGGCAGTGCGGCAATGGCAATGACGAAGACGATGACGAAGTGTAGAGAGAACCCAACTGCAGTTTATTTACAAATGTAATAATCCAAAAAACCCTAACTATAAACGTGAAACAAAACTTAAAACATGAACATGGACTTGACTATGGCTTGACTTGACTACAAAGTTACATTCACATTCAATACTTGACAACTAGACAATGCAAACATGAGGGCTTAAATACAAGACATGGGAGAACATAAACCAATGAACAAACAGAACTCATAACAAGCTAATTAAACAATAAACCAATGAAAACATGACACATGAACATGGAGGGAAAACAGGAATCACATGACAAGGGAAACAGGAACTAAACATTTCAAAATAAAAGACATGAATCAACAAAATACACATGCCATATCCCCCCCACTAAGGGCCGGCTCCCGATGCCCCAACACATAAACAAAACATGTAAAACATGACATAAATTCAAAGTTCTGTAGGGAGCTGGGGTGGGGGGGGGGGTGTCTTGAGGCATGGGGCATGGCTTGGCAAGAAAGGGCGAGGGGCATGGGACCAGGGCAGAGTCCGTGGGAGGTGGTGCCATGAGAAGGTCGAGGGGCAGAGCCATGGAACTTGGTGCCCAGAGGGTAGCCGAAGACTCAAAAGGCCAGGGTGGAGCCAATGGCAGGGAGGACCAAGGCGGTGCTGGAGTCTCGAAGGAGCAAGGTGGAGCTTGGGGATCGGAAGACTGAGGTGGAGCCAGTGGGACTGAGAACCAGAGCCGTAGAGAAGGAGGTCCCCGGTGGAGCTGACAGATCGGAGGGACGAGGGACCCTGGCAAAGCCGACAGGCTGAAGGACCGCAGTGGAGCCGAGGGAACGCAGAGCTGAGGCAATGTTAAGGGTCCGACAGGCCAAGGCAAAGTCCTGGGCTTGGAGGGTTCCAGGCGGGGTCAGAGGGCCGAAAATTCCCCTTGCCTGCTCAGGAGAACTAAGGGTGAGTATAAGGGTGGGAACCATCTCCAGGTCCAACTGCTCAGGTGTGGCTTTGACGTGGCATGGAGCAGGCTAAGGCGTTGCTGTGATGTGGCATGGAGCAGGCTGAGGTGTTGCTGTGACGTGGCATGGAGCAGGCCGAGGTGTTGCTATGACATGGCATGGAGCAAAAGATGGCGCTAGCTCAGCGACCATGATGAGGAACTCTGGCTTGGCAACCATTACGTGAAACTCTGGCTTGGCGGCCATGACATGAAACTCTGGCTTGGCGGCCATGTCGTGGACCTCTGGCTCGGCATCCGACTCCCCCAGAGTGAACGTGGAACCAATGATCTGTAGGGCGAGGTCGATATATTGAGCCAGGCTGAGGGAAATGCGACCACCAGGCATCAAGGAGGAGATCGACTCACTTAAACCAAAGCAAAAAATGTCTTTGAGGGCGACCTCATTAAAGTTCACCTGGCGGCCAAATCGCAGAACTCCTCAACATAATCCTCCAGGGGACGATTTCCCTGACGTAGCCGTATGAGTCGAACTGCTGGGTTCATAGTTAGGTCAAGTATTCTGTAACGTTGCTGGCAGTGCTGGCAATGGCAATGATGAAGACAATGACGAAGTGTAGAGAGAACCCAAGTGCAGTTTATTTACAAACGTGATAATCCAAAAAACCCTAACTATAAACGTGAAAGAAAACATAAAACATGAACATGGACTTGACTATGGCTTGACTTGACAACAAAGCAAGCAGAGCAAGAGGGAAATTAATTAGAAGAGCGATGGCAAATGGCTAAGAAACGGACCAAGAGAAAAAGGTCAGACAAATATAAACTAAAAAAGAAGGTTTATGGTAAATTGAGGGCTAGGAGCCGCGTCAACATCGGCAAGGCTTTCCAGTGGAGTAGAGACCTCCGAGAGGTAAAAGGTTTGAAGACGGATGCAAAAGTTTCTCTTTTTCGTCTTGATAGGTGGGTAACATAAATTTTGCTATGTTTCACAGAATACATATATGCTGTTGATGTGATGTTAGATTTAATAGCAGGAGAGTTGTGAGTGTCTGGAGCTGGTGTGCGTAAAACCATCTCGTCTTCTCTGCAAGTTATCTAAGCAGCAGCAACTTACTGAATTTGGGGGGGCGGAGCTTCCAAAGGAGCACTGAAGGGAGGGGTGTGTTTGTTATGGCAGTTGAGTTCGAATATCAACAGTGTTTCTCAGGAATCGCTGAGTGCACCTTTAAGGTTCACTTACTGTATAATATTAGTAAAATATTTTGTACAAAAAACTGTCATATATTTGTAAAACATTATTATTTTCCACCCTTATTCTGACCCTCTGTCAGAAACAGTCATTTTGGTGCTTATTCTCCTTTAAGACTTGACAGGAAACATCCACTGTTATGATTGGCTCTCTGCTCTTGATTGACATGTTCTCTTCTTGCCATCTCACTGCTCACCACTGCTGCTCAGGCTAAGGAAGTGATAAGGTAAAGTAGGCATTGATGTGTTGTTGTTGAGGCGGTTAGATGCAAAATCTACCACAATGTGACATCACAATGTGGAGCAAGTAGAGAACGTGTCGTTTTGGCAGCTTGGTTTCAACACGTTATTTTTTCAGTGAGGAGGAAGTTTTGACATCTGAAACTTACAGTATGTTTTTATAGTACAAGGACCTCTTGTATGTCAAAAGATCAAGGAAATTGTGATTCCTCATGTCATGACCCCTTTAAGGCTGCACTGGGCTCAAGTGAATCAGTATATCATTTATGAGAACTAGTTTATTTACATGAACCTTCCGAAAGAACGGACTCACTAAAATGATTTGGAATACCCAATGTTAAATATAAGGGAATCGTTTATTTAACCGGTTCATTTACATAAATTGTCAGAAAGAAGCAATTCACTTCAATGATTTGGTTTTCAAAGCACTGCATGAGAGAGAGAGAGGACGTTTAGGTGAGTGTGTTTGATTAGTCTCCAATACTGCATTCACAATACTTGTTGGAAAATTATGCCTGTTACTGGAAAAAATACACAATTATGAAAATAGCTAAACTACTGCCAGGCTACTGAAAAAATGTAATTAATTTAGTAGTGTCGCTAAATTTAGTTCTCCTCCCCGTCACTCTCTACCCCTGATGTCTATGTGATGTGTGTGTTTACAACTGGAAGATGTGTCTTTTATGGTGATGGGTAGGGGCGGAATGGCCATCGGGAGCACTGGGAAATTTCCCGGTGGGCTGTTGGGCAATGTGGGCCGGCCCACTGCTACACAAAAATCATGATGGTTATGATTAAGGCTGGGCCATCCTACAGGCGATATTGGCGGCCACCTGGGGACCCAACATGCTCGTGGAGACCTAATGAAGAAATTAATAACCAATAAACATATTATAAAGTTATGAAACAACAATTACTTTTTTTTTTTTAGAAATTTTCTATTGCTTAAAGGGCACTTCTGTGGGTACGTTCTTTACACGCAACACACTTGAAGATCATTATTTGACATACAAATCACAATAATGGTGACAACCAAAGACAACATGTTAAGTATAAGATGAGCTCTGAATAATTACAAAATGACAAACAGGGTTTGGCTGTAATGGAATACATGCAACGGCATTATGTATTCAGAATACAAAAATGAAGTAACTGTATTCAGACAGTGTTATGTTTTCAAGCACCTGTATTCTGAATAAAGTTACTTTATAGCATTTTGTTAGAATACTTTTAGAATACTCATCTCATATCTTCAATCATAAATCTCATAATGAACACAAATAAGGCAGATGTGAAAGAAAATAACTGGATGTGGTGTAGTGGGCTAAAGCACTGAAGTGGTAAGCAGAAGGTTGCTGGTTCAATCCCCAGAGTCACCACCATTGTGTCCTTGAGCAAGGCACTTAACTCCAGCTTGCTCCAGGGGGATTGTCCCTGAAATAACTGCACTGTAAGTTGCTTTGGATAAATGTGTCTGCCAAATGCATAAATGTATAAGATATAAAAATAATTGTCAATCAAATAAGAAACAGTTTCTCTAAACAACACACTTGCTTGTCATTTAAAGCAGCAGCAAAGCATGTGCAGTGTTGCAAGGTTTGTGCTCTCACAACAGTTGAGCTAATTTAAAAACACAATTGCAGGTTAAAATCGTGGATTGTGTTTTTGGGATACTTTAAAAATGGACTGATGATCTGATGATAGGTACTAAAGAATGGAAATGTATGAGGGGCTGTTCAGGAAATAATACATTTATATTGTATCCACTGGCTGACTATATGGTTTAATGACAAATGCACTGGTTAATAATATGTTGGTATTCCCATACTGTTCATATATTGGTTTCTGTTCTTATTTATTGGTTTTTAAGAACCTACATTGATTTACCATAACATGTACTGGTTTCTGTTTCTGGTTGCTGGTTTTTAAGTGTATACATTGGTTTGCTGTACTGTGTATTGGTTTGCCTTTATCTTCATTGAACTGCTTCCATTGAATGCATTTAAAATGGTTAATGTCTTTATGCATTGCTTTAAATGACTCTATAATGGTTTGAAATATTGGTTTGCTGCAGTGCACATTGAATTGCCTGCATCACCAGTATTGCAGTGCTTGCATAATCACTGGTATGCTGGCATTAACATCGGTTTGATGAAATATACATCAGTTAATTTAACAAAACATTGCTTTGTTGAATTATACATTGTTTTTTTTCAAATATGCATCGGTTTGTTCACTTATATATCGGTTTGTTAAAATATATATATCAGTTTGTTCCAATATACATTGGTTTAGATTGGTTTGTTCAATTATACATCAGTTTGTTCAACTATTTATTGGTTTGTTCAATTATTCATTCATTTGCTCAACTATGCATCGGTTTGGTCAAAAATACATTGGTTTGTTCAGATATGCATAAACTGTTTTTGATGCATTGGTTTGTTCAAATATGTATTGGTTAAGATACATTGGTTTGCTGGTGTATTGTTGGTGAGGTGGTGGTAGTGAAGCTTCAGAGTTGTTTTCTTGGTTTCAAAATAAAGGTCTTTTAGTTTAAAGCCTTGTTTTCACTTAAGATGTACTGTATAAAGCAGATATGTGATATGCTAAAATAAGTAAATTAATTAATCCCCAAGAAAATAACGATTCATTCAAATGCTATTTATGAGCTGTTCTTAATACTCATTTTTGGTAAAATTGTGAATGATGTTTCCCATGATTGTTGCTGTGTAAATACATTTATACAAATATGGACGGCTCTCGATAAGCATTTGGTGAGTCATGTCTACATCAGAAACTTGCAGAAAGAAGGACTGTTGAGAAATAGCAGTTATTAATGACAATAATATTACGAATAGGTAAAATATGGGAGAAAGTACTGCAAAGACTAAAAGAAGGAAAAGGACTTGAAGTAGTTCAGAGTCCAAACGATGACAGAAAAACCTTGTGTAAATAACTACTGTGAAATGTGTGGCTTATAGACATTTGGGTGGCTAGTTCAGTGTGACACATAGTGTAACACACAGGCACGTCAATATTTATACTGTATCTCACTTCACATCTCATAAGAAGTGATTCACAAAAAATAATAAATTACAATAAAAAACAAACAAAGGATGAGTAAAAGAATCAAAAGCATCCACAAATAAAACTGTTGGTAATAAAAGAGATAGAAAATAACATTAATAAATAGGCCTAAATATGAAAATATGAAAGCTTAGTTAAAATCATTAATATACTACATTGTTGTCACATGACCTCACTATTTTGTTTAATTTCTGCATGTGGCACCCAGTCATCATCTCGAAAATAAATGTTTTATTTGCACTTCTGATCTAATTTTGTCATTAAATCAAATAGTGGATTAAGAAAAAGATTAAAATGTTGTTAAAATATTAAAATATTGTAGTTCACCACAAACTGCCTTCTGTTTGTCTTCTGCCTTCCATAAAAAAAATTAAAAAATGTTTTTAAAAATAAAATAAAATCTTATTCTGTTACTTTTTTATGTGAAGTATTCGGAATACTGTACTGAATACATTTAAGAAAGAGTATTTAGTATTTAGCCCAGAATCCTTTCTTAAAGTAATCCGCCCAACCCTACAAGTTACAACAATTACAATATCAGCAGCGTAAATACAATCAGCAAACAGTAAAGCTATGAGCAGTATGCATTCATTTGCATAATTTATTCATACTGCAATGCATTTCAGGGAACTGGAGCATGGCTTCCTGACACAGTATTATTAGACACAGATTGCACACCTTGTTGAATAATGCTCATGCCTGAAAGAAATGCAAAAAATAAGGAATGAAAAATATTTCTTTGTGGCTATTTGTGTCTTTGAGGCTTACTTTGTTTAAAGGATGGCAAAAACAGCGCTTGTCAAAGCAAAGGGCTTGTCACGTTTTTAACACTTCTACCTGATTTTAACTGGTGTTATAACATTCACTTTTGCATATATTCTGTCCAACTTTTTGTTTTCATTGATTTTTGTAAATAAAAGTGTACACATAGTTATGTGGGAGTTGACCTGAATCTTATATAGCTGAAAATATTATACTTGTCATTTCCATGACCTCATATTAACTGAGACACAAGTTTAATTGCACTTTTAGAAAAAAGTTGAAAGGTGATTCAAATCTTAAAAAACTTGGTAATGGTGAAGAAATGCTGACTTGCCACAACACCTAAAATACACACTTTCACTTGTACTTTTATGTACATTTTAACCTGACAACTATATCTGCATGTTGGGGGAAAAAAGTACTCTGACATGTTATTTGTCTGAGCTATAAAATGCTATTTTTAGTACTTTCTCTTAAAAATATCCACTCATCACATTTGCAGTTGCTCTATAGAGTTACAGAGTCTATAGAGGTTCTACAGTTTTAAAGTTATGACAATTTTCACACCAGTGAGGCCCATTGGGCCCACAAACCCACAGTTCACCTAGGGCCCTACAAACCCACGGGCTGGCCCTGGTAATAATAATATTGAGTCACATTTCCTTGGGCCCAGGTGAATGGCCTGCACAGCCCTTGAGGGGAGGGATTTGATCCACTCTATTGCATTACTTAAAACACATCCCCTACATCTAACACAAAAATGTTAAATTGAGCAGGAAAATGAAATCAATGAGGCAGTGTGGTCTGTTGCGGGTCGGGTGTGGTGGGCCGCTCTGGGCTAGAAAGTGCAGGGCCACTGTTTAGTCCCAGTCCGCCCCTGCTGCTGGGCTCATCTACAGTTCATCAGTAAGATGTTTCCTCCCTTATCGTTTCCTCTTTCACGTCTATAAGACGTTTCAGCTGATGTCTTTGAGACGGTTATGATTTAGAATGTTTGTAAATCTGATTAAGATTTTTTAAGATTTTATTAAGATGTTTAGCAGATGTTAATTAGAATATGATGCTTTCCAAATGAAACGCTCTTAAACAGAGATGTGCATGTGCTATCTGGGATGCTACTTCTATGACCTTATGATGAAGTAAACACACTGAAGAAACAATACTGACAGCGAGCACCTTTTTGTTTAAAGGTTTGTCTTCATTTCACCAAAGCTTATGAACTTGGGAGAGAATCAATAACAGTGAGGTTTGGTGCTCCACAATGGACAGCAGAAGTTACTTATTATAGCCCTAGGGAGTTCAATGGGGTCGGCTGGCCAGCGCACACAGAGGAAACCAGCTCATTTCAGTGGAACCTGCCTGAAAGAGCACCTTCCTTTTTTTGTCAGTGTAAGAATGCTGCAAAAATGCTAGGACATTATTAGGTCAAAATTGACATCAGAGAAAAAGTGGGAAGTTTCTTATTTTCCTAATTTCTAGACTACAGCATAATCAAGTGGCCTTAAATAAAAAGAAGTCCTGTCAGTCGATTAAAATTTGTAGTCGCGATTAATCGCAAATTTTGAAACTGCTGAAATTTTACACTATATATTTAATTATTTTCCTGTCAAAATACACATATTTCCATATTAGGAAAGAAACCAAAACAATATGTAACAATATAATGCTTTTTAAACATTTTCCAAACAAAGCTTTCCACAGTATAAAGATAGAAATGCGCTAAAATAGCACCACTACATGTAACATTAAACGTTTCCCAAAGTCTAAGTGGAAGTTTGACTAATTGAAAGAACTAGTCTCCACATAGGTTGCATATTCATTGCAGTGGTCTTTAAATCTCTTAAACTCTCATCCTCCACAATATTAATCTGTTGGTAAACTGATTAAACCGATGAAAAATATCTGCTTTCCTACATCAGTTGTGAAGCTGCGTTCATGATTCGCGTCAGAGTGTCAACGCCAGCCTCAAACTGTGTTTAGGTTATAGTTAAGACTTGCTGTGCTTCTGTGGTAATTAAAATGCACCTAGGTCCCATGTGGGCTTGTTTTGTACATTAAAAAGAGCTCATTTGTCTTTCATTTTATCACTGACAGGGATGCGCTTCTGTGTGTGTTGTGATGTGTTTCACCCTCCCAACAAATGTTTATGCTGGTTTATGCTGTATTAGTGGTAAATGTGTTAATCGCGATTAAGGAAAATGAAAGCGTTAAACTTTTTAAATTAATCACGTGTTAACGCGTTAATTCTGACAGCTCTAATAAAAAGTCCTACTGTCTGGTAACCTCCCAGACTGATCTGAAATCGGAAACAGTAGGTTGACTTTTCTTTAACTAAAATCAGTCTGAGCATAATGGAATTCAAAACACTGCCACCAGTGGCCAAAGCGTTAAGTGTTGTATAAATGTAATAAAGGCCCTATTGCCATTATTACATTTAGGACCAAATATTATTACATTTAGAGCCTTTATTACATTCAGGACAACAAGTTATTACATTTAGGGCCTTTATAACATTTTTGACCACATGTTATATACAAACAGTTTATTTCAATGAACTGGTTAAAAAAAAATACATTAATCATCAGGGTCATCAATCTATAGCAGGGGTCGGCAACCTATGGCAGTGCTGGCATGCGGAGGGATAATCGCTGGCACGCCAGCAACAGCGAGAGAGGAGTAGACTATTTTATTTATATAAATTCTGCACCTGCATTCCAATCTACATCTTGATGTAATCCTTCCTCATGATAACGCAGCGTGTTTTCATCAGCTGAATGGGAGGCTAAACAAAAAGTTAAAATGTGATGAGACTGCAGTATGCCCAACAGACTCGTGCAGCGTGCGCGAGCCATTTGTGCATCACGAGCCGGCAGCACTTCACACGAGTAAATGCGCCTACTTTATTTCAGTCAGTCTGCACAGATGACAGCCTACATTCCATGTTTCATTTGTTTCTTTTTGCTTTCAGAACAACACGTCATGTAATAAGGAAAGCACCACTATTAATCCTTGAGATTTCCAATCCAGCATACAGGTACACCTTTCTTAAACCATAGTCACACTCAAAATTATATTGTTAAAAAAATATATATTATTAAAATAAAAAAAAACATAAACCCACATCATGGGGTTCATAGATCTTTACAAAGTCTATTTAAAATATAAATTAAACCTGGAAATACGCAGCAGCGTGAGTCTCATCACACTTTAATAGTGTTTAGCCTCCCACTCATCTGATGAAAACATGCTGCGTGATCATGAGGAAGGATTACATCAAGATGTAGATTGGAATGCAGGTGCTAAAAAAAAAAAAAAAAAAAAAAAAATGCATGCTAGTGATTACATGACTACAATGACATAATATAAGGAATATTTAAGATTCCACACAATTTTGTGATCACAAAAGTGCCTGCGCTTCATTTTATATGAATTTATATATATTCATATATATATATACTGTGTATTATTAGTTGTATACAGTATAGTGTATATATTCAAGTTTGATACTTTCAGACTTATTGGTGTTCTTGTTTTTGTGCCAGATAAACGGTAAATTCAGATAAAATGGGGGCATTTTAACAGTTTAAGACTGAATTCACCCTACTCATTTTAAATAACCTAGAATGACAGACAGACAAACAGTCAGACAGATACAGTATCTATCGCTTCAATTAAGCAACTTTGAGTTAGTAACTTAGCAATGTAGTTTTTATAAGAGTAGCTTGACTGTCGCTTGACTACTTTAAATTATGAGCAGCTAGTAGCTTGGCAGGTTACACTTAAAAGTAGCTTCCTCAACACTGGACCAGCCACATTAAGCGTGATTAGAGCCGAACAAGAGGGCAATTAAAGCAATTTCTCTGGAGAAGAAAGAAAATCTCTTCATTTTTAATGCGAATCTGTCTCTGCTCTTCTTCACTGTAAATAAGCCTTATCAGAGAGAAAACAAAATCTGCACAAAACACTTTTATATACAACACGTTACCGTGCCAACCAGACGCAGGCAACAGCACAGTGTTCGGCAGGCACAGACACATATGTCAGAAAGGTGACGCAGCAGGAAAAGTATTTCCTCACAATCCTGTTGTTCCAAACCTGTATAACATTTTGTTAACTTTATTTTAGGCAGAATGGCAGCCTCAGTCCCCACTCACTTTCATTGAATCTTTTTTCCATTTAATGAAGGTGAATGGGGACTGAGTCTAAAATTCAGCCTAACGTCTAATTTTGTTACACGGAGGAAAGAAAGTCATACATGAGAGTGAATAAATGATAACAAAATATAAATTTTTGGGTGAACTCCCTGCTACAAAGTCCAACATAGAAAGCATGCAATTTCCACGCTGATCTAGGCTGGTTTGTGCAGTTTGGTGCCAGTCTAGCTGGTAGACCAGCATAGCCATGCTTTTCACCAGCAAAACCTCTAGTGAAGCTCTTTGGATAGCATTGGTCTTTCTTTTGAAGCTGATTAAGATAGTAGCAAACCAGCATCCCTTGCTGGGGGACCAGCACCCAAAAACACAACATAAGTTGGTGTCCAGCGATGCTGGTCTATTAAGTAGGGCTATTCCATTAATTTCTTATTTTCAAAGTGTTATTGTGAGTTACTGCACGTTCACACCTGAAAGGAGAAGACAAATGTTTTTGCTTGGAGAAAGAAAGCAGATCAGATGGCAAGAAAGATATAGAGAGAGAGACAAATAAGTGACCATTCTTGCTTGGTGTAACATTTATATTGTGGCAGCATTCTAAGAGGTCATTATAAATCATCTAGGAAAAATCCTACATAATGAATAGAGATAAAGAACGAGAAAATGAGAAAACAAATAAACAAGTGAGCAGAGCCACAAGAAGCAGAAAGAAAAAAGAAAGAAGAAAAAGAAAGACGGAATAGTGTATATAAGACACCTGAGAGGTTTGAGCACTGATCAGAAGCTGTTCCTTTCTGGCTCCGCCCCCTCTGTTATAGGGTGGCACCTCCCTACGGCACACACAAATGCCAGGGTGCCATTTAGATGAGCACAGGACTGATGCTAAACATACACAAGTTCAGCGCCACTGGAGACTCTGCACTTCCCTGCTCGATATATATAGAAGGGATATATTTAAAATATCTGATACAAAGAAGCTCTGTTGTGCCATAGAACAAGTAAAATCAGAGCACTTCAGATTACTGGAGTCAGCAAAAGTTTCTCAAAAATGGCCATTTCTCATAGGCAGATGCTGCTCAAGCTCTGCCCCGTCAAGCGCACTCCTCACAGTGCCTCACAGTGCTCTATGCCAGTTCATCCCATTTTCTTCCTTCAGGGTTAAGGTACCCTATTCTAAGCCCAACTTCTCTTTGTCTGTCATCTCAGGTGCACATTCTACAACAGAGTGAACTGTGAATTTCTTCCCTCTGCCATGCGAAGAGAAACAGGTATCCTTTAAGCTAAGTGTTTGTTTGTTTGGCATTGTTTAAAGTGGAGTGCGATGAGGCAATCATGGCAAGTGCATTCCACAAGTGTTTGCCTCCTAGAACTTCCTTTATTACAATATCCAGTGGCCTTGAGTCAAGTGTTTGGGGCTTTTTCACACCAAGGAAGTGCTAATTAGATGAGATTGCACTTATTGCGAGCACATGAAGATGAAAACTCTTCGCTCCAGAGTTACTTTCTTTAAAAAGAACTTAGCACCCGCTCCCCATCCACCCCCTTTTATGGAGCCACACGAGTCAGTGAAGCAGGAGTCAAAGCATGGGGAATTTGAGGATGGTTTAATGTTGGGCCAGGCCCTGTGTTTCTCGTTCTGGCCCATGGAAATGTGCGCCATACCTCTTGTGCAGTACGCGTGTCACAGTTTGTGCCCCAAGCCCAAGTCACATTGCTCTCTCTAGTTCGGCTGTGAGGAGGATCCGATGATTATGCTGTCTGTCAAGGCGTCAAATAGCGATGATTGGTCTTTTGAGGACAATTGCCGACAGAGAGACACGTCTCTGCCATGGAAGTGGACATGCTTGATGTTTGTGTGGTCCCAATTGGGCCGCCACCCACTGCCATTCTTGTTGCATGAAGAGTTCATTAAAACTTGGAAATCTATTCAGCTAGGGTACAATTTCTGGGAGCGTCTCTATTGGCTAAATTAGAATGCACTGAGTATAGTGGGTACCTAGGGATTTCCCTGGTTGAGGAAGTGATTGCAGTTCATTTGTGTCCCACAAGCAAGCAGAACGCGCACTCAAAACCAGGATGACAATGTTCTCATCCCCTTAATGTTACATGTGAATGCTTTAGACAGTCTTCCCAAAACCAGTTTGCTCTAAGGCCTCCTCCTTTCAGTGGCATTGAAGGAAATCCAGTCACTCCCCCACAAGGGAGCAAAAGAGATTGTTCCTTGCAAGCAAGTGTTGGACATCTTTTACAGCTGCTATTTTCTGGTCATAAAAAAGGATGCCAGCATCCATCCATCCTTATACATGAAGATTTTGAATTAGACACTGTGGAAATTACTCTTCAAAATGGTCACTCAAAAGCACATTCTGTCACATATCTGTTCCAGGGACTGGTTGGTGATTGTGGCCCTGAAGGATGCATATTTCCATGTCAAAATAGCCTCTAATCACAGGTAGTTCCTCAGGTTCGCCTTCAGGTGGGTGGCATATCAGTTTCAGGTATTTGCCATTGGCCTGTCCCTAGCACATTGCACATTCACAAAGTGCATGGCAGCAGCACTCACTTCCTTGAGGTAGAGCAGTCTAGACAATTGTCTGATCTTTAACCACTCTAAAAGATTTGGCCGCGGCCCACAGGGACTTGCTGCTGTTGCATCTTGTGAATTTAGGGCTCAGGATCAACTGGTCCAAAAGCTCTTTGACTCCCAGTCAGAAGATCTCTGTGCTCTGAGTAGAGCTTGATTCATGTACAATGAGGGCATGACTTTCAGAACATTCGGCAGAGCTTGACCTGATTCAAGTTCAAGCTCAAGCTCAATCTGCCTCTTTGCATGTTTTAGCGCATTCTGGGCCTTATGGCTGCTGCAGTGGCAGTCACACCCTTGGATTTGCTTCAGATGAGGTCCTTTCAGTGTTGTGTGAATGCTAGAGTCCCCTGGTTTTTGTGGCAAAGACACATACACTTATGAGTCATGTGGCGCTATATGGCTGTGCTCTCACTTTCTACGAGGAGGGGGTATAGTAAGTGTCCCAAAGAAGGGTGGTGATGACAGATGTGTCACTCAATTGATGGGGAGCAAAGGAGGAGTGTGCTCTCACCCGATGCTGGGTCTGGTGTGTCACATCCTCCTTTGGTCACATCGTCACCTGGACTCAATTTGAGAAGTGCATGTCACCTAAATTGCGGGCCAACTTGCTTTCTCACCAAGGCATGAGGAGAAATCTGGGGAGTGGTCAATGCACCCTCAGACAGTTCCAAGAATTTAGGACCTCTTTGCCTTCTGAGGACAAAAATGTCTTTAAATGCCAGTTTGTTTACATAATGCCACTGTTGTTATTTACACACACACACATACACACAAATTTCTCAATAGATACTTACAAAACACACTCTGACATTCATACCAACACACCCACACAATTTTAGCTGCATCATTTATTCAACTGGCCTGCAGTGCCCTATAATACAGCAAACAGAAAATAGAAAAAAAGCATGTATTTGCTCCACAGGCTAAACATGAGAAAAATGGCATCATTTGGTGGAAAATATTAATTTTTGTAATTTTTAAGCCAGGGCTCCGGAATGAAAGCATAATATCATAGAATTCATGATTGTATGCTTTAATGGCACTGGGATCAAATATTGCAGTTTTAATGGGTTTCAATGGGGACATTTTTGTCCTTAAGGTCCTGAGTGTAACTGTTTTGTGTACACAGTGTATTATAGATGTATTATAGGAACTGAGGTTGAAATATCAAAATTCACCCAAAAATACACCTTTGGCTAAATTTATGCCATTGGCATTAACAGCCAAAATAATCGAATAAATTAAAATGAAAAAGACAAAAATGTCCCTAAAGTCGCACAAATCTTACCTTACACTTCACAGCAGATGCAGTGGAGAACAGATTCTATCACAGCACGTGCACTGAAGGTCTGATTATATATTATCAAACATATAATGTGGTTTTCAGATGTTTATAATGATTGACTATGATAGATAAGATGTGATCGCAAAAGTAATTGCTGGCTAGGTGTGCCACCATATTGTTTACATGCAATGCAACATGGGTCTATGAGTTTGTGACAGAAGCATATAAGGTTCTAAAAACATAGCCCTTCCACTTTCCCAGCACCGGAAGTGGTTAGAATGAGTGACGGATGGAATGGGAGAAGGCTCGAGTGGACTGACTAGTTTGTACTGTATATTCTTTGTTTGACGTCAGAAAACATGGCCGCATCGCTGCATCAAAACAGTGCGCTCCGACAGTACCGGAATTAAACTTTTATTTAGTGATTGTTTGAATGTTTGTAAAATATAAAAATAAAGATATTGTGATGTTGAAAAGACTATTTGAGCAGCTGATTCATTATGACAACCACTTCAGTCCCTCTTTTGCTGGTAAACAGCAGCACAAATGCAGATAACACCAATTTAATCATACGCGTCTGAGCCCAGCATAGCAAGACCACACCTGTTTGATCGTACATGCGAAAGGGTTAAGTTACAAGTGAAACACGACTAGTGATGGGTCGTTCGCGAACGAGTCAGCTCTAAGAGCCGGCTCTTGTAGGTGAACGTTGGGAGCCGGCTCGCATATCAGAAGAGACGAATCTATTTATAAAAATATTTAAAAAAAATTAAGATATGAATAATCAAAAGATTTAAATGAATAGAATTAACGAATTCAAAGAACGAAAAAATAAATAAAATAATATAGGCCTAAATGCTCAAGCGCACGCACATTCGTTCAGACTAACAGCCTCACCTGTTGTTCCTGTCAATCAGACTCGCAGTGTCAACCAATGAACCAAAGATACGTGAGGGAGGGCGGAGCCAATTTATTATGCTGTTCATATTGTATTCATTTTGAATGGTTAGATTTATATGCACTTTGTTTATATACATTCAAAAGTTATACTTAAATGCAAATGCAAACCAATGTATTTTTAAATACATTGTGGTTAAGGTAGAGTATGATTTCATTTAATAATTGAATTAGAATTGTTTTAACACCAATCATAGTCAAACTATCGCAAACTGTTTGAAAAATATAAAAACTTTTCTTTTTTCTCAGGGCTTTTACTTGACATTAATTTGATATGTGAGTGAAACAATATGTGTTGTATTCTACTAACAAACTTTCCGACCTGCAAAATGATTTGACCATGTGTTTGACAGTATTGTGTACAGTAAATGAGATGTCCCAATACCATTTGTTTGAGACCGAGTACGAGTACCAATACTTTTTTTGGTGTACTCGCCGATATGCAGGTCGATTTTTTTTTCTGGACAGTTTATTTCAATTTTATCATCAAAATGGTGTTTAAATAAATAAATTCATTAAAACTTTAATCAAATGAAAGTATAACAATTAATTTTCAACATGGCATGAAGTGCTTTTATTCAGAACCTCACAGCAAAATCTAAAATACAGTGGAGTTATTTTTGTCAAAAAAAGTGTTGCATAACAGAGCATCTCAGATGTGTGATATTGCTTAAATATAATACAAATTCTATTGATTTATAATTATTATTAGTAGTAGTAGTATAACAATGAATATTACATTTCTGTCATACTTTTTTTTATTTAAATTGAGCATTTAATTTGGCAGAGCTTTTATTTTGAAGTGTTTCTGTGTTGTTAGCAGAGGTGGGTAGTAAAAGAACGAGAAATCTGTGCACACACCAAAATATGGTGTGTTTTCTGGGTGTTACTCTGTTACATTTACTTGAGTAACTTTTTGGGAAAAAAAATTTACTTTTAGAGTAGGTTTAAAAGTGGGTACTTTTTTCTCTTACTCAAGTAAATTTCGAATGATTTTTTTTTTTACTTTTACTTCTTTACATTGGGTGGCGTTACTGTCGTTACATTACTGGGTTTAATTTGAATTAATGTGTAATTTATTGAGAGATTATTGAATGGGACTTTTACAAAAGCGGAAGTTCACACAGCTGCGTGTGCTGTTGTCACAGACTGTCACTCAATCACTGCAGCAGCATCAAACTCCTCAAAGTGAAACACTTTCTTCGCTCCGCACAGTGAAAAATTATAGTTTCGTCATGCAATGCCTTCATTTAATACCAAGACAAGCGGATATTTCAAGATTAAAATCACAGCTCCAACTTAAGGCAGCACGCTGCGGTAAGTTTTGGCTCTAATCCTAACACGGGCTTTTCTGTGTAATGAGATGGTCATTTTCAGGGTGATTCTGTAACTGGGCTCTTATGACATCAGTTTTTAAGTGTACATTTTTAAATCAGTGCAGCAATATATCAGTGCTCCTTGTCATGCATCCGCATGTAATAAGCAGTATTTATGCAATTACTCCGCGCCCTCGCGGGGGTACTGGAAACTATCGCAGCTACTTCAGGCGGATTAACTGTATAAATCCATGTAAACATCCAAGTTAAGTGTAAATCATTGCCATTCATGTGACCGACAACTGGAGCGCGAACAGACAGCATTTTTCTGTGCGTGCACAGCGAGGTGTGCTGGGCGCACGTGTGAGATGTGCGGGCGCGAGACAATCTTATGGCGAAAAGAGTGACTGTGTCCTCAATCACTATTTCCTATATAGTGAATGGCAGTTAATGCACTATGTCTCAGCAGTAAGTGAAGGAAATCAGTGAATTCGGATGTGAGTTTTGGAGCTCTGGGGCTGTCGCAGAAACAACGTCACATATGAAATTTTAAAATACTTGGGCCTTACTTGTTATTCTTATTAAATAATATATTAATACAATAAATCTTCATTCTGTTTGTCATTTTTAATATATACTGTGTGTTAATATAAAGAGTAAGCACATTTATCAAATAAAGAGTACATTTTAAAATGTATCTGTATGTTTTGCGTCTCTATATGTTATTATGTTTAATCAAGTAATGATTTGTCAAAAAGTAATTCACTGCATTCAGCATGAAATAAAACATTGCAGGTGTGAAGGAAGCAGTAAATTCCCAGCTCGTATGGCTTTCCCGTGGTGTATTGTGGGAAATTAACCATTGTCGAGTGTACATCAAATGTACACTTGAAATTAGAGTGCATTGTGGGTAAGAATGAGGGAACGAGTGGCTCACTCAGAATTCAGACACTCCCACAAAATAGCGGACACTCGAAATAGTGCAATATATAGTTGGTGAGTTGGTGCCCTACGTAGGCTGCGTACTCTGCATTTAGAGAACGGCAGTACTGTTGTACAGAACTAATGATCTGAATACTTATGACTCTGAAAACTGTAACTACACTGAAATAAGAATCCACACAGGACTTTAAAGGCTATGAAATAGCGAAAGAAGGCATTAATAAAGCATGATCTTGCTTTGGTTTATATTTCAGCATTATATATATATAATGTCCTTGTGGTACATTTTCACGTTTTCACTGTAATAATTACTAGAAATGTGTCTAAACCTCTCTTCTTATTGACAAATTCATCCAGATCTGACAAGAGCCCTTTAAGGGATATTTCACCCAAAAATTACAGTTCTCATTATTTACTCACCCTCTTGCCACCCCAGATGTGTATGACTTTCTTTCATCTGCAGAAATCAAATGAAGATTTTTAGAAGAATTTCTCAGCTCTGTAGGTCCATACAATGCAAGTGAGTGGGTGGCAACATTTTAAAGCTAAACAAAATCACATAAGTCAGCATAAAAGTAATCCATAAGACTCTAGTGGTTAAATCAGTATCTTCAGAAGCGATGTGACAGGAGTGGATGAGAAACAGATCACTTTCACATTCTTCTTCTTGTGTTTTTGGTGATTCACATTCCTCACTACAAATATCGCCCACTGCTGTCTAGCAAAAAATGACAAATATTGATCTGTTTCTCACCAACACCTATCGTATCACTTCTGAATACATGGATTTAAACACTGGAGTTTTATGGATTACTTTTATGCTGCCTTTATGTGCTTTTTGGAGCATCAAAATTTTGGCCTACAGAGCTAAAATATTCTTCTAAAAATCTTAATTTGTGTTCTGCAGAAAGAAGTCAGTCATACACATCTGGGTGGCATGAGGGTGAGTAAATGATGAGAGAATTTTCATTTTTGGGTAGACTATCTCTTTAAAGTGATAGCTCAGCCATAATTTAATATTCTGTCATCATTTCTCTACCCTCATGTTGTTCCAAACCAGTGTGACGCTTTGTATTATGTGGAACACAAAATATGTTAGACAGAATGTTAGGGACTGACAGTCTCAGTTACCATTCACTTTCAATATATATATATATATATATATACAGGTGCATCTCAATAAATTAGAATGTCGTGGAAAAGTTCATTTATTTCAGTAATTCAACTCAAATTGTGAAACTCGTGTATTAAATAAATTCAATGCACACAGACTGAAGTAGTTTAAGTCTTTGGTTCTTTTAATTGTGATGATTTTGGCTCACATTTAACAAAAACCCACCAATTCACCATCTCAAAAAATTAGAATATGGTGACATGCCAATCAGCTAATCAACTCAAAACACCTGCAAAGGTTTCCTGAGCCTTCAAAATGGTCTCTCAGTTTGGTTCACTAGGCTACACAATCATGGGGAAGACTGCTGATCTGACAGTTGTCCAGAAGACAATCACTGACACCCTTCACAAGGAGGGTAAGCCACAAACCTTCATTGCCAAAGAAGCTGGCTGTTCACAGAGTGCTGTATCCAAGCATGTTAACAGAAAGTTGAGTGGAAGGAAAAAGTGTGGAAGAAAAAGATGCACAACCAACCAAGAGAACCGCAGCCTTATGATTGTCAAGCAAAATCGATTCAAGAATTTGGGTGAACTTCACAAGGAATGGACTGAGGCTGTGGTCAAGGCATCAAGAGCCACCACACACAGACACTACAGTTGTCGTATTCCTCTTGTTAAGCCACTCCTGAACCACAGACAACGTTAGAGGTGTCTTAACTGGGCTAAGGAGAAGAAGAACTGGAATGTTGCCCAGTGTTCCAAAGTCCTCTTTTCAGATGAGAGCAAGTTTTGTATTTCATTTGGAAACCAAGGTCCTAGAGTCTGGAGGAAGGGTGGAGAAGCTCATAGCCCAAGTTGCTTGAAGTCCGGTGTTAAGTTTC
This sequence comes from Myxocyprinus asiaticus, assembly GCF_019703515.2. Classification (NCBI taxonomy): domain Eukaryota; kingdom Metazoa; phylum Chordata; class Actinopteri; order Cypriniformes; family Catostomidae; genus Myxocyprinus; species Myxocyprinus asiaticus. The sequence continues at coordinate 43,617,407 of NC_059365.1, forward strand.
CACAGTGTGTGATGATCTGAGGTGCAATGTCATCTGCTGGTGTTGGTCCATTGTGTTTTTTGAAAACCAAAGTCACTGCACCCGTTTACCAAGAAATTTTGGAGCACTTCATGCTTCCTTCTGCTGACCAGCTTTTTAAAGATGCTGATTTCATTTTCCAGCAGGATTTGGCACCTGCCCACACTGCCAAAAGCACCAAAAGTTGGTTAAATGACCATGCTGTTGGTGTGCTTGACTGGCCAGCAAACTCACCAGACCTGAACCCCATAGAGAATCTATGGGGTATTGTCAAGAGGAAAATGAGAAACAAGAGATCAAAAAATGCAGATGAGCTGAAGGCCACTGTCAAAGAAACCTGGGCTTCCATACCACCTCAGCAGTGCCACAAACTGATCACCTCCATGCCACGCCGAATTGAGGCAGTAATTAAAGCAAAAGGAGCCCCTACCAAGTATTGAGTACATATACAGTAAATGAACATACTTTCCAGAAGGCCAACAATTCACTAAAAATGTTTTTTTTATTGGTCTTATGATGTATTCTAATTTTTTGAGATAGTGAATTGGTGGGTTTTTGTTAAATGTGAGCCAAAATCATCACAATTAAAAGAAACAATACTTAAACTACTTCAGTCTGTGTGCATTGAATTTATTTAATACACGAGTTTCACAATTTGAGTTGAATTACTGAAATAAATGAACTTTTCCACGACATTCTAATTTATTGAGATGCACCTGTATATATATATATATATATATATATATATATATATATATATATATATATATATATATATATGCCAACTGAGAGGCAAAGAGACTTCCTGAGGTTTGAGTCAGCAAACAAGTGTAGGTTATCTTTTGAACTATAGGTGGCGCTATCTTCAAACTGCTTAAATATCATCAGGACATGATGTCGATGATGCATATCAATTTTCTTTGAAATCAGACTATTTAAATCTGATTTTTTAAAAGATATATAATTTTTTTAACGAATGTCAATATGGTGGAGCGGCAGTATGGCCAATATGGGAAAAACTGGTATCTGTGAAATCCGCATGACCTAAGGAAACCACAGACACATGATTTTAGGACATACGGTTCAAAAGTTACAGACAAAAAAAGCAATTTTTCACAATACTTGACCCATAGGTGGCACTGTCGCGAAACTCTGCAGGTGCCCTCAGACCATGGTCCTCATGACGCAAACCAAGTTTAGTTTCAATACTTTTTTAGTTTCAGCAGGGAAAAAAACTATAAACATCATAATCCATGATGGCGGCCACTCTAATGGGCGGAGTTTTAATGAGTCCGTTGGAATCATCAAGAGGAGAGTAATCAGATGAAAAAAAGAACTGTGTCTCTAGGACAAATTGTTAAAAAGATAAGCTTGGCACCTAATAATAATAATAATAAGAAAATCAGTACAAATACAATAGGGTTCCAGCACCTTCGGTGATTGGACCCCTAAATATAGCTGCAAGCGGCAGTCATTGTGGTCCAAGCACGTATGGCCAGGACATGGCCAAAATAATCAAACTGGACACAACAGATCCTGTGGATGGGGTTTTGTGTAAAATTTCTCCCAAAATAGTTTTTTATCATAGTTGCAAAATTAGAATTGTATTAGAATGACTACAGAATGACAATAGAAGATGAAGAAAAATAGATTTTGGATTGCTGGACAACAGCACATTAAAAGAGCAAAAAGATAATTCAAAGAAGATTTTCAAGGATTTTTAGTCTTGGCTAGTGGACAAAATCTAGATTAGACTAAGTAGACAAAATCGGTAGTACATCCTTCATCTATCATTTACATCTTAAATAAATAATATTTTTATTTGCTGTTGACAAGAGGAAATTGATTAAATTTAGCACATGTCCTCAGATTATCACAGTGTGTATATGTTTTAAGTTTTGTCATGTTTGGACCTTGTGCACACATGCATACTCTATACTCTATAAAGGCATAGTAGTAGTTACAGTTCAAACCCAAAGAATTAACTGGCTTACATCTTCGAAACGATTTGACATATCAAAAATCTGCAAATGTTTTTGTTTTTTTGTCAGGACAGTCCCTAGATGATACGTACACATTTTTGAGCCAATCAGACAAACGGCCTAGGAGGAGTTTGAAAAAGTAGTTTTTTCAGAAAATTCTAAATGGCAGAACATTTTAGGGGCGGAAATAAAATTGGAGATATAGGTTTTGTTCATCTTGACTCAAGGAATCAGAGGAATTTTGATTCTAGCCCTTATTCATAATAAGTTATTAACAAAAATGCAAATTAGCTCATCATAGCACCACCTTGTGGAATTTGGTATACAGCCTAATTTTGACCACTTGTAAGTGCACCGTAAATTTCGTAACGATCGACCATTCGCAATGCAAGTTATTAGCTGCTGAAAATGTATTTGCTGCTGGCGGCCATTTTTGTTGATTTGTCTAATCGTTTTTGTAAGGATATTTTAGCACATGACCCAAAGATGCATGCCAATTAAAAAAAAAAAAGAAATCACTCAAACGATTGTGGAGTTTTGAAGAATTTTGATTGTAGCCCTTACGGTTGCGAAGATTAGAGACAAAACATAAAAGTGCTTATCATAGCACCACCTAGGGTCTGATGGGGGTGTATGTTTGTGCCTGAGTACTGGGGGGTGGGGGGGTGGATTTGCGACCATCCTGCCAAGTTTGGTGTCTCTAGGACTTTTAGGTCTCTAGTTTTTGCTGCCCATACTCCTTTAGGGCAGATGAAGAAGAAGAAGAAAATCAGTACGGATACAATAGTGTTCCAGCACCTTCAAAGCTTGCGCCCCAAATAATAATAAGACACTCAGTACAAATACAAAAAGGTTCTTGCACCTTCGGTGCTTGGACCTCTAATAATAAGAAAATCAGTACAAATACAATAGGGTTCCAGCACATTGGGTGCTTGGACCCCTAAAAAAACAACAACAGCAACAACAAAAACTGTGCAGCCTGAATCCAAAAAAATTGTGCAAAGCCAGCCAATCAGATTGGAGCTTGCAATTTTTAAAAAGGCGTTGCCATTTTGTACAATATGTATCAGAGAGATCATTAAAGGCCACTCAGTATTTTTTTATTTTTTTTTCTAATTAAAATAGTTTTACTCCAAAAGAAATGAATAGTAATTTTGAAATATATAAATACAATCATGAGCATTCACATGAGATGATGAGTTCAGTCATATCAGTAACCTTATAAAAGCTGTTTTATTCTACGTGGAGAGGGTCCCCTCATGGGGGCTGCCATGTTATGATCACATGACCAACCGAATACTACTTGCCTATAACCACCCTGTTTCAATCAGGGATTAAATTAATCCTGGTTTACTGTGAATAGTGAATTTCTACAATGGCATCAGTAAAGAAAGACAACTGCATTTGAATGATGCTGCATCCAAATGCAATTGTCTTTCATTACTAGCTGTCAGTGTAAGTCCAAGACAACATATTCCAAATAAATTGTACTAAGAGTGTATCTTTAAATTCTGTCATTAATTAACTATTTAATCCCACTGGTTACAATTGTGACCAAAATTTATTTTGAAATTTAAGGGTCTAAAAAGAGTTGTTGATGCATTTTTCAAAGAGTTGTCAAATGTAAATTAAAGTGCAGTGTCTTGATTTCATGTGATTTTTTTTACATGAGTGGTGCAAATAGTCACATGACCAGTGATATTTAATTCCACTGTGCTCCTCTAAAGATTATATCTGTGTGAAACTCCATAAAAGTTAGCAAATAAAACCTGTCATGATACACAATGTATATGCAGTTATTCTTGTTTGTCATTCGCTTTTCCCCCACAATTGCTTTATAGTAAAAAAAAGTTAATTATGTTACTTTATCTTTTGCAATTTTCTATTGGGTCCCATTGAGCAACAGAGCAAAAATACATTTCATTCTGTACTTTCACGAACCTTTTTTATTTTATAAAAAAAAAAAAAAAAAAAAAAAAAGGCATACAGTTTCATTCACAGGGCTATGCAAGGAGTAAAATACATGTGCCCACTCAGCTGGGAAAAACTGGGATTAAACGGGTTAACTTCGTTTGAGGGGCCTGCAGCTCTGTCTTGCACTCGCTGTCACTGTTTCAGTTTGAAGCTGAAGGTGTGGTAAATGTACAAAAATAATAACAATATATCAGTTTGACAGTGAGATATACAGTATGTGAGAAAGGGGAGGTTTGGCTTGCCAGGCATTGCGTCAGATTTACAAAAAAAAGAAAAAAAAAGGCCACTATAATAAAGGCAAACATTGTGCAACACTGTGGTTGGTGTTTTCCAAAGACAACAGACCTTACACAAATACTTACTGTATATAAAACTCTATTCATATGCTGAAGACACGAGATGCCTGTTTATTTATTCATTTACTCCTGTCTATCTGTTTTGTTCACTTCACGTGTAGCTTATTAGTTGTGCCCACAGTATTCTGTCTGGACTTGGAGGAACCAGACGAGCTGTGATCCAAATGACAGAAAAAACATAATGTGACCTTTAACCCACACCACTGTTGTCTATATTCATGTAGCTAGACTTTTGACTATCAGTGTAAGGTCTCATCCACACTGCAACCTATTCTGGCCAAGAACTGCCCACTTAATCTGAAATCGGTCATACTTGAAAAAAGCAGAGTATACACTGATGAGTCAAAACATTATGACCACACACAGGTGAAGTGATTAACGATGATCATCTCCTAACAAGGCCACATGTCAAGGTCTGGGTAGATTAGAGGGTAAGCGAACAATCAGTTCTCGTAGTCAAGCAACAAAGGGCAACGAAGGCTATCTTGTCTGGTCCAAACTGACAGAAGGTCTACTGTGGCACAAGTTACAGAAAATTTTAATGATGATTACCGGAGGAATGTGTCACAACACACAGTGCATCGCACCCTGCTGCGTATGGTCTCCATGATGACCCCTTTCCACCATCGAAAGTGCCTACAATAGGCATGCAAGCGTCGGAACTGGACCTTGGAGCAGTGGAAGAAGGTTGCCTGGTCCGATGAATCCCGTTTTACTTTACATCATGTGGAATGCAATGGGCAATGTTGTGCTGGGAAACTCTGGCTCCGTTCATTCATGTGGACATCAATTTGACACATGCCACCAACCTAACCGTTGTTGCAGACCATGTACACCCCTTCATAGCAATGGTATTCCCTGATGGTAGTGGCCTCTTTCAGCAGAATAATGCGCCCTGCCACACACTGCACACATTGTTCAGGAATGGTTTGAGGAACACGATGAAGCATTCAAGGTGTTGCTCTGGCCTCCAAATCCCCCAAATCTCAATCCAATTGAGCATCTGTGGGATGTGCTGGACCAACATATCCGATCCACCGTGTACATGGTCACCTCGCAATTTACAGAATTTGAAGGATCTGCTGCTAATATCTTGGTGCCAGATACTACAGGACACCTTCAGGGGTCTTGTAGAATCCATGCCTCGGCAGGTCGGTGCAATTTTGGTGGCACGCGGAGGACCAGAAGCTTATTAGGCAGGTGGTCATAATGTTTTGGCTCATCTGTGTGTAGTCATGCTTGAAGATATCTAATTTACTTGCTACTACACTTACAGTACATCGCCAAAGGTTTGTGGACACTCAAACACCCCACCCATATGTGCTTGTCGGACACTGGCCATGTACTTTACATGTCTCAAACAGAACTTGAGTCCCTTTCAAAGATTTGATGCAATTAACCTCAGAAACTTTTTCAAATCTTCAAAGTTGTTCCTCAAAAGTGCTCATGTAGCAGCATGAGAACAGCCTGATAACAAATTAAAACATTCAGAAGATGCGAGCAACCAGCCAATCAGATTGGAGCAGTATAGGCAAAACTCTTGCCATTTTCGCATGCATTAGAACGGTATTACACAGTTCGTGGGCATGCTGCCACAGGCTGAGTAAATCTCTCATTTAACTCTATGCAAAACAACTGCTTTCTGACAAACAGTCATGTAATCAAGTAATCATTAAGCGTAATCATTAATCATCAGTGTTGCTAGATGGTTGCAAGAGTGGTTGCTAGTGTGTTCTAGATTGTTGCTATGGTGTTGCAAGGTGGTTGCTAGGACATTGCTAGGTGATTTGCTAAAGTGTGTTCTAGGTGGTTGCTAGAGTGTTTTAGATGGTTGTTAGGACATTGCTAGGTGGTTGCTAGATTGTTGTCGGTGCTGGATAGGTTGTTTCTAGAGTGTTATATTTGGTTGTTAGGGTACTGCTAGGTGCTTGCTAGGTGTTCTAGTGGTTGTCAAGTCAACTCGAGTCATTTTTACGTGAAGTACAAACAGATGCATTGTCCAAGTTATTTGGCTGATGAAGGCTGCAATTAATTTATTATCTATATATTCCATTTTAAGAGTGTAGTCCATCCTGTGACAAAGGTGATGCAGGCAGAGGTCAATGAGGTGCACTGCAGTTCGACTGTAAGCTTGTGGTAGATTCATATCTGGTGTCCATCTTAAGTCCAAGTTTTAGGCAGTGTCCAGTGAAGTATTCCATGTCGTATGGTTGGTGCTTCTTCAGTTCATCCTCAGTGAGGATGACTGTAAACTGGCCCAAGTCAAAAGAGCCTGATATGGCTCGGGTCCCTCCTTCAATGTAAGTCTATTAAATATTTTTGTATGCGTTACTGTCTGCTAGGCAAAAAATCGTAAGTCTGATCACTTAGAAAATTAATAGCACACCTCTCTTCAATGAGCTGTATGATTTAAAGTATAATTTATGTCTGTAGCACAAACATGGCAGGATGAGTTACACACAAAATAATACTTAAAAATAATAAAAATTTAATACTTGGGGTTAGGAGTTTGTGCAATTCCAAAACCTAAAGTATTGAATTATGAGCAATCGTAATAGTGAAAACACCACTAATAATCTTTATTTATAGAGCATATTTCAGGTATTACAAGTAAAAATGTGCGTGCAATGAGAGCGTTTAATGTGTGTGTCTATTTCCTAATGTGAGGCAGAACTAATTTTGTCTCTATGTGGGATCCGCATACATAAATTCTCTAAAATAAGATGTCAGCACAATGCACATCTCTAGATTAATCATGATAAAAATACTGAAGCTTTTTTCTAGGCCTCCCTCCTGATGTAGGTGTGACAGAGTGCTTTTAATTACTCTCTCAGATGTTTCTAATATTGTGTGTCTTATGCTACAGATCAGTGATCTGCAACAAAGTTCCGTCTGTCATGTACTGAACGTGAAATTCAAGAGTTTTAGTTTTGAAATGATTAACAGACCACAGCAGTCTGGTTCTGGAAGTAAAAATCACATTAATTTATCCCATAGATGAATTGATTTTCAGTGATAACTTATAAACCTTAAAGTTAGACCTAATGTGAACAGATTGTTCATCGATGGTATATTCTTCCATTGAAGCCGTCCGTCTGCATTATTTCAACTTCATTGTTTAAAAATCGTGTTTGATAGCAGAATTCATGGTAAACAACTACATTACCCATGGCACAGCAGATAAAGATCCACCAATCCCCGCAAAACCCCGCGAAAACATGCCTCAGAGTGACAGTGCTCTCCAATGATGCACTGTGAATGACGTAATCGAGTCGGTCTCCCTTCACCCTTAAACTACTTATATATTTGTACATATCGGAATATTCTGCAATAAAAGTAAAATATATTGTTTCTATATTTATAACCAATAGTTTTATGTATTTCCATCATTTTTTATTCAATGACATCATTTGCAATGCTTTATGGGATTTTAGTTTGTGCCCTCATGAAACCAACCATTCAGAGGTGAATCACAACATCACAAACTTACGTAGTCTTGTACCTTTGTCATTAGGTCCGATTTTCAAATACTTTTTTACCTCAAAACAAAGTTTGTGATGTTGTGATTCACCTCGGAGCTGGTTGGTTTGGTTCATGGCTTACAACTCTTTTATAATGGATTTAACAAAAACTGTATAGAAGAAATGAATGGGGGCAATACTTCTGGAACCCAGACGGCTGAAAAAGTGGTCACACACTGTTGCATTCTATTGTCCGCACACTTATACTGACCAATGTAGTGGTATGTTATACACTGTAAAACAGAAAAATTAGAGACACTGGCACACTGCTAACCTTTCCAATTTATTGACAGTGTTTCAACCCAAAATAGGTATTCGTCAGGTCAAACAATCTAATCATCTTTTTTTTCCCCTCCTAAGCTACGCAAGTGGAATACAAGTGGGTGGAGTATACCATCACCGGATGTTAAAATACATTTACAAAGGAACAACAAAATTATATTTTACAAACACTGACCCCAAAAGGACTTTACCAGGATTATGATATAAAACCATTTTTGTGATTTTATATTTGGTGGATGAAGACAAATATACTGTAAAAACATGAATGTTTCATTAATTTGCATTTGTCTATATATATCTGCATATCTGTCTGTACCTATTGGATTTTGCAACTTCCCTTTGCCAAGATAACAGCTCTGAGTCTTCTCCTATAATGCATAATGAAGTTAGAGAACACATGGCAAGGGATCTGAGACTATTCCTCCATACAGAATCTCTCTAGATCCTTCAAATTCAGAAGTCCACGCTGGTGGACTCTCCTCTTCAGTTCACCCCACAGGTTTTCTATGGTGTTCAGGTCAGGAGACTGGGATGGCCATGGCAGAACCTTGATTTTGTGGTCAGTGAACCATTTTTGTTTTTGGATCATTGTCCTGCTGGAAGATCCAACCAGGACCCATTGTAAGCTTTCTGGCAGAGGCAGTCAGGTTTTGATTTTTTATCTGTTGGTATTTGATAGAGTCTGTGATGTCATGTATCCGAACAAGATATCAAGGACCTCTGGCAGAAAAACAGCCCCAAAACATTACAGATCCAGCACCACATTTAACTGTGGTCATTGGGTACTTCTTCATCTCTGTGTGCGCAAAACCCATCTTTGGCAGGTGTTTGCTGCCAAAAAGCTCTTTTTTGTTTCATCTGACCATAGAATCCGGTCCCATTTGAAGTTTCAGTAGTGTCTGGCAAACTGAAGATGCTTGAGAGCAGAGGCTTTTTTTCTTGAAACCCTCCCAAACAACGTGTGGTAACATCTGATATTTATTTATTTTATTTTATTTATTTATTTATTTAGACTTTCTGACCCCAAGATCCAACTAATTTCTGCAATTCTCCAGCTGTGATCCTTGGAAATTCTTTGGCCACTTGATCCATCCTCCTCACTGTGCGTGGAGACAGTATAGACACACGTCCTCTTCCAGGCCGATTCTTAAGATCTCCAGTTGATTGGAACTTGTAAATTATTGTCCTGATGGTGGAAATGGGCATTTTCAATGCTTTAGCTATTTTCTTATAGCCACTTCCCATTTTGTGAAGTTCAACAACCTTTTGCCACAACTATATTCTTTAGTCTTTCCCACCGTGATAGATGATTAAGGGAATTTGGCCTGTGTGTTACCTCATATTTATACCCCTGTGAAACAGGAAGTCATGGCTGAACAATTTCATGTTCCTAGTCACCCAGGTGCACTAAAAAATGTAAAAAAAATGAATGGGAATATACTTCAAAAATATTTTACTCATAATAATTTCTAGGGGTGCCAATAATTGTGGCCAAAGTGTTTTGGGGAAAAATATTTATTTAATAATGAGATATTTCTCTTTCAATTGTTTAACTTCAATTAAAGGTTAGATTTTTGTGCATTTTTTGAATGAAAGATCAAAAGGTTAAACAATGCAGATTTTTTTTTTTTTTCACAGCCTTCTTTGCTCATATTTACCAAGGGTGCCAATATATTTGGCCACCACTGTATATACATATATGTATATAAAAGTACATAACTAGGGCTGTCAATCAATACATGTTTTGTCAATCAATTAATTAACTGGTGTGGTGAAATCTAATTAATAATCGAATGAAATGGTGTGTGTGTGTGTGTGTGTGTGTATATATACAAAAGTTTCGAAACACTTGACTGAAATGTTTCCCATGATCTTAAAAATCTTTTGATCTGAAGGTGTATGCTTAAATGTTTGAAATTAGTTTTGTAGACAAAAATATAATTGTGCCACCATATTAATTTAGTTCATTATAAAACTAAAAATTAATAATAAAAAAAGGTTTTTTAAATTGATGACTTGGACCAAATAATAAAGAAAAGCTGCCGATAAGTGCCCAACATAGATGGGAACTCCTTCAATACTGTTTAAAAAGCATCCCAGGGTGATACCTCAAGAAGTTGGTTGAGAAAATGTCAAGAGTTCATGTCTGCAAATTCTAGGCAAAGGGTGACTACTTTGAAGATGCTAAAATATAACACAGTTTTGATTTATTTTGGATTTTGTTTAGTCACAACATAATCCTCATAGTTCCATTTTTTTAATGACTTTACTATTATTCTAAAATGTGAAGGAAAAAAAATTATAATAAAGAATGAGTGTTTACAATTTTTTGACTGGTAGATATATATATATATATATATATATATATATATATATATATATATATATATATATATATATATATATAAATAAATGCAATTAATCATGCCCCTTTACCGTAATAAGGTATATTCCTTCCATATAAGCAATTCAAGCATGGAGTATCACTTGTTTTCTCCAGCTGTATAGGCAACGCGCAGACTTGCCTGCAAAAAATCGCTTCTTGCCAGCAGTCGACACATCACGTGAGAACTCGGAAGCGCCCGCTTTGTATACAACAGAGGAATGAACGTCATGCAATAGTTAGGTAATTTCAAACAGCCGGAAGCAACAATTTAGAGTTAAAAACTTTTCAATTATCGATTTGTTTCTTACACCAATCTCTCGGTTTGTTAACATTAACTGATCAACAGGAGTCATGTGGGTTACTTTTATGCTGCCTAAATATGACTTTTGGACCATCAAACAGTCAGTAGACTGATGGCACCCGTTCACTTGCATTGTATGGACAAACAGAGCTGAAATGTGCTTATAAAAATCTTCACTTTGGTTCTGCTGAACAATGAAAGTCATACACATCTGGGATGGCTTAAAGGTAAATAAATCAATTAGAGAATTTTCTTTTTTGGTGAACCATTCATTAATGTACAGTTTTATGGAGCTTGATTTTGGACTAATGAGATTTCACAGTGGGTGGAGCTACCCAGAGCGATGCTGCAGAAATAAAAACCAAGCAATCCACAAAATGTCCTGTCACGTCATGGCTGGTTAGGACAAAAACTTCCATGATTCAGATGGAAAAGCTTACTGTATATCAACTGTTTCTTTGTTGTGTTGCAGCTGGTTAGGACATGGCTTCATCTGGTATCATTGTAACTGTGGCGTTCCTACTCGGATACGTTTATATATTTCTAGAGTTTAGAATGTGTATATCTGAACTGCCTTAAGAACACTTCAGTTTTTCCCTTTTGTTTTTCTTAATTATGTATTGTGTGAACCGGGATCTATGTCTCTTTTCTCCAGCATGGATCTGAAAGAGAAACATTAAGCTTTAATGTTCCGCTATGATTATTCCAGACCTAGACAGCACACGATATTCCCTCTGTCCCCTGAGAAATGAACTTGGAATTCATGTTTTCCTCTCTAACAGTAAACAGACTCTGTTGAAGTCGTCAGATGAGATATTCTGCAAGTAAGATCTGTTTAGATTACAGTTTATAATGCTGCACTTCACCTCAAAATATCTGCACTCTGTTTTCCTTTTCTGCCACCACTGAACATTCAAATGTTCCCACAGTACAAATTTTTATCTCCACCAAAATTCTTGTTTATTATTTTCTGCGTGTCTTTCTCTCACAACAATCGATCACAATGTAAACAGCTTTGAGCATAAACTTTGATAAAAATAAAAAAAAAGCACCTTGATTGATATCACTTTACTCTGCCTTTTATGATTATGATTTTCTCTCCACTACAGTTGACTGAGCTAGCTTTGGTTTAATTACAATTTTTGAACCAAAGGTGTAACAAAGAGTTGTTTCATAAAACAAGAAACTGCAGGCGGCAAAACCAAACAACAATTGACTCAATATTAAAATGTCTGAACTAGCTCAAGGGTTTCTTTATGTAAACTAGCTCTGTTACAAAACATAGTGAGCTGCGTCACTGCCTACTGCATACAAAGTCTGCTACTTTAAAAGGCAGCATCCTAACTATTATAGTGCAGTACCTCATAAATGAATGATTTTAATTGCTCTACTTTGCAGAAATTCTGTAACTTTTCAAATGCTTTCACTCAAATAGTGTTCCTCAAGTGAAACGTAAAAAAAGACTTGTCTAAGGCCCAAAACATACTATTTGCATATACTGTACGTGAACGCAATTTCATGTAACACAATTCATAATGAAACCCATGTATTCATTGCATTCAAATAGCAAACATCAGCATATCAGTCTTCTACAGACAGATTTCTTTTTTACGTCAAGTACAGTCATGGCGCAAGAACCTATTGCATTCAAACATTTTTGTTTTGCAAATTGTGCAGTAGCACAACTGACAGAGCATTGCATTTGCAATGCAAATGTACGAATTCTGTACGAGGCACGAATCCTGAAGAGCACACGAGTCAAAACGTGAGCTGAAAGTGTCATAAAAGCACCACAAAATAACATGGTAGCTATAGCAATTGTGTTTGTCTCACATTTGCGTCTATGAAACTATCGGATAGGTTTTAGGTAGGGAAGTATAGGTTTTGCTCATCTAAACTCAATGGAGCATTATTCTTGCACTTATCAATACCTACTTGCACCTAGATGACAAATACTGTAAATTGCTGTGTCAAAATTTTGCAAAATAAATAGAGCATTAACATTAAAGCTACACTATGTAACGTTTTGCCCTCTGGCGGTTGAAGCATAATACTGCAAATTACTTCCGGAAGAACATTGTTTTGGTAATTACATGAGTTGGGCTTCAAATCTGCTCTTCTGCATGGATGAATCTGATGGTTTGAGGAGTAACCATGGTTACAGGTGATTATCTTCCACTGTTTTTTTGGACATATTGAAAACAGATTTAAAAAAATAGCGTTACAACGATGACATTAGACATAACGATTGCTAGTCACATCACATAAAATCAAAGAGTGGAAACTATTATAACTTAGCAAGCAGGCAAATTGACCAAGGTAGTAACTAGTTTAGAGATCGGCATTGTAACCAGCATAAAAGTTGAATTTTTTCTATTGTCCTTCCTTCCTCAAAAATTTAACTGAAAGCACTGCAGTGCCACAATCCATAATACAATGCCCCATTTGAGTGGCTAACGCTATCTAATGAACAAAGACAGCTACCTGACTAACTATTGGTCCAATAAAATATTTTACCTGTTGTTACGTCCTCTGATGTATTGTGCAGCAGCTGGTGCAGTGCCGTTGTTGTCTCTCCCTCTTCTTTGTTTTCTCTCTACCTCTCTTTTCCTCAACTCCCCTATCACAGGATTGGGCCATGGTGGAATTAGCTACTTCCTGGGATTGGTGCATGCTGGAGAGTCTGGGCTATTTAAATGGAGCTTGCCGCCCAGAAGAGAGACTGCTCCCGAGGCCAAGGTGCAGCCCAGTCGGCCATGCCATGTAGCTTCCCGTTTGTATGTAGTGGTTGCTTTTGAGAGTGTTTACAATCCATGTTGATTTTATTGCTGTTAAGGTGTGAGCTAATGTGTCCAAGAGGTAAAATGTGTTAACTTTGTGATCGACTGTTGTGATGGCTAGTGAGCCATAGCTCGTTACTAGCCTCTTGTGTGATTCTAGTTCATTACTTCACTAGGAAGCTGTAAGGGCTTTTCTTTTATCTTTGTAACAATTGTCTCTTATTTATATTTAGTTAAGGAGATAGGGAAGTTGTCTGTATTTTGTTTAGATTTTTCTTGTCTTGATTAGGAATGTAATATCTTATTTGGGGGGAAGTTAGAAATGTTTTGTTTATTGTTTTGGCCATTCTTATCTCCAAAGTCTTTGCTTCCATTCTTTTCAACATACATTTTCAATAAATTCAGATTTATGGATTACACTTCATGTAGGTGTCACCTTTGTGTTGCGTCCTTACTCCTAGATGGGACGTACCACTGTCCAGCAAGAAAAACTCCATCACTGGGTCAGTTTTAAATCCTTTAAGATCTCTGAGTTGTCGCCACCACTGAAAAGCCAATCCAATGTTGTTTCGTGTTTTATTATGGACTCTGACGCTTTCCATTTTTGCTTGCAGACTCTTCTCGGTTTCTTTATTTTGAAAACGGGTGATTCCCCAGAGGGTTGCCTTTTTGAAAAATCTATGGTCTGTGTCACTCATATGTTGTGGCTACAAGCTTTCAGCTTCAAACTACTACCACACATATTCACGCGCTGTAGTAGCTGGATCTTCTTTTCTTTATTTAAGGACATGACGTAAACACACAAGGACGAATGACGGATGTATACAATTCCCTGCCAAATAAGCCCGACAGCTCTAAAATATAAATCATTATTATAGGCTTACCATAGTGAACTGGGTTAAGTGAAAAACATGGTTTGGAAGACAGATTGTTGGTGTACTTGCTCATTAATGAAATGTTATTCATTTGTAACAAAAAAAAAAAAAAAATCTTACATAGTGTAGCTTTAAGAAAAACATTTGTTTGGGAGAACATTTAACATGATTTTAGCGCCACACAGTGGACATTTCACCTAGGAAGTGCAGCGATACATGTAATGAACTGCGTAATATCATTTTGCAAAAATGAAGCCACAGTCACTCAATTTTAATGAGATCAGATTGGAAACAACAGTATGAATAGAATCTTGCCTAGCAAGTTAGTTAAACTGAGTACATGTTTTTAGATAGCTACCTGAATAATAACATATGCGTTTTAATGGCAGACATCTCTAATAAACTCTATTGCCCCCTTGAGTACTGAGGTTTAATTAATGTCTGTGTTTGCGTACTTGCATATATTATGATTCTGGCCTCAGTTGATTTCAATAGAGTTTGACATTAGCATTTTGCTAACCTAACAACTATATACTCTGAGAAGCACAAAAATAGGAAACACTTTACATTAATGTTTCCTTTCTTTCTTGTGGGGAGGGGGGGGATTTTCCCCTTTTTCTCCCCAATTGGGAATGCCCAATTCCCAATGCACTCTAGGTCCTCGTGGTGGCGTAGTGACTCGCCTCAATCTGGATGGCGGAGGACAAACCTCGGTTGACTCCACGTCTGAGACCGTCAGTCCGCGCATCTTATCATGTGGTTTGTTGAGCACATTACCGCGGAGACCTAGCGCGTGTGGAGGCTTCACACTATTCTCCGCGGCATCCATGCACAACTCACCACGCGCCAAACCAAGAGCGAACCATATTATAATGACCACGAGGAGGTGTCACAATGTGACTCTACTCACCCTAGCAACTGGGCCAATTGGTTGCTTAGGAAGCCTGGGTGGAGTCACTCAGCATGCCCTGGATTCGGACTTACGACTACAGGTGTGGTAGTCAGCGTCTTTACTTCCTGAGCTACCCAGGCCCCCGATGTTTCCTTTATTAAGGGTTTATAAAAGGGTTCATTAATGACTAATAACTCATATATAAATGTATTATAATAAAACACATTGATATGCCATTATAACAACTTAAATTAAAAAAGGCAATAAATGCTTAATAAATACACTTATTCATACTTAATTTAATCAAAAACATAACATGCCATAATTCATGATTTATGTCACAATACAGAAAAATAGAAAAACAGTGAGATTAATTTCTACAGTCCGCTTTCTGTTTATATTCCTTACATTAATGTCTATGCTCACTTGTGTTGTCACTTTCCTTTTCACGCTGATGTCAAAAGAAAGCTACTCCAAGTGGTGTCCCAATTTACCTAGTCCTAGTCACCTAAAGTCCTCAGCAAAAACACTTTTCAGGTCTTCATGCTCATTCACAGCATATATTATATAATAAAGCCTGCTGACCATTAAACCATACTGAACTTTATGTGCATAGGCTTCTAATGTTGGTAACTCCTTAATAAATTCTTCATGTGTGTCCACATTATGTTAAAGGGGACCTATTATGCAAAATTCACTTTTACATGGTGTTTGAACATAAATGTGAGTTGGCAGTGTGTGTACACAACCACCCTACAATGTTAAAAGTCCACCCACTCCTCTTTCTTATATTTCTATTAATCAAAAACAGTGTCTCAGAATGACTGGTTTTGGTATCCGCTCTAAAGTGACGTCAATTTAGAGCAGGCCTCGCCCACGACTGGTGACGGACTCCACCCTATTATCATAGATCCTCCCCTGAGTGATCGACACACAGTCCACCATTTTTTTCCGTGCTGGAGCAGCTACATTGAGAAGAATAATGTCTCAGCTTCATAAGCGTCATAAGTGCTCAGTTGTTGGCTGTAAAAGTGAACATAAGAGTCTTCATGTACTCCCAGCATCAGAGCCACTGAAGATGCAGTGGACAAGTTTTGTTTTTGAAGAAAATGTTCCCCAAAACATACCAAAATTTGTGTATGTTTGAGCAAATCATTTTACACCAGACTGCTTTGTGAATGAGGGTCAGTATAAAGCAGGCTTTTCTAAATATTTGATTCTCAAGCATGGATCAGTACCAACTGTTCATGTTCCAGCTTTATATCCTGAAGATGTAAGTATCGCACTGTATATTTTGTGAATGTTTGCAAATCGCATGATGCAAGACAACCCCCTAAAATGTCATGTCTCGTTATAGCACATAGCTAACGTCATTACAGTATATTTTTGTGTTGCTCATCCATTGTTGCTAAATGGCTGAAAAACACTTATGGTGTCAGTCATATTGGTTCTGATTTGTTGTTGCTATAGTATCCGAAGCACGAGCTGTAAAGGCACAGCCCTGTTCCAGAAAGGGGGCGGGGAGCAGCAGCTCATTTGTATTTAAAGAGACACACACGAAAACAGCGTGTTTTTGATTCCACCCAAAAAGAGGCATTTACATCATTGTATAATAAATGATCCGTGGGGTATTTTGAGCTGAAACTTCACAGACACATTCTGGGGACACCTGAGACTTATATTACATCTTGTAAAAAGGGGCATAATAGGTCTCCTTTAAGGTAACTAATGTTGAATAAGTGTTATTAAGCATTACTAAATTGTTAGGTAAAATGGCTCATTATTTGGTAGGTATTGCATGAAAGTCTCCCTTTTTATTAATGTTGTTATAACCGTATATTAATGATTTATAATGCATTTGTAAATTTCTTAATCATCAATGAACCCCTTTATAATCATTTAACAAATAGAACTAACACAACTGTTACCTAAAATACATAGCACACACAAATTAAGGGTCAAAAAGTACACTTTAATTAGATGGAGCTCTGTTTTACTTATACTTTGCAGAATTTAATAAAATGAATAAATGGAATAAAAAATATATTTGATAATCAATATTTTTTTATCAACTTGTCCACCATCTAGGATGATTTTTTCACTAAGATCGTTGCAGCATTCTGGGATTGCCTTCATGGTTAAAGATACATGGGATGCTGCCTTGGTATTTGGCCAAATTCAGATAACTTGGAAAGCAGCATAATTATGCAATATACATAAAATCAGATTCTAAAACTGTACTCTTGTGAATGAAGTCAGAAAAGCTATTAATATTTCTGGTTTACATACAAAAACATATTTTGAGCAGACTACATACCACATGCTGGGTTTAGTAGCCTGTTTCATCCATGTGGAGCAAGAATTCTGTATTCTTCCTCAAACACAATTAAATCAGATGCAACACAGACTCACAGTCTTTTAATAATAATACACAAGCCAAACAGTAATGGAGGAAGCCGTTTACTTATTTTAGAGAGCGGCTTGAAATATATCTGTGTGATTCTATGTGGCTTTGCTTCTGTTCATAAATGGTATTACCTTTCCAATGTCCACACATACAAAAGCACACATAACTAAAGAATCACTCAATGCTCGGCTAAAATTGTATGCGCTTCTCCTTCAAACAAAGAGGCAAGAAAACATTCTCATTCATTCTAGCAAATAAAAAGACTCTTTGAAACTAAAGAATATGTTGAAAAGCATCTTGTCTGGTACATACTCTGTGCAGTCATTGAAAAAGGTCACATACTGTATTTAAAATCCCTCTCATTAAAGCCGATATTTTTAACATAGACGCTACAGAGCAGCTGTCACTTACTGCTCATTTTAATTACAGGCCTGCTCTCAGTCAAACTCCGACAGCACTGAATCTGTAGTTGTGTTGTAAACCTATTATTTCTTGTAATCATTCAGTGGAGACTTTTGTTTTGGATCCAGCATTTGTAGCGAAAGAAAGAGAGCGTGGGGCGAAAGTCAGCGGATGTCTTCGTAACAGGTGAACCAGAGGTTGCCAGGGCAACATAAACAATGTCCTGTGGTGATTAATGCCTGTGAGAGTAAGTGTGGTGGCAGAGGGTGGCACTGGCAATTACCTTACCCTGATGCCCGCACATTCTCTCTCTGTGTAGTATGAAGAGTGTGTAATGGAACACAGCCTGTGGTCTTGAATTCTATTGTGGCACCACAGGAAGGCCTCAAGGTCAAAGATTTAATTAGGTGGGAGAAAATGTCAAGGGGAAAAGGCGAACAGCGCTATTTTGTCACAGGATTGAGCTGGGACTCAGTCTCTGTGTGTGTGTGTGTGTGTGTGTGTGGGCGGGTTTGGGTGGTTTACGATTACTTTTTTTTAGGTTACAAACTGGTAATTACAAGGGTATTATGCTATAAATGTGGTTTATGAGGACATTTCTAGTGTCCCCATAATTCAAATCGCTTAAAAAACATACTAAATAATGTTGTTTTGAAAATGTAAAAATGCAGAAAGTTTTTGTGAGGGTTAGGGTTAGGGGATAGACTCTATAGTTTGTACAGTATAAAAATCATTATGTCTATGGAGAGTCCTCATAAGGATAGCCACACCAACATGTGTGTGTGTGTACAACTGGTATTTTATCACCAGTCATTTGAATAAAGGCTAAAAGAAGACTGCTTTGAAAAACACATTTGAGCAGTACCTCAACAGTAGATCAACAACGATCACTTGTCATAAATGTCCGGTATGATTGCAAACCGCTCTGAAAACTGCTGAACACACAAATGGTATATTTATTTAATGAAATCCCACCCTATAGCTATTCTGAAGTTTACAAGACTCTAAAGGCAGAAAAAATCCCTATTTCTCTATCAGCAATTAAGAGAATAGGTCAACGCATTGAAACAACAGGTGATGTTGCCAGAAATAGAGGATCTGCTTCATACATGGATGACCACCTACTGAAATGTACTGTTCTCAAAGACAGGAAAAAAAGACCAGAATTCAAGACCTCAGAAAACAAGACTCGTTCGAGAAGACTAATAACCAGAAGCTTATCTAATGCAGGTTTTGTTTCTAGAAGATGTGTTAAAAAGCTACTGCTGTCTCAGAAAAAGACTGAAAGTATGAATGAAGTTTTTGGCAGAATATGGAAAGTTTGATTCAGAGAGGTTCAGCAGAGTTGTGTGGAGTGATGAATCGTGATTTGAGTTGCATGGTGATGCTCCAGAGAGGCGTCTTTGAAGATCTGGAGAGAAATATAATAGTGAATGCATCTCAACCACAGTGAAGCATGGAGGAAGAGGTGTCATGGTGTGGGGAGCCTTTTCAGCTGCTGGTACTGGTGAGCTGCTCCACTGAAAAGTACAGGAGCATTTTGCATATGGGTTTGCTTCACACAATTGAAAAGTTGTTTTCTAAAGAGGAATGGTCAGATGTTATTTTTCGACAAGACAATGCTCCTGCCCACACTGCAAAGACCAAGAAGTGGCTTGAGAACAAGTCCATCAAGCTCATGTTTTGGCCTGGTCAGAGTCCATATTTGAAAGGGGAACATTTTTCAACTACTCATCAACTGTTTGAAGCCATCAACATTGACTATTCTTTCTGTAAAAAGCTGTCCACAAGTTTACCCACAAGGCTTATACATTTAAATAAATCAAAGGTAAAAACTATCACATACTAAATTACTTTATCTATTTATTAATTTTGTTAATTTCCTGACCAATGATTTGTGGTTAAGACCATTAAAAGCTTAATGTTTTGCCATTTGGGCTTGGCCCAGAAGTGTACGCTCTTTATCCATCATGGTTTTGTTAATTTCTGACTCTATACTAAACTGAGTTTCTGCTCTGTACAAACTGAGTTTCTGCTCTGTACAAACTCTGTGACTCCACCAATGCCCCTTGAGTCGAGCTCTTCAGTTAGAAACTCTCGAGAAACATTCAATCCCTGCATTTAGTGCTGTGACTGTGATGAGAACAGCTCACAGATGAGAAGTTAGCCAAGAAACTTCAGACAATTCAAACCTACGATGATGAGTGAATATAATTTATTCACCATCTGACATTCAAGGAATGTCAATAAGATATTTAAATATAATCAAACTTACTTGGAGACGGCACGGCTGCTGTGTTGCCATGGGAACAGGATGTTTCTGACAGGCACGGTAGCTGTAAACTCAGAGCAGGCCGAGCGCCAGGGCGATCTTAGACACAAGCGAGCAGTTACGCTGAACTAACAGGAAGATCAGAACGAGAGAAACGGCTGCCAGCACAGAGAGGAACGCCTTGTGATCTCCACTGAAACACACAAATACACACACACAGTAAATGAACAACAACAAAGACAAGCTCTCCTTACACACACACACACACACACACACAAACACAAGTTGGTCTACCTATCATTATGAGGACTCTCCATAGACATAATGATTTTTATACTGTACAAACTATAGATTCTATCCCCTAATCCTAACTCTACCCCTAAACCTAACCATCACAAAAACTTTCTGCATTTTTACATTTTCAATAAAACATCGTTTAGTATGTTTTTTTAAGCAATTTAAATTATGGGGACACTAGAAATGTTCTCATAAACCACATTTATAGCATAATACCCTAGTAATTACCAGTTTGTAACCTAAAAAATTGTCCTCGTAAACCACATAAACATGCACACACACACACACACACACACACACACACACACACACACACACTGAGTATAAAACAGCAAAGAGATCTCATATAAATCAAATTGAAAACGCACACAGTATAACACATCATAATCAGGGATTACATGACATGATAAATCCAGTTTATCCATGTTAATCTGAGTTTATGTCTTAAGCAGCCAAAAAGTGACAGGACATTTAAATGGTCGCTTGGTGAATTTGAAAATGCGTTTGAATGTTGTGGAAATAATGTCAGAATTCAGAAATCTTAATTGTACAAAAACAGGCTTAATTTTCTTTATGCAAAATATAATTTCTAATGTTTTATTTTTGATTTAGGGGGTGAAATATGACCTGAACATGTTCTTGAGAGACTTTGAGAGATTCACATTTGAGAGAGACACAATTCAGGATGGAGAGAATTCAGTTTGAGCTTGTGTGTGTTCAGGAGACTGTGAAACTGAGCTGCAGTGTGTGCATGTGTGTGTGTATGTGTGTGTGTTTGGAATGCTGCTCGAGTGCTGCTCTCATCTACGGTAATCAGGTGTGGGCCACACAGGCCAGGGCAAAAGATGTGTGTGTGTGTGTGTCAGCAGGGAGGATATGATGAGGTGTGTGTGTACTGGAGTGAAGCAAATGTGAGTGTGTGTGTTGGTGTGTGTGTGGTGGAGTGGAGGAAAAGGTGAGTGCTAATCTGTGTGTGTGTGTGTGTGTGTGTGTGTGTGTGTGTGTGTGTGTGTGTGTGTGAATGTGGCTCAGACAGACGTGCATAAAATATCATGGAAACACATTAACCAAAAATATTCCTAAAGAATTATAGTAATATTGAATAGAGTAATATTGATGCGCAACAGAAAAGTCATGTGATTCTAGCCATGTGAATACATCATTCACTCAGACAGTGTCATCAATATTATCTCATAGCATCTGAGGTGGTGCTCTAGTTATTCTGAAATGCCAAAGCCTGTCATCAAAATGATTGTCTACTATTACCTTTCAGAACTGTGTGACACACAGACAAAAGGCATCTGTCGCTGAACATGAAGTTCATGTTGTCTGTAAATAATTAATTACATTTAATAAAAGTGACACAGTGGCTTCATCTTCCATTTTCTTTCCTATTTTGCAGCAAATTCCCCAGAAGTGACGATTTTCTTCTCTTAACACGTGATGGAAACTTTGCTTTTGATATTCTGATTTTGCACATAAATGAAATCTATAACTTGGATGGAAAAATGACTACTGAAAGCAATTTGCAGCACCAGAAGTCACTCATTTTCATGAGTTGCCAATTTTCTGCGACACAAGTGACAGCAACTGTTGGCAATGCGACAGAGTTGAACAGAGTTCAAATTTATGCAAATTAGGGGTAATGCGATATGGCAGCTACAAATGGGAGGGCAGATAGTGAACCGCTCAACGACTACTAGTTCCTCTTAGGGCTCTGTTACATTTATCTTTGCAAGGTGAAATTAATTGGGCGAAGAAGGCGTAGGCAGAGGTTGAGTGCGTGTGAAATCAGCAAATAACTAACTATATTCTCTGGTAGAGTTAACCCTGTAAAGCCTGACATATGAAAGACTTTAATTTTTTTTTTTTTTTACATTAAACTGTTTTTAGTACCATTAGACAAACTATAAAAATAAAAAAAAATGTTGTTTTCCCCGCCTTTCTGGAGCCCTGGGAGAGACGAGGGGAGGGAGAGGGGAGAGGGAAAGGGAAAGAGCAAGGGGGAGAGGCAGAGAGAGAGAGGAGAGAGAAAAACTCGTTCGCTGGTCCCCGGACACGGTGTCGCCTAGTCCTCAGCCACTCCTCCATGCTCTGGCAGATGACAGCCACTCCTCCCCTGGCAGATGGCAGCAAGTCCTCTGACCCCTGGCAGATGGTATTGGCTCCTCCCCTTCCTGGCAGATAGCAGCGGTTCCGCTGACTCCCGGCGGCCAGCAGCGACTCCTCTGTCCCCTGGTGGACAGCAGCGGTGAGGACTCCATGACGGCACATCCCTCCTCATTCCTGGATTTTGGCACCAATATAACAGGGTTCAGGATGGAGGAGGAGGTGGGAACCGGCAGAACAGTCAACATAACTTTGATGACATAAATAAAATTAAACATAAACACACAGACACCGCGTGTGTCTCTCTCTCTCTCTCTCGATCTGGTGCCTCTGGCCCGTCTTTATCCCCCTCCCGGCTGATTAGGACAATTCAGCATCGGGCCACGCCCTCTTCCTCGTCACAAATATAAAATACAGCTGTAAGCACCAATGATCAGGGCCAGGCCCTAAAGCCATTACCTAAGCACATTGCAAAGAGCACAACAGAGTTACAACGTTTATACCAGCTCTAGTGGGTATCAAACTAGGGTTCACCCACTCTTTTGAACTGAAACCCAGAGCTCTAACCACTGCACCACACAATCAACAAGTCTGACTAACAACAAAGAGGCATTCTTGGTTGAGAGAATACAACTATTTCTGAGAAAATAGTTACAGCTTAGCTTTTCTTTAATTGAAGCAGGAATTACACAGTAAATTACAGTCTGCGTTGTAGTTAGCACAATATGAAAATTCAGAGATCAACAGAAGTACAAATTCCTTCAAACTGCTCTTTCTTGGATTCAAACTCACAAACTTTTGGCTTGTATTCCAATGCATTTCCCACTGGGACATTCCGTTGACACAGCTGAAAAGTGCCAAAGAAACATTCCAAGCTGAGAGCAGCAGGTTTTAAATAATAAAAAAAAAAAATGTATATAATAAATACATTTAAAAATGTATCTCTGCCAATTTCAGAAGACTTGGAATAAGGAAGCTATGATACATTAAAAGTTTTGTTTAAATTGACTAAGCATTTTGACCACTATGTGATGCTGTCTCCAAATTGCTTAGGTACCCTCAGGACATGATGTCGAAGACCACTTCCAATTTTCATTCAAAGTGTTTTAACCCTCCTATGGTATGCAGTTATTTTTGAGCTAAATAAATTTTTTACATTTTATAAAAATGGTTTCCTTTATCTGAGCAGTACAAAACTTGGTGAGTTTTTCTTCATTTGCCATCTGAACATACAAAATAAACTGGTCTTGATTCAATAAATCTAAGTGGTGGTTAAAAAAAAAAAAAAAAGAAAAAAAAAAAGAAAAAGGGACACCTTTGGTATTTGCAGTCAAAATTGACCGACCATTGAAAATTAATGGGAAAGACCAAAAAAAACAGAGCATTTTTTAATCTGTCAAACAGAATCAATAAATCAGCCACAATGCAGAAGAAACCTAGACAGAAATTACAGGGTGAGACTCTAAATTATGGTATGCATCATAAATAAGGTGCATACAGAATCTGGTCTTTAAATATCACTGCTTTAGTACATTAAGCCAGGTTAAGCATTTTTCACTTTAAGCGTTTTAGAATGTCCCGAATTCAGGGTTCCCTGATTGTGTATTGGTATGGGCCCCTTTCATATATAAAAAAAAAAATACAGTTAAAAATTTTTCCTGGGCCCTCCTGGACTTGTGGGCCCCTGAAATAGTTACCACCTTTCACGATATTTACAGCTACAGCCCTGCAAATGTTTATGAAGTTATGCACAAATATAATGAAGTTGCAGTGATGAACAGCACTATGGTCACATTTCAGCTCTTCACGTATATGGACAGCGACCCTCTTAAGTAGCACTTAAAGTGTCTCCTCGCACGTTCTTGTTAAGTGCAGTTTTGGGAAACGCATGTAAAAAATAACAATGTTTGTAAAATCGCTAAGATCTTAACCGCTAAGATCAAACGTTATGGGGAAACAAGGCCCAGGCAGGGAGATAACATTGACTGTGCAACTTTGTTGTCAAGTTAGCCGAGCTGAATTTGTGGGAAGTTTTTGCGAGCTCTCTGTTCATAAATGAGGTGTGCATTAGTACAGGAGTTTTCAACCTGTGGGCACCTGTCAAAGGAGGCGCGAGAGACAGGCTTGCACATTAGTGAAGCAAAAAATAATTGGAACTGCTGTGAATTATATGGTCCACTTCAAGACATTGGCCCCGATTTACTAAGATCTCAAATAATGGGTGCTTGAATCTAGTGCAAACTTTCAAATTACGTATGTGCGTCGTGGGCGTATTGCGGGTGATTTACTAACAATAATTGCGCAAATAACCACACGTGCAAATAATTTAGACACACCTATATTTTAAGTGGGATTTTGCGTGTGGTAATTGTACCAAATGCCATGGCAAGTTAGGGAACAAACAAGTTGTGATAGTAAATGGAAAATTCAATTCTACACTAAATATTACACCAAAAAAATGCAATATGGGACAAAATTGCAAACAAAGACAATGCAGTGGGTAAAATGAAAAGAACAACTGCGGAAGTTAAGAGAAGATGGCAAGACATAAGAAAAACTTAAGAAAAAAAATTGCATATAATAAAACCTCAGCAAAAAAAAAAAAAAACAAACAAACAAAAAAAACAAAAAAACAGGTGGAGGGTCAGTAGAAGAGTTGCCTCTAACCGGCATTGAGCAACAGGTGCAGCTCACTTTTTGTGATGAGCAGCTGATCGGGATTCTGGGGTAGTATAGGTAGTCCTTGAATTGGTGATAGAACAAGGTAAGTGACTTCAAACATGCAGTTTTTATTTTAGAGGAAAATTAGCTACTTGGCATGTACTTCTGCACCAGCATTTTGATTTTAATATTGTTCTTCTTTTATTGTTCTGTTTTTTTTAAAAGCACCTACATCCGATGTACTGACGTCCTCAAAAAATACATATAAACCCAGCTCAGCAGTTCATTACATGGACATAGATAGAGAGTTGTTAAAAGAGCAACAGTGCCAGTCCAGCCCTTGAAGATGTATTGTCCTCCATCACACAGGAGGTGTGGATAGCGTCATCCTTGCTGCGAGGTATTTTTAGGCACCACACTCAGGCCATAGCCTCACATAACGCAAAAATGGTTGACACCGGATCTGCTCTGACAACCGAATTGGGTAATCTGAGAAAGGGGATCGAGGGACCTTTAATCCAACCACAACCAAGCACATCAAATCTTTCAGCGGAGTGACCAAGAATAAGGGAATTTGGAGCAGACACCCAGGGAGGAGGACAGAACCTGAGAAGGAAACTGTTAAAAAGCAAATATCAAAGAAAGGGAAACAGGAATAGCTTATTTTTTTTATTTTTTATTTTATTTTATTATTTTTTTGCCATAGCTCGATATGCAATTAGTTTGAATATTATAACTTGAATATTACAATTGTATTTTTTTCCCTTGAAGGACATGCATATTTTTTGTGCCATATAAGTGCAATGTGATTGTGAAGTTTGAACAAAAGATTATTTTTCTTTAAACAGAAATTAAAAGATTTCTTGAAGAAAAGTTCACGAGAAATGATATTGTATCACATTATTTCGTGTCAACAACTCAGCAGCAGTGGGTGGGTGGGTGGTTGAACAACACGGGGCTCACCATCATTTCCCATGTGCATCACATCATGATGATGCAAGCCATGATATAGGGCAATGTTGTGCAACATGCAGCAGACAAGCACAAACTGGACCACTTTCTTTGGTCTGTACAACAGTGCTCCTCCGATGAGGTGCAGATAACGGAATGTGTTGGCATTTCAGTATGCCAAAGGTGTTCTCTACAATGTTCCTAGTGCGACATGGGCTGTGTTGTATCTATGTTCCTCTGGAGAGGTCGGGTTGAGTACAGGTGTTAGGAGGAAGGGCTGAGGAGGGTATGCGCTGTCCCCCAAAACATAAAACAAAAATACACTATAAAAAAATGCTTTTAAACTGAATAGAATGCAAACAATATATATGTTATATGCTTGCGATTCCTGTATATATACTCGTTGTCTGAAGGGGCACAAGTTGCACATGTGTACAGTCAATCGCTCCAATTACATTTGGGAAACCAGCAACTGTGTAGAACGCATAATTTATTTATGCGTCCCGCGTACTAGTATGCGGGATGTCTAAATCAAATATGTACCTACCTGCATGACAGAGCATTTAGAACTTGGGATAAAACACACGTAAATGTGCTTTGTTATATTCCGGCACCTATGGCTACAGCATGCTGGAATGACCCTGAAGCTAAGAAATGAAGAGTCGCAAGTAGTTTTGTCATTGCAGGTATTGCATGACTCCTTTGTCTGAGTGGCTCTAAATAAGCACTGACTTCTTCCAGAAGATCCAAAATGGCATTTCGGGAAAACCGATATGTCTGGATTATTTTTTCCTTTGACATTTCAAAAACATTTACACGATTGTGAAAAATGTAATTCTCCTTTGTATACTCTGTTCTACGCCTTGCCACAATGACAGCAACCAAGGTGTGCAACCTGAATAAAATGAATACCTGCCTTTTAATCGTATTAAATACCTCTTGCAATTTTCAAATTCCGTAATGACTTTCAGGCTTAATAAATAATTTTGCGGGAGCTAATTTCTCTATTTGCATTAACACTGCCCTGTATTTTGAATGCAAATGGAGGAACGCCCCAAATTGCATACTCATCGAGGGAAACACGGAGAAAATGGCAGGACGTGCTATTTTGCTCATCTGAAAGATGCAACCCTCTGTATACTATGTTAATAGATCAGCTCGTACCTTTTTGGCACATGTTGTCTTGTTTGCACATGTTTTCATACACGCAAATCTTTAGTAAACCAGGGCCATTGTGCAGATTCACTAAACAGTTGCGCAAATTTTGCACATGGTATTTCAACGCAAAAACTAACCACCCGCAATCTATTTTAGCAGGCACAATCAGCACTGAAATTGTGCTGTGTCTTTAGTATTTAAATGAAGTCACTGTCATTCCTTTTGGCGCAAACACGCCTCTTTTCTATGTAAATTAGGCTCATTGTATTATGAATTTCATAAAAATAAAAAAAACTTGCGGCAAATTAAAGTTGGCGGTAAAATAAATTTTATTAAAAAAAAGAGATATTTCAGCAGTAATTCATCAAACACTGATCAAATGATGGAGTAGAGTGTTATAGCCTGGCATGTATCCAGATGCCCTGTGTAGCCAAGCACAGTTTTTCGGCATGTTTAAGAGATGATTTAGGTGTCTGGATTACAGTGGAGATGTACAGTCCCATCAGGGTCAAATAGGGTGGTCTGCGGCATACTAATAAATAGCACATTTACCGGGCATAATTCATTCTTAATGAATGTGGTAACATCCCCTCAGTTATAGTATTGTTTTGAAAGCAAAAACCAACAAAAAAGCAGACCATGTGTTTCGGTTTCCCAATAACATTCCAGCTTAAGTGTTTACGATCATCTTAACTAAAGTCGCTCGTTATTTTAAGATGGAGTAACGGTTGTTTCCCAAACCAGCACGCAGATCACTCTCTAAAGCAGAACTTAAATTATACGAGTGCGGTAAAGTTAGTTTTATGTTTGACATTCCATTCGTTTGATATTCGGAATAAAACCCATTTGACTCTATGCATTGTTCACATCAAGAAGCCAAAACAACTGATACATACATAAATTGATGTCCTTATTATACCCCACAAGGCTTAAATTTACAAAACCAGTATTTTTTTTAAACCAATTTTATTAGCGCTATGAATCTATTAAACAATTTAACCATTTGAAGTTGACATCACACCAATTTTAAAATACAAACAAACAAACAAACAAAAAACAAAAAAAAACACATGACACAAGACTCCATTTGAGGAATATACATTTTATATGTTTTATAAAAAAAATTAGAAATCTAAACGTACATTGTGGTGATGTGGGTGTGGCCGAGCGATGTCTGTGGAGAGCGAAGCCAGGAGATGGAGAACGGTAAGGATTAACACTTGTGGGAAACAGCTGTTCTGTGTTACAGTGAGAGCTGGAGGGGGATAAAAGGGCAGTCCAGACCGCCGGAGGAGAGGAAGAGCGACACATGTAGTGGAATGTGTGTGTTATCGGGTGTGCTGAAAAGTCATTAGTGTGTGTGTTACACTGAAAAGTGTGTGCAATAAAGACTCATATTGAAATGTTTATCATGCTCCCACTTCCTCCTTAAAAGAGAGTTCATGACTTGTCACAGTGGTACCGAAATCCATGAATCAAACCATCAACATCAAACCATCCTGGACTTACGTGTGGAGCAGGAGCAGTGTTTCCAGGTTTGCTCCAAGCCCGGGCAGAGGACCGACAGGTATTGCGGAGCTTGTTGGCCCATGGGAGTACCCCAGCCGCGACCCCAGCCGCAGCCATGGCCCAGCCCCACATCATACTTGCAAATATGGGGCCACAAGACAATCCAGAGGCCTTCCTCGAGTGGCCTGCTGAAGTGTGGGGCTGGCTTGATGTGAAAAATGCATACATTTTAAATGGGTTTTATTCCGAAAATCAAATGAATGTCAAAAATATAACTAACATTACCACAGTAGTGTTACGGGAGCTGTCCAGTTCAAAGGTGCTGAAACTTTGGCCATGAGTTTTTCTTCTCAAAATGAAAATATTATTGAAATACTGACAAACATGGAAGTTGTTTGTAACCTTGACAAGGTGCGGAAATGTATTAACTATTACAAAATTGAATTACAGAAATAATGATGGCTTAAGTAAGGACAGGGTTTCAAATGTCTCAGCTTCATAGAGATTAAAGAAAGTGACGCAAGAAATGCATGTAAAAAGAATGCACGCGATGAGCATCATAATAAGGGGCTCTCACGTAGCCTAAAGTTTTGTTTCTTTGGCTGGGACCTGAATAGATGCACATAGAAAAGGATTAAATGACAGACATCAGTACTAAACTATAAATGTATGTAAATATGAATAGATCATCTGGTTACAGTTTTAGGCACTGTGCACTTGTAGCCTTCTCCTGAATAAATTCAATTTCCTACATAACCAAAAAAGTGTGCTTGACTACAAAGCTCATATGGATATATATCAAGCTACAACGCTCTTCTCCATCATTTGATCAGTGTTTGATGAATTACTGCTTATATGATGAGCTGAAAATGTTCACAAATATCTCTTAAATAAAATTCACTTTTACTACTTTTTAATACTTTTATTTACGGTAAATTGCGCTAGACAATTTTTGTGAATGAAGCACAATATACAATGAGCCTAATTTACATAGAAAGGAGGCGTGTTTGCGCCGAAAGAAATGACATTGACTTTATTTAAATTCAATTGCGGGTGGTTAGTGAATAAGACTTAGGTTTTTGTGCTGAAATACCACATGCAAAAGTGGGGCAACTGTTTAGTGAATCTGCCCCAATGACATATTTTAAGTACTCAAGATGCAGATAGAAACCAAGACACTCTACATCACTTTGATGTAACTTTCCTACAATGACGCAAAATTAAAATTAGGAAGTCATAATGCTTTTAGAATAAAGTAAAAATTACAAGAATAAAGTCGTAGTATTACGAGATTAAAGTCTAAATATTTTGAGAATTAAATCAAAATTACGAGAATAAAAAAATGTTTTGAGAATAAATAGTGTGGAAATTAACATCAAAGAGATGTGGTTGACAACAGCAAAGTGGAGCGTCTTGGGTCTGCATCTTGAGTATTTAAATGAAGTCATTGCCAGTCATTCCTTTCTGCGCAAAGTTGTCTTCTTTTTATGTAAATTAGGCTGATTGTAGATTGGATTCATTCACAAAAATTACATGCATTTCTTGCATCACTTTCATAAATCTCTATGAAGTTGAGAACTGATGCATTTGAAACCCAGTTTAACTAAAGCCCTCATAATTTCTCTAATTCAGTTCTGTAATAGTTAATACATTTTGGTGCCTTGACAAGGTTACAAACAACTTCCACGTTTGTCAGTATTTCCACATTATTTAAATTTTGAGAAGAAATGGAAAGAAATTGGTACTTTT
This sequence comes from Myxocyprinus asiaticus, assembly GCF_019703515.2. NCBI lineage: Eukaryota > Metazoa > Chordata > Actinopteri > Cypriniformes > Catostomidae > Myxocyprinus > Myxocyprinus asiaticus. Next base: position 43,648,289 of record NC_059365.1, read on the forward strand.
ATTCACCAAAGTGGCATTCAACTGATCACAATGTATAGTCAGGACATTAATAATGTGAAAAATTACAATTACAATTTGAAAAAAAAAAAAACAAACAAAAAAAAAAACAATTCTTAACTTCTTAAACTACTTCAAAGAGTTCTCATCAAAAAATCCTCCACATGCAGCAATGACAGCTTTGCAGATCCTTGTTATTCTAGCTGTCAGTTTGTCCAGATACTCAGGTGACATTTCACCCCACACTTCCTGTAGCATTTGCCATATATGTGGTTGTCTTGTCGGGCACTTCTCATGCACCTTACAGTCTATAACTCTCTTTTCCAATTATCTGTTGTCCAATGTCTGTGTTTCTTTGCCCACTCTAACCTTTTCTTTTTGTTTTTCTGTTTCAAAATTGTCTTTTTCTTTGCAATTCTTCCCATAAGGTCTGCACCCCTGAGTCTTCTCTTTACTGTTGTACATGAAACTGGTGTCAAGCGGGTAGAATTTAATGAAGCTGTCAGCTGAGGACATGTGAGGCGTCTATTTCTCAAACTAGAGACTCTGATGTACTTATCCTCTTGTTTAGTTGTACATCTGGACTTCTGTAGGGCTTTACTGGTTGTTTAGATCAGTGTTACTATCAGAAATAATAATTATTTATTTAGTTATTAATTAATATTTAAATTAATTAATTGAATCTAACTCATTAAAACCTCATATGGGACTCCAGTAAATGTAGTGTGCTACGTTTAGGAGTGGGTTTGGTTATTAGCAATAATTAATAATTATCAAAGACAATTATTAATTATTAAAATCAATAGAACATTGATTTTAATCAATGTTAGCTTTTCTAATCCTTTAAATCAACAATTATCAAAGATAATCGTTAATTGTTAACATCGATGAAACATTAATTAAAATTAACACTAGCTTATTGATTCTTCAAATTCAACAACCATCAAAGATAATTATCAATTATCAAAAATCAATAGAATATTAATAAGGATTAACATTGATGGGGCACCACCCTTGAATAAGGGACTAATAACCAGATAGTATAACAGTCTCAATATTAGATTGTTTTCTTAGGAAAGTCGACATCCGAAGAATATCGATTTTCGGGAAAAAAACAATGAATGAAGGCTTGTATCCGAGCACTGACATCCCGTCAGCATGACACAGGTGTATGCAAAACAAACCAAAACACTTCTCTTTGTAATATAACAAAGTTTATTTATGCAGTAATATCAATTAATAATTAATACATTGCAGTCAATAAACTTCCGACTTACAACTACAAACTAAACAGTGATATGATTAGATATGGAAATCAAAATAATCCTATAACACATAAGGTGTGTGTGTGACAGTGTGGGTGTGTGTGTGTGTAAGGAGGGATGCGCACAAAATGGCGGACGTGACTTTCATGGAGAGTGTGTCACACGAGACTTCCGGCCAGAGAATATGGCCGTGAATGTGGGTGGAGAGAAACCAGTCAATGGCGTCTACCAGTTACTGTGTGTATCTGCTTGTACGATAGCTTAGGGACAAAGCTGAGTTTATCACGAAGCTATCTACTAGCCAAAAATGTGTGCAAGAATGTTTGTGAGGCATCGTGTGCGCGCGCGTGTGTGTGTGTGTGTGTGTGTGTGTGTGTGGTTAGTATGAGAGAGAGAGAGAGAGAGAGAAAGAGAAAGAGAGAATTAAGATTTTGCGATCATGGGAGAGAAAGCAGCTGTTAGTTTATCACTCAGAGATGCGGTGGATGGCTCATAAACCGTCCCGCGTTCTTTTGATTCTTTAATGGATAAACTCAGTATGCCGGTCTCACCCGCGATGGCGGAAATGCACATCAGCCCAATGTGGTTGGACCACAATACAGCAAATAAAATTTGTGATAATTAATACCCTGAGTATTAATAATGAGCGGATATGGCGGTCCGTAAACTGTACAAACAATAACCTTGGTACATAGGGATAACACACTATAATATTCTATCTCTGCCCAGACATAAACCTCTTACTTGAATCGCATGAGGATGCAGAATGTGTGTTCATCCGTCCTTTAACTCAGACTCGGTTCCTCAGGGTTGGGTGATGACGGGAGACCGTTTCCTCGCTCTGTTTTTTTTTTCACTGAGTTTGTCAGATGCATATTTTGGCATTGCTTTCTCTGGGAAGGACACCTAGTGATGCTGCCTCAGGTGCCATTCACACAGGACAAATTCTTGCGTTAAAAACAGGAAAACGGAGCACAACTATGAACAAAATGCGGCAACAAACACCAACATCCAAGGTTGGGAGGGTTACTTTTGAAATTTATTCCACTACAGATTACAGAATACATGCTGTAAAATGTCATTTGTAACATATTCCGTTAGATTACTCAAGGTCAGTAACGTATTCTAAATACTTTAGATTACTTCTTCAGCACTGGTAGATTTTTTCACTTGTCTTGACTGTAAAAACTCTGCCAGTACAGTAAGACAAAATACACGTTAAAAATACATTCTCTGAAAAACCTAAATATCTTATGCAGTGTTGTTTCTAAAACAAGATAAATCAAACTGATCTTGTTTTAAGGATTTTTAGATATTTTTATTGGAAAACAATACAAAAATTATTATCAAGAATAAGATTTTTGCCGTAATATCAAAGGTCTTACAAGAAAAAAAGAAATTATGATCAACATGAATTTTCTTGATAAAAAAATATGATCGTGTCTGGTAACGTGCATGTAAAATGTCTATAAATAGCATTTTAGCTTAGCGTAAAGCTGACAATTTACACAAGGTTTATTTCTATTTCTTCTGCTCCAAACTTACTTCAAACTTACTTCTCTGTCTGCTCGTATGAATGTAACACATCATAAGAAAGTGTTTCACCGCTGTTCAAATGCACTTTGAATCACATCATTTATATGTATAAATGTTTTCCATCTGAAAGGACTAAATATTAAATGAAACAAATGACAATAAAATGCAAAGTAATCTCTTCAGTAATCAAAATACTTTTTGAATGTAACTGTATTCTAAATACCAATGATTTAAACTGTAACTGTAGTGGAATACAGTTACTTATATTTTGTATTTTAAATACGTAATCCCGTTACATGTATTCTGTTACTCCCCAACCCTGACAACATCCAACAGTTGTTGGTAGGGCTGTGTTGATACAATCAAATATCAATATATCACGATCATTGACATCCCTAGTTGCTGCCATTTGTTGGAATTCTTTGCATCTGTTTTCTGTTTGTTGGGTCTTAGAATGTTTGAGCAGTCTGGTATGATTTATGTGCATGTTTGGCTTCATTGGCAACCTCTTCCTTGTCAGTTATCTTCTTCAAAGGCAATCAACAAGAAGCAAAGATGCAAGTTTGTTGGTGATTGTTGGATCAGTGTGAACATGACAGATACACTGCCTGGCCAAAAAAAGGTCGCCATTTAAATCAGCAGATATTAGAGAGCCTATGATTGGATCATTATTGCAGTAATTAATATGTTTCAGATGGCAAAAAATTGTTTAATCCTAACTGATGCAGTGTATAGCTTCTCATTTTTTAAACAACCATGTCGGAAGACGTATCCTTTGTTTGTGGAAAAGATGTTACTGTGTTTCAGAAGGGGTAAATTATTGGACTGCATCAAGCAAAGAAAACAACTAAGGAATTTCTGAAATCACTGGAATTGGGTTAAGAACTGTCCAACGCATTATTAAAACATGGAAGGATAGTGGTGAACCATCAGCTTCGCAGAAGAAATGTGGTCAGAAAAAAATCTTGAATGATCATGATCAGAGATCACTAAAACACTTGGTGAAGTCACACCGTAAAAAATGTACAATAGAACACACAGCTATGTTTAATAGTGAAAGTAAGATTATTTCCACATGCATAATGCAATGAGAACTTACAGGATTGAGACTAAACAGCTGTGTGGCCACAAGAAAGCTACTTGTTAGTGAGGCTAATCGGAAAACAAGACTTCAATTTGCTAAGGAGCATAAAGATTGGACTTAAAAAGGTCATGTGGTCTGATGAGTCCATATTCAGAAGTCAGAGTAAGAAGGGAAGCAATTCACCCATCATGCATAATGCCCACTATACAAGCCTCTGGAGGCAGTGTTATTATCTGGGGTTGCTTCAGTTGGTCAGGTCTAGGCTCAGCAACGTTATGCGGCAATAAAAATGAAGTCAGTTGACTACCTGAATGTACTGAATGACCAGGTTATCCCATCAATGGATTTTGTCTTCCCCAATGGCACGGGCATATTCCAGGACAACAGTGCCAAGATTCATTGGGCTCAAATTGTGAAAGAGTGGTTCAGGGAGCATGAGGAATCATTTTCACGAATGGCCACCACAGAGTCCTGACCTTAACACCATTGAAAGTCTTTGGGATGTGCTGGAGAAGACTTTAAAGTGTGGTTCAACTCTCCCATCATCAATACAAGATCTTGACCAAAAAATAATGCAACTCTGAATGGAAATAAATGTTGTGACATTGTATAAGGTTGTCAAAACAATGTCATGATGAATGTGCAACATAATCAAAGCTAAAGGCGGTCCTATGAATTATTAGAGTATGCAACTTTTATTTTTTGGCCAGGCAGTGTATGTTTCTTAACATTCTAAATACGACAGCTAACTTCAGAATGTTTGAAGTGTTGGTGTTTTTTGCCGTTTGTTGGAGCAGTGTGAACTGCCCTTAAGGTGGTTTGCTGGTTTCAGCTGGCCACCAGACTGGTCCCCTCTGGTTATGTTGGTCTAGTTGAGTGGTTTAAGCAGGTCTTTTCAGCTGGGGATATAATCAATAAATGTGAATGTATATATGTAAATATGCTTATCCCACATGCAAGACAAAATGCAACTGTCAAACAAGTCCATCTGTCGAATGTTTGCATTGATCAACAATTTTTTTAAAGTAGCGGAAAGCAATAATGCATCCTGTGTGAAAGACCCCTTAAAATGTGTCCAAAACAAGGCACATTGAGTGTACACATCCAGAAAGCAAGGCACTTCCTGTTAAAATATACTTCTGTGCTACTCTAGCTCTAAAAACATGTAGTGCTTTACTGCAGATATTGTTGGCTCTTGCTTGACAAATTGGTTGTCATTGGTTGTTCCGATGTTGATCACACACCATTGCACTTGTGTATATGGCTGTGTGACAATAAATGTGATTTGATTTGATTTGATATTGCTTGTGATGTTCCTCATTCTTAAGTCGCTTTGGATAAAAGCATCTGCTAAATGATTAAATGTAAATGTTCTTTTGGAACAACCTTCACGTCTGGAGCGAGACTATGATGCCTTACAATGCTGTCAAGGTATCTAGCTCACTAGGTTTATGAGCAGAGCTAGAGAGAGAGAGGTGGAAGGATAGAAAACGGTAGAGGGGCACTGACAGAGCAATGAAAGAGAGGAAGTAGAGGAAAAAAGACTAATAATGCAGACAGAGAGAGAAATTTTCATCCCGATTCTGGTGACCCTGAGTGTCTCTGCCCTCCCCATCTATCTACTCCGAGAGACAGCCAGAAGAATATTAATATATTCAACACACACACTCCATCTGTGTGAGCATAAATGTGCATTTCAGGGTCAGGATTCAAGATAAGCGTGAGGGCATGTTTGAATGTCTCAGATTTTTTTTTCAGGAAAGTATGTCGCTCTGCTCCAAAACCTTGCTGCCAGCATAACCAGCTGAATTCTTCAGGCTGGGTATATTTGTTTTTCAGCATGCGGTTACATCTCAAGCATGGTCGGACGTTCTAGCCTTTGAAATAATTTCCTTTAGACTGTGAGCCCACACAGATATGCAAGCATAGAAAGAACAGAAAGCTGAGGCTTCAGTGGGCCTACCATCTGTGTACCTCAGCATAAATCGAGATTCATCTGAAGAGGCTATGTTTTTCCAGTCTTTAATTGTCCAGTTTTGGTGATCCTGTGCCCACTGCAGCCTCAGCTTTCTGTTCTAGGCTGACCCCAATGTGGTCTTCTGCTGTTGTAGCCCATCTGCTTCAAGGTTTGACATGTTGTGCATTCTGAGATGCTATTTTGCTCACTACAATTGTACAGAGTGGTTATCTGAGTTACTGTAGCCTTTCTGTCAGCTCGAACCAGTCTGGCCATTCTCTGTTGACTTCTTTCATCAACAATATACCCACATCTCCCACGCCACAGAGCCAAAACAATTGCAAACTCCAAGACACCAAATGGCAAACAGGACCATACGATGACGACAGTCACCACACCACGAAATCCCTCCGTCCGAGAATGCAGCTGCACCGTTCACAGCAACCACACCACAATATTTATTTGATATATAATGTTTTTTTAATTTTAACATAACTCACGCACTTTCACACTCACAGACACGCGCAAACAGGGGAGTTAGGGGCCGTTCACACTCAACTTGTTTTTGTGTGCATCTGCACTGTTTTTCAATAGTTTTTCTATGTAAACAGTGGTGGTGTGGTGGTGGTGTAGTGGACTAAAGCACTGAACTGGTAAGTGGAAGGTTGTTGGTTTAATCCCCACAGCCACCACCATTGTGACCTTGAGCAAGGCACTTAACTCCAGGTTGCTCCAGGGGGATTGTCCCTGTAATCAGGGCACTGTAAGTCACTTTGGATAAAAGCATCAGCCAAATGTAAAAATGTCAGCCAAATGCATAAATGTAAACACGCATTGGATGGACATTTTTGACCATTGTGTCACACTTCTCTGTTATTTCAGTGTCTTGTGCAGGACTGCCACATTTTTTAAACACACTGTGTCAAGTTGAAAAGAACTTCAATTTTAAAAAATGCATCTCGAGACACCTGTGTTCTGTTTATTAATAATAATAATAATAATAATAATAAAAATAATATGTTTAATTGATATAGTACTTTTCATGCAACAACAACCATAAATACATTAAAATGAACACTAAAAAAATACAGTATTCACAAACACAACAGTGTTCCAGAAGTCAAACGTATAGTCCGGAGTGAAAATGTCAGTTTGCACATGTCCAACCCAACCCGAAATGAGTAGTAGGGGAAAAATGACATAACCAGAGCAGCACCTCATGGAGCGGGGTGCACAAAGCAATGCGCATCAACCCGCATCTCCCATGCCACAGAGTCGAAATGAGTGCAAACTCCAGGACACCAAATTGTGAACGGAACATACTATGACAACAGGCACCATGGCACGAGAACCCATCGTCCGAGAACACAGCCACACCATCCACGCCGAGTGAGAGTCCGCAGCAGGCTGGTGGAGTGCAGCACACCCTGTGCACCAGCGGGAACCATAAAAAAGGTCGAAAGTCCATTGGAATTATATCCAAGAACGTCCATTTTATGAGGGTGTAAGATGAAAAGAAACGTACATTTAAGCAACTATAACAACAAGACGGAACAAAACAAAAGACAAACAAACAGCTCCGGTGTGAGTGGCAGCCAAACGCACACAGCTTACTCACACCTGAAGTCACACAGCAACTCCATGTGACTGTTACAATGTTACACATGATTCCAGATTGTTCTTCACCCAGCAAAGTTTCAGCACATCATAAACGGGATGCCAATGTTTTTTCTCTTCTGCTCTGGTGTGCTGAGGGGCCACTGTGCCTTGTTAAAACTGTGTATGTGTGCTGTTACTATACGGTTATGAATGTTGTCTATGATGCTTAAATAAAATACAGCCCACTGCAATACCTTTACTTGCTAGGAGAAAAATTATAAAGAGAGTGAGCGATTTCTGGTTCAGTTTGGACTTCAAATTTGACGGTACCGTTCAGGTCGGGTCGGGTCACACGGTCAGATGCATTGAACTCAGTGCCCTCTATAAAAGTAATCGGACCTCATAAGACCCCTTTGGGATGCTCTACATAGGTTGCACCAGACAAATAAAACTCCTCATTGGAGACTCAACTAGCAACGTTTATGTGTGTGTGTGTGTGTGTGTGTGTGTGTCCCTGCGTGTGTTTATGAGGACTTTTTTTAGGTTACAAACTGGTAATTACAAGGATATTATGCTATAAATGTGGTTTATGAGGTTCATAATTAAAATAGCTTAAAAAACATACTGAACAATGTTTTTTTGAAAATGTAAAAATGCAGAACGTTTTTTTTTTGTGAGGGTTAGGTTTAGGGGTAGGGTTAGGGGATAGAATCTATAGTGCGTACAGTATAAAAATCATTATGTCTATGGAAAGTCCTCATAAGGATAGCCACACCAACATGTGTGTGTGTGTGTGTGTGTGTGTGTTAATACAATACAAGATAAAACTTTAAGAGACCTAGACACTTACACTGTGTCCTAACGTGATAAGCAAAAACGTTTTTTTTTTTTGTGTGTGTGTGTGTGACCACAACACATGACAAGTGGCAGGACATTTTGTTTGTAACTTGCTTTGTTCTTCTGTCATGTTGCGCTGCTTCATTGTACATCTAATATGTTCTGACTGGCTGTGATTGTGTTGTGTCACACAGCAACTTCATTTTCGCTTCTAATGTGGACAGACATTTTACCACTTTTTAGTGTAATAAGATTACAAAGTAACTAGTTACTGTAATTCAATTACTTTTTAGAGCAAAAGAAGTGTAATGCATTACATTTTAAATTCTTGTAATTTAAAGTTACTGACCTTAAAGTAAGCTAATTACTTTTAAGTACATTACTTGGGCTAATATATGGAAATATGACATTATTTTGAATTCATTGAGCAGAAAATCAAAAACATTTCTTCTGAACTATTTAAGAAATTAACTTAAAGTACTTAGTAATGTGATTACTTTTTGATGAATAAGTGAGTAGTGTAATCTGATTAAAATTTTAGAGAAGTAATGAGTGGAACGTGCACATGGAAAACTTCTCGGTTATTGATGTAACCTCCGTTCCCTGATGGAGGGAAGGAGACGTTGTGTCGATGTAGTGACACTAGGGGTTCGCTCTTGAGAGCACCAATCACCACTTATTCAGAAAAGGCCAATGAGAATTGGCAAGTGGAATTTGCATGCCACTTTCTGCCCCAGACATACGTGTATAAAAGGAGATGGCGTGCACCACTCATTCAGATTTGTGCTGAGGAGCCGAGAGAGAGTCCCGGCCATGTCAGCAGTCGGTTCAGTGCTGTGGCAGGAGCGACACAAAGGAAGACACAGGGTTCTCCGATAGGGAAACCGAATGGTGGAAATACATCATACGGGATTAACGAGGGGGGAATCACCACGTATGGAGCACTGAGCCCAAGTACACGGGCTCACCTGAAAAGGGCCATACCACGAGTACCGGGCCTGGCAGCATTACTCCTCCGCCGAGTTTGTCACCAGACAGTGCTTAAGAAATTGAGAAGGTGTCCAGTGTTCACCAATTGGGGGGAACAGTTATGGACAAGACAGCACAAATTATCACCTCGAGAGGGGAAAGGCGCTAATGCAAGCGATACACCTAACCAGCTGCTTGACCTTTACCTGTTGGTACCCAGTAACACTCGGGCCAAAACCGGTTCTATGCGGAGGGTGTAGCCCAACCCGCTGCTCTGCATATGTCTGTTAGAGAGGCGCCATTCGCCAGTGCCCAGGAGGACACAACACCTCTGGTGGAGTGCGCCCAAACTCCCAAGGGGCACGGCAGATCTTGAGATTGGTAAGCAAAAGATATGGCATCCACAATCCAATGGGCCAGCCTCTGTTTGGAGACAACCTTCCCCTTCTGCTGTCCTCCAAAACAGACAAAGAGCTGCTCCGAGCACCTAAAGCTCTCCGTGCGTTCCAGATAGATGTGCAGGGCATGAACTGGACACAACAATGATAAGGTCGGGTCTTCCTCCTCTGAAGGGAGCGCTTGCAGGTTCACCACCTTGTCCCGAAAGGGAGTAGTGAGAATTTTGGGAACGTAACCGGGCCAGGGTCTCAAGATCACATGAGAGTGTCCTGGTCCGGGTCAACTGGGAAAAGAGCAAGCTCCTCCCGGTTCAGAGCATCTCTTTTCTCAGTTTGGAACTGGACTCTTTGATGACGTGCCTTACGAACGAGCGCGCCCAGTCAGTGCTGGCCTGTTTGAAGGCGTTCAAACAGAAAACAGCGGTTCCACTGAAACTTTTTCAGAGGCTCCTGGGACATATGGCATCCTCGGCGGTAGCCACCCCACTCAGGTTAATGCATATGAGACCGCTTCAGCACTGGCTTCAGACTCGAGTCCCGAGATGGGCATGGCACCACGGGACATATCGCATGGTCATCACGCCGGTCTGTCACCATTTTTTCAGCCCTTGGACCGACCTCTCATTTCTATGGGCAGGTGTTCCTCTAGAACTGGTCTCCAGGTGCATCGTGGTCACGACAGACGCCTCCAAAATGGGCTGGGGTGCTGTTTGCAACGGGCACACAGTCGCCGGCCTGTGGATGGGTGCGCGACTACATTGGCACATCAACTGCCTCGAGTTGTTGGCAATTCTGCCCGCCCCGTGGAGGTTTCGGCCGTTGATCCAGGGCAAGCACGTGTTAGTTCGGACAGACAACACAGCAACGGTAGCATATGTCAACTGCCAAGGCGGTCTGCGCTCTCGTTGTATGTCACAACTCGCCCGCCATCTCCTCCTCTGGAGTCAGCAGCACTTCAAGTCGCTGCGAGCCACTCACATCCCGGGCAACCTCAGCACTACAGCGGATGCGCTGTCACAGCAGGTTACCCTCAGGGGAGAGTGGAGACTCCACCCTCAGGTGGTCCAGCTGATTTTGAGTCGATTCGAATGGGCACAGGTGGACCTGTTTGCCTCCCAAGAATCCTCCCACTGCCCGCTCTGGTACGCCCTCACCGAGGCTCCCCTCAGCATAGATGCACTGGCACACAGCAGGCCCCCTGGCCTAGGCAAATATGTGTTTCCCCCAGAGAGCCTACTTGCACAGACCCTGTGCAAGGTCAGGGAGGACGAGGAGCAGGTCAACCTGGTAGCACCCTACTGGCCCACCCAGACATGGTTCTCGGACCTCACACTCCTTGCGACAGCTCCCCCCTGGTGAATTCCCCTGAGGAAGGACCTTCTTTCTCAGGGACAGGGCACCCTCTGGCACTCGTGACCAGACCTCTGGAATCTCCATGTCTGGCCCCTGGACAGGACGCGGACCTGCGGTGGTAGACACAATAACTCAGGCTAGGACCCCCTCTACGAGGTGCCTGTATGCCTTTAAGTGGCGTCTGTTCCCTAAGTGGTGTTCTTCCCGACGGGAAGACCCCCAGAGATGCGCAGTCGGATCAGTGCTTTCCTTCCTGCAGGAGAGGTTGGAAGGGAGGCTGTCCCCTTCCACCTTGAAGGTGTACATTGCCGCCATAGCAGCACACCATGACGCAGTCGACAGTAAGTCCTTAGGGAAGCACGACCTGATCATCAGATTCCTAAGAGGTGCCAGGAGGCTGAATCCCTCCAGACCGCACCTCATTCCCTCATGGGACCTCTCTGTAGTTCTTCAGGGTCTACAGAGAGCCCCCTTTGAGCCTTTGCAGTCAGCCGAACTTGAGGCACTCTCCTTGAAGACTGCCCTCCTGACTGCGCTCACTTCCATCAAGAGGGTAGGAGACCTGCAAGCGTTCTCTGTCAGCGAAACATGCCTGGAGTTTGGTCCGAGTTACTCTCACGTGATCCTGAGACCCCGACCGGGCTATGTGCCCAAGGTTCCCACCACCCCTTTTAGGGACCAGGTGGTAAAACTTAAGCGCTGCCCCAGGAGGAGGTAGACCCAGCCCTGTCGTTGCTGTGTCCGGTGCACGCTTTACGCATCTATTTGGATCGCATGCAGAGCTTTAGGATCTCTGAGCAGCTCTTTGTCTGCTTTGGTGCACAGCGGAAAGGAAGCACTGTCTCCAAGTAGAGGATCGCCCACTGGCTCATTGACGCCATAACTATGGCATATCACGCCCAGGACATGCCGCCCCCGGTTGGGCTACGAGCTCATTCTACCAGGGGTGTAGCGGCTTTGTTCCCTAGTTGACTTCCTCTGAGCCCTGTGGCAGTCGAGTTTTCGGAGAGACTCGCTGCTGACCCAGTACACGTGCTAACTAAGAGTCCTGTTCTGGGGTAGGTGCTCCGCATGTGGCGGTTCCCTATAAGGCTAACCCCATGCACTATATATCTTCTGCTAATTCGTTTCCCTGTTGGCAAACTGCGTCTTCCTTGGGCAGAGCCCCTCTTCCCCAGTCTCCATGTTTGTAGTAACTCCTCCCCCGTTGGGTAGGATCTACCTTGAAGACTCTCCACATGGTTGGAAAGACCATATGACATATTCTTCCACTTAAATATCCCCCCCTCTCTTTGGGCGAGGTGTGGTCTCCGCGGTGTCTTCCCCTTGGGAGGGATACCCCCCGACTAGACCTGGTGGCCCAGTCGGATAATCCCCCTTCTTTTTTAGGGAGTGGAAAAAGAGAAGGGGAAAAGACACAACTGGGTTAAGCCTGTCTCTATCTTTTGAATAGTTGACTTGTCCCCAAAGGGCCGTTCAACACTCATAACTATGTTGCGGGAGGTTACATGTCGACCTGGTGTGCTGGCTATGAGGCACACAGTAGTCTGCCCACCACACACCGCCAGTTCACGTAACACAGATCAGCCAATTGTGGCGTTTCATATAGGGACCCCTAGTGTCACTACATTGACACAACGTCGAGTGAGTGACAGATAGGGAATGTCATGGTTACTTGTGTAACCTCCGTTCCCTGATGGAGGGAACAAGACGTTGTGTCCATCCTGCCACAACGCTGAACTACCCGCTGAAATGGCTGGACCTTATATTGGCTCCTCTGCATAAAACCCAAATGAGTGGTTGCATACTAGCTCCTTTTATACCTGTATGTCCAGGGGAGTGGCATGCAAATACCACTCGCCAATTTTCATTGGCCTTTTATCAAAGACCAGAGGTGTCTCGGCTCCCAAGAGTGACCCCTAGTGTCACTACATTGACACAACATCTCGTTCCCTCCATCAGGGAACGGAGGTTACACAAGTAACCATGATGTTTTCATTCTTTATATGCCAAGTAAAAATAACAGTGAAAGAAATAAAGACTCTAAGAAAAAGTAACTGTTATAGTGGTTTGGCACTATTTGGATGCAGAGTGATCCTAAAAGTAAATTGACAATATATAGGAAATTTGTACATGTATGTGGTGTAATAATTAATACAATTAAAGTGCAGGTTATAAAAGAAGATAAGAAAAATTGGTTGTAAATAAATAAAAATAACTGCATTTCTTTAGGAAGATCATATTAATTGAACAAATAAAATTGTCCAAAAATAAAAATTGTCACAAATATTGATACAGTGATACATTTTTCCTAAAGATAGGGTTTGTTGTATTATAAGAAAAATCATGGCAGCCACTCCTGTGGACATATTAGGATTAAAATATTAATTGTGTAAAGACCTTATAGATGAGCTTTCAAGCAAATGGAATAGGATAGAAAAAATGAGAGAAACAGAAAAATTAATACGAGACACAGATAAATTGGTGAGAAATAGAAGTAGACTATTAGACAGTAGGGAGAGAAAGAGTGAAAAGTAGTCATCATTTGATGGAGGAAGGTGGGCACAAGGAAGAGAAAAAGGCTACAAATAAGACTCCTGTTAATGTGTTAGGGAGAGATGCATTATGTAAATTAGGAATGTTTTTAGGAATTTAATTAATAATAGGAGGGCTATTGTTTTGTTGTGTACTTCCTTTATTGAGGTCACTAATTATATTTTGTAACTTGAGTATGAAAAGTAAACCATAAATGTGAAAACTTCACATTCATTTGTCTGTTTTATGTTCTGTCTGGTCCAGTTTATGAGAGAATACAATTTTTAACAATATTAAATTAAACACTATAAAGTCTCGATATCTAAATGTAAGAACTCATGATTATTTTTTAAGTTTTTGATTTTCTATGTGTTTAAAAATGTCTGGAGAACAAATTTACATGTGAGTTGCAACCAACAAAACTATGGTAGGTAGAGTTTATTATTTTTGTTAGGGACTGTCTGGTGGAGAGATTGAGTGAGACCTGTTAGAGCCCTGAATAAACAGGGACCTATGACCCCATGTTCTGTAAGGAGAGTGAGCGGGAGGGGTTATACCCCTTACTGTCTAAGGATGGTGTCTGCAGACTTTGAATGGGAGAACTCATCTCTCTTGGTGTCTCCACTCAGACAGAGGCACCCCGAATTTAGAGATAGATAGCAGATTGTTTTAGTTAAGATTATATATATTTTCTTTTATTATATACACAGTGTAGGCATTGGATGATCATGGGCACACTGAGAAGATGCCTTTGAGAATAAAATTAAAAGAAAGAACATTAAGAATAATTTGGATCATTTCATGTTCTCTGTTTTTTTTTTTAAATTTTTGTTTTTTTTTCATTTTGCTGAAGTTGTGCTCTTAATATCTGTTCTCATGATCTTTATGTGTGACAACCTTACCAACATTGTGATGCATTTTCTTGGGTTTGTTCTGTGACCAATTATGCCAGATAAAATAGAAAATAAAGTCCCAACCTCCAATAAGGAGGCAGAACTATGCAAACGTTGTAAACAGGTTTGCTCAGATGCTCTGATATCTAACAAAATAGAAGTTTACTCGCGCTAGAAGTTCTGATTTGAAGATTTAAGAAATATCTTGGACCTATTTGATTGTAAAAAATATTGATAATGCTAAGGAAAAAATTGGTAAAAAATTGGTAATTGGTAGTAAGTGAAACCCATGAAGAAACATGCATCTGAAACAAACTCATGCATCTAGTCTTTGATACTAACTATGTTTTATTTCTGTTATCATCATTATGTGTATGTTGTTTCATTAACTCAGTCTGGAACCATTCTCTCACCATTGCAGATGGCTAGGCCAGATGATTTATTGAGACTGATAATATTGCAGGAGGAAGCCGGAGAAAAAAGACTGAGAATGATGTGGGCTTTTATACGATTGATTCTCCTGCTTACATGAATGCTGATAATCAATACTGATTTAACATTTCATATGTGGATTCAAATCTTTCAGGATAAGTTGATTTCAGTCTTATACCATCAATGGGGTGTATAATTTACCAGACTGCCATCAATGGGTTGAATACCCAGGTCTAAATTGTTCTGAGGGTCTAAATTTAAATCCAGCATCTAACCGCTGAGTTACTGATGTGAAGGTTAAATATTATAAACTTGATGGCAAAGTTAGAGTTACCTATTGGATTGGTTACTCCCCAAATTTTCCAGAGAGCACCCTCACTTTAAAGAAAAAGGTTAGTGGGTGATACAGAGTTGATTGAGTGTCTTTTTCTAGTAAACTATTTCTATTTTGAGATTAATCCATGAAAGTATCACTTTAGAGGCCTACAGTTTCTGCACTGTGAATTTTGGTTTTGCCATTTAACTGAATCATTTGTCAAGAAATGCTGAGATGTATAAAAGAATAATAACTGAAAAATCTTATTGTTAAATGATGCTGAAACAGTAGATATTAAAAAAAGAGAGAATGACGGGAAAAAGAAAGTTGTATTAAATGTAAAGAGAATGTTGGGGAAAGAAAGGCAAAGTTTGTGTTTTATTAAAGATTTGATATTTTTTGTTTTAGGGATCATTTGGGAAATCATGCAGGATAAGCAGTTGTGAAAAAAGACAGAGAATCTTGTTCTGCTCAACTAACAGAATTAAAAGCTCTTACTGCTGCATGTCAGTTAGCTAAAAGACAAACAGTTAACATTTTCACTGACTTGACTTATGCTCATTGTGTTTGACACCTATTCGGAGCAATATGGAAACAAAGAGGTTTTAGAAAAAGTGATGGAAGCCTAATTTAACATGCAGAACAGATTGAGCAGTTGATTTCTGCAATGATGTTACCCAAAAGATTGGCTATCATTAAATGTCAAACCCACAAAAAGGGCAATGACTTTGTCATTAAGGGAAATAATGCTGTAGAGTTAGAAGCCAAGAAGGCTTCTGGCTGTCAATTGAAGTATTATTGAATCACAACCACAATAGGATGATATAATTCAAATTCAAAATAAAGGTCCATATGAACATACTACATGGGAAAATAGGGGTGCAAAGAAAATTCACAAGGTATATGGCATTCTCATGAAGGACAGATTGTTGCATCAACTACATTTCTCAACGTTTTTATTTACGATGCGCATGGTTTGACCATTGCGCGAGGGGGGAAGTGATAAGGAAAATTAAATAGCAGTGATACTGGTCTCCATACTTATATGCAATGATAGACGATTTTCTGTCCACATGTGAAGTCTGTACTCAAAACAAGGTCAGAAAAGAAATAAAAACACCTATAGGTCACATTCCAGTGCCAGAAGGACCATTCAAGCATTTGGTTATGTATTATGTGGACATGATAATGAAAAAGTGCATGGAAAGCATTATATGCTTGTAGTAATATGCAGACTTAGCAGATGGCTGGAAGCAGTGCCATCAGCAGATCAGGGGTCAAGAACACTAATCAAATTTATAACAAGAGAGATAATACCTAGATTTGGAATACAAAAGGTTCTACAATTTTTGATGTACGTTGTTTGAATGGACAAAGTAGGGAATGAGTAGATTGAAAGTTCTGGAAGAAGTTTTCTTGAAGATGATTTAAGATGTGAAAGTTTGAAAGCAGTAAATATAATGAATTATTATAATTATCACAGTTTTTACTGTTGAAGAGTAACTTAAATATATTATTGTGAGATGTAAAATGAAAAAGAAGGAGTGACTGTAATGACAGTGGAGACAGTGTGGGGGAGTGGAGTGTCCCCCTCCGAGTTCCTCCCTCACCCAGCACTCTTTCACACTCTCAGTCTAAGTTTGATAAGTGTCTGCTTGGAACAGAAACACAAAAGCAGATGTTGAAGTGTGTGCTAAAGGCACATCTCTAAATTGCTTTCTTTTCTTTTCTTTTCTTTTTATATGTAAAATGATGTGATTTGGCAATGATGTTAGATACAGTGATATGAAGGAGAGGTTCAAACAGCTTTCCTCATCATGATTAATGATTTTATATATTCAGAGGGCAATTTGAAGTTGTGTTTATACTAAAGATAAAAGATTCAGTTGAACGTTCATCTGAAAGAATAAATGTACATTCAAAAACTATCTAGAGACTATTATTGAATTAAGGTGATGTTTTTTCATTAAGCTTCCTAGAAGTTTGATAGAGGCTACCCTTTATTTTGTTTTGTTTTGATGTTAGTCCCCACCATGATACATGGTCTTTTGTGATGTTTGCAAAAGGAGCAGAAATACAACCTGTATGAACATTTATGATCTGTAAATGAGTTCAATTGTAGCATTCTTACTTTTACTTTTAATTTGGACAATTTTAATAGATTGTTGAATTTTGAATAATGCTTTGTGAATTTAACTATGTTTTGAACTGTCTCCATATTTAATCAGTTGTAGATGGTTCTATTGGCTGTGACGGTTCTCAGGTGATACTCCTGAAACAGCAGAAAATATCTGTTTACTGATACCAAATTATTAAGGATTGGCTAATAGGACTGAGCGGTATCAAGACCAGTGGCAAGAGGTGATGGCCCAATGATGGGTAAGACTCTCCAATGGCAAGAAGTGGGGGCAACCTAAGGCAGGGCATCACCGTCCTGGAAGGGGTGATATGGGTTTAAGGAAGTGGATGGATGCTTTTATGTCGGAAGCATCAAAAGGGAGGTATAGAAGAAACCTGCCCGAAAACTGTGTGTTCCACTCGACCCAGCTGCATTTTAATAACCGCTTTAATAAAATATTTTATTACAGTGTTAAATACCAAGCATTCTGTCACTGTGCCATCAGGGGATCATACCCTGTGTGGAAGATTAATTATAGAATTTGGGGGTAAAGTTTTGAGAACTGTTGCAGACAAACGAGTGCCTGATTTATTAAAGAAGTATTAAAAAAACCTGGGAATATTTGTATGATGAAGAATTAAGATTGAAAGATGATTTATTTACTTATGCTTTTATTGAACTCATGTACATTTTAATATTAATGAAGAATGGAAAAAGAAGACATGGTGGTGACTAAAGATTAACATTGCTTGTCTTGTTCATTTATAACCATTTAAATAGAATTGTTTAAGAAATGGGGTGCACGATTGGCTGAAATTAATATAATGATTGGAATATCAATCCTTGTGGGAGGAATAATATTCTGTTGTGTGTTACCATTAGTAAAATCATTCTTGATCCAAGCAACAGTGAAGCAGATGACACTGATCAATGTGGATGATCCAATGCAATGCAATTACAACTACCCTGGATGGACAGAAAGACCAAATTGGGAGGAAATTGACTCCTCCAATGAATATATATGATGAAATTAATGATGAGCCATGCCCCGGGATGAAAGTGCTAGCCTAACCTCTCCCCGGAGGTGACCCTCTATGATGCGCAAAGTATCTGGGTTGAAGATATCTACACTACAAAAGAGAACTCTTAATATGATAATGAATATTTGTTTTATGTACTCTACATAACTGTGACAACCACAGGCAAGGCTGAACCAACTGCACGCTCATGATTACAGTATAACATGCTTATAGGTTTCATTTATTTAATGAAGATATAAGGAGACAGAATATTTTTACGCCATTCTTAATCAAACTTGAATAGTGACGTTTGGTTCTGCAAATCTTCACCGGAGTTCGGTTGCATAATCTGGTCATTGGTAAAGAAGCTGTGTGACTTAACTTACTAGATAGCATAGCTGAGGCGACTGTATTATGAAACTGCACTCTAAATAAAGAAAGTGAAGGTGTGACTTCTGAAAGTCACAGAGGGGGGATATGTGGAATATTTTTATCAAGTTAAATATAAATTAATCAAGTATAATCAATGTGAATATAGACATTTTATTCTACAATTATTTCTGATGGTATAGCATGTATTTTACTGTGTGTTTGTGTGTAGAGGCCTGTGGGAAGGAGGCCACTCAAAATGGAATGTGTGATCACATATGGTACTCATATATGGTAAACTTGAGTCTCATGTTTTGACACTAGAGAAAATATAGGATAAGGCCACGTAAAGAGGTTCCAGATAGAGAGGGGCCTCTCAAATGGTTTCATGTTCTCTAACAGACTGAAGAAACAGAACAAAATGTATGGGGTGTATTGGTCACGTCCTAGGTGAATATGTGTATATAGGCCTGTTTGAATACAGAAAATCAGTTGTGCTGGGAGCAACTCGGCTTTGCTATCTCTGATAATAAAGTCTAACTTCTGGCATCAAAACCCCAAGACTTCAAGAGTGATGTTTCACAGACGTGGCAGAAGCCACAACATGGAGTGCTTCCTGTTTCCAGTCTTGCCTCAACCTTCTTGAACCCATCTCTCTCCCTCCTGTAAGCACCACGACTATCCTCACTGTGAAGGAGATGTCGATCCTGCCACATTATTATTTGGATCTCCAGGAGGCATTCAGCAAATCAAAGGCTACGCAACTTCCTCATCACCGTTCCTGTGACTGTGCCATTGACTTTCTGCTGGGCACCTCTCCTCCACGAAGACGAATATACCCCTTATCTGCACCTGAAACTAAAGCTATGGAGGAGTACATATCGGAGTCCCTAGAAAAAGGGTTAATTAGACCATCCACTTCTCCTGCTTCTGCTGGTTTCTTCTTTGTAGGAAAGAAGGACGTGGGCCTTCGTCCATGCATTGACTACCGAGGTATGAACACAGTCACCATCAAATGTTGCTATCCTCTCGCTCTGGTACCAGCAGCATTAGAGCAGTTTTGATGCGCCACAATATTCTCCAAACTGGATCTTCGTAAAGCTTACAATTTAATCCGCATTCGGGAGGGGGATGAATGGAAGACTGCCTTTTCTACACACACTGGCCACTATGAATACCAGGTGATGCCTTTCAGACTTTCCAACAGTCCATCTGTCTTTCAAGCCTATGTAAATGACATTTTTCACGATCTTATTGGCAAATGGGTTATTGTCTAAGGGTTATTGATGACATTCTGATATACTCTTCTTCCCTTGATGAACATGTTCAACACATCAGAGTGGTGCTCAACTGTCTCATTCAACATCAACTGTATGCCAGTGTAGGGCTTTACTGGTTGTTTAGATCAGTGTCACTACCAGAAATAATTGATAATTATTTCTTAAGTTATTAATTAATATTTAAATTAATTAATTGAATCTTAACTCATTAAAACCTCATATGGGGCTCCAGTAAATGTAGTGCGCTACGTTTAGGAGCGGGTTTGGTTATTAGCAATAATTAATAATTAACAAAGACAATTCTTAATTATTAAAATCAATAGAACATTGATGAGAATCAATGTTAGCTTTTCTAATCCTTTAAATCAACAATTATTAAAGATAATCGTTAATTGTTAACATCAATGAAACATTAATTAAAATTAACACTAGCTTATTGATCATTCAAATTCAACAATCATCAAAGATAATTATCAATTATCAAAAATCAATTGAATATTAATAAGAATTAACATTGACAGGGAACCACCCTGGAATCAGGGACTAATAACCAGATAGTATAACAGCCTCAATGTTAGATTGTTTTCTTAGGAAAATCAACATCTGAAGTTTATTTATGCAGTAATATCAATTAATAATTAATACAATGCAGTCAATAAACTTCTGACTTACAACTACAAACTAAACAGTGATATGATTAGATATGGAAATCAAAATAATCCTATAACACATGAGGGTGTGTGTGTGTGTGTGTGTGTGTGAGAGAGCGTGTGTGTGTGTGTAAGGAGGGACACGCACAAAATGGCGGACATGACTCTCATGGAGAGTATGTCACGCGAGACTTGGCCGCGAATGTGGGCGGAGAGAAACCAGTCAATGGCGTCTACCAGTTACCGCGTGTATCTGTGCTAATTACCGTGTTTCCCCCACCTTTCATTTCCTTACTCAAACCCGTGGCGCCTCAGAGAGAGGAGGGCTCTCAAGACCCCTAGAGACCCCTTCCATTCCTCATTGATGGAGAGAAGGTCTTTCGGGTACACAAGCTCCTGGATTCTCGACGCCGGGGTTGGACTCTCCAATACTTGGTTAACTGGGTGGGCTACGGCCCTGAGGAGTGTTCCCGGACGAATTCAGAGGATATTCTGGATCCTGCTCTCATCTCTGAATTCCACCACGATTTCCCTAATCGTCCCACTCCCAGAGGTTGTGGTAGACCCCGAAGCAGACAACCTCCTCGCGTCAGGAGCTGCTCGTGGGGAGGGTCTCTGTTACACTGGCAGCACCTGCTATCTCTCCTGAACGCCGCCAGAGGTCGCCATCTCCAGAGTACTAACCCTTCCTTCACGAACTACATTTCCCATAACCCTCTGCTCAGACTGATTACTCACCCACCTGTTTCATATTATCTCTGTCTATTAAAGTTTCCTGTTTACACGCATTCGGTGCGAAGTCTTGTTCTGCCTAGTCTGCAATTCTGAGCGTTATTTACCATTACTGTTTTCCCTGTGTTTTGACTCTGGCCTGTTCATCGTATTTCCCAGCCTGCTTGTGAGTTTTTGGACCTATTGCCTGTTTCCTGGATTACCCCTCTGTCTCTTGGATTTACTTGGTTTTCCTTTCTTGGACTGTCTTCCTGTGTACCGAACCCTTGCCTGCTTTTTGTTTACCCTTTGTTTTGCTACTTTGTTGTACTGTTTATACTTTTATTAAACTGCGTATGGATCTTAACATTACTGCCCCGGTGTCTTTGCTACAGGCGCGACCATACTTGACAGCTTGTACCATGGAAAAAAGCAATGCAGACACTTATAAATGAATATGTTTCAGGTAATTCCTTTGCCTCTAATTAGTTGGAATGGTTGGAAAAAAGGAAATAAAGTTTGTACAACTAATACAGCAATGATGAATCATAATTTTTTTCATTTATGTAATTTATCTTTTATAATAACACTGTACATTTGAATATCTACAATGAAAATGCATGATAGTGTTAATTATAAAGCGCTGTTGTTGATTAATACCAGCTGCATTTAAAAGCGTGACCTTGTAAACATGTCACAGGTGACAAAAGAGTTCCAGTGTTCAGTGCATCACCACCTTTGCCAGTACCTGAATTCATGTTCATGATATACAAATTCATGACATAGGGAGCTAGGGAGTTGATTAAGATACAGGGATAGATTAAAGCAATATTACATGAGCAAGAGTGCTGTATGGTCCTATATCAGCACGGCTGTGATTTGGCTGCAGGTACTCACAGCCTTGCTGATAGGACATGCAGCATGATTGCGAGTGTGATATTGCTTTTATTTTACAGTTCAACAAACAAGTAATTTGAAAAATTAGATAAAACTAAAACTAACTTGTTTATTGAAACTACTTTCTTATGCAACGGATCAGGATGTGCCATTGCTAGTTCAAAAGATGTGCACAAACCTCTGTAACTGATTCAAAAATGTCACTTTAGAACTAGTGACAACTGCTTGGGCTGTTTCAAGTGTTTGGAGAAACAAGTGTGTGTGTGTGTGTGTGTGTGTATGTGTGTGTGTGTGTGTGTGTGTGTGTATGTGTGTGTTTTTGAGAGAGCGAGATTGAACGTGTGCAATTACCTGTGCCTGTCGCAACTCTCTAGCAGAGGTGAACAGTAAAGCTATAGCTGAAATTGCAACAGATCTAAGCGGAAGAAAAAGAGTAGAATATTTTTTTGCTCAGAAATAAAGCTGGCTCCTTCCCAAGGGTCTTTCTCAGATGTGTATAAATTATTAATCACTGTACACTAAAACAATAATATAAGGCACCAAATCCCAAACATAGAAACACAGATCTAAAAAAAAAGAAAAAAAAATTAAAAAACTCTAACTGAGATGAAAAGATCAAAGCATTTGGGGAGAGAAAAAAAAAAAAAACTAAAACTAAACCAGAATCAAAACTCATTCAATATTCCACTTTCTGAATCAATTCCTTATTTTTACCAAGTAAAAGAAAGTTAAAGACACACTCTCTATCTCTCTTTCGGTACTTCATACTTTTCGGTAAATATGATGTGTGTAATGTTTTTAAAGCTAAAATACTTTCTAGAACCCCAGTTTAATACGAAGAGACAACATTAATCCCTCAAAACATGTTAACATTGTTGTTCTGTGGTGCTATCAAAACATTGCTCTGTTTGTTTGAGCATCCCGACACAGCAACATTGACTTAGGGGTGGGAATATCTGTTTGGGGACTATTAAAAAAACCTGTTCGACATCAGTTATTTTTGCAATTCCATTTGGTGACACTGGATAATCGAATTAACTTTAAGCTCAATTTAATTATCTCAGATGGTTCGCAACATGAGGTGTCTCTTATTATGTTAGTGTGCTTTAAAAATAATCATCATAAAAGTGTCTCTGTGGTGGGATTCATAGAGCACACATAATTATAAGCTCCATATATATAATGAGAGGTCCACTAATGATCCCATCAAACCGCAGGAAATGCATTAGAAAGGAAATCACACTATCCTTCCTGTGACCCTAGTAGACCACTCCACAGACATGGACATATGAACATATCTCCTGTATGAATGCACAGTGATTTATTACAACCGTAATAAATATTATTCATCAGAGCTGGCAGGTGGATCAGGGAGAGAGAAATAGATAGTACAGGTCTTTTCGTCGGGCACTGAAGGCTTTTTTACGTATACGGAAGGTGATGCACTTAAAGAGATGGGAGCTATCGATCCAAGATATCACCAGAGAGAAACATCAATATAAAGCACTCTACACACTCAATATGAAGGACAGTATGAATGTGTGGTTTGTATGACCCACCTCTATACACAATTCATATAAAGCAAGGGCAATACTTTCTATTCAGTGGTTGTGTGTGTTTAATGTTTATATGCATCTAACTAATATTGGTTTCAAAACTTCTATGAGGAATAGGAATAGGAAGGAATAGTTCCATTAAAAAATAAAGATCTATGCCCTCATACAACCTAAACATACAGTGACAAGAAACTGAACAGGTCCCAAAAGGTTAAACAATTACCAAAAACACACTATTAATGTAGTCCAAAATGACTCATGCACAACATTCCAAGTCTTTATGATAGTTTAAAGGAATGTTCCAGGTTCAATACAAGTTAAGTTCAATCGACAACATTTGTGACAAAATGTTGATTACAACAAAAATAATGTAATAAAATAAAAGCAAAAATCATACTGTAGTTACAGTAAGGCACTTACATTGATGAGCCAAAACATTATGACCACTCACAGGTAAAGAGAATAACATTGATCATCTTCTAACAAGGCCACATGTCAAGGTCTGGGTAGATTAGATGGTAAGACAACCAGTTCTCGTAGTCAATGTGTTGAATGCAGGAGAAATGGGCAGGAGTAAAGACCTGAGCGACTTTGACAAGGGCCAAATTGTTATGGCCAGACGACTGGGTCAGAGCATCTCTGAAATGGCAAGGCTTGTGGGGTGCTCCTGGTCAGCAGTGGTGAGTACCTACCAACAGTGGTCAGAGGAGTGACAAACCACAATCCGGTGACAGGGTGTTGGGTGCCCAAGGCTCATCGATGTGTGAGGGCAACGAAGGCTGTCCCATCTGGTCCGAACTGACAGAAGGTCTACAGTGGCACAAGTCACAGAATATTTTAATGATGGTTACGGGAGGAATGTGTCACAACACTCAGTGCGTCACACCCTGCTGCGTATGGGGCTGCGTAGCTGCAGACCGGTCAGAGTCCCCATGATGACCCCTGTCCACCGTCAAAAGCGCCTTCAATGGGCACGCAAGCGTCGGAATTGGATCTTGAAGCAGTGGAAGAAGGTTGCCTGGTTTGATGAGTCCTGTTTTCTTTTACATCACGTGGACGGCTGTGTACGCTTGCACCATTTACCTGGGGAAGTGATGGTCACCTGTCAATCTGATTGAGCATCTGTGGGATGTGCTTTACCAACAAGTCCAATCCACGGCAGCTCCACCTCGTAACTTACAGGACTTGAAGGATCTGCTGCTAATGTCTTGGTGTCAGATACCACAGGACACCCTCAGGGGTCTTGTAAAGTCCATGCCTTGGCGGTTCTGTGCTGTTTTGATGGCACGCGGAGGACCAACAGCATATTAGGCATGTGGTCATAATGTTTTGGCTCACCAGTGTACAATGGGGCCAAACGTGAATGGGGCCAATCCATAAACATTCAAATACACACTGTTTCATAACTATAGCCGCAAGATGTAAACATTATTTTATCACTTTTAAGGTTTTACCAGATTACTAAGTTTACCGGCATCATGACAATTAAGTTGTAATATTGGATATAACTTTACACAGAAAAGGCTGGTAAGCAATTAGTAAGCAATTTTATCATGTTAACATGTATAATGTTTATATCCTGTGCCTATACTTTTAAAGTTTATGGAATAGCCCCATTCACTTCCATTGTAAGTGCATCAATGTAACCATGATTTTTAGAGTGATAACTTTACATTATTTTTGTGGTAATCAACACTATGCAACAAATTCTGTCAACTGAGCTTAACTTGTATTAACCCCGGAACAACTTACAATCTTGGCCTCAACTGTAGCTTTCAAATCTTATTCACACGACATGTAACGTTTGACATTAATGATTTCAAATGGCATTGGTTCTTGCATGTATTGTAAGCAAACATGTTATGCCAAGTTTGAAAATGCATGTGATGCACAAATGATATTTGAGAGACACTGCGATGGGGAAGATATTCAATGAATTATTATTTACATTTTGGTCTGTTCCTCCTGTAGGATGAACAAATATATTATATAGCTTCAAAAGACTTGGAATGTAGCACACGTCATATTTTTAGTTGCTTTTTTTATTTTTTAGAGCTTGACAGCGTCTGTCGCCATCGACATTGAATGTTTGTGCAGTGTTGTGCTGTGCAGTGGGCTACATGCTAACCATAACTGGCAATTGTCAGTGAAGCTTTTCACAAGCTATACGTACATTTAGAACAAACATTTGCACTCAAGGGCAATTAAAACATGAATTCAGCAGCATCATGGTGAATTTTAATTGTGGTGATATTGTAACAAGAGGAAACTGTAGTTTTAATCATGTTCAAGTAGTTTTGAACAATGCCAGACCTTGATATTGTATCAAACATCTATTGAATTGCATTTGTTACTGGAATTGTGCTGCTAAATGAGGCCAGTTAGCCATAGGAATGAGAAGTTTGGTGATTTCTCCATCATACTTGAATGTCTTTGTGTGTGATCAAGCTGCTCTCTGATTGGCTGGGACCTGGCTAATGGGGCAGAAAAATGGCTGGCACAGACTGTTGACTGTGGCAGCCAGACCATCTGCCTGCGAGTATGTGTGTGGAGATTCCAGAGGCCCACGGATGACAACATACTCCAGAAGACGGAGATTATCACCCGGGGTGAAGTGTGTTTAGATGCTGGAATTTTGGGGGATATGAATGTAACAAACTAGGAAAGAAGTGGTGGTGGTTTTGGGGTGGTTGACAAATATATGTCAATATCGCGATTCAAATATGTAAATGTATTTTTAATAACCTCTAAGCTTTTTTTTTGGCAGTCCATTTAAAAAGTCCTCTGGTGTGACAAATTCATTTTTAAAAGAACCTGAATGATTAATACAATTCCAAATAACTAATTAAAATGCTTTAAAACTTATCTGCAGAGTAGCAATTAGTTTTCTTTTCATAAAACTATGCCAACAAGAAGCATACAGTTGAGAGTGACAGAGAGAGTAAGGAATATAGGAAATATGAATGAAGGCAGGGAGGGAGGCAATAAGTAAGGAAGGAAGGAAGTGGGAAAGTAGGCAGGGAGGGAGGGAGGCAGAAAAGAAGGAAGAAAGGAAGGAAGGGAGGGAGGAAGGAAATAGGAAAGTAGGCAGGGAGGCAGAAAAGGAGGAGGAAAGGAAGGAATGAAGAAGGGGAAAGGGAAGGAAGGAGGGAGGGATGGAGGAAAGGATGGAGGCAATGAAGGAAGAAGGGGAGAAAAAGAAAGAAAGAAAGAAAGAAAAAAGTGAGGGAGGGAGGGAGAAAGGAGGGAGGGAAGGAAGGAAGGAAGGGGGGGAGGGAGGGAGGGAGGGAAGAAGACAGGAAAGAAGGAAGGAAGGAAGGAGTCAGAAAAGAAGGAAAGAAGAAGAAAAGAAAAAGAAAGAAAGAAAAAAGGAATGAAGGAAAGAGGTGGGGAGAGAGGGAGGCAACAAAGAAGGAAGGAAGGAAGGAAGAAGGAAGAAAGGAAGGAAGGAGGAGGGAGGGATGGAGGAAAAAGGAAAACAGGGGTGCAAGGAAGGGAGGAAGGGAGACAAAGAAAAAGAAAGAAAGAAAGAAAGAAAGAAAGAAAGAAAAAAGGAAGGAAGGATGGATGGAAGGAAATATGAAAGTAGGCTGGGAGGGAGGCAGAAAAGAAGGAAGAAAGGAAGGAAGGAATGAAGATGGGAAAAGGGAAGGAAGGGAGGGAGGGAGGCAGAAAAGAAGGAAAGAAGGGAGGAAGGGAGGGAGGAAAGAAAGGAGGCAATGAAGGAAGAAGGGGAGAAAAAGAAAGAAAGAAAGGGAGGAAGGAAGGAAGAAGGGAGGGAGGGAAGACAGGAAAGAAGGAAGGGAAGGAATGAAGTCAGAAAAGAAAGAAAGAAAGAAAGAAAGAAAGAAAGAAAGAAAGAAAGAAAGAAAAAGGGAAGCAAAAAAGGAATGAAGGAAAGAGGCAGGGAGAGAGGGAGGCAGCAAAGAAGGAAGGAAGGAAAAAGAAAGGAGAAGGAAGAAAGGAAGGAAGGAGGAGGGAGGGATGGAGGAAAAAGGAAAACAGGGGTGCAAGGAAGGGAGGAAGGGAGACAAAGAAAAAGTAAGAGAGAAAGAAAGAAAAAAGGGAGGAAGGAAGAAAGAAAAAAGACTGAATGTAGACAGGAAGGAAGGAAGGAAGGAAAGAAAGAAAGAAAGAAAGAATAGAAGGAGGAAGGCAAGGGGAAAGGAATGAAGAAAAAGAAAGAATGAATGCAGAAAGAAAGAAAGAAAGAAAGAAAGAAAGGAAGGAAAAAAGGAAGGAAAGAAGGAAATAGGAATGGAGATAGGGAGGAAGGGATACAGTTAACATTGCACATATTCCTCATGGATAACGCAATCCCACAATGCATTGTGATAAGCTCAGTGAAAAAAAAATCCATCCAAGATTGCGGACGGAGTCGAGGGACATGTCAATTTTATTGTGTGTTATGTATTTTTATGCCTATGTGTGAAATGCCATAAACACAAGCTTTTCATATTCATTATACCGAATAAAATTTGTTGGCTTACAACATATAGCCATGTTCCCCACACACCCGTGATGACACGACACTGATGCTGAAGTCTAAAATGTGCAGTGCGTCTTTTGCAACAGGCAATCGTTTTATGTGATCAGCCAAATTATTAGACCACCAATCTAGCCATAGGAAGTTCGTATCGGTGGCCGTTCAAGCTGAGCATTTCTAATGAGCGCTAGAATTTGAGTTGCATTTAGTGTAAATGTAATGCTGTCAGAAACCCTTGTTTTGTATGCTAGAAAAATATGGCTCTGATTAAATTAAACAGTACATCATTGAATAGTTATATTGATAAAGGTATTGCCCCCTTAAGTAGCTTCAGTGTAGTTAGCTACTTTTGTTAGTATTTTGTAGTTTAGCTAATACCTTTTCAAAAGAGTAGCTTGCCTGTAGTTTAACTACTTTAAATTATGCATAGCTTGTAGCATTACTGCTTAAATGTAACACTAATAGTGTTTCAAATCACAGGAGACGCATTTATGCGAACAGGTGTAAACAGCGATGTGTCTCATCTGACCACTTGTTATTGGATCACCAGAGAGAGACATATTTTAATACCAGGTGTAAACAGCGCCATAGTGACCCGACACCCACCTGTCTCCCATCTTTGATCTCACATCTGTTGAGCCAGTGTCCAAAGTCAGGCAGGTGCGCCCACTACACTCCAGTCTGATTCAGTGACCACAGCAGTTGACAGCAAGCCAGGGCCAGCCACCTCTCTGACCCCGCACTCATCCCGAGCTCCACCGCAGGAGAGAAAGACGAGGGAGAGAAGAAGTCTTCCTCAGTGCTGGAGGGAAGGAGAGGCCCATGCTCCTCTTCCTCACCCCTCTGTCTCCACTCTCTGAAGCACTTCCTGCAGACGTCCTGGAAGATGGCCAGACACAGGGTGTTGAGCAGGAAGTATCACGTCTGATGTTCTTTCTTGATAAAGCTGCTTGAAACCAAACTAAGTGTGTGACCCACTGTAACGACCAACAAAAGAGCATCCAACTCTGACAGAGTCCAATCAGAACCCTGAGAGAGAGAAAGTGTGTGTGTGTGTGTGTGTGTGTGTGTGTGTGTGAGAGAGAGTTCTCTATATCTTGTTATATCGTGAATACAAATTCGAGTACAAGCAAGGGCCTTGATCTTCTAAACATTGGGACACTCATGACTCAGTTACCTGCAACACAAATAAAAGGTTGCGCATTAAAGCGTAGTTGTGATTTCTTTGTAATACTTCACGTAGTTCAGTTGAAAAGTTTTAAGGTTTGAGGAAAAATCAAGCATGCAATTATATGTTTTAAGTACAGAGCAGAAGATTTGATACAGACACAAAAGTGCACGGTTACTGGCCTGCCAAGCTCCAAAAAGGACAATAAAGCAATATAAAAGTATAATAGTCCTTAAGACTCATACCCAATATTCAGAGTCTTCTGAAGCAATATGATGGCTTCGTGTGAGAAACATCCTGAATTTAAATCACTGCAGTAATTCTCAAATCTCATTTATGCATCTGCATTAGTGATGGGAAGTCCGATTCTTTTCCACGAACCGGTTCTTTCTGACGGATTCACCAGTTATTTTACGTCATCGAGTAATGATGTCACTGTACATAATGCCATGCAATAAAGACACACTACTGGTCAAAAGTTTTGAAACACTTGACTGAAATGTTTCTCATGAACTTAAAAATCTTTTGATCCGAAGGCGTATGCTTAAATGTTTGAAATTAATTTTGTAGACAAAAATATAATTGTGCCACCATATTAATTTGTTTCATTATAAAACTAAAATTTAATAATTTTTTTTTTTTTTTTTTTTTTTTAATTGATGACTTGGACCAAATAATAAAGAAAAGCAGCCAATAAGTGCCCAACATAGATGGAAACTCCTTCAATATTGTTTAAAAAGCATCCCAGGGTGATACCTCAAGAAATTGGTTGAGAAAATGTCAAGAGTCTGCTAAAATATAACATAGTTTTGACATACACAACATAATTCCCATAGTTCCATTTATGTTATTCCATAGTTTTGATGACTTTACTATTATTCTAAAATGTGAAAAAAAATAAATAAAAATAATAATAATATATATATATATATATATATATATATATATATATATATATATAAAATAAAATAAAGAATGAGTGTTTAAAAACTTTTGACCAGTAATGTATGCGAGTACATATGGCTGATTATTATATTTTATTCCATTAAAAAAGGGTGTTTATTGTCATCAGTGTTTCATTCAGTGATCTTACATCTTGGATAAGTTTCCTACATTAAAGTTTTGCACCTAAAGCACCCAATACTGACACTGCTATCCAAACACAGATGTTCTACATGTCTAAAGCATATAAAGTGAATAGACTAGTCTTAATCAACTCACCCTTTTTACAGTAACCATGATCCAGCTCATAACAACTTCAAATATAATCTGCATGCACAATTCTCAATAGTAAAATTGATTTACATCTCTCGACTGAAACGTTTCGCCCCCTCATTCAAGTCCTCAGTTAACGCATGCTCTTCAGCAGCTCACTCATCAATTCTCAGTATTTCGAACATGTCTGAAAGAAGCTATTCTCAGTTCAGTGTACTGGTGACTCGAGAGATACTGTCCCCAGATCAGTGTACTGTTGACTCGAGAACTGTTGCTATGCTCAATAGGATTGAGATCTGGGGAATTTGGAGGCCAGGGAAACACCTTGAACTCATCATCATGTTCCTCAAACCATTCTCGAACAGTGTGTGCAATGTGGCAGGGCGCATTATCTTGCTGAAAGAGGCCACTGCCATCAGGGAATACCATTGCCATGAAGGGGTGTACCTGGTCTGCAACGATGTTTAGGTGGGTGGCACGTGTCAAATTGATGTCCACTTGAATGGCCGGACCCAGGGTTTCCCAGCAGAACATTGCCAAGTTCATCACATTCCCTCCACCGGCTTGTCATCTTCCCACAGTGCATCCTGGTGCTATCACTTCCCCAGGTAAACGGCGCAAACATACCCGGCCATCCACGTGATGTAAAAGAAAACAGGACTCATCGGACCAGGCGACCTTCTTTCACTGCTCCAAGGTCCAGTTCTGACGCTCATGTGCCCATTGCAGGCGCTTTCGACAGTAGACAGGGGTCATCATGGGCATTCTGACTGGTCTGTGGCTATGCAGCCCCATACAAAGCAGGGTGAGATGCACTGTGTGTTGTGACACATTCCTCCCGTTTGGACCAGACAGGATAGCCTTCGTTGCCCTCACGCATCAATGAGCCTTGGGATGCCCAACACCCTGTTGCCGGTTTGTGGTTTGGTACTCACAAATATTCTGTAGGTACTCACAAATGCTGACCGTGAGCACCCCACTAGCCTTGCCGTCTCAGAGATGCTCTGACCCAGTCATCTGGCCATAATAATTTGGCCCTTATCAAAGTCACTCAGGTTTTTACTCCTGCCCATTTCTCCTGCATTCAACTCGTTGACTACGAGAACTGATTGTTCGCTTACCATCTAATCTACCCAGACCTTGACATGTGGCCTTGTTAGGAGATTATCAACATTAATGTTCAATTCAGAAAAATACACCAGAAACATACATTTCACCCAACTTAATCACACAACACATGCATGCTTAGTATCAGCAGCTCATCAGTTTCTCAGCATGTCAGACACCTCCGAAAGAGGTGATTCTAAGATCAGTGTACTGTTGACCCGAGAACTGCTGTGAGAGACTCATTGTACTGTTGATTCGAAAACAGTTGTGACCGGGGTATGCAGTCCGACTTGTGAACTAGTTGGAGCGGTTCATTGGAAAGAAGAGCTAGGAAAAGCAGATATCACCAGTTCTAGGATCATATTACTCTTGGTTATCTGTAATTTCGAGTCAGAGTGTCAGGCACGTCCGAGAGACAGTTTAAGTTGGAGTAACTTGTGGATCAGTGTTGACTCAAGACACAAACTGTTTCAAATGATTCAGTCCGATTTGGTGAACTGTTTCAACTTGTTCACTGAAAATAACCGGTTCAAAAGAACGAATCGTTTACAAACTGGACATCACTATTCTGCATGTCTGAAACTACTGTAGCATGTTCACTTTACATACTAGAAACAATGAAGTTTCTGAACAATTTCTTTCCCTTTATATGGCCCTGTGCTTCAGGTACTGTTTGCAAACAAAGTTTTTGCACCGAACGCACTGAATATGAAAAAAAGTTTTCATTTTTTGGTTGAACTATCCCTTTAACTATGTTTTAATGTCACAAATGACAGCTTTCTACTGACAAAAGTCTGAATAATACAAACATAAATCAATACAAGCTGACATGGTCAGATGTGAGAGAGAAAGAAAGTGAAGAGAGAAATAGAGTGAAAAGATGAAGCGGTCAGAGTTGAAAAGGACAAACACAACAAATATGAGACACATCAAACGGCATATGACAGTAAAATGCTGCTGACACCACAGTCACCTGTGTCCAACACTCTGTAAATCAACTCAAAAGACAGCGCTCTGATGTCCAGAGCCCTGAACCTCAAACACACAAACAAACACACACACACACACACACACACACACACACACACACAGGTTTTGATTGACTCCTACAGAGTTTAGTACAGGGCTGCTGGGAGCAAAGCAGTATTGACTCAGAGGGAAAGTGCTAACTGCTACACACACACACCGACACACACACACACATTTATGTGTGTATGGCAGGGCTATTGCATCCACTGATGACTGTGTACACACATGAGAACAGAATACACACTGTTGCCCTGTGGAATTTCTTACATTGGTCTGTTTCTTCAGTATCAGGTGTTGCTTGGAATATAAATGCTCAAATGCTCATAAAGTCAACATAAAATAAAACATGAATGACCCTAATAACTAAATACATGTTCCTGGTCTTATTGTCCATGATATTCATCAGTACACATAAAAAAAAAACATTTTCATAACTTTACATCAACTTAATATACTTAAGTAATAACTTTCTCTTCCTCTGAAATTTATTTTATAAGGTCTCTTTTTCTTACATGAGAAATTCTTATTTCTTACATAAGTTCTCAATTTTCTGTCACATTCAGGGGCATTTTTTTCTGACCCTGGATGCTAAGGTGTTATGGTTGGTTGCCAGGGTGTTGCTATGCGGTTGCTAATGTGTCAGGATTGGCTTCTAGTGTGCTGCTCTGTAGTTGCACGAGTGTTATTAGTGGTTTCTAGTGCATTGCTATGTGGTTGCTGAGGTGTTATGAGTGGTTTCTAGTGTGGTGCTATGCAGTTGTTAGGGTGTTGTCGGTGGTTGCCAGTTTGTTGCTATGTGATTGCTAAGGTGTTACAAGTGGTTTCTAGCATGTTGCTATGTGGTTGCTAGGATGTTGTGGGTGGTTGCTTGGATGTTGCTATGAATATGCTAAATGGTTGCGAGTGGTTTTAGCGCATTGTTATGTGGTTGCTATGGTGTTAGGAGCAGTGGTTGAATTGGGGTGGAATGGTCCGTAACATTGCAATGCAGTTGTTAGGGTTCTGTGGGTGGTTGCGAGTGCATTGCTATGCGATTGCTATGGTTTTACAAGTGGTTTCTAGCTCATTAATATATGGTAGCTAGGGTGTTGTGGGTGGTTGCTAGGATGTTGCTTTGCTACTGCTAAGGTGTTATGAGTAGTTTCTAGTGCGTTGCTTTAAATTTGCCATGCAGTTTTGGGTGATTGCTAGGGTGTTGCTATACGGTTGCTAAGGTGTTATGAGTGGTTTCTAGCACATTGCTATGTGGTTGGTAGGATGTTGTGGGTGTTGTCCAGGGCGTTGCAATCAGCTGCTCACTGATCAGCAGTTCTCAGTATTATGTCCGAAAGAGGCTTTTCTCAGTTCAGTGTACTGGTGAACTGCTGTGATCGACTCAATGTACTGTTGACTCAAGAGCTGCTGTCCTCGGATCAGTGAACTGTTGACTCGAGAGCTGTAGACTGGATCATCTTCATATGTTGATAAAACGGTAATACAATCAAGTCATAAACATATTTCCAGTATGTTTAATTTGTTATACTCTCTGTTGTTCAGCAAAATACACCTGAAACATACATTTCGCCCCTTAATCACACACATGCTCAATGTCAGCAGCTCATCGGTTCTCAGGATGTCGGACACCTCCGAAAGAGGCGATTCTCAGTTCAGTGTACTGTTGACTCAAGAACTGTTACGAGCAACTCGTACTGTTGACTCAAGAGCTGTTGCGACCCAAGCGTTCAGTCCGATTTGTGAACTAGTTGGAGCGGTTAATTGCTAAGCAGAGTTGGCAAAAGCAGATATCACCAGTTCTAGGATCATATTACTCCCGGTTATCAGCTCATTTCAATTCGGAGTGTCAAGCACATCCGAGAGACAGGTTAAGAGTAACTTGTGGATCAGTGTTGACTCGAGACGTGAACTGTTTCAAACGATTCAGTCTGATTTGGTGAACTAGTTCAACTCGTTCACTAAAAAGAACCGGTTCAAAAGAATGATTCGTTCACAAATTGGACATCACTACTATGCAGTTTTGGGTAGTTGCTAGGGTGTTGCTATGCTAATGCAAAGGTGTTATAAGTGGTATCTAGTGCATTTTTATGCATTTGCTGGGGTGTTGCGGGTGGTTGTCTGGGCGTTGCTATGCAGTTGCTAAGGTGTTACAAGTGGTTTCTATAGTATTACTATATGGTTGCTAAGTTGTTTTGGGTGATTGCTAGGGCATTGATTTGTGGTTGCAAAGGTGTTATGAGTGGTTTCTAGTGCATTGCTATGCTGTTGCTAGGGTGTTGTGGGTGGTTGCTAGAGTATTGCTATGCAATTGCTAAGGTGTTCCAAGTGATTTCTAGCTAGTTGTTATGTTGTTGCTAAGATGTTGTGGGTGGGTGCCGGGGAGTTGCTTTGTGACTGCTAAGGTGATACGAGTTGTTTGTAGTACATTGCTATGTGGTTGCAATGGTGTTATGAGTGGTTTCTAGTGCATTGTTATGCATTTGCTGGGGTGTTGTGGGTGGTTGCCCGGGCATTGCTATGTGGTTGCTAAAGTGTTACGGGTGGTTTTAACACATTGAAATGTGGTTGCTAGGGTGTAATGGGTAGTTTCTAGGGCATTGCTATGCGGTTGCTAAGGTTTTAGAAGTGGTTTCTACCACATTTACTATGTGATTGCTAGTATGTTGTGGGTGTTTGCCAATGTGTTGCTATGAGGTTGCTTAGGTAAAACAAGTGATTTCTAGTGCATTGCTATAAGGTTGCCAAGTTGATTTGGGTTGTTGATAATGTGCTATGAGTGGTTTCCAGTGTGTTGCTATGCGGTTGCTAGGGTGTTTGCAGCAAGTTTGTCAGAACTCTAGATTTTTTGTAAGGGGTTGTGGGTGGTTGACAGGGTGCTGCTATGCAGTTGCTAGGGTGTTACAAGTGATTTCTAGTGTGTTGCTATAAGATTGCTAACTTGTTGTGGGTGGTTGGCCAGGCGTTGCTATACAGTTGATAAGATGCTATGAGTGGTATTTTGTGCGTTGCTAAGTGTTTTCTAGGGTATTTTGGGTAGTTGTCAAGGCAATGCTATGCAGTTGATAATGTGTTATGAGTGGTTGCCAGTGCGTTGCTATGTGGTTGCTAGGGTGTTTTGGGTGGTTGTTTTCTGGCCCAAGTCAAAACAGCCCAAGTCGTTATGGTTTTCTAGTCTCTAAATGGCTCTTTCAATGTATGTCTATGGGAGACACAAAAATACACATTATGGAATGTATTGCAGAATGTGTTTTGAATGCTGTTTCACATTGTCTTTAACCATTCTTATTTAACAAAACTGATTTACAATATCAGCTACACACACAGTGTTTGTTTTGATAATGCAACACTTATTGGTCACTATGTGGCTGGGCAGAGTACGTGTGTGTGTGTGTGTGTGTGTGTGTGTCCAGGGGCGTAATGCACCTATTTTTTTTTTTTTTTTTTTTTTTTTTTTTGAGGGGACACCAAGGTCAGTAACCGCAACCCTTATCCAACCGAAACCCCCACCCACCCCCTTCCTGTAAATCACAGGTAACACTATCACTTTTTTTTTAATAACTATTACATTTGCAGCTGTTTGTCAATAAATGTCTATCTGTAATGGACACATTTGATTACATTTTATGAGTTAGCATGCATGTCTAACATCTTGCATGCATGTTTTACATCACTATTTTGCAATTTTGCCAGCACAAACACAACGATGCCCAAAACAGCTTCAGCTCAATAGAGAGTGGAAACATGTAGCCTATCTCTGAATGAGGCAATCCTGTAAATATTGTATTCCGTGTTCAGTGTAAATGATAACTAATAAAACTAAGTAAATAAAAAACTAAGAGTGTTGTGTTATTTCTCCATAACATGTTTTAACCACAAATGTTGTCTTAAATGTCTTAAATATGAACACACAATGCATATAGGGATTTTGTTGTTGTTGTTGCTTCTTTTATAGCAAACATTTAAAATATACAACAAACAAGGCACCAAAACATTATGACAAACATCTCAACTAAGCTGAGCAGACAACAACATAATGGTAAAGATGGAAAAAAGAAGAAGAAGAGAAAAGGGGCTCTATTTCCGTGAGGTTAATGAAGTGGCGCAAAACACAATTATATATTTTCCTGAGAAAGGTCATTGCACTAATACTTTGAAAACGTCTAGGTTACTGTTGTAACCCCCGTTCCCTGATGGAGGGAACGAGACGTTGTGTCGATGTAGTGACACTAGGGGTCACTCTTGGGAGCCTCAAACACCTCTGATCTTTGAGAAAAGGCCAATGAAAATTGGCGAGTAGAATTTGCATGCCTCTCCCCCGGACATACAGGTATAAAAGGAGCTGGCGTGCAACCACTAATTGTGCTGAGGTCTTGTGCTGAGGAGCTGAAACAGAGTCCCGGCAATCACAGCGGGTAGTTCAGTGTTGTGGCAGGAGGGACACAACGTCTCGTTCCCTCCATCAGGGAACGGGGGTTACAACAGTAACCTAGACGTTCCCTATCTGTCACTCACTCAACATTGTGTCGATGTAGTGACACTAGGGGTCCCTATACGAAATGCCACAAACAGCTGAACTGTGTTATGTGGATCAGCAGTGCAGGTGCAGGCAGGCCACTGTGTGCCAAGTAACAAGTGCACCGGCCCCATCGTAACCTTCCCAACACCCCGTGTACGTCGTAAGGACCCTCGCCCCCCAAAAGCACAAAAGGGGGGGTCAGACGTGCCCACAATGGGAACAGGCCATGCCAGCTAGGTCGGCCTTTTCTCTTCTTTCTTCTCCCAGAGAAAGAACTCGATACCAGCTGGGGCCAAATGTATTTGCGTCGGGGTAGGTGTCCTTGGAAAAAGACACCATGGAGAACACACCCTGCCCAAAGGGGAGGTAATTGTGTGGAAATATGTCACATGGTCTCACCGAGTCTTGTCGGCGGTGTCACATGTGGAGAAGTCCTCGTGGTAGGTCCTACCCAGAGGGGATGAAGCTCTACAAACACGGCAACTGGTGGCAGAGGGAACTCTGCCCAAGGGGAAACATGGGTCTACCGTCAGGGAGACCGTACCATGGAAGATTACGTCATATGGGGTTACCGACATGGAACCAACACATACGGGCACCTATCCCAGTACAGGGGCCGACCTGAACAGGGCATACTGACCCATGTACTGGGCCTGGCGTCGAATTCCTCCACCGAATTTGCTTGCTGCAGGTGCTGTGGGAGGAATCCAGGGTTCACCGATCCCGGGAACTCACATGGATGAAAGAGCGCACGTCTTCCCCTGGGGAAGGGGAAAGGCGCTTGTGTGCCAATGGTACACCCGGCCAGTTGTCCTGCCACTTACCTGTTCGTACCTGACAACACACGGGACGAAACCGGCTCAACCCAGAGGTTGTAAAACCTCGCGAAGGTATTGGGTGTTGCCCAGCCCGCTGCTCTATAGGTGTCTGTTAGAGAGGCGGCGTTGGCCAAGGCCCAGGAGGAGACTACACTCCTAATAGAGTGCGCTCATAGTCCTAGAGGGGGTGGCGCACCCTGGGCCTGGTATGCCAACGTGATGGCGTACACAATCCAGTGGGCAATCCTCTGTTTGGAGACAGCGTTCCTCTTCTGCTGTCCCCCAAAACAGACAAAGAGCTGCTCGGAGCATCTAAAGCTCTCCATGCAGACACAAAGTGCATACCGGACACAGCAACGACAAGGCTGGGTCTGCCTCCTCCCGGGGCAGCGCTTGTAGGTTCACCACCTGATCTTTAAAGGGGGTAGTGGGAACCTTGGGCACACAGCCCGGCCAGGGTCTCAGGGTCAGTATCGCTGATAGAGAATGCTTGCAGGTCCTCAACCCTCTTGATGGAGGTGAGCGCAGTCAGGAGGGCCGTCTTCGAGGAGAGGGCTTTCAGCTCAAATGACTCTAAGAGCACGAAGCTTCCCTAAATACTTACCGTCCACTGCATCGTGGTGTGCCGCTATAGCGGCTATATACACCTTCAAAGTGGAGGAGGACAGCCGCCCCTCCAACCTCTCCTGCAGGAAAGAGAGCACCGACCTGACTGCATAACTCTGTGGGTCTTCGCCTCAGGAAGAACACCAATTCGCGAATAGGCACCACTTCAAGGCTTATTCCACACAATGTCTGTGCAAGTAGGCTCACTGGGGGAAACGCATACTTGTGCAGACCCCGTGGCCAGCTGTGCGCCAGTGTGTCCGTGCAGAGGGGGGCCTTGGTCAGGGAATACCACAGCGGGCAGTGGGAGGATTCCCGGGAGGCAAACAGGTCTACCTGTGCCTTGCCGAATTGACTCCAAATCAGCCGGACCACCTGGGGGTAGAGCCTCCACTCTCCCCTGAGTGTCAGCTGCTGCGACAGCGCGTCCGATGTGCAATTGAGTTTGCCAGAGATATGAGTGACCCCCAGCGACTTGAGCTGCTGCTGGCTCCAGAGGAGGAGATGGCGGGCGAGTTGCGACATGCGTGGTGAGCACGAACCACCTTGGCGGTTTATGTATGCTACCATTGCTGTGTTGTCTGTCCGGACCAACATATGCTTGCCCTGGATCAATGGCCAAAGCCTCCACAGGGCTAGCAGTACCGCAAGCAACTCGAGGCAGTTGATATGCCAACACAGATGAGGGCCTGTCCAGGAACCTGTGGCTGTGACCATTGCAAATGGCGCCCCAGCCCAACTTGGAGGCGTCTGTCGTGACAATGACTCACCTGGAGACCTGCTCTAGGGGAAACCCTGCCCGTAGAAATGCCAGGTCCGTCCAGAGGCTGAACAAGCGGCGGTAGATCAGCGTGATAGCCACACGATGTGTGCCGTGGTGCCATGCCTATTTCGGGACTCGAGTCAGAAGCCAGTGCTGAAGTGATCTCATATGCATCAAACCAAGGGGCGTGACCGCCGCCGAGGATGCCATATGCCCCAGGAGCCTCTGAAATTGTTTCAGTCGGACCGCTGTTCTCCTCCTGAATGCCATCAGGCAATTCAGCACCGACTGAGCGTGCTCGTTCATGAGACGAGTCCAACTCCATCCCGAGAAAAGAGATGCTCTGCGCTGGGGCGAGCTTGCTCTTTTCCCAGTTGACCTGAAGCCCCGATCGGCTGATGTGGCTGAGCACCAGGTCCCTGTGTGCACACAACAGATCTCAAGAGTGAGCTAGGATCAGCCAGTCATTGAGATAGTTGAGAATGCGGATGCCCACTTCCCTTAGTGGTCTATGACGAGGCAGGATCGAGACATGAAAGTACACATCTTTCAGGTCTACCACCATCAGGTGAACCAATCTCAGAGCCGGACGCATGATAGAATGTGCTTCTGCATGAGCATCCTGAACGGAAGCCTGTACAGGGCCTGATTCTGTGCAAGATCGGTCGCAACCTGCCGTCTTTCTTGGGCACGATGAAGTAGGGGCTGTAAAAGCCGCTCTTCATCTCGGCCAGAGGGACAGGCTCTATCGCGTCCTTCTGCAGAAAGTAGGGCAGCGGCACCCTTGCCACCTACCGAGGTTAAACGGACACCGCTGAACCTGGGCAGGTGCTTGGTGAACTGAATCACATAGCCGAGTCAGATCGTCCTGGTCAGCCATCGCGACGGGTTGGAGAGCGTTAACTACGCCTCCAAACTCCGGGCAAGGGGCACCAAGGGGACCACCGCTGCTGACGTACCCGCGGAACGGGCGCAGCGGAGCGGGGTGGGAAGTGCTACATTGGGGGACCTCGTGTCACGATCTCGCTGTACAGGGAGAGACATTAAGGACAACCCTCATGCAGCTCTTTCAATGCCTTTGCCTGGTGGACCTGCAGGAGGGCCATGGCATGCAGAGCGGAGGTCCACCCAGCGGCGCTGTAAGCCTTCGCCATCAGAGACGACGTATTCTTACAGGCCTTGGATGGGAGCCTAGGATGGTTCCGCCAGGTGGCGGCGCTCACCTTCTCTACCTGGAGAACGTCCGTGTAGCCCCTGGCCGCCCTACCATCAAGGGTGGTGTGAGCAGCAGAACTCGAAAGCCCAGTCCTGGCAGTGAAAGGTGCCTGCCACGACTTCGAGAGTTCTTCATGCGCTTCCGGGAAGAAAGGCACTGGGGCGGAGTGTGGCCGTGAGCAGCGCTCTGATCCCAGGAACCAATCATCAAGCCGCGAGGGTTCAGAGCGGGATGGAGGGTTCCACTCTAGCCCGATGCACACGGCAGCCCGGGCAAGCATGGCTGTCAGCTCGGCGTCAGCCTCAGACTGGGTGACCACACCCAAAGGCGGAAGCCCAGCCAAGTCCTCCGCATCGGACTCAAGCAACCTGCTCTCCGATGCTGCTATCAAGATCTCATCCTCTCCCTGAGTGCCGAATGAGAGGTCGAACCCGCTCTGAGGCAGGCTGCCTGACTCATCCCGGAACTCAACCAGGGCGCACGAGCGTGCTGGGGAAAGGGAGGTCCGTGGGGATTCACCCGGCGGAGTGACTTCCATTAAAGTCCCCAAATCGCCCCCAGTGCTAACCATCGCGGTCTTGTGCTCATTGGCAGAAGAACCACGGTGGGGAGCGGCTGGAATGGCTTTCCCTCTGAGGAAGGAAAGCCACGATAGCAACATGGCCATGGTCATGCTCTTGCAGTGCGGGCATGAACCATCCACGAACGCTGTCTCAGCGTGTCTGGAGCCCAGACACGTAAGGCAGTGATTGTGACCGTCAGAAGTGGAGAGATAATGACCGCAACCAGGAACTGCACATAACCGGAAAGCCATCTTTAAAAAGACGCTTTCAGTCAGTGCCTACTCTTTTAGAGGATATATACTCTTTTAAAGAAAATATATGCTCTTTTAGAGAAAATATATGCTCTTTTAGTGCCCAGGGGCATTCTCCGCACTTATCTGTGCGAGAGGGGAGAAACCTCTGTGATGCGCCGTAGAATCCAACAGCCGCGTGAGACAGTTCGCTTTCTTTACAGAGGCAAATGGATTGGCAGTGGAATACATCAACAGCGCTCGGCTCCGAAGAGAAAATCTGAATGAGTAGTTGCACGCCAGCTCCTTTTATACCCGTATGTCCGGGGGAGTGGCAGGCAAATTCCACCTGCCAATTTTCATTGGCCTTTTCTCAAAGATCAGAGGTGTTTGGGGCTCCCTAGAGTGACTCCTAGTGTCACTACATCGACACAACGTCGAGTGAGTGACACATAGGGAACCACTGTCTTCAGCGCCAAGTTTAAACTAAGTTCCTGCGTTTGCAGTTTGGAGATTCCACCAGCAGGTAGTGATAAAGGTCATGTTCAAACTCTGAAAATATAGTGGAACGTGAAATTATGTCTCTGTCGATCAGAGTTGGAGCCATCTTAAATGAAACAAAAATTTATGAGATTTGAGTTAAAATATCTATAGGTCATGGTTTATTTTTCAGTTATTATTATGTTTAAATTTACAGTTGTATTTATGATCTAATGTGTAATGGTATTTTTCCACCTGTTGACGTAGAGTGATTTTTAAGTCACTCAAAAATGAACTGATGGAAGGAGAGACCAAAAATGTTTTTGAATTGGTATGATTTTTTTGACAACTTTGTTATTTTGATTATATTTTCTCTTCGTTTGAAGTGTATTTCAATTTAGAAATATTTTTGGTTTAATTTTTTTGTTTTTCACTAAATGATTTTAATATTTCAAAAATCAAAATTATCCGTTAGAAGTGAAGTGCGTGCTGATACAATAACTTTTAATAG
This sequence comes from Myxocyprinus asiaticus, assembly GCF_019703515.2. Taxonomy (NCBI): domain Eukaryota; kingdom Metazoa; phylum Chordata; class Actinopteri; order Cypriniformes; family Catostomidae; genus Myxocyprinus; species Myxocyprinus asiaticus. The sequence continues at coordinate 43,690,763 of NC_059365.1, forward strand.
GCTACTAGCCATGATTTGTATGTCAGTAGATGAAAATGACTAATAATACTTACATTCCTTATAATTTAACAACAATTTTACATCCAAATTCTGACGAGAATCACATTTTCTATGCGTATAAATGTAGCGTAACACTGACAGTCATCATGCAATTAATGATATACTCAGTGTCTGTGTTTCCCACTATAGTCCCAAATAGTATGTACTATAGGTCTAAATAGGGAATAGGGAGCAACTGATCAGACTGTTTGGGAATTGACTAAAAGCTAAATGCCAGCTGATTAAAGTCATGTGTGTCTGAATGGTCAATGACATGCAGCAGTCACGAAAAGATAACATATTTTTATCCTGCGCAGTAAGCAGGCAGAAAGTGGCTCATGTCTCGTGAACACAAGCGCTGCTGCTTTGACCTGTTTAGCCACCCACGCCGCCTTCTTCCATTGAAAATACAGAACATGCGGCTACCGAGGAACCATGTAAAACCGCCTTTCATTCATTTTATCATGACTGAAAAGGACAGGATTCACAATGAAATACAATAAGCTGCTGCTTTCTTTAAACGTTAAGAAAAGAGAGTGTAACAAAAGCATTTCAGCACTAAAGTAAATGAACAGCGAACGATCAGAAGAAAACAAACATATTCTATATTAGACTATATTAGACTATAAAAAAACTGATTGACTTTCACAGAGATCAGGCATAGTTGGCATATGTTAACTACACTGAAGTTGATGCAATAAATTTGTTTGTTTTTACCATAACACCGTGCATTCCCATGGTGCTGGACCTTCCCTCGTGAACGCGATCTCCGAAGCAGCACTGGATGCTGCGTATAGCGAAACATATGTGACCCAATTGGATTTTAAATTACAATTTAAACATGTGAATAAAGATTTCTGCCTCAGGCATGTTTTGTACATGCAATAACCATTTAATTTAATTATAGAAGATACTAATAAATAGTTCAAATAAACCATTCAAAATCCTCTTGGCTCAAAAAACTGAGGGGGCAATTGCCCTCACTCTTAATGGGCATGACGCCTCTGTGTGTGTCCCTAGTCCTGATGGATATGACCCTGTGCAGCTTTGATGTGTGTTACCATAGGGACCGGTCACATCTCACTAGTGTGACAAGGCCTCGCAGCGGCAACAGTTTACCATCCATCACCCAGGGCAATACCAGGGTCGAAGTCAGCTGGTTTGAAAATGGAGTATGTAAGCAACCTCTGTTTGTGTAAATGCCAAAAAAAAAAAAAAAACTTGAAGTAAACAAATTTATGCTCAAGTCCCATCAAAGGGAATATTTTGATCCACAAGAGTTTGGCCAACAAAAGACAGAAAATCATGAGGTTTCCTGCTCTGAGTTTGTTTCAAGTCTCTGATGATTTCATCATTACAGGAGCAAGCGCTGTGCTAATGCTTGAGCCACACTCACTAATCTATATGCTAATGCAGAACCACGCAGAAAATCCCTCTGCTAACAAGGTGTGTGTGTGTGCCCCAACCTTCATCTGATAATTCAAAAGGCAAGTTGTTTCTTTAACGGTGATGTAATTGTTTATATGTTCTAATATTCCAGTTTAATATGCAGAGACAACTATAAGTAAGCCATAGATTGATTTCCCTGAAAAGTGTAAACACTCTGTGATACTATCAAAACAATCCTCTATTTGTTTGAGCATCCTGAAATGCAGCAAAATTGGCTCAAACATTGCCATGTTTGGGGCAGGACTATTGGTTTGCTGACCAACGGAAGATGGGGGTAGTGTTTGGAAACCTGTTTGCAATTCCATTTGGTGATGCTAGTGGTGCAGAAATTACACATTCGCCTTCTAAGGGGCCATTTTCTACATTTTTGTGACATTTTTTCCTCCCTGAAGTCAACTTGCCAGGATGCAATGGTGTTGGTATGCGGATGCTAAGGTGTTTTGGGTGGTTGGGGTGCTATGCGGTTGCTAAGATGTTACAATGTTAAGGTTTCTGAGTGGTTGCCAGGGTGTTGCCATGCAGTTGCTAAGATGTTTGCTAGAGCGTTGCTATGCGGTTGCTAAGGTGTGGGTGTGCTAGTGCATTGCTATGCGGTTGCTAAGATGTTTTGTGTGGTTAACAGGGAATTGCTATATGGTTCCTAAGGTGTTATGGGTGGTTGCCAGGGTGTTGCTATGCGGTTGCTAAGATGTTAGGAGTGTTTGCTAGTGCATTACTAAGTGATTGCTAAGGTGTGGGTGTGCTAGTGCATTGCTGTGTGTTTGCTAGGGCATTTTGGGTGGTTGACAAGGAATTGCTTTATGGCTGCTAAGGTGTTATGTGTGGTTTCCAGGGTGGTGCTATGTGGTTTTAAAGATGTTACAAGTGTTTGCTAGTGCAATGGTATGCGGTTGCTAAGGTGTGGGTGTGCTGGTGCATTGCTATGCGGTTGCTAGGGCGTTTTGGGTGGTTGAAAGGGAATTGCTATATTGTTGCCAAGGTGTTATGGGTGGTTGCCAGTGTGTTGTCACGTGGATGCTAAGATGTTAGGAGTGTTTGCTAGTGCATTGCTATGCTTTTGCTAATGTGTGGGTATGCTAGTGCATTGCTTTGTGGTTGCTAGGGCATTTTGTGTGGTTGACAGGGAATTGCTATATGTTCGCTAAGGTGTTATGGCTGGTAGCCAGTGTGCTGCTATGTGGTTTCTAAGATGTTAGGATTGTTTACTAGTGCACTGCTGTGCGGTTGCTAATGTGTGGGTGTGCTAGTGCATTGCTTTGTGGTTGCGAGGGCATTTTGGGCGGTTGACAGGGAATTGCTATATGGTTACTAAGGTGTTATGGGTGGTTGCCAGGGTGTTGCTATGTGGTTATCTAAGATGTTACGAGTGTTGCCAGGATGTTGCTATGTGGTTTCTAAGATGTTATGAGTGTTTGCTAGTGCAATGGTATTCGGTTGCTAAGGTGTGGGTGTGCTAGTGCATTGCTATGCGGTTGCTAGGGCATTTTGGGTGGTTGACAGGGAATTGCTATATGGTTGCCAAAGTGTTATGGGTGGTTGCCAGGGTGTTGCTATGTGGTTGTTAATATGTTACGAGTGTTTGCTAGTGCATTGCTGTGCGGTTGCTAAGATGTGGGTCTGCTAGTGTATTGCTATGCATTTGCTAGGGCTTTTTTGGGTGGTTGAAAGGGAATTGCTATTTGGTTGCTTGGTGTTATGGGTGGTTGCCAGGGTGTTGCTATGTGGTTATCTAAGATGTTACGAGTGTTGCCAGGGTGTTGCTATGTGGTTATCTAAGATGTTATGAGTGTTTGCTAGTGCATTGCTATGCGGTTGCTAATGTTTGGGTGTGCTAGTGCATTGCTATGTGGTTGTTAGGGAATTTTGTGTGGTTGACAGGGAATTGCTACATGTTTGCTAAGGTGTTATGGGTGGTTGCCAGTGTGTTGCTATGTGGTTTCTAAGACGTTAGGATTGTTTGCTAGTGCACTGATATGCGGTTGCTAAGGTGTGGGTGTCCTAGTACATTGTTATGTGGTTGCTAGGGCATTTTGGGTGGTTGACAGAGAATTGCTATATGGTTGCTAAGTGTTATGGATGGTTGACCCTTAAAGGTCAGTGGTGTGTTTTTCCATGAATGCAAATTATATACAGTAACTTTCACTTAGAGATCACAAAAGCATGAGAATCTGATAAATGTAAATGGCACTTTAAACGTGCTCAGGACTGAGACATGTGGCCCTATCAGTGCATGTATGAGTGAGGGGGACTTCTGATCAACACAGGAGAGTTCTCCACTATAATTAATAGCACAACATGCCATCAAGTCTTGAGTAAACATCTCTATTAATGAGGATGACAGAAGCAATAATTGATCAGCAGGCAATTAAGGCAGAATAATTAAACACTGCATTGGAATTCCCTAGCAAGGGGCACAAACTGAAATGCAGTCCATTTATAAAGATACATTTCAACGCTAAAATCTGCTAGAATTACTTTGGAAATTTTCTTTTCACATATTAGAATTACTTTCAGTGATAGGACAACAGCGGTGCGTTTTTTTATGCACCTTCCCAGTTAACCATTAATAATAGGGCAGCTGTTTTTCAAAACAATCCCTTTGGGCTGCTGTTTTTCAAAATCTCCAAAACTGTTTGCCAAGCTTGAATTTCAATGAGATCAAAGCACTAACAAAAACTGACAAAAATGATATCAAAATTGTTTTCTACTGCAATAAGACCAAGCTATTTTGCACCCTCTCTGTGACTCTTTGGACTGAATGTGCTATTTTTGTTAGTTCACCTGTAAAGGATTAAAGGGAACTCTTATTTGGTTTACTTGACATGTGAGAATGAATGACATTTGGTTTATTGACATCAAACATGCTGCAACATGCCTTGATGTGTTAAATGTGAAAATGTGCATGTTTGTGAGCTACAGTGGATGTTAAAATTAATACGTTACGTTTTGGTCTGTTCCTCACACAAAGCTATCGTATGTCTTCAGAAGACTTGAAATGTAGTGCATGAGTCATACGGACTACTTTTATGTTGTAAAAAAAAAATATATATATATATATATATATATATATATATATATGAGAGAGAGAGAGAGAGAGAGAGAGAGAGAGAGAGAGAGAGAGAGAGAGAGAGGCAGGCAGACAGGCAGATAGAGTTTATGGTATTTTTGACCTTATTTACTTCTAAATTACGTAATTACTCCATTCATGTTCATATAAAATAAGCACATTTCATGTTATCTTCACTACAATAAAAACCTTCATTTCAGTAAATCAAAGTATTGTAAAAATATCCAAATATGTCATGCACTGGGGTCTCTGGTAACATCTGCTAGAATAAAAACAACAATTACATGAAATGACAACTATGGCTAGTAGATGGCTTCAGTGCTCCATGCATTGGCTGATCTTTATAAGCCAATGTTAACAAAATTAATTTCTACATATAATCACAAGTCTTTTTGTGTTCCACAGAAGAAAGAAAGTTATACAGGTTTGGAAGGACATGAGGGTGCATAAATAATGACAGAATTTTCTTTTTTGGGTGAACAATGCCTTTAAGACATACAACCATTTATATGCAAATGGGACACTCCAAAACAATATTTTCTTACTGAGTATTTTGGTCTGTTATCTAGTAAAGATATTTATACATCTTTAAAACAAGATAATTTTACTACAGAAGAAAAATGACAAGATATTTTGTCTTGTTTTCTGAGAAATCTAACATCACAACATTTATTAACGTTTATGCTCATAAAAAAAAAAAACAAAAAAAAAAAAAAAAGATTTGCAAGTGGGGTAAGAAAAATATTTGTCATTCAAAGGAAAAACAAGTTTATTTTTCTTACCCAGCTGGCAAATAGTTTTTTCTTGTTTTAAGCATAAACCTAAATAAATTTGGTTTGATTTCTCTTAAAACAAGACTTATGTACTGTCATTTTGCTTCTAAAGTATTTTTCTTTTTTTTTTAAGGACATTTAACTCATTTTATCGGAAAATAAGACAAAAATTCTCATTAATAAAATTATTTTTTTGCAGTGAATCGGTTTTGATTGGCTAACCTCATTGCATGTGATATTAGCAAAAATGCTCATGGGCAGCTTAACATGCTCTTCCCCCATCCTGTTGCGGAACCGTGCCGTTCTGTACTGATCCAGGCTTGTTGACATGGTTATGGTTTTGTTTTCTATCATGGTGCTGCAAAACTAGGACTAGAAAGGACTGACTGAGCAAGAGAACAATCATGAGTCACCACGTCACTAAAGCCATTCCAGCCAAATGGTTTTCTTTCCTGTGTACAGGTAGATAACTGTGCTGAGAAATCCAGACTGGGAATGGTTTGTAATTGTACCGATCCCTGCTCAAGTGACAATGCTACTGGAACAATTAATCACCATGCTCGGAATCGCTTTATGTTTCCAGAATTGGATTGGGTGGACTGGAGAGGGAGTTGTGAAAGCCAGGGTATGTCTATACAGTACATCACATTCTTCAAAAGAGTAAGACAAATACCATTTTCAATGATACGAGACATTTAAGACCGTTTATGACACAATATCTAGTATATTCCACCTGAATGCAACTAAACTCATGAAATGTGTAATTCAGAGCCAGAAATATTCCCCCTGCATGAAACTCTGCTCACGCCCCAAGAGACGAAAGCCAGAACAAAAGCCACTCATGAAATATTGAGTGTGAGTGAAGCTTCAAATGACAGACTGCTGTCTGCAAGGTGACATGAGCTCAACTGGGAAACAGGAGTGATGCTGCAAAACTTTCACTCACTTCGTCTTGCAATGACTTCTTTTCCTCTACTGCTCGCGCTCTCGCTCTCTCTCTCTCTCTCTAATGATCATTCTGTTTGTTCTCACCTCTGACTGTCAGCAATTTTCTCTCCCGTGCAGCAGAGAAAAGGAAAGAAAGCTCTTTCTTTTCTGTAAAGAGGTAATTAAGAGTGGTGTCTTTTTATCTCAATAATTCTGGGAGGGAATTCTTTTTTCATCTAATGAAAAACTTTCCCTGTGTCTGTGGTGTTTAAAGAGGGTAAAATCAGATATGTTTTATCAAGCAAAGTTGTTATAGAGATCTGCTAGGCCACCACTACTAGGTGAATCTCACAAAACCTGACGTGAACATGTTGGTTCATATTTCACAGCAAAATCAAAAGGAAGAAATAAGAAATAACATTTTGCTTTAAGTAGATGGCTTTAAGGACCAAGATTTTCTGCATTTAAATTTTTTCATAATTTCCATTCTCAGTGGTGATTCTCATTTTTTACTTGCAGTTTCCAAACGTCTTAGAATACTGTTTCTTTATCAAAATCAGCATAAATTAAAAGCAATACAATAAATACTATGATGATTTATGAACACATTACAATTTTTATAATAGCCAATATTTTGTTATAGTAATGAAATGAAGTTCCTAAACGTAAGTTCGGGAGGAGCGAGCCCATCTAATCTTTCAATTAACAGCCAGAGTTTATAAGCAGCTGCTTACCTCTCTTCGGTCTCAGCTGTTTCCAGCATCCCTCCACCTCCCCAACCCCACCTTTACCCCAGGCATCTTGTACCATGCAATCATCTCCTATATTAATAGTCCCGGGGGTTACTTCATAGCACGAGTTGAAGCTGCTTCCTCGAGCCCCTCCACTGTGGACAGCAAGCCAAATAAATTTAACCTTAATAGCTTAAAGATTATATGGGCAAACATTAAAAATTATATTTTTATTCCATGTAGCATATCTACAAAGGTGCAGCTGGTGTAGAGGTAGGTTTCATAGAAAAACTCACAGTGCGCTGCAGTGAAACCGGCATACTGTATCTGCAAAACTGAGCAATTGAAATGTTAAACAAAGAGAAAGACACAAGTTGATTGGCTACCCGACTACAAGTCAAAGGAAGTTCTATACAATTGGATAGAACATTAACCATAAACACCTCATCTGTATGGGGAAACATTTAAGTCACTTTTAGCACTACACAGTGGATATTTCACCTTGGAACTGCCGGGATTCACAAATAACCAGAAGCTTTCTAGTTTTTTCTGACTAGAAAAAAATAGTCCCACCTCTAAAAGAACAATTTTAGAACTTTAAAGCTCAAATAATACACATTTCTCAGAAGAATGTCTGATTTTTTCTGCATTATTCAACCTGACAGAGCTTGAGATGATCTGCAGAGAAGAATAGCAGAAAATCCCCAAATCCAGTTAATCCAGGTAACTCTAGGAAGTGTCCTGGTTGTTCCAAACTTCTTCCATTTAAGAATTATGGAGGCCACTGTGCTCTTAAGAACCTTCAATATAGCTGAAAAAAATGTTGTAGCCTTCCCCAGATCTGTACCTTGACACAATCCTGTCTCTGAGCTCTGCAGGCAGTGCCTTTGACCTCATGACTTGGTTTTTGCTCTGATATGCATTTTCAGCTGTGAGACCTTATATAGACAGGTGTGTGCCTTTCCAAATCATGTCCAATCAATTGAGTTTGCCACAGGTGGACTCCAATCAAATTGTAGAAACATTTCAATGATAATCCAGAGAAATGGGATGCACCTGAGCTCAACTTCAAATGCAAAGGGTCTGAAAACTTATGTCAATGTGATATTTCAGTTTCTTATTTTTAATATCTTTGCAAAGTTATCAAAAATCTGGTTTTTGCTTTGTCATGATGGGGTATGGAGTGGAGATCGATGTGAATTTTTTTTATTTAAAGCATTTTAGCATAAGGCTGCAACTCAACAAAATGTGAAAAAAAAAAATGAAGGGGTCTGAATACTTTCTGAATGCACTGTACATGTGATTAATTTGATTTATTAATCGGCACACCATGTAATTAATTTGATTAAAAATTGTAATCGATTGACATCCCTATAAATAATCAAATGTTATGTGTCAGATGTCCAGAACAAGATAAGTAGTCCAGCAGAAAATAGCATGAAAAACTAAATATGTTCTCGACTACCGATGATAAAATATATACATAATCACAAAGCTGTGTATCTCAGCTTTCAAACTATATCTAGTTCAAACTTCTAGTCCACTCAGAGGCCATGCTGTTTGACAAAACAGTGGGAAAGGTGTGTGTGAACACAAAATAGACTGAATGTATATGGACGAGCTCATGGCGAGTGTTCAGCAGCGTTACAGCATCATCTGCAATTCAGAACTGTATATTGTGATGGAAGGTACTTTTCCTAGTATTTGCTGCCATAAAGTGGAATCAACTAAAACACTTTTTGCAGGGACATAGAGCAAAGAGAGCCTGAATCACAGGATAAAAAGTTTACAGTATTTTCATCATCAGATTATAAACACATGCAATATTATGTATTAATTACTGCAATATTTTTTACTTTTATTTTTAAAATATTTGGGGGATTTTCTGTCAATTTTTGCAATTGGTCCCTTTATGTGTGTAAGGTGAGCTTTTAAATTTGGTTGTGCAGCAGAGGGGTTAAAGAGGTAAGAGGACATGATGCAAGAGCAGGGTGATCTGATACTTTATAAACCCCTGCATTGCCATATACACTGGTGGCCAAAAGTTTGAAATAATGTACAGATTTTGCTGTTTTGGAAGGAAATTGGTACTTTAATTCACCAAAGTGGCATTCAACTGATCACAAAGTATAGTCAGGACATTACTGATGTAAAAAACAGCACCATCACTATTTGAAAAAAGTCATTTTTAATCGAATCTAGACAGGCCCCATTTCTAGCAGCCATCACTCCAACACCTTATCCTTGAGTAATTTGCCATTATATCAAACACAGTTGAAAGCTATTTGGTTCATTAAATGAAGCTTAACATTGTGTTTGTGTTTGTTTTTGAGTTGTCACAGTATGCAATAGACTGGCATGTCTTAAGGTCAATATAAGGTCAAAAATGACAAAAAATAAACAGCTTTCACTAGAAACTCGTCAGTCAATCATTGTTTTGAGGAAAGAAGGCTATACAATGCTTCAAATTGCCAAAAAACTGAAGATTTCATACAAAGGTGTACACACTAAAGAGAAGACTCAGGGGTGCAGGTCTTATGGGAAGAATTGCAAAGGAACTGAAAAACAAAATGAAAATGTTAGAGTGGGCAAAGAAACACAGACATTGGACAACAGATAACTGGAAGAGAGTGTTATGGATCTTAAACCCATTGAGTTTTGTGGGATCAGCTAGACTGTAAGGTGCGTGAGAAGTGCCCGACAAGACAACTACATCTATGGCAAGTGCTACAGGAAGCGTGGGGTGAAATGTCACCTGAGTATCTGGACAAACTACAAAGCTGTCACGTGGAGGATTTTTTGATGAGAACTCTTTGAAGTATTTATTTATTTTTTTCAAATTGTAATAGTAATTTTTCACGTTATTAATGTCCTGACTAGACATTGTGATCAGCTGAATGCCACTTTGGTGAATAAAAGTGCCAATATCTTTCCATAAGATCAAAATCTGCACATTCTCCAAACTTTTGGACGCCAGTGTATGTAGGTCAAGCAATTATCAGCCAATTATTATTATTCAGAATAATGCAGAAAAAAATCAGCCATTCTTCTGAGAAATGTGTATTATTTGTAACGTCTGTGTAAGATCAGTGATGGTTAATTACACTTTGTTTAAAAAAAACCTTTTAGCCTTTTGACATTTGCATATAAATTACTGACCTGGCCTCCGCGTTTACATTTATATGGGTGCTAAATTGCAGATGGTCTTTATCACTATCAAAAGGATGCTAAAACAGGTCGCCTCTGGAGTGTCTCCATCAAGCTTCAAACACATTCCACAGAAAGGGGGGTGACCCCCGTGCCAGGCACCAGAGCAGTTGTCTGCCTCCAGTAATTCCAATACACGTCACACACACACCTAAAGACATTTTCTCTATTTAGGCCATAGTAAGCAGTTATAAATGTATCTGCTATATACATGTGTTGTATGTATATTCCCCTATTATATTAACTTACTTAAAACCCTTTACTTGTATTAGTTAGACGTTAAACGCCTATATTCAAGTGTATGAGTGTATCTCTGCTTTAATATCATCTGGAGGTTACCTTCTTGGTATCAAAATGATCTTCTCTTTATTTCTCACACAATAATGTACACCATGTGATCGTGAAATGCATCGAACAATTCTTACTATGTTTTGAATTAAAAGCTGCACTAGCGGTCCAGATCAGCAATAAAATGCGAATGGGCCATAAACGGAGACAAAGGATGTCTCTCCCGCTCAAAATGCATGCCTCTGATTGGCCACTCCACCCACAAAATGGGTGCGGCAATGAACTATTAAAACTCCAGAACGCAGACTAATCATCGCTCAAAACTCTTCTTCTTGAGACCAACACACTCCAAAATTCTCCTCTTGAGTTTAACCTTCTGGCAGTGTTTACCTTCAAGTAACTTTGTGGATTTCCTGTGGACTTCTTCAACTCACTCCTAAAGAAATCGTCGAGAACCTCGTCTACCGCATCAAGACTCTTATTCAGCAATAAACCAATGCAAGTAACCATTTACAACTGATTAGATGCGCGTTTAAGTTTGAACCCCTTTTAAGGTGAATTGTGCCTCTGATGATTCTCATTTAGGTTGTGGTTAATTGAGAGTTTTGAAACCCTTGAAATACTGCCATTCTTTGCTCTCTCTCTCCTTTCCTTACTTTCCTTCATTCTATATATGTATGTTTTGCTTAGTTTGTTTGTATGTTAGTTATAGTTTCATTTATTAAATCCCTTATATTCACAATTGATTGTCTCTGTGTTCCGCTCACAATTCAAAGTCACTGAATGTTGCTCCTTGCTACATGCTAAACTACTGCTAGCACTGTATAAGTAGGAAGGCTATTGTTCCTTGGCCAGGAAAGTAATCTTCCTAGAGTTGATAAATAATTATATTGTCTGCTCGGTGGACGGACAGATCAAGTAATTGTAATATCGATTCTGCTACAATTAATTCTAAGATCTAATCTAAATATTTATTATTAATTATAACCAGTTATAATTAATTATAAATAATTCCCTTTTAAGCTAATTTGCTACATATTTGAACTTTAAAGTTCTAAAATTGTTATTTAAAGGTGGGACTATTTATTTATTTTTTTGAAGTCAGATTAGCTTCTTGTTATGCCTTCTGGTTATATGTGAATCCCTGCAGTTCCAAGGTGAAATATCCACTGTGTAGTGCTAAAAGTGACTTAAATGTTTCCCCACACAGATGAGGTGTTTATGGTTAATGTTCTATCCAATTGTAAATCAACAAAACCTACCTCCCTACCATAAACCTTAAATCTAAACCTAACCTGAGGAGTTTAGGATTGAATATAACTTTGCAGACTAGGTTATTATGCGATTCAATCACACTAGTCTCAGGTACTTTCAATGAAAAATGAAAATACTTTAATCATTAATGATTTAAAATTATTTTCTGTGGAAATCGACAGCAAGTAATCGATACTGTCGCTAGAACTCAACTTGTACTGAACTCAGAACATTCCAGTGTAATGATGTTTACATTACACCTAGAATAGGATAATACACTGCTTGGCCAAAAAAAAAAAAAAAAAAAAAAGAAGTAGCTGTTTGGATTTAAGGCAGTGTTGTGATCTGGGGTTGCTTCAGTTGGTCAGGTCTAGGCTCAGCAATGTTATGCAGCAATAAAATGAGGTCAACTGACTACCTGAATGTACTGAATGACCAGGTTATCCCATCAATGGATTTTTGTCTTCCCTCACAGCATGGGCATATTCCAGGACGACAATGCCAAGATTCGTAGGGCTCAAATTGTGAAAGAGTGGTTCTGGGAGTATGAGGAATCATTTCATGAATTGGCCACCTCAGAGTCCTGACCTTAACCCCATTGAAAGTCTTTGGGATGTGCTGGAAAAGATGTTACAGAGTGGTTCAACTCGCCTGTCATCAATACACCTGCCAATTAATGCAACTCTGGATGGAAATAAATGTTGTGACGTTGCATAAGATTGTTGAAACAATGCCACGACGAATGCGTGCCATAATCAAAGCTATAGGCAGTCCAGGCAGTGTACCTCAATCAAGGTCCATTTCATAGGGTCAGCTTTGGTGTTTAGAACCTAAATGAAAAATCAACATGTTCCAACAACTCTCACATTTCCTAACCTCTAGAACTTTCCTCTCCATCTCACCTTAATGGGTGTCTTGCTCCTGTTGGGCATCCTCCTGGCTGCCATGGCAAGGACAGCACATGTCAAGGCAGAGGAGAAGAGGATGGCGGTGAATACTAGGACCTAGGGCAGAGTGCAGAGATAGCAGAGACCCCCGGCAGAGGTACAGACCAGCACGTGCAGGTCGGAGCTGAGCAGACACAGCAGGTACAAAGGCAGAGACAGAAGAGACGACACCAATGGGACGTCTACAACCGCATCCCTGCTCAATGCCTCAGGCATAGCCAACAGCAGCAAGAACGGAAGAGAGAGAGAGCAGTTATCGACAACCCAGTTACCATATTAGTTCACCCTTTTTGAAATGCTGTACAAGAATTCTGTCAAAATGACATCATCTTTCCATGCAACAAATCAATTCTGCAAAAACAAGTAAATGCCTCCTCTTTTTAAAGGATAGTTCAGGGTTCAATACAAACAAAACAAGTACATTTTTCATATTTAAAAATACAATTTAAAGCTACATACAACTGAATAAAGAAAATCAGTGGTTGAAAATTTCTCCTTTGAGTGTCTGCAAGTATAATTTAGTTTAAACAGTTGGCTAGACTGTTTATTGTCCACTGTGTGTGACAGAGTTGGGCTGTGTCAATTGACCTGTTTCAGTGACGTCACTTTTTCCCTGCAGCTGCCATATTTGTGACCATCAGTGGGAAAAAAACAATGGCGGTGAATGGAAAAACAACCGTAATATGATCTAAAAAAAAACATTAAAAAATGCTTCTGATCCATGCAAAGTCAAAGGAAAGGTGTATACAGGTTAGAGGTTGGCACAAATATTGCCAAATTTGACTTTCATGGACATTTAAATATATTTTTTCCACAATTTATCTCTGTATTCTGCCGAGTCTGATGTGTGACCGGCGAGTGCACATGCCTACCGGTACAATACTGTAAACATCTCTCATTCAGAAGTTACAAATATTTATGCTGTTTTCTGCTCTGATTTGATCAAATTATTACAAAACATCAGTAATGACCCCATCTGTATGAATTTAAGAGCTACTTTTAACTCATGAAGAATACACAGAAAGCAACTGAAGCATATTAGTGAATAAGACTAATATGTTCACATTGTAGTCTGGTGGTGTGAATAAGCTCTGTGCTTCATGATCATATGATGTGTTGTTTATTGACTATAATTAGTACATACACATGAAATACAGTATATACTATATATTCACATTATAGTGGTTTTTTATTTATTACAATGTGTTACAATTACAGTTGTGGCCAAAAATATTGACACCCTTGGTAAATATGAGCAAAGGAGGCTGTGAAAAATATTTATTTATTGTTTATCCTTTTGATTGTCCATTCAAAATATTCACAAAAATCTAACCTTTAATTGAAGAAAACTAATTTAAAGGGGAGAAAATCTCATATTTAAATAAATATTTTTTTCTCCAAAACACGTTTGCCACAATTATTGGCACCCCTAGAAATTATTATGAGTAAAATATTTTTTGAAGTATATTCCCATTCATATTTTAAATTTTTTAGTGCACCTGGGTGACTAGGAACATGAAATTGTTCAGCCATGTGTCACTGGAATATAAAATACCGGTCAAAAGTTTTGAAACACACTCATTCTTTATTTATTTATTTATTTATTTATTTATTTATTTTACATTTTCGAATAATAGTAAAGTCATCAAAACTATGGAATAACATAAATGGAACTATGGGAATTATTTTGTGACTAAACAAAATCCAAAATAAATCAAAACTGTGTTATATTTTAGCATCTTCAAAGTAGTCACCCTTTGCCTAGAATTTGCAGACATGTACTCTTGACATTTTCTCAACCAACTTCTTGAGGTATCACCCTGGGATGATTTTTAAACAGTATTGAAGGAGTTCCCATCTATGTTGGGCACTTATTGGCTGCTTTTCTTTATTATTTGGTCCAAGTCATTAATTTCAAAAACTTTTTTTTTTATTTTTATAAAATTTTAGTTTTATAATGAAATAAATTAATATGGTGGCAAAAATTATATTTTTGTCTACAAAACTAATTTCAAACATTTAAGAATACGCCTTCAGATCAAAAGATTTTTAAGATCATGAGAAACATTTCAAAACATTTTAAGATCATGAGAAACAAACTTTTGACCGGTAGTGTAAATTTGAGGTTACACGCAAGCCAAATTCCCATAGTCATCTATCACAATGGGTAAGACCAAAGAATAAAGTTATGATGTGCGGCAAAAGGTTGCTGAGCTTCACAAAATGGGAAGTGGCTAAAGGTAAAGCATTGAAAATGCCCATTTCCACCATCAGGGCAATAATTAACAAGTTCCAATCAACTGGAGATGTTAAGAATCGGTCTGGAAGAAGACGTGTGTCTATATTCTCTCCACGCATGGTGAGGAGGATGGTTTGAGTGGCCAACAATTCTCCAAGGATCACAGCTAGAGAATTCCAGAAATTAGTTAGGTCTTCGGGTCAGAAGTCTCCAAAACTACAATCATACATCACCTACATCAAGGCAAGGCAAGGTTATTTATATAGCACATTTCATACACAATGGCAATTCAAAGTGCTTTACATAATAATTATAAAGAAAATACAAGATAAAATACATTTTAAGAACAAGAAATGAGAATAAAAAGTAATAAAATGAATAAAAAAAAGAAGTAAAAATTATTAAAGTGAAAAAAAAGAAAAAAAAAAGAATACAGACATAAAATTATGCAGTGCAATCAGTAAGTGCAGCACAGTGCTCAGTCAGTAAATGCAGGGTTAAACAGATGTAGTTTCAGTCTGGATTTGAATGTGGTTATTGTTGGAGAACATCACAAGAAGTTACATTTACATTTATTCATTTTATTAAGTTGTTTGGTAGGGTTTCAAGAGAAAAGCCTCTGCTCTCATCCAACAACAAACTCAAGCATCTTCAGTGTGACAGACACTACTGGAACTTCAAATGGGACCGGGTTCTTTGGTCAGATGAAACAAAAATAGAGCTTTATGGGAGCAAACATAAGAGATGGGTTTAGCGCACACAGAGAGGTAGCCATATGGAAAAGTACCTCAGCCAACGGTTAAATATGTTGGTGGATCTTTAATGTTGTGGGACTGTTTTTATGCCAGAGGTCCTGGACATCCTGTTCGGATGCATAGCATCATGGATAGAAAACAACAGATAGAAAATCAAAACCTGACTGCCTTTGCCAGAAAGCTTAAAATGGGCTCTGATTGGATCTTCCAGCAGGACAATGATCCAAAACAAAATCAACACAAAAATGGTTCACTGACCACAAAATCAAGGTTCTGCCATGGCCATCCCAGTCCCCTGACTTGAACGCCATAGAAAACCTGTGGGGTGAACTGAAGAGGAGAGTCCACCAGCGTGGACCTCTGAATTTGAAGGATCTAGAGAGATTCTTTATGGAGGAATAGTCTCAGATCCCTTGCCATGTGTTCTCTAACCTCATTATGCATTATAGGAGAAGACTCAGAGCTGTTATCTTGGCAAAGGGAGGTTGCACAAAGTATTGAATAAAAGGGTGCCAATAATTGTGCCACACACAAATATTTGACAAAAAACATTAGTTTTTTGATAAAACTTGTGTTGTGTTTGCAACTGTTTGATATACTTTAGAGCAGTGGTTCCAAACCCTGTTCCTGGAGGCCCTCCAACACTACACATTTTGGATATCTCCCTTATCAAACACACCTGATTCAACTCATCAGCTCGTTAGTGGAGACTCCAAGACCTGAATTGGGAGTGTCAGAAAAGGGAGATATACGAAATGTGCAGTGTTGGGGGGCCTCTAGGAACAGGTTTGGGAACCACTGCATTAGAGGATAGATTTTTGTGAATATTTTGAATGAAAGATCAAAAGGGTAAACAGATACATATTTTTCACAGCCTTCTTTGCTCATATTTACCACAGGTGCCAATATTTTTGGCCACAACTTTATGACATACTGGGTGTTATAAATAGCACTGTCCTATGTGCATTTGAATTGTTTCTGAATCAATGATGTTATACATATAATTGACATGTGTACAGATAACTGTCTGAATAAATGAGAAAAGACCCACAAGTGTTTTTATCCGTGCTCTCCCCCTTCATCGCTGTTTGACTTTGGCGAAATAAAATCATGTTACTTGAAAGATAAAACTTTATTGAAAGAAAAATTACATTTTGGCTATGGTAAGTAAACACTAGTATCACCTTTTCAGGTTTTATAAATAGAAACAAAAATTTAGCCAGCTTTTTCCGCATCCCCCAGTGCAGCACAATGAAGAAATATGGAATTTTGGTCACAAACATGATGGCGCGGTCATGTTACATGAAACTGTCAATAAGATAGCACCCCTGCAGCCCAAGTCTTGTGATAGTCTCATTCGCTGTTACTAAGGTTAGGTTTACGATTAGATTTAGCAGTAGGGTTAAGGTTAGGTGTAGGGGTAGGTGTAGGTTTCTGTAGGACTCCAAATAAACACAATAAACAAAGTGTGTGAATGTTGAATGCTCTCGCGAGACACGACCAGAGAGTTGTGAGTGAGGGCGCTGCAGACCCACCCACCCAATACTTTGTATTGTCTGCACCTAAAGTGCCAGTAAATATGGAGATGCACATACAATCGGTAAGACAAAAGCAAGGATCCTCATGACATTAAAGTTGATCTAGAATGTACTCATTGGATATCAAATGATTTGTATGTATAATCATAAACGCCTGTAGTCCAGACATCAGAACATTTTGAGGAAAAGAAAAAAAAGTTTAGATCTTCAGTTTAGAACGGGAAATGAACTCGCATATCAGACGTAAAAAAAATGGACATGGAAAATAAAATAAAAAAACGCTGTGAAACATGCTGACTTTGACTTCTGAGACATCGGTATGTTCTTAATTAAAGCTGCACGATTTTTGAATTAAGACTGAAATCGCAATATGGCCTTGCATGATTACTAAACCGATTACTAAAGGCTGCGTTTTAAAATCTGACAGTCTGCATTCACCACTTTAGTCACCGCTGTGTGAGCCAACGGCGCCCTCTAGTGGGTTTGTGTGGCACACACTGAGCAGCGCAGCAATATGAGATGATCAATGATTATCATAAAAATTTGGTCAAAATTATCGCTTCCCAAATGTTGGCTTTAGATCAGTGGTTCTCAAACTGGGGGCCGTACAGAAATTCTAGAACATGATTTTTTTCAAATTAATTTGACCTATATGTAAATCGGGATTGTCAACTTTTGAACTATGATTTACATAAAAATGAGAAATATTAATAAATTAAATCAATTATACACAGCACACTAAGCTGCAACATCACCAAACAGAGACATACGTTGTTCTACTGTTAGCCACATGCTGATAAAAGCTAAGACTATTTAAAATGGATATGTTTTTAGACAGAGGACAGAAGAGCCTAGCGTGAAAAAAATGAAATTGCGAAAATTTGACGACTCATACATAAAATATGGCATCATGGAATATAGTGACAGCAGACCACAGTGCACGTTTTGCTTGAAGATTTTATCCGTTGAAGCACTGAAACCACACAAACTCAACCGACAGCTCACAAATATTCATCCAGAGCATGCAAATAAAAGTGAGGATTTTTTACAGGGAAAGAAAGAATATGTAAAGCAAAAGGTACGACTGACTAACATCACGACATTCCCGAGAAAGCGCAGCAAGCATCTTATCTTGCAGCCCTGCGAATAGCCAAATATAAAAAGCCGCACACGATTGGGGAGGAATTAATACTTCCAACAGCAGTGGATATGTGCAGAGAGATGGTCGGGGATGAGGCCGCAAACATGATTAATTCCATCCCACTGTCCAATGACACAGTAGGCAGACAGATCAGGGACCTCTCTTTTGATGTGAAATCGCAACTGACTGAAAGATTGCGATCATGTGAGCAGTTCACGCTTCAACTTGATGAATGCACTGACGTCAGCAGTGCAGCGCAGTTGTTAGTGTACGTTCAATATTCATGGGATGGTAAAATTTTGGAAGATATTTTATTTTCCAAAGAACTCGAGGGGAGAGCTACGGGTGAGGAAATTTTCAAAATGTTGGACACTTTCATGGTAGAAGAACACCTGAGCTGGGACAAGTGTGTGTCTGTTTGCACTGATGTTGCGGCAGCAATGACTGGGCGCAAGAGTGAAGTTGTCACTCGAATCCAAGTCGTAGCCACTCACTGTATGCTTCATCGTCAAGCACTTGCATCAAAATCAATGGCACCTGACCAGCACGATGTGTTGGAACAAGTAGTAGCAGCTGTGAACTTCATTAAGTCAAGACCACTGAAGTCACGTCTCTTTGCAAAAATGTGCACGGAGTTAGGGGCAGCTCATGATCGGCTCCTGTATCATTCAGAGGGGAAAGTTTTGGAGCAAGTGTTCGAATTGAGACATGAGCTCCATGACTTTTTGAAAGCACATAAACCTGACCTGGCACTGTTCTTTTCCGACCAACCGTGGATGGCAAAACTGGCCTACTCTGCAGACATTTTTAGTAGTCTCAATGGACTTAATCTGTCTATTCAGGGGTCTTATTCCACAATATTGGAGGCAAGTGTCAAAATAAATGCATTCAGGAGAAAAACTGATCTGTGGATACGTAAACTACAAACAGGCATCACTGACATGTTTCCAAATCTATCTGAATTTTTGGACACAAACATTATGGGAGTGGACTTCATGCTCGACACCGTTACAACTCACCTCACCTCACTCAATGAACATTTCAGTCACTAATTCACAGACAATGACATGGAGAAATATGACTGGGTTCGAGATCCCTTTTTCTGTGATGTGATGGCCAGTGGCCCCAGCGGAAAGGCTGAGGATGAACTTTTGAAATTATCCAGTGATCACACTCTCAGGATGAGATTTAATAAGCAGACCCCAGCGGAATTTTGGCCCATGGTTGAAAAGGAGTACAAGGAGGTTGCTCTTCAGGCCATGTGAATATTGTTGCCTTTCCCGACCACATATCTTTGTGAGACATCTTTCTCAGCCATGATAAAGACAAAATACAGGGCACAGCTTAATGTGGAATATGACTTGAGAGTTTGCCTGTCACCAATAACACCCAGAATTGATAAGCGCTGCAAAGACAGTCTCACCCTTCACACTAAGACTGTGCACTTTTGTACAGTAGTTGTTATTAAATTGATGTTCCTGTATTGCAAAATTTCTTTTAAATTATATTTTAAAGCTATTTCTTTTTTAGTAGACATTTGTATTCATATGAGCAGACAGAGAAGTAAGTTTGAAGTAAGTTTGGAGCAGAAGAAATAGAAATAAACCTTGTGTAAATTGTCAGCTTTACGCCAAGATAAAATGTTATTTCTAGCCATTTTACATGCACGTTACCAGACACGATCATATTTTTTTATCAAGAAAATTCACGTTAGATCATAATTTCTTTTTTTCTAGTAAGACCTTTGATATTAGGGCACAAATCGTATACTTGATAATAATTTTTGTATTGTTTTCCTGTAAAAATATCTAAAAATCCTTAAAACAAGATCAACTTGTTTTAGAAACAACACTGCATAAGATATTTAGGTTTTTCAGAGAATGTATTTTTAACGTGTATTTTGTCTTACTGTACTGACAGAGTTTTTATAGTCAAAACAAATGAAAAAATCTACCAGTGCTGAAGAAGTAATCCAAAGTATTTAGAATATGTTACTGACCTTGAGTAATCTAACGGAATACGCTACAAATTACATTTTACAGCATGTATTCTGTAATCTGTAGTGAAATACATTTCAGAAGTAACCCTCCCAACCCTGTATATAATTTAATATGTTTTTGGTTTAATTAAAATTGTAAGAGATTGTTTTGTGTCATGAATTTTCTTTGGGGGGCCACAAAGGGATGCACCCTACACAAGGGGGGGCCTCACGCTGAAAAAGTATGAGAACCACTGCTTTAGATGGTGTACACTTTAAACTTAAATTCCTCGATTTAAAAATAATTAAAAATTAAAATCGTGTCAAAATGTGAATTCGAATTAATTGATAAAATTGAAAAATTTATTTTTCAACCTATACTAATGTAATGCTATTATATTTGACATAAATGTATGTAATGATAGAATATGTTTATATGTAGTGTACAGAATGGGTTCTATTTGTACTGTAATTTTGGTACAATTCTCAACATCCCACCTCGGACCTCACTAATTTTCAAACCCTGGTTACGGCCCTGGTTATCATCAGTGTTGGGTGTAATCTGATTACAAAATAATACCTAATTACTTTTTAAATCAAACGTAGTGTAACAAATTACATATTACATTTTTATAATCAGATTACAGACTTTCAGTGAAGTTAATTACATTTAGGTACATTACTTGGGTTACAGATATTTCTAGCTAATATTATTTATGTACAATACATTTAAAACATGAATTATGTTCATGTGTATGTCTGTTTGCGTTTCTGTGACAACTGGAAGATGTGTATAGATATTATAATATTTGTTGTCTGAATGTTTAAAATCTTGCAGAAATGTACTTTAGAAATCACCTTTTAAAAATGGAAAAGGCAATCATTTCATGTGATGACCCAAAACACACATCTGAAGGGGGGTTGGTGTGAGTTGCAGACTAATGTAGCTTGTGAGAAATTAATGATGGCTTTCTCCCTAGACCCAAAACTAGCTAAGTATTTATAGACAACTTTAAAGGGATAGTTCAAAATGAAAATTCTTTCATCATTTACTCGCCCTCATGTCCTTTCATAACACAGAAACAAAACACAAAAATAATGTATTAGGTAGAATTTGAGCCTTTCCCCATTCACTTTCATTGCATCTCTTTTGCAATACAATGACAGACAAACAGACATGAATTTCTCAGTGTTAGTGGTTGAGCTCCTATTATAAAATACTTAGCTATCTTAACATTTTCTTCCATGGCATGTTTAAAGATTCAACTTAATATGGTTGATATTATTACTTGTCCTGTATTCTGAATTTAATTATTTGAAATGACAACTGCACTACACAATGTTAAATTGAACTTAAGCAGTATTAAATGTCAGTGGACAACAAAGTTCCATCATCAGTCATTAAGACAACATAGTATTCCTGTTATATAGATTTACTTGTTGAAAAATTGCCTATGCATAATGTATCTTCTAGCCTAACTCTAAGAAGGATTTTGAGCTGTCCCAAAGTCACAGCTGGGCACCATCGATGGACGGCGAACAACAGCGGTGGTGTGCGTACATTTATAGAAAACAATGTTTTTGAATTTGACCCCCTTTATGCTTTGGAGAAAACTGCTCTTTAAAAATGAAACCTCTTCACGGATGCTACAGGAACATGTTCAAGCTCTATATATCTTGTTGGAAGCTCTAGCTAATGCACAATCAGCTCTTTTCTGTCCATTGTAATGACAGGCAAGAACTGATTCCAGATATCTCACGTACTGTGAGATTTTTGATTAAAGCTGTATGCAAGAGCAAGGCTTTAAGAAGGATATATGCAGCTGTGTCCTTGCTTCTGACTCTGACAATGCACCAGCAGTCAAGCGCTAGCTTTCAAACACACAGTCCCTCTTCTCTTGTCCTCATCCAGTTCACTCTCTCACAGCTGTCTTCATTGACGTCTCTCTACGGGATGTTACATTTGAGCTGTGATTGATGTGTAAAAAGTCACATAAAAAAACAAAACCTCTAAACTTTTCCTTTAGAACTTGATCTTGGGAAAGTGTTCTGGAAAGTGTCCTGTTAATACTTCACACAGAAAAGACTCAAACTGATGATTACCTTTGATGAAATCGTTGTGGGAATCTGATTTTGCACAAAGAGCCAAATGAATTAGTTAACCCTATAAAGCCTGACATACACTCACTAAGCACTTTATTAGGAACACTATGGCCCGACGAGGTCTTCTGCTGTTGTAGCCCATCCGTCTCAAGGTTCGATGTGTTGTGCATTCTGAGATGCTATTCTGTTGTAGCCTTTGTCAGCTCAAACCAGATATTTCTGTCTGCAGATCTGCAGCTTACTGGATGTTTTTTGTTTTTGGCACTATTCTCATCTCTAGACACTGACACTGGACACTAGACAAAAACACTGTTGTGTGTGAGAATCCCAGGAGATTAGCAGTTACAGAAATACTCAAACCAGCCCATCTGGCACCAACAATCATGCCACGGTCTAAATCACTGAGATCACATTTTTCCCCATTCTGATGGTTGATGTGAACATTAACTGAAGCTCCTGACCTGTATAGGCATGATTTTATGCATTGCACTACTGCCACACGATTGGATGATTAGATAATCGCAAGAATAAGTAGGTGTACAGGTGTAACTAATAAAGTGCTCATCCTGTCCGTATTCTATAGAAATAATGACATTATGGGCTGTATTTTCTTGAGTGTGCAAAGCACAGAACTACGCAATATGACCGTGCTTGTTTCTATAAAATCATGTACTGTACGAAATGGGTTAACAGTGGGAGGCTGAAAATGTAACAACAGATTGTTGATCTCTGGGAAGCAACTGAAATGCAGGGTCACTCAAAATATTGTAAGCCCAAAAGACTAAAATGACAACAGGAAAATCTTTAAAGGTGAAGTGAGTAATTTCAGCAAAACTAGCTGCACCCAACGGAATTGCATAAATAATGACTGTTTGCAAACAGGTTTCCCAAACACTTGAAGAGGCATTTATTTTAAAGGTGTCATGAAATGGAGAATCAAATTGTCCATGATATTTAGACATATAAGTAGTAACTCTACCATAAAACATACTTTAAGTTTGAGAGCTCAAAACTTCCTCCCCTATAAAGAGCATTTATAGTTGCCACCCTGTTGAAACCTGAAATCTGTGTGTTCGTGATGTCATGAGACATTGCTCCTTTGCATTTACACACCCCACAACATGCGTCATTGTCATGGGTGTACTGATAAGGAGAGAATGGCTCAAGTTAACAAACACAGAGAATTAATCTGAATTGTCCCCGTCCACTGGTGCTCAGTTTGTAAACAGATAGAGTGAGAGAACATGACAGACAGGCCTAGTGTGGCCTGCCAACTAATCCTGAACACTAAAGGGGACCCATCTGGACTATTTTGAATTATTTTTGTATATAAACATGCACTAGACAGACGTCTTTGACTGTTGTCATGCATCTTGTGCTGCTTTTAACCCTTTTGCACGTACCATCACACTGGTTTGATCATTCCAGGGTGGTCCCTGGGGAGTACCATCACACCAGTTTGATTAGAACATTTGTGTCTGATGTTATCAACTGGCAAATTTTAAAATTCAAATCTGCTTTCCATCTGTTTATCTGCTGCTACAGAGGGGGATTGGCAATGCCATTTACATGCCTAAAAAAAGCTTTATTTTATGTTACAGGCATTCAAACTAACACAGAAGACTACAAATTTACTGCTCAATCCACACAGTGTATAACCATGCAAAACTAACTGAAACTCACCATATCAGCTGTCCTACTGTTTAGATGCTACATAGAGACTGGCGAAGCACGTCATTTAGATGTCTAAAACAGCTGCTCCAACAGTCTTCTCTACCACAGGAAATGTTTATTTTGTTACATGCATTCAAACAAACACAATACTGACCATATAAGTTCACTGTCCATATCCACACACTGTGTATAACAGCAGCAAAACTAGATAATAAACTCACCAAATCTGCTTTCGCGTTGCTGTATAGCTGCCATTGCTATAGCGAGTGACTAGCGGAACGCTTGTCATTTACGTCTAAAACAGCTGCTCGAGCAGTCTTTTCAACCACATGTTATGTTTATTGTATTAAAATAAACAGAAGTATTATAATAAAATTTCTAGCGCATATCTACACACTCATGTCTATGACTACAGCGAGAAAAACAATCACATTTCAAACGCAATGTTTTATTCACATGAAAAATGATTTTGACAATGAGGGAAGTGACACAGATGAGGAGATGCCCCCCAACCTCCAAGCCCTTGATGCTGAGGATGAAGAAGCCTCAGCCACTGCTCCTACACCTGCACACACAACACCAAGGGAGGTGGAGGAGGTAAGCTCCTCCTGCTGGAGTTCTACCAGTAATTTTACCCCTCCTGGACCTGGGGTTACTTTTGATGACTGGACATGCGGCGTGCAAAACCCTCCAGAATCACCCAGTGAAGTCCAATGTTTTAAGATGTTCCTTACTGAGGAACTAATTGAGGAAATTGTTGAGGAAACAAACCACTATGCCTCAGAGCTGCAGGAGAAAACACCACCTGAAGTGAAAGGGAAGACTGCAAAGTGGATTCCAACAAATGCTCATGAAATTTACACATTCCTGGTGGCAGTGCTCCTAATGGGAATTGTGAAAAAAAACTAACTTTGCGATTATTGGAGTACAGACCCCATGCTCCTGACACCATTTTTTGGGACTTTGTTTTCCCAGGACCGCTTCCTTCTGCTCCTCCGCTGCCTACACTTCTCCAACAATGCGATGGCAAACATCAGCGACCCCCTGCAAAAAATCAGAAACATATTCACTGTTTTCACGTCATCCTTTCTTCACATCTTTGTGCCCTACAGGGATCTGTGTGTCGATGAGTCGCTGAGGAAATTCAAGGGTAGGCTGGCATTTTGCCAGTTCATACCAACTAAACACCACAGATTTGGGGTCAAATTTTTTGTGTTATGTGATGTTCTCGCCGGTTACGTGCAGGACATGATCATATACACAGGATCCACCACCGACATCCAGCACCTTGGAATCTCTGGGTCTGTTGTCATGACATTACTGGCCCCATACTTGAAAAAGGGTCACATCCTGTTCGTGGACAACTGGTACAGTAGTCCCACACTGTTCCAGCACCTCCTGTCTCTGGACACAGGAGCTTGTGGGACTGTACGAGCCAACAGGAAGGGAATGTCAACATTCACCTGCAAAATGACAAAGGGCCAGGTTGAATTTCAAGAAAATGGAACACAACTGGCAGTGAAATAGCATGACGAGAGGGATGTTCACCTTCTTACCACGGTCCATCCATCCACCATTTCAGCCACCGGATAGGTTGATTATATCACCAAAGAAAGAAAGATGAAGCCTCTCTGTGTGCTGGAATATAACAAAAAGATGGGGGCAGTGGACATTGCTGACATGATGAAAGGCTTTTTTGACTGTACCAGAAAAACCACCAAATGGTACAAGAAAGGTTTATTTCACCTCCTTGACACTGCAGTACTGAACAGCCACATTGTCCACTGCCAAATTGCAGGTGAGAAATTTGAACATCAGACTTAGAACAACATATAATTTACATATAAATAAACAAATAAATAATTTAATAATATTAATAATTTTTTCATGTAAACTAAATGAATACATTTAAACTTAAAAACTAAGATTAATAAAAAACAATGACCATGCTGTCATATTCCACACTCCTCCTTACTTACCACCCATGTGCTCTGCTATCAATAGGAAAGGTCATCACATCCCTGCAATTCAGGATGAACCTGATGAGAGGACTGCTGAAGAGCACAGCACACCTCGGTGTCCGTCCAAAGCAGGCCGTCCTGCCTTGGACACTCCACTGTGTCTGATAGCTAGGCACTTCCCCTCCGGTGGCACTGCAAGATCTGCATATCCAGCACTCGCAGGACAAAGCAGAGGTGCCTCACCAAATTCATGTGTGTGCCATGCAACACTCCCTTGTGTGTTGCCCCATGTTTTGAGGAGTACCACACGCTGAAGCATTACTGAGAACTGTGAAATAAAATAAGCAAATTTTAATTAAAAGTTGTTATTGTTGTTATGAAATTTGTATTAGTTATTGTTATATTTCCATTGTTATTGTAAATTGTGTATTTTTTCCTTATAATTGGTTTATAATCTATGAAACGTGTGCATTGTGGGCTTTTGTTTACCACAAATGCAATGTTATTGAATGTAATGAATGCTATTTAGTAGCTGTTATGGTTATGTTGCTTGTATTTATTAAAATATTTATATTGTTTTCATTATATTGATATTTATTTAAAATATATATATTATCTATAAACAAATGCATATAAAAAAGCATAGATCAATAGATAAAATTAAATAAAATCTAATTTTAAGAATAATGCCAATACTGAACTTATCTCTTGTCTCTCACAGAGCAAAGATACATGTTTTTTGACATCATGTGTCTATTTCTCTATATTCCATATATACTCTAACACATTTGAGCATCTAATGGTGGTGGAAGGAAACGGTGTGACTATATCGCATTACAAATGTCAAACATAGTAACTATGCCAACACAGAAACAAAAACGGCTCAAACTTTTTTTAAATTGTCCAGCCAATTGTCATACTCTGTTGGAATATGAGCATAGTTGTGCCAAACCCATCTGACACAAGACAGATCATAATCCAAGAGACCTGATTTCAGTCATAACTCAGTTTAGTCAAATGTGTATTTAGAGCATTTTGCCTATGCATTAGAGTATATTGCTGATGAATTGCATATCATTCTACTTTCAATTGCAACCCATTCCCAATAATAGCATTAGAATATAGACTATACCTCACACAATAGCATTTGATCAAAGTGAACAAGATAATACATTAGATATGTGCAATATGCCATTACGTAAACTACAACAAACTACGATAAATACAGATCATAAACATATTATTCATGTGTTTATCATGGTCTACGCATGTTTGCAAACAAATCTGGGAGCTTCTCAATCGAAAAAGACTTTAAATGTACTCACTAGTAGCAGTCCTGTAACGCGCTGACAGAAAAGTTGCAAGTGGGAGTGAAATTGAAAGCCGCAGAAAATAAATGAAATAAATGTCAATATAATCCATTAGTTAAAACATTTTTATAGTTTATACATGTTTTGAACCAATTAGGAAGGTTTTAAAGTAAAGAAAAAAAGGGAAATGTGATTTGCATCACTTACCTACACTTTGACCTCCAGCTCCAAGCGAGACGAGTCAGCTGTGAACCATCATGTGGCTGCCCAGTGTCACGTGACAAGCTTGATGCATCACACTGGAGTTTAAAATTTGATATGTTGTATAATAACCGCCAAAAAAAAAAATCACGCTGGGGGGATCAGTTAAATCATTTAAAATTTACGTGTGAAAGGGTTAAAAGACACGGTGTCAAGTTACAACTCTGAAAAGGAGACCCCAATCGGTTTCATTCAGTTGCACTTTTTTGACCCCATCTGCGCTATTTTTAATTGTTGGTGTATGTAAACATGCAATAGATGGACATCTTTGACCGTTTTGATGTGTTTCCAGCAATATACTCCTCAGTGCAGGATGATACTGTGTGTGCGTCATGTGGATTGTATGATTTTGCGGCTTCTATCAGCATGTATTACTTGTGAACCAGTCATACTATGATTCAGGCTTTGCAAAGGAACTGTTATTGAAGGATGGGGCAGTAAAAAACACTTTTGGACACAATTGAAAAACTGTAAGTAAACAGTTTCATTCATGAATATTTCAAATATCATGACTAATAGTTTACCTGCAGCTGCTTTTGGTAGATTTGAACTTCTCATGGAGCAATCGCACAAACTCAGATTGCAAGTGGCTGTTTATCTAACGATGAACTTACACCACCATCTAATGGGATGGAGGCTACTGTTTCTGAAAGCACACGCAAATTAAAATAATGCAATAATTCTCAAATCATGTCTTTGCATTTATTTTGACTGTGGTAAGTGACTTGTTCAATTGAAACTGCTGTTAACTTTTAATATTGAATATGATCATCTTGAAGTAAAATATCATTTTCTGTATGCGAACCAATAATTAAAGCAGTAATGATGCATTTTGCATGACTGATGGTAGTTTTCATAGCTGTCCTAGTTTCATGTAACTTGCATCACTCCCTGGTCTCTTTCTTCTTACATAAAATAATTGCAACTCAAATCAATATCTAATATCTAATGTCTATTTATTTATTAGGAAAGTAGCCATGTAATAAGCAGGATAATGTACAGCCAGCCAGTCATTATCACAAAATATAAAAGACTGATCACTGATCCTGTCAGGGTTTATTTTGTAACAATGACCAGCTGACTGTATGCCCTAATCCTAATGGATAAACTCAAGTCCTGCCCTACATTATTTCCCATGGGAATATGTCACATTGTGGAATTTAAATGTGCTGTGAATGCCATTACATGGTGTTTGTACTGTAATTGCAGGCCCATAGCAGTTGCCTTGTTATTTGTCCTGTTCATAGGGTTTTACCCTCTTCAACAAGCCATTTACATGATAAAACTGAGAAAAAATAATTGAAGTTTAATTTAAGATATATATTAGTTGTCTGTTTGTTTTGGGGTGAAGCATTTATTGCTCATTTATTTGGAATAACCCCTTAGGGGACACACAGAATCTCAAAGCTGCCAATAGAATGTAAATGATGGTCTTTGATGCGTTTCATCCCACGAGAAGACGTTTGAACCAATGGCATTTGGAATCACTGACGTCAAACCTGGTGCAACGTGTTTTCACACGGGACATACTTAAAATACTGACAAACGAAGGGAAGATTTTAATGATCAACAATGTAAATTTCAGTCAGTTCCTTGTGCAAATGTATTGTATGGCTTCAAAAGACTTGGAATACAGCACATAAGTCACATAGACATATTTTGTGGTCCTTTTAAAGTCCATCTCCATTCACTGTTGTGGTATGAAAAAGCGCACCCAGGACATTCTGCTAAATTCCTACTTGTGTGTTCCACAGATAAGAGTATAAAAGTTTTTTTTAGAAGAAAAAGCATGATAATGCTATTCTTCTATGTGATATGCTTTCTCATGTATGGTGAATGAATGAAATCACCAAGATTGATACGTTTTGTGTGCCTGTGAGCTAAAGACCTTTTTCTTCCACAGTTCAACAGTTGTATTTGCTGAGTGCAATCCATTATTGAAGTACTAGAGTCTTCGAGAAGTCAATACAGTCATCCAGTCAATGAGATCTAAAGGACACAGTGTCCACTGGGAAGAGGAACTTGAGAATGTCAGAAGGTTTGAGGTCGTCCAGTAGGTCAGATGAGATGGAGAGGTCCTGCAGATCTCTCTTCAAAGGGGATTGGATGAAAGACGCTTATTTGCTGTGGGTCAACTGATTTGTATTTTCAGCTAGACTTAAAGTCATTGGCTGCTGTTCAAATAAATCCTAAGACCCTAGTCCACTAACTATCCTAGGTTTGGAGGGGCCATATCATAGAAAACAGTATTTTCCCTATCCATTCGAAATAACATTTTTCTGTATTATGTAGACATTCGCAATGTTCATAATGTAAACTCCCTTCCCAGTCCTTCCAGAAATGGTTGCAGTATTAGCATCACAACCCTGATGAATGGCTGTGTGAACTATGCTAGTTTGCAAGTAAGCCAGTCATAACAGAGGTCATTTACATGTAGAGATTTTAAAGGTACAGTAGCAATAACTGAAATAGTAAAACTGATTTATGGTGTTTTTGGTGCAAGAAACCTTGACTAACATTCTAGCTAAGTGGATGTCAGGAAAAACAATTATACAAAAGTATAGAACATGGCATCATTAACGCCAACATGAAGTGGCATTCAAATCCCATTTTATTTCTGTATTGTGAGGTATTTCCAAGTGAAACTGAATATCAAAAATAAATAAATAAAAAAAAAGTAGTACAGGATTTGATTTGATTCATCAAGAATTGATTGGATCATGAAAACTGGGCATTCCATACCAGAATGTAAACAGAATTGAATGTGAGTTTGCAGTGAATAGTGTGCAACAGTCTGGTTCCAGAAGTAAAAGTTCCATTCATTTTCTCCACAGGCGAATTGATTTTTAATGATAACTTTGAAACCTTTAAAGACAGACCTACCGTGAGCTTCGAGGTTGTTAATCAATGTTATTACATGGCTCTCTGGAAAACTCAATCCAATTAATTTAGCAGTCTGATATTTTGAATAACAATTGCACATCCGTGATAAAGTGGTATTTCACCGGTCATCCGGATATTGCTAGTCATCTTTCCAACTTCTTGTATCACTCTGCGATCTCTACAAGAAAGCTAATGAAATCATTTCAATTTATTGTAATAAGTGGGATTACGAGCAGTCAGCTGCTCATATTCGCAAAATAAACCAACAGAAGGTGCAATTAATCTTTTTTTAGAGACTCCGCAATTTTCTTTATTTTCAAATAATAACAATTTCAATGTTCATGTCCATTTCATTATTTATTTGGTAGGGAACCGTGCAATAAGCAGGATAATGTACAGTCAACCGGTCAGCCTGATACAAGATAATTTTGAGATAACGACTGACTGACTGTAGATTATCCATTAATGCTGCTGTTGACACCTGTGTTTTTTCAACTTAATTGTTTTTTTCATGGTGAAGTTCCTACTGAAGAACTACACTACCCATGATCCTGAAGAGAAAGATCCACCAATCAGAGAACTGCTACAAACAAAGCAACCGCCCACTCCAATGAAGCAATGTGAATAAAGCTATTGTTCTCGCTACCCTCTCAAACTATTTATATATGTGTATATATCTGAATGTTTTGCAACTTTTAATATATTGTTTCTATACTTAAAATCAATATAATTTTGCCTTAAGTACCCCCACACCACCATCAATAAGGCTGAAGTACCCTTTCATTGACACAAAACCAAAGATGTGTACAAAAACTAAATATAACTTTGCATTATAATTAATATTGATTAGTACTGGTCAATCAGTATTACTTGATCTATTGATATTCCTATTTGGGCTGGGTATTGATAAAGATTTCCCAAATCGATTCCGATTCACAAGCTCTCGATTAGTTTAGAATCCAAATTTGATAAAATTCTGATTAAATTGGGTATATTTCAGTTATAATGTTCATTTTGCTTTCATGTGAAAGAAATTCTCTCTCAGCTAGCTGTTATACAGAGGACCTTCTAACCTGGTACATAACAACATATTAATTTTATAAATGTTATTTTATAATTAGTTTATCATCATTTTGGTCATTGCATATATTATATTTTTTTATTGTTCACATGCATAATTTGCGCTATTACAAGTATTTACATTGATATGTATAAGTGCTAAAACGGTACTGTCTCTTGAAGAATGTTGGCAGCTTACATAACATCAAAAGTGTTATAGTTGAGCCTAGTCGCACGGCCTCTTTAACGCATCCGTACTACAGTATGTGTGATTAGAGTTAAACACTTCTTTTTATCTTTTCTTTTTTCTTTTTTGATTTTCTCCCTTTTTTCTCCCCAATTTGTAATGCCCAATTTCCCTGATGCTCTCTAAGTCCTCGTGGTGGTGTTGTGACTCACCTCAATCCAGGTGGTGGAGGACGAATCTCAGTTGCCTCCGCGTCTGAGACCGTCAACCCACACATCTCATCACGTGGCTTGTTAAGCGCGTTACCGTGGAGACATAGCGCATGTGGAGGCTTCACGCTATCCTCCGCGGCATCCATGCGCAACTCGCCAAGCGCCCCACCGAGAGTGAACCACATTATCGCGACCACGAGGAGGTTACCTCATGTCACTCAACCTCCCTAGCAACCGGGCCAATTTGGTTGTTTAAGAGACCTGGCTGGAGTCACTCAGCATGCCCTGGATTCGAACTCGCGACTCCAGTTGTGGTAGTCAGCGTCGTTACTCGCTGAGCTACCCAGGCCTCTTTTGTTGTTTTTTAACAACTACTGACTGAAAAGAAGATAGAGGATATTAAAAGAGACATTGTTCAATGACAAATGGATGGCGTGGATCTCGTCTCAGGACACACATAATACAGAACGAGTTTAACCAAACTTTAACTCTCAACACGCAGTGAAAGGATCTCAGTGCTGAACTTTACATACAGTAAACTAATTTTTTTAATTTATTTTTAAAGCCATACATTTTGTTTTATAGGTTCAACGTAGCTAAATTCAGGGGGCCTGTGTAGCTCAGCGAGTACTGATACTGACTACCACCCCTGGAGTCACGAGTTCGAATCCACGGCATGCTGAGTGACTCCAGCCAGGTTTCCTAAGCAACCAAATTGGTCCGGTTGCTAGGGAGGGTAGAGTCACATGTGGTAACCTCCTCGTGGTCGCTATAATGTGGTTCTCACTCTCGGTGGGGCACGTGGTGAGTTGTGCGTGGATGCCGCGGAGAATATCATGAAGCCCCCACACGTGCTATGTCTCTGCGGTAACGTGCTCAACAAGCCACGTGATAAGATGTGCGGATTGACTGTCTCAGAGAGAACTGAGATTCGTCCTCCGCCACCCAGATTGAGGCGAGTCACTACGCCACCACGAGGACTTAGGGCGCATTGGGAATTGGGCATTCCAAATTGGGGAGAAATGGGGAGAGAAAAAAAACGAAAACAAAACATAGCTAAATTCAAATATTTCCACGTATGCCCTGGAACCTGCTAATGTACTGATGGTTGGGAATCACTGGATTAAGCCATTCGCAGTGTTTCATGGGATTATAGTTCATGCCCTCATTAAAGATGTAAAGTACACAGTCTTGTACCTTTGTCTTTTTGTCCGATTTTCAAATATTTTATGCTTCAAATAAAAGTTTTTAATGTTGTGATTCACCTGGTTGGTTTAGTTCATGGCTTACAACTCTTTTACGAAGATTTATGAAATCCCTATGGAAGAAATGTATGGGAAAAATGCTGCCGGATCCAAGAAGGCTAAAAAAGTGGGTGGGCACTGTTGTACTCTATTGTGGAGGATTACTCTCCAGAAACACTGCCAGCATCAACTTCTGACCAGGATGTGGAGCCTAAAGGTCAAGTTTACACTCCCAGTGGTAACTAGGTATGTGCAAAACAACATATTTTCAAAATCAACTAGCTCGTGGGTTGTCTGAATGGCTAGTCAACTAATTGGTCTTGAATAAGCCCTGTACAATTAGGCTGGTTTTGACCCCAATCTGATACGTTTCTTAGGGGACGTTTACATAAGACACATTCAAAAACAGCTAAACGAATTGCAGTGGAATGGAACTTTTTACAATAGGACTATTTCTAACTTGACACACCATCTTAAAAAAGCAAAAGTGGTGGTAGTATGCTCAAAAGACGCAACAGCCAAAGCTGTCCATCTTAATGTGTATGCCGGTATCTGCGGTGCTTTAAAGAGTGAATTAAAAGATGCAACTTTCCTAGAGAGTTTTACATTGCAAACCCTCTAACAGCTTTAGCACAGCACACTAAATAAAGCCCCACTGTTAAAAATTATTTAACAAAAATGTGGATAAACTTGTCAACCTCGCTAATCGACTAGACAAACTAGTTGTCGGTTGACTAATTGACCATCATGACCCATCCCTACCAGTAATGCTTCTTTTTCCAAATTGATTTACTATTATTACCATGATGCCTTACATTAATATAAACTGACATTTAATTACTATGTTAACTATTGGCAAGATTTTAGAGAGGCTTCATTACCTACAACAGTAGCCTTAAAAAAGCTATTTGGCTATTTGGCATGTCATGTCAGTTGTTTTAGTGGCTGAGCAAGTTAATACATTTTGGTGAGAGATTATGAATAAAAAAAATTCTTCTTTGGAATAATGTGCACTGATTGTGCATAATAAGATCAGGAATGTGTATTAAGAAGGCAAATATGCTTAATTTTCATTTTATGACTGTAAAAAAAAGTTAACACTGGAACCAGTTTCAAAACATGAATTTTGAATGATGTCAGAGGTAACTCTGGAGAGCCAAATCTCTCCAGCTTTTCCAAAGACACACGCCAAACTATAGTCGATGTGAACTCTGCTGTAAGGGCTGGTGAGTGCTTGCTTGTTAATTAGAGAGAAGAGATGGACTTATTAAGCTGATAATGAAATGGCAGGGTGAGAGGAGAGGCTTCAAGCTCAGACACTGATCCTCCTTCACGGCAATGTTAGATCTCTGAACTCTAAAATCACATCACATTAACGTTCTCCTCATTATTATGGCCCCAATGGAGAATAAAGAAAGAAATACAGACCTTTGTCAGAGCAGATGACTTATTTAATTTAAGGTGAACAAAAACAAGGTTGTATATGGACTGTATAGCCATTCAATTGTGTATTGTAACTAAGTGTAGATTGTTCAAAACCACTGAAAACACAGCAAATTTCCAAAATTTCAGTGGACAAAAAGATGGATTTTATAATGCTTCATTGGCTTAATAATTGACACACAGGTACGGTTGAAATTTTCCCCTCTGCTGAAACACTGAAATGTCATTCAGATTCTAAATTAGCTAACAAATAGTGCTATGTTTGACATCATTGACAGAAAAATGGCATTCGATTTCACCAGGGTTGGGAGGGTTAATTTAAAAAAAGGAATTCCACTACAGATTGCATAATGCATGCTGTAAAAAGTAATTTATAACATATTCTGTTAGATTACTCATCGTCTGTAACATAATCAAAATACTTTGGATTACTTCTTCAGCACTAGCAGATTTTTAGGGCCCAAGCACTGAAAGTGCAAGACCCTATTGTTCTTCTAAGGATTTTTCTTTATTCTTCTTCTTCTTCTTTTCCAGGTTTTCTGTACTTTTGGGGTACTTAACATGCATGAAAACTCTTGAAAGTTTGCACACACATCAGAGTTGTTGGCCAGTGGGTGGGGGGGGGGGCTCTGTAGCGCCACCTAGAAGATGAGCATGTTAGGGGGGCTCTGTAGCACATCCCTTGAGCTACCATCACCAAACTTTGTACACAAATACATCTCATCAAGCCGGACAGTTTAAAGCTCCACCCCAACAGGAAGTCGGCAATTTTGGATTGAATGTGCTTTTTTTTTTTATTTCTTTTTTTTATTGCAGGCCCTGTACTTTTGAATACTCCTCCTAGGGGATTTTTTTGACTGGCACCAAACTTAAGCAATATTATGCCAAGACACTGAAGATGCTAAATTGCGAACATATTTTTTTTGTATTGAACAGCATTACCATGGCGACACAATAAATTAAGTGCACAAATATGAAACAGCAAATTCCTTATGCATTGCAAGGTGCATTGTATCATTTTGATGAAAATTCAGCTGTATGTTTGGTAATGGGGGTTGATCACATTTATGTGGCTATTATGGGTCACGTTCATAGCGCCACCAACTGGCGCCAGGAAGTAAGGCAATTTTATCAGACTTTGAAATAGCCCTCGTGTTTACATGAATTGCTTCAAAATTGTTTAGAATAATGTCAAGACACTGTTGATGTAAAATTGTAAAGGGATATTTGATATCTTAAATACTGTTGCCATGGCAATTTATTGTGCAAGTGAAAGCACTTTTTAAAGTGAAATAAAAAAAGCTATAGAAGTCTAAGTTTATTGTTATGAAAATGTACTGCACAAACCTTTTATTTTTTATATAAATAAAATATAATAAATATATTAACTGAAATGTAAAAATACTAGAAAATCTGAGTGGCAATTAACTTGTTCAGATGCAGTACCATAAATGTCCAATAGAGGACAGCCAAGCTCCATTGTTGTATGATTCCCAAAATACCACTTCTCAGTCCCTCCAGGATTTTGTGGGTGGAGTCTAGAAGGGATCCCTCTTTCGTACGTTACATTACGTATAGTCTAAGTATGTGTAACTACGTTCATCAGTTAACTGTGTTTATCAAAAGAATGACATATAAAGTTAAAGATCCATTTAAGATGGCTAGCAAAATAACAAAGGCATGCTCATGAACTGCTTTTAATTTTAAACAACATGAGCATTAATTATACAGTATTAAGAAGATAGCAACATATGTGCCTCGTTGCTAAGAGTTCTGCAGTTTGCACTCTTTTCCAGTCGAATCCCATAGAAAAATGCAAACAAATGTGTCCCCATTCAAGATATACATCCACTGAGGTGTGGATGCAATCTTTGTTAATTAAAATATAAAGTTTCATATGGGCGGATTAGAACCCTTTAACCTCTTAAGCAATGGGCAAATTAATTACCATTAGACCACGCAGTCAGACTCCTTTTACCAGCGCTGACTGATGTACTTCTCTACTGACTTACAATATCTCATGACCCACAATTTATTATGCTAAATATTTATTTTAGAACTTGAACTGATCATCAAGAATGACTTTTTATCAAAGCAGACCACTTAAAATAATCTTTTACTAATGTTCATCGTTGCTGTGTGACTTAAAACGCCGTGTATCATGAGCGTGCCGTTGTTATTTTGCTAGCCATCTTCAACTGATCTTTAACTTTATATGTCGTTCTTTTGATAAACACAGTTAACTGATACACATATTTAGACACACATAACAGACTGCGCATGAGCGAGAAGTTGAGGAAAGAGGGATCCTTTCTAGACACGACCAATTTTGTGATCTTGCAAATTCAACAAATCTCCGCATTATTTGCGGTAGCTTGCCATTTTTTATAATTCCCGCAAATTCCCTCAGCGTAAATTCCCGCAAGGTAAATCTGAAGGAATCCCATCACTTTCCTTCATTTTTGACAGCGGCAAAACAAATGCTTGAAAAGCCTGAAGCAGTCGCAACATATCCAAATGCACAGCTGCTGTTGTATCACCTCCATAGTAACAGTGTAAGCGTCTCCTCCACGTTGTGCGTTCACAATTAAAATCCTTCTAAATTTTCGCGGGACTGCAGACAGCACACATACATCACAGCTAGCATTTAATCTTCACCCTGTGTGCTGCGAATGGGACACAAAACCTGCATTTATACAAAGAATCCCTAACATTCACTTAAAATCCCCATTAGTTGTGTAATAACATGCGATTAGAATTTGAAGTGCTATTAATACAGTAGGCTACAAATCTGAAAATGGCAATATATGCTGAACACTTGTATGCTGAAAGTAAATGTTCATAAATGTTTTTACTGATATAAAAATGTCAATTATATACAGTAGATATATGCAATATACAGAATATGACAAAATGACAATTTTCATATATGTATCATGTTTTTTGAAACACTTGTGGAATTTAAATGTGTACATAAATGCTCAAATATATGAACTCTATTGTATTTGTTCATATATGGCCATATACCAGATTTAAATATCAGACAATGTAGTAATGGCAACAGGCCTAATTATTGAATCCTCATTTGTGTTTTTAGTTTACAGATTTAATGTACATCTATTTTAACCTTAGATACCTTTTTTGCATTCTCTTGAGGCAGAAAATTTTAATACAAATATAATTAAGGGTCTTCCAATACTCACAGGTTTCACCTAAATGTATGGTATTTTTGTGTGCATTCTTTTTTCTTTCAGTTGCTAACTGCATATTCAGTTATTATGTACTAAAATATTTACATGTAACTGCATTTACAATGTAATTAACACAATTACAGAGGTATATAAAGATGATTTGTGAGTTTTCAAACAACCTCAAAAAATGCAGCAAATTGCATCGCAAAATTTGAGAAAAGCCGCAGCAAATTCAGTCATTTTGTAATTCCAGCTAGCCAAATTACGTGGCCATTTCCTAACTACACCATAATTTGATGACCAAACTTTCATCGTGGCAATGTAACTGATTGCGTTGTGACAACCGGAAAAGTGAAATTCCTGGGTTCTTTGCCACAACGTAACTTTGGAACGGTGCCAGTCCGTCATGACGACTTTGTGGCAGCATCGTGGTTCAATAGTTGTTTTTGGAAACCAGTTGGTAATTTTTGCTTTTAAGAATGATTTTATGGGTGGACATGCAGTATTTTAACCTCATTTATGTCCTTATTTGCCCAACATTAATTTAGAGGCTATTTAAACAGTTGTGCGTGTGAATAACGAATGCAGACTCAAAAGTTAATGTACTTCATTTATTTTGACAGTGAACAGAGAAAAAAAGTGCAACAATAAAATAAATTGAAACCTATTGCCACAGAATTGCAATGAAATTACAAGCCTAAATGACTTCTGTGCTCATATTAAAATCTACTTAGACTATCTTAACCCCTAATGCCTTGAATTACATTTGTTAGTTTAATTTAAAGCCATTTTAAGGATAAATAAAAATGGTAAATGACGTCATTGAAATATAATCTTTAGAGCTACATATTTTTTCAATAAATAATTATTAAATTATAGCAAAAATGTCATATTAATCAGTTAGCAAAAAAAAAAAATTAACAATTAAAAATAGATAGATAGATAGATAGATAGATAGATAGATAGAAGGAAACAGGAAGTGTCTCATATCTTCTGTGTGCATTGTGTAATTTAGATCAAAATTGAGTTGTATGTTTTTTTCTTGGGGGCTAATCACATGGATGTGGCTATTGTGTGTCACGGTCATAGCACCACCAACTGGCAGCATGAAGTGTGGCACTTACAGCAGACTTTGAAATAGTCCTCTTACATTTACCCAAATCGCTTAAAAATTGTTTAGATACTGCTGATGGAAAATTTTGAAGGGATGCTTGATAGCTTTAATAGTGTTGTCATGGCAACAGATTAAATTACATGAAGTTGTAGTCAAACTGGAACGGTGGCATATATCTATTACACATTATATGATTAGGGTCAAGGTTTACATTGAGTTGTTGCTGTGTCCCTCATGCATTGTTTTCCGAAAGCCACCGAGTGGAAATGACCCATAGTGCTTGGGCCCGTCATTGCTGCTTGCAGCTATATTTTCACTTGTTTTTGTCAATAAACAAGTGAAAAACATGCAATATGGGCTTTTCAATGGGCACGTTTACATGCACATTCTTACACTGATAATTCCTAATAAGCCAATAACATATGTGGTCATTTTACCGCAATAAGGTAATAAACAGTCTGAGCAAAAACCAATTGGCACATGTAGATTTTTGCCCGTTACCCCGATTTTGCGTTACATGTAAACACCTTTACCGGCGTTCTTACAAGCTTATCTAAGTGCACAAGTGCACATGACTTTTTATGTTTTGTCATCAATAGCAGAGAACAAAACCTTATGATTTTAAGTCTCATGTACTGGTGTGCATGTAAACATACTCTTTGACTGATGCTGATACCAGTATCTAAAGAGTAGGCTGGCCGAAAGCCAATATAATGGTAATGTACAAAATATAATTTAATGACAGCAAATGAAATGTACTCAAAATTGCTGAGATGAAATTAACACGCATTTTACACAATTTTCACAAAAAGGTAAGAAACCATAAATTTGATTATTATCCATTGATAAGGATTTAAGTAGAGAGGAAACTAACACTTCTGTTAATCGAACAAGCGATCAAAGTTATTGGCCCAATCTGATAATCTCAAAATAGCCAATAATCGTCCAGTTAATTGGCTTGTCTGATATATTAGTTCATGGGGGGGTGTTCAGCAGGAAATAAGCTTTCCAGTTTTAAGTACTTAAGATTTGGTTGAGCACAGCAACAAGTGACAGACAGAGCAGGAATTCTCAAGTGTATCTGTCTGCATCCTGCAAGAGGACAAGGAACACCCTCTACACAAAACGCCCACTCCAAGTAATGCCCCCCATGGATCACAAAGCGATTCTATTGGCTGAAAGAACTTTTAAACTCCTATGCAATTGCTGTATGATTCATGTTGTCTTAACTATGTAAATCATGACAAAGAATAACTTTTAAATAATATTTTTTATATATTATTAAACCAGAGATATAAAGGTTAAATAAAAAAAATTATCCATTCTGTTTTCTCCAGTTAGCTTGTCTATTAGCTTAGCATTGTTTCTTCTCCTCTTCATTTTAATCACGTTTCTACTCGCTGTTGCCACCTAGTGATACGCCGATTTGATTGTATTCAAAAGAACTTTTAAGCTGTGGTATAAACTGTTCAGTTTTAATCTTTGTGGTTAGGGTTAGGTTTAGGGGTAAGGATAGGTGTAGTTGTAGGGTTGCTACAGGACTCCAAATAAACAAAAAACACAGTGTATGAATGTGACATCCATCTGTAGCAAGACCTCAGCATTTCACCGGTTAGTTGAAGGAGCCCTAACATGTTGTGGGCGTGCCTTTCAGTAGTCTTGCAGGACACACCCTTTTCTGAATTTTTAACACGTGTCAGAATGTGCCAAACCCTGCTTGAGTGTTGTTTTGAACCTCTGATGTCTGCAGCAAAACCTCTCTGTTAAACAAGTGAAATTGTTTAACAGGTTATCAATCAGATCTTTACAAAAAAAGACTCATGAACTTTGATCATAAACAGATGCCATATAAGGGAGGCAGAATGTTAGTCTCAGTCACCATTCACTTTCATTGCACCTTTTTTCCATATAATGAAAGTGAATGGTGACTGAGAAGAACATTCTTTTGTGTTCCACAGAAGAAAAGAAAGTCATATGGTTTGAAACAACATGAGGGTGCGTAAACGATGATGGAATTTTTATTTCTGAGTGAACAATCTCTTTAAAGTATATGGCACTCACCTGCAGTATGAAGATCACGGCCATGATCATGGCCTTCTGAACCTCCAAATACTGTTTGAGAACCTTCTTGCTCATGTTGCTGAGAACCTCTGAGGTGTTTCCCTCTAAATACAGCTTCATCCAGCTCTCGTGGGATCGTTCCGCCACAAGAAACTGCTCATAACCATCCTCTGTGAAAGAGAGAAGATAGAGGAATAAATAAATAAGGGATAATGTGTTGTCATTCTCACAAAATAAATACCAGCAGGGTGATCAGACTAGTTAGAGTATAAATGGACAAATAAGTTACACACTACTAAATATTTTAGCATTGCACCATTAAAATTAGATGAAACATGAACCTACATATAAACTAAATATTTACTGAAGTCTCCAAACAGGAGTAACTGTTGAAAGCAAAAAAAAAAACAAACAAAAAAAAAAAAACTCACTGAATAACATCAATAAGCTCATGTTTTGCATGACAGACTTCAATCCTTTAGACATATATGATGATGTTGATATTGACACTTTTTTATATTTATGAGAGAACATCATGTCTTCTTAACGGCTCTTCAGAATGAATCTAAACTGTGCACTTCCTGGTGTGCGTCGCCCAGTGTCACTGGCAGGCAAAGTTTCAACACAAACAAAATATACAGGATTGTAAAATGGATATATTTCAAATTTCCCAGTCCACTGTATTAGTATTTATTTATTACCCCTTACTAATTTTAGAGACAGTTCCTGAGTATTAATATTTAGCCTATATATTTGAATGTAATATTTAGCACTGACTTAGTTACATCTAACAAGTAGTTAATAAGCCCTTAATTTGAACTTTACATACCAACATAAGTGAGACCTTACGCACAACTGGTGCAAACCTACCCAGGACAGCGACACAAACCTTTCACATTCCAAAATCCATATTACTTTCTGTCTTCTGTGGAACACAAAAGGAGACACTGAATGTTAGCCTCAGATACCATCAGGGTTGGGAGGATTACTTTTGAAATATATTTGTCACATATTCCCTGTTTTGTTTTGTTTTTTGTTTTTTGTATTGACTTTTATGTTGAAATTCTTGTTTAGTTCCTGTTTCCTGTTAGTTTGTAGTCCTTTTGTAGTTTCATTTTATGATTGGTTTTCCCCTGATTGTTTCCACAGGTGTTCCTCCTTCCCTTGTTTGCCCCCATGTATTTAAGCCCTTGTTTTCCCTGTTTCCTTTGTCAGTCTTCACATATGTTGTCATGTTCTGAACCTGGTTCCCTGTGTTTTGTTTTCATTTTTTATTCTGAGTTACTTTGTTCATCTTTCGTTTCCATTAAAAGCTGCACTTAGATCCTCCATCCTCACCTGCCTCGTTACAGTATTCCATTACAGAATACATGCTGTAAAATGTCATTTGTAACATATTTCGTTAGATTACTCAAGGTCAGTAACATATTCTAAATACTTTGGATTACTTCTTCAGCACTGGTAGATTTTTTCACTTGTCTTGACTGTAAAAACTCTGTCAGTGCAGTAAGACAAAATACACATGTTAAAAATACATTCTCTGAAAAACCTAAATATCTTATGCAGTGTTGTTTCTAAAACAAGATAAATCAAATTGATCTTGTTTTAAGGATTTTTAGATATTTTTACAGGACAACAATACAAAAATTATCAAGAATATGATAATTCTTATATTATATTTTCTTATAAGAATATTTTTGCCCTAATATCAAAGGTCTTACTAGGAAAAAAAGAAATTATGATCAACGTGAATTTTCTTGATAAAAAAATATGATCGTGTCTGGTAACGTGCATGTAAAATGACTATAAATAGCATTTTATCTTAGCGTAAAGCTGACAATTTACACAAGGTTTATTTCTATTTCTTCTGCTCCAAACTTACTTCAAACTTACTTCTCTGTCTGCTCGTATGAATGTAACACATCATAAGAAAGTGTTTCACCGCTGTTCAAATGCACTTTGAATCACATCATTTATATGTATAAATGTTTTCCATCTGAAAGGACTAAATATTAAATGAAACAAATGACAATAAAATGCAAAGTAATCTCTTCAGTAATCAAAATACTTTTTGAATGTAACTGTATTCTAATTACTAATGATTTCAATTGTAACTGTAGTGGAATACAGTTACTTATATTTTGTATTTTAAATACGTAATCCCATTACATGTATTTTGTTACTGCCCAACAATGGTTACCATTCACTTTCATTTTCTCTTTTTTTATATACAATGAAAGTCTGAGGCTGTCATTATTAGAGACAGACCAATAAATCAGTTTTACTGATTAATCGGTGCCGATATTTGCTCTTTGGAACTATCGGTTATCTGTAAAAATCTATGCTAATATTTTTATTTCATCCATATTTTTATCCTCATTTCAATGCATATTTTTTCTTATTTTGATTAAATCAAGTGTTCTAAATTGAAGTGAGAGCATGCAAAGAAAAATGTGACTATATAGAAATGTGTCCTGCAGCACATACATTGTGTCTCCAACTTTCTTATGAATAATAATAATAATAATAAAAAACCTTGCCTGGTGATATATAAAATCCTCAGTCTGGTGAATAAAGGCTATCATTTGGTAAATACTCAAACAGAGCATTCTAACTGAGCCATTATTCTCCATATTTCAAAATGAGAGTACTGAAATAAGTAGGTGTATTTCAGGCTTGTTTATAGTTAAAAGTCCTTTCTTTTTTATTTTATTTTTTTTATTACTGGGCTACAGTTGCACTATAGACTGAATCTGGATTTTTTTCCAATTTGGACTCATGTAGCCTCTGCAATTTTAAAAACTATCGGCCGATTAATTGGTTATCGGCCTATTCAACCACCTTAGTTATCAGTATCAGCAAAATCCACTGTCGGTCGACCTCTAGTCATTATGTATAACATCTTTTGTTATCAACAGACAAATATATCCATAGAGTTTGGAACAACATGAGGTTGAGTAAATGATGGCAGAATATACATTTTTGAATGAACTATTCCTTTAACCTCTTAAGCTCTGCGGATCCATTGTGCGAGGACACTACTGTGTAATAAATGTATGCATAAATTGTAAAAGTCCCTGGAAGTCCTTGGAGTCCTACAGAAATAGTCATATGTGGTTCCATCTGAAAGCTTAGAATCTGAACTTTTCACAGAAATCCATTACTTCTGCAATTATGTTAAAAGAAATAACAAGATAAGACCTGAAAAACTCATGGATCAAATGAAAGCTCTCATTCTCAGGAATTTGACTATTTGTTCTCACTATGTGGACTATGTTTATTTTGTTGCCATTACACCACAGTTTCAAATGATTATATCCACCTTTTTTACTGAATGTGGAAGTGTTCCACGATTTGACTGTTTTCAGTTTCCGGTCTCCAGTGTTTTCACTCGCATCAGTGTATATTCTTAGCAGGTAATGTAATGTTTAAGGTATTACATTTGTACAAATTGTCAAAAACATGTGACTATATATCGCTGATAATATACAGAGTCAAGATGACCATTTTT
Source organism: Myxocyprinus asiaticus (assembly GCF_019703515.2). NCBI lineage: Eukaryota > Metazoa > Chordata > Actinopteri > Cypriniformes > Catostomidae > Myxocyprinus > Myxocyprinus asiaticus. The sequence continues at coordinate 43,735,310 of NC_059365.1, forward strand.
GAATGACAGTGCCTCACGTGAGTGTGTAGATGTCATGAAGCGATGGTCCGAGGCTAGTTACGTTGATATCATTAACTACTTTGAGTTGTAATGACAAACAACAACAGCACAAATTAATTTTTACTCCAAAAAAACATAAATGGTTTTTGATCTCCATCTGGATCGCTTGTTTTGATAGTTTTTAAAGTGTGTCTCGAGACCAGAAACAGAAAACAGGCAACTAGAATCATCATGGCGCCACCCAGTGGTTGCTCAGGAAAACTGTAGAAATGACCTCTGAAAAACAACAAAGACAAACGTCTCATGTCTGCTCCAATCACCGCTTCTGTAAGTCCCAAGTAGCCAAAAACTCTATATCAGCTCCTAGCTTGGGCCTTTTTCTTCAAAATGAGCCATTTTCTACTTGCCTGTGAGCTTTCTCGGGTAATTAATCCAAATTCATGTCTCCAGAATAAAACATTTAGTCCAGAAGAAACAGCATGATAAACAAATCAACAACATGTTCATATAGGCTGAGATATTCAACAAAACAGGATGGATGGATGGATGGATGGATTGGATTGGATGGAGGGGTTGATGGATGGAAGGATGGGATTGGATGGATGGCTGTATTGGATTTCACAAAATAGACTGAATGTCTATGGACAAGCTCATGGTGAGTGTTCAGCTGCTTTAGAACACAACCTGCATTTCAGATCTGTATTGTGCTGGAAGGTGATAGGGGAACATTTATTCTTCCTAGTACTTGCTGCCATCTAGATGAATGAAATAGCACTTTTTGCTGGGACAGAGAGCAAACAGAGCCTGAATCACAGGCATTCAAAGACGGAATAAATAAGTAAATAAAAAAGAGATGAACATCTATCACTGAAACAGACACATGATTATTATGCAACACCTTCCTCATGGAATCTTCATAACACTTCTCTGATTTTTATTTTATTATCTATCTGGACTATCACTTTTAAATATCTATTTTTATTACATGGCTCTCTGGAATACTTGATTCTGATTGGTCATCATGGTATTTTGTGTTTAACTATTTTTGTATAATGAGCGCTAAACTGTATGTTTAACCGTTGTCCCAGGTAACTGTGACAGTGTTTGTATTTTACAGTAGATAGCCCTCACAGCAGGATCTCAGTGACTGAACAGGCACGTCTGCCTGATACACCCCAGTGCATCACCAAAGGAACTTCTGTCTCTCTATCGCTCTTATTTCTGTATCTCTGCCTGTCTCTAAGCTCTGATTCTGCACTGAATCGATGATATGCTATCTGATAATATCCAATTCTGTTAAAGCCAATGTCACACAACAATAGATTCTCAGTCAAGGATGAGCTAGTCTTGTGAAAAATGATGACTCTCAAGGCACTATTTTGGGGTTCCTCAGATGCCTTTTAATTCTCTGGCCACATTCACAGAGTCCGTGTTTGTGATTGACAATCACATTTTCTTGAGGTGTGAGTCTCAAATTGTAATGTTTATTACAGTTGCAGCTTGAATACTGTGTAGGAATAAATAACCAAAGTCAAGACCCTTGTCTATAGAGTGCAACAGTGCACAACTAACAACTAAATCCCATAAAGCATTGTGAATGAAGTAATCAAATGAAAAACTATGAAAAATTACTATGAAAAAACTATGAAAAGTATAGAATCAATATATTTTACATTTATTGCAAAATATTCAGATATGTACAAATATATAAGTAGTTTGAGAGTTTAGGGAAACCGACTTGATTGCGCCATTCACAGTGTGTCATGGGAGTGGTCGATTGCTGTAGAGCTCTTTTGGCACTCGTTTTTATCTTTTTATTAATTGACTGTAATATTTAACAAATAAATATTAATGAAATAAAGCTCTGATATTGTAATAACTTTGCAAAATCAGTACTTACCATCATCTTTCATGTGGACACCCTACTTCCAATGTCACAACATCAGCAACTTGGGTATCTGGAATTCAGTTTCCCACTGGAAAACACGACTTCGCTTGGTCATTCATGTGCTTGGAACTCGTAATTACAATATTTCCAATTCCACTTGAAGGCCACATTTGAGACTCCTGTGCCACTAGTGGTGCAGAAATTACACACTTCACCTTTAAAGACCCAGTGAAAACAAAATGAAAGTTTTGCTGCTTTCAGTCCATATCTATTAGCTTTTAGCTAGTGTACTTCTAAACGATGACAAAGTTCGTTTTCAGAAGATATAAGCATTTAAAATCAGCATTGTCTCTCTTCCTGCTTAAAAGATTAAGGGACATCCATGATGTTACATAGAGGTTGAGAAACCTTGTCCTATCAAATACTTTCTAGAAGAATGCACCCTCCCCCTACAACTAATGTTCTAACTGGTGTTGATCATGCCTTCACAGGGCACTTCGAAGGGAGCACAATCCATGATGTAGGGTTGCTCCAAACAAAATGTCCAATAAGAATCACTCAAAAAGTTAGTTATGACTGACCGTTATCACATTTCAGCCAACTGGAGCTCTCACAGTGGAGGGTTATTGTCTCTGAAAGGGAACAGGGCATAAGGATGATCACTTTTGAATGGGACGTGATGCAACAACAAGGCAGCTGGATGCAAGGAATGTTGCTGGAGTTTATTTATATTTTTAGTGCAGCCAAAGGTTTCTTAGGATGTACAGCTTGAGTAAGTGTTCTTTATTTTTTGTGCTTAAAGTATTGTGCTTTAAAACATGGATATATTAACTTTTACTGGCTTGTTTCTCGTTCATCTGCACTGGACTTGCACAATGGCTCAAGCTTTGTTGTAAGCAAAGACCTCAGTGTGCTGTGTGCGTTTGTGGGCTAGTTATGGATTAATGTTGTCAGTTAGATCATTGTTCGGTTCTCAAGTCTTTGGAAAAGCTGGCCAGAATTGAGAACACTTCTCAAGTTTTCCCTGAATGCGGCTCTGACATAAGCAGTATGGTGGAAAGTGGTGTGTGTGCCTGTAAACTAAGGCCTATTGGCTATTTTAAAAAATGGGACAAGTCATTCGACATGTCCCGCCCCCACTTTCTGTTCCAGTAGGAAATACATCAGAACACCAAATCGAATCGTGCTCGTCAAGGCACTTCACAGGGACTTTAAATATGTACTGTACATATACCGCCACTTCACCTATTATATTCAATGTACTATGATTTGGAATGCATTAATTCTAATACTGAATGCTATCTAGACTGGATTTTATGTGAATTAGGATGCAATTTTCCACATACTCCTTCAGGCTTAGTGAATCTGTGCATTCTTTAATATTCCTTTCTTAGCCTGGTTTTCCTGAGGCTTTATGTAGCATTGTTAATCTGTGTCTCTCTTGGTGAACATTAGAGATTTTAGAGTGATAAACCGAGACATGACTTGCTGTGAAGATTGTGTAAAGTATGAGGGCAAGTGATGAATGGGACAATTACTGTGAGTTAGCGGCTAAAATAAAACATTAACATGAATATGTTCTCTTATGAATGAATTCATTTTGCTGGCACATAAAATCCATTCTCATAATTCAAATAATCAAGTCTATGATTAATCAATTCTACAATTACACTGCATTAGATAATGAATCCATGTCAACTGCAGTACATTATGACAGTGAAACATAGCATTATTACTGTAGTAATTGCTAATAGCCATGCTTATTAGAGCAATAATATTCATAATCCCATCACAGTCATATAGAATCCATGGCCTTTCAGTATGTGTTCTGAAAAAAGGCTTTTTCTCTCTGACACACGGCAGTGTCTGATCATTAATGAAAGTGTCACGGTCCTGTTACTCTGTCAGTCTGGGTTTTTGTCTGACAGGACCGTGGCATTATCGTCCCATGTCTGTCTTGTGTTTCATTGGTTTCGGTTTAATTCCCTGCCGTGCGCTCTTCAGTCTGTCTTGTTTCATGTCAGAAGCATGGTGTCTGGATCCTGACTTTCTGTCTGGTTCGGTTTCGGTCTGTGTCAGGATCCAGACACTCATGCTCCATGTTTCTGTCTGTTATTGTCGTGAGTGCATCGTGCTTAAGTCATCTTGGCGGCATGCACTCGCGTCAGTAGTTTTTATCTGTCTTGCAAACACGGGTGAACCTTGCGTTGCGCTAGCGATGCGATGCGGGGCACAACCTGTCTTGTGTTTCATGTCCGGAGCACAGTGTCTGGATCTGTTTGACTTCCCTGTCTGATTCAGTTTCGGTCTGTGTCAGGATCCGGACACTCATGCTCCATGTTCTGTGTCTGTCTCTCGCGACTGCAGATTCACTCGCTCGCTTTTCACTGCGTGCCCGGGTCACGAGCTGTCTTCACGTTGTGCTAAGGTTCGGTCACTTTGTACAGAAACTTCAGGTTTGTGTGTGGACGAACTCTCGCAAAGGTGTCCTGTCTTGTTTTTGTCACCTGTTGCGTGCATCGCGTGGCGTTTGCCTCACGACGTATGCTCAGTTTTCGTTTAGTGTGAGAGTGCATGGCATCGCTTTGTTTGGCGTTGCTACACATTCTCTCATCTTGTTTGTCGGTTGGCATGAGCGTATATTGCCTTATTGTCTTGGCGATGTATGCTCATGCCATTCAGGTGTTTTGTTGTCTTGTGAGAGCACGTGGCTTTGTTTTGTTTCTGTATCACTGCGTGTCTCTCTGTCTTACGTCATACCCTGCCTCCTTGTTTGCCCATAATTAGTTCATTAGTCACACCTGCCCTGTCTTGTTAACCTGTTGATTTCTCTCCTTATTAGTTTATTAGTCACACCTGCCCTGTCTTGTTAACCTGTTGATTTCTCTTCCTATTTTAGTCTCCTTGTGTGTGCTGTCCAGTGCCAGTTCATCTTGTGTGCTCGTTTATTCCAGTTGGTCTTGCCTGTCGGTTCCCTTTCTCGTTTTTATCCTGTTATTCCCTGTCAGTCCGGTCGGTTCTATTCCCTGCTGTCCTCTGCCCCAGTCCTGGTTTATTAGTTTTCACCTATGGGGTTGTTTGCGTTTGTTTTTTCACCCTTGTGGAAGTTTTATGTTGGACTTTTTGTTATTTTAATTTTTTTGTATTAAATAAACCATTATTTTTCACTCTGCATTTGGGTCCTGAGCCTCTCTGATCATGACAGAAAGTTTAATTACGAGCAATGAACACAGAGCAGGAGTGTTTGGGAAAAGCCTAATGGGGTGGCTGGTGGCTTCAGCCTCTCTCTGGGTCTGAAATAATGCTGATTATTACTGCTGATATATCAATGAGCAATGCTACTAAACAATATTTACTGTCTAACATAAGAGAGAGAAAACAAGGATGGATGGATGAATGGATGGTCAGACAGATTGGATAGGGGGTTCAATTGATGAATGGATGGATTGAATGCATGGATGGACTGGTCTGGACTGGATTGGATGGAGGGGTTGATGGATGCATGGATGGATTGGATTGATGGAGGGGTTGATGGATTGGTGGATTGATGGATTGGATGGAGGGGTTGATGGATGAATGGATGCATTGAATGGATGGATTGGATTGGATTGATGGGTGGATGGATGAATGGATGTTCATAACTTCAAATATCCACCTGAATTTGTACACCATATGGGCACCTTTGCCAAACTAATCCACATGTCACATTTGTTTTTGGATGATTAGATCAACCCATCCATCAATCCAATCCATCCATCCATTCATTCATATATTCATGTATCCATCCATCACTGTCTGTACTCCCATTGGTAACTGCCACATTGCATCACTGCTCATTTGCATCTGCAACAGATTTGTCATTTATGTCACTGAAAATCACCAATTCTCATTGAAAATAAATGACTTTCGCTTTGTCGCTGCAAATGGCTGTCAGTGTAAACACCCCCTTAAGCCCTCAGTGTTGTGCTGCGGTGCTAGGAGGTACCAATTAAAATTCAGGCAATCAATCAAGGATTTTGTTCCACCTCTGGAACACTTCCAATGTTACCCTTTTCAGACATGCACACACACACACACACACACACACACTACATTCAAACACTCAAACTTCATAGAGTTTTGTGTGTATCAGGGACAGATCAGACTAGTGATGACTCATACTCAGAAACAGACGGAGAGCAGCAGAGCTCTTCAAACACACCGCGACATGTAGCTGGACCTGTGTGTGTGTGTGTGTGTGTGGGGGGGGGGGTTTGGGTGGTTTATGAGGACATTTCTAGTGTCCCCATAATTTAAATCACTTAAAAAAAAAAACATACTAAACAATATTTTATTAAAGATGTAAAAATGCAGAAAGTTTTTTTGAGGGTTAGGTTTAGGGGTAGGGTTAGAGTTAGGGGATAGAATCTATAGTTTGTACAGTATAAAAATCATTATGTCTATGGAGAGCTCTCATAATGATAGATGCACCAACATGCGTGTGTGTGTGTGTGTGTGTGCTGAGAGGTTTGTCTACAGAGGGCATTGTCTCTGCATCTGGTCAGTGCAGTACTCACAATGATCCTGTCATAATGATGGATGTCTTCTCACACACCACATCATCCTTTGGACATCTTCCTCAGGTTCTATTAGAAAATTTTTCAATAAACTTTTACATTAATTTAAATGTTGTAATTTGTGCTGATGAGTGTGAGGTGAAGTTCATGTCTTCAGCATTATCAACGCAAACATCTCCCTCCCTGACTCATTTAATTGTACTGTCAAAAGTTAACAATAGTTAAGACATTCATAACATATTGCAAAAAAAAAAAAAAAAAAAAAAAGGAAAATGTTATATTTATATATAACAAATAACGAATCAAATATATGTGACAGTTAATAGTCAACCGATATGGTTTTATTAATGGCTGATGGCGATATCTAGAGAGCAGGGTGGCTGATAGGCCGATATTATGCCGATGTATCACACAATTTAATATATTAGTAAATGGCATATACACAAATTGGTAAAAAATAAATATATACATTTTTATTTAGCATTTTATTTACTCAAATTTTCACAAAACTTTAACCTTGCATAAAAATAATTGTTTTTGGCTTCCCATTTTAGTAAACTTTGCACAAAGAAATTGTAATACATTAGAAAGAAGGAAATAACAGCAGTGCACACAGTAGAGAAGCAACCATGGAGGGTATGTTCGCATTAAAAATGCAATTTTCCTCACAAAAAGTGCACAATGACATTTACTTACAGCACACGTGAAGTGCATTTATTCTGAAGTTGCTCTATCACTCATGTGGATCCAGTGAGAGCAGCAATCTACTGACCGCCTCCAGTTTACTCGACTCGGTTCACCAGCCTGGAGTGTTACGGACTGACCATCATGCAACATTAGTGAGTCAGAGGAAAAGAGTTTTGGTCCAGACTGATATAATACCCACGTCAGAAGGAGATAAATGAGCGCTCTGCAGGAAGAAAACACTTTTTGTGCAGTTTGTGGATTAAATCTATGTAAACATGATATCCACATATTTGCAGATGGTATGATAGAACTTTTATTGATATTTTCCTTTCTATCATAAGACAAGACAGTTATCAATTACAGGGAACTGTTGAGAAGAGAAAAAGAGAAAGAATGAAACATGCAAGCACTTTAATCATTATGAGCTCATACTTGTCTGTCGTGGCTCTGATATGCGGGACCATTTAAATGAGACTGTTGCACACTGGTCTATTATTGTGGGAACACGATGGCACTTAACAACAAAACAAACAGTGATTGGTCATTTGCATGTCTCACACGGCTCCTTTATGTGCAAGCAGCTGATTCTTGGCACCGTCATAGCTTAAGAAAATCGGCCGATATATTGGTTGATCACTGGACATAGACCTCTAACAATATGTTACACTATATGACCAAAAGTATGAGGGCTAACAAACCCTATGTGCTTGAACATCTATTGAACAATTTCAAAACCAATGGAATTAATAGGGTGTTGGTCCTCTTTGCTGCTATATCAGCTTTTCTTGAGAGCGTGTCAGTAGAACACTGTCTTACATCTGGTTCTGAAGCTGAAACAATCTCAGCCTAAACCATCTGATGTATATTACACAAGACGTGACTGAAATCAGTCCACCGGTTTAAAAAAAAAAAAAAAGAAAAGTTTACAAGATACCAGGTTGTGGCAATGAGCATTTCTGAGGAAGAACTGGTTGCTGGATTTGCCAGTTGTTTTTTTTGTGAATTTCTAAAAATGTCTCTGTATTCTCTTTACAGCCTTTCATGGAGATTGGTAACTTTTTCAATAGTGTCAGAACAATCTTTTGCAGAGTGGTCTATTAATGTAGCATCATTGATTTTAGATTAACACTGGGTCCTAACCAGGTATGATATGATTGCAAGTTGCCGGTCTATCGTGAACATTAAATTGCAATCAAAACTTATCTTGTTTAATAGAACACAACAGTGCCTGCCCAATTTTGCAGCCGTCTTCGTCTTCCCAAAGTGTTTTTCCCATTCATTTCCCACAGGGAAATAATGTCTTCATAAAAGATTGGACCATGAACAAAACCAACAAGATCCCAGGTGAATCACAATATTACAAACTTCGATTTGAAGTAGTATTTGAAAAATCAAACAAAAAGACATGGACTGTGTACATAACATCTTTAGTGAGGGAATGAACCACAATCCCATGAAGCACTGCGAATTATGTAATTGATTTAAAAGGATGAGGGTCGCTACCCCCCCAGTAATCTCCCTGGTGGTACCTCCTCTCATGCCTCTATTCAAACACAGAATCTGGAGCTGGGAGGAGTACACTCTTAAGCTGCCCACACAGGAATGCTACTTCCTCAACCAGGCCCTACAGTCGGAGTGGGCAAATAGGGGACACCTCTCTGGGCCAGCTCACCTCACATGGGTTCCACCTCAATGTTTTATTGTAAAATATTCAGATGTATAGAAATACAAGTAGTAGAAAAGGAAGTCCCACCTTAAAAGGTAAAAGAGCCGATAACCCTTTAGATACAGATGTCGCCTGTCAATTAACTCCAAATCCTGCATGCACATTAGCTAGACCAGCAGAAAAAAAAAAAAAAGAGATTGTGTTTTTAAACGTGATCTAAGGTAAAGAAGCACAATGATTAAAACCATTGTTGTCAGATTTTACTGCTGGTTTGAAACATGTTCTTCGATCGTAATCTTGACCAACCCTTTTGGAGATTTTGGTCTTTCCCTATTCAAGTAGTCAGGGGCTGTACCTTTATGCCACTTGTATCCATACAAAACAGCTGCCCAGGAACGTTACAAATATGGCCGCCGATTGGACTGACTTACCTTAAAAAAGGACTTTGGTGGCAAAGTCATTTGGTTGCAATTTTCTGATTAGATGATTGTTTCCCTTAGGATCATGGGTACTGTAGTTGTGGCGAAAACGCCAGGGCAGTTGTGTTAACATCCATGTGCAGTTTAATAAATGTAAGAACAGTACAACAGAAGTTGTAAATAAAGGGATAAACAACAAAACAGGCAAGGGTCTGGTACACAGGAGACAGTCCAAGAAAAGCAAGCCAAATAAATCCAAGAGACAGAGGAGTAATCCAATAAACAGGCAAAAGGTCCAAAAACTCACAAGCAGGCAGGAGTCCAAAAAAAAAAAAAAAAAACAACAAAAAAAAAACCCAGGAATGGTAATAATGCTCAGAACTGCAGAACAAGACTTTGTACTGAATGCAGGTAAACAGAGAACTTAAATAGTCTGGGATAATATGAAACAGGTGAGTGAGTAATCAGTCTGAGCGGGAGATTATGTGAAATGTAGTTCGTGAAGGGAAAGTTAGAATTCTGGAGATGGAGACCTCTGGCGGCGCTCTGGAGAGATAGCAGACGCTGCAGGTGTAACAGTAGTTCTTCAACAGGAATTATGTTTTTAAAGAATTTTTAAACAATTAAGTTGAATTATTGTGGACTGATGTCTTCAACTGAAGAATTTACCATTGATTAACAATCTTGCTACCCTAACCCTGTCAGGATCCTGCCATCTCTGTCTGGTCTTTTTATTACACTTTAATGTCAGGATCCTGACATCCGTGTTCTATGTTGTTATTTGACTTTCTATTTGTGTTTTGGTCTCACCCATGTGTTTCTCTGCCTGTTTCTGTTCTCTGTCTCGTTCCCTTGCTCCGCCCCCTCGTTTCCCTGATTACAAGTTCATTTTCCCCACCTGCCCTCCTTGTTTGCACTCCTTATTTCTTCCCTTTTCCAAGTGTCTCGTGCTCCTGCTCACGGTCTGTTATTCTATTGGTCTGTTTTCTTGATGAAAACACATGTTACATGAGTCCTTAACTAATCAACACTAAATGCACTTTTTAAAAAAATATATACATATATATGTATGTATATATATATATATGTGTGTGTGTGTGTGTGTGTGTGTCTCTTTCTTCTGTGCAAGCATCTTTACTACTCTAGCCACTGTGAGAACTTGGCAGTGCAATACTGAAAATATTGTTGACATTTTGCTTGTTTTGTTCCTCATTTGTAAGTCGCTTTGGATAAAAGTGTCTGCTAAATGTCTGTCTGTGTCCTGCAAGATGACTACAAGGCACGGCCACTAAGTAACATGCCCTTCAAATAACCGGCAAAATGCTGAAGTATTGCAACAGTTGGATGTCACATTCATACACTGTGTTTGCTCTGTTTATTTGGAGTCCAAAAGCAACCTTACATCTATACTTGTCCCTATACTCAAATCAAACCCTAATGACAAAGATTCAAAAATGAAATTTAGTAAAATTATTAAATATACAGCAACTTAAAAGTTCTATTTAATACAATCAAATCGCTGTATCACTAGGTGGCGACAGTGACAAGAAACATGATGAAAATGACAAGGAGATGCTGAGCTAAAAGGTTAACCCTTTAGCTTGTGAACTGGAGAAGACAGAACAGAGACATTCAATTTCACCATTTATATCTTTGGTATAATAATATGATATGTGACATATGATTCAAAATGTATTCTTTGTCATATTTACATAGTTAAGACAACATGAATCATGCAGTAATTGCATTGGATTTTAAAAGTTCTTCAGCCAATAGAATCACTTTGTGATCCAAGGTGGGGGTTACTTGTGTAGTGATCCTTATCATCTTGCTGGATGCAGACAGATACACTCGCAAACTTTAGATGAAAAAGCGAACTGAAAAAGCTTGTCTTACATGCTGGCCACCAAACCGCTTCCTGTCTTAGTAGTATGATCTTGCCAACTTTATCCCAATAGTCAAAAATCTGGCTATGTGAAAGCTGAAATTTTGTTTTTCATTCACTATAATGAAAGAATAAGATTTCTCTCTCTCTCTCTCTCGCTCTCTCTCTCTCTCTCTCTTTCACTCACACACACACACACTGCAAAGGACGTTACACACTTTGACAAGCAGAACAAGATACAAGAACACGGAGCACTGACACAATTTCACACCTGCTCCATGCACGTACACAGGCAAAGAGAAAACCAGTTAACTCACTGACTATTCTACATTCTAATGATGCCATATTTTTACTTTATACAAAAGTTCTTTTATAGTCAAGTATAATAGGTCATTATTTTAGATCCACACCTATATGGATTTAAGTCTTCCAAAGATCCAGTAATGTCTGTGTACATGAAACTGTGCTGTTATGCTGGGAATTCTGTCAGTATTCATGGTCTTGTACAAAGCAGTAAAAATGCAAAGAATCAAACTAAATTGGGTTAAAGACTAAATGGAATTTGTGTGCGTGTGTGTGTGTGTGTGTGTGTGTGTGTGTGTGTGTGTGTGCACACTACTGTACATCCGATTAATCTAAATCCATGTGTTGTGTAGCCAGATATCATCATAAATTCTGGTCATAGTGACCTTGTTTTACCGAGACCCTTAGAGGACAGGTAGGGAATTTATTTTTCTGAAATAGTTTTGTATTCCTCACAAATAAATATTGTGTTCCCTCACAATAGTTTGCGTTCCCTTGAAATAGTCAAATAGTGTGTAAGGGAATGCAATATCATGGCTTAAATATGGTTAGTGTAAAAAAAAAAAAACATGGTAAATTTTGTGGATGTTGTTTTACTACAAATACTAAGCATGTCCTGATACCATTTTTGTTTTTAGAACAAGTACCAATACTTCCTTTTTGGTATTTACTGATACCTCGTTTTTCTGAATTTCATATAAACAATTTATTTTAATTCAAAATAGTGTGTAAATAAATGAATTCAGTAAAATAAAAATAACATAAAAAAATTTAAATTAATTTTCAACATAATATTGTATTATTTTTATCAAATGAAGTGCTTTTATACAGAACCTCACAGCACAATTCAAAATACAACAGTTATTTTTGTCAAAAAAAAAGTGCTGCATAAAAGAGCATTACAGATGTATGATTGCTTAAATATAATTCAATTAGTGTTGATTTATTATTAGTAGTAGTAGTAGCAGTAGTACTAGTAATACAGTGAATATTACACAACTAAGCAGTAGTGATATATTTCTGCCATACTTTATTCATTTTAAATTTAGCTTTTATTTGCTTATTAGCTTTTCTGTGTGTTTTTGACCATAGCTTCTCAGCTCCGAAAAAGCAGTTTGCTACATTACCCAGTGTGATTATTAAAACACAAAAGGCTGCTATTTCATTAAATAAATATGTAGTCTGTATGTCCCTCACGCTACAAAGTTAATCAGTGCTCTGCTCACTGTCATCACAAGGAGCTATAAAAGGTATGAGCAGCCCATGTTAATACAACACCACACATTCACTCTGAAGAGCGCAGCACATGCAAACTCTATATTTATCTCATTAAATTGCCACTTTTGCGGTTTAATAATCACACTAGGACATAATGTGATTTCAATTTGTGTGCTGAATGTTTACGGAATGACGTCAGATGGTATCGTTTTTTGGTATTGGAACATTTTTATGAACATGAGCACAAGAACGAGTGTGGTATCAGACCCGATTTCTATACCAGTATCGGTAACGGGACATCCCTAAATACCATAGTCAAATAATGTTTACTGTGGTAAAACCATGGTTCATTTTTGTAAGGGATGAATAAAGCTATGCGAGGGTACCTAAAAAAATAAATTATTATTTTTTTTTTTTTGTGAGGGAACTGTTTCAGAAAATAAATTCCCTCACTGTCCTCTCCGCAAGGGGCTCTGTGTTGTTCAAAAATTATATATGCACTGTTTATATATATATAAATAGCAATTTAAAAAGCCACAGGTGTGGGAATTAACCTTTAATTGCCCTTTAAACCTGTGTGTGTCACCTTGTGTGTCTGTAACAAGGCCAAACATTCAAGGGTATATAAACTTTTGATCAGGTCCATTTGGTTGATTTCTGTTACCATTATGATTTAAAAAGGAGCCAAACAACTATGTGATAATAAATGGCTTCATATGATCACTATTCTTAAATAAAAGACCAGTCAGTCCTATTTTCAAAATCAATGCCAAAATTTCACAGTTTCTGCCAGGGTATATATATATACACACACACACACACACACACACACACACACACAGTGCATTCAGAAAGTATTCAGACCCCTTCATTTAATTCATAATTTATGTTGCAGCCTTATGCTAAATTATTTTTTCTCATCAATCTACATTCCATACCCCATAATTACAAAGTAAAAAGCAGATTTTTGATAACTTTGCACATTTATTAAAAAGATAAAACTGAAATATCATATTGACATAAGTATTCAGACCCTTTGCAATGACACTTGAAATTTAGGTAAGCTGTATCCCATTTGTCTGGAACATCTTTGAGATGTTTCAAAACTTTGACTGGAGTCCACCTGTGGCAAATTCAATTGATTGGACATGATTTGGAAAGGCACACACCTGTCTATATAAGGTCTCACAGCTGAAAATGCATATCAGAGCAAAAACCAAGCCATGAGGTCAAAGGAACTGCCTGCAGAGCTCAGAAACACGATTGTGTCGAGGCACAGATCTGGGGAAGGCTAGAAAATGTTTCTGGCTGCATTGAAGGTTCCCAAGAGCACAGTGGCCTCCATAATTCTTAAATGGAAGAAGTCAGGACTCTTCCTAGAGCTGACCGCCTGGTCAAACTGAGCAATCGAAGAGAAGGGCTTGGCAAGAGAGGTGAACAAGAACCTGATGGTCACTCTGTTTGCGCTCCAGAGATCATGTGTGGAGATGGGAGAAACTTGCAGAAGGACAACCATCGCTGCAACACTCCACCGATCTGGGCTTTATGGCAGAGTGGCCAGACGGAAGCATCTGCTCAGTGCAAGACACAAAAAAGCACCTAAAGAACTCTCAGACTGTGAGAAACAAGATTCTCTGGTCTGATGAAATGAAGATTGAACTGTTTCGCCTCAATTCCAAGTGTCATATCTAGAGGAAACCAGGCACCGCTCATCACCTGCGCAATACCATCCCAACGGTGAAGCATGGTGGTGGTAGCATCATGCTGTGGTGGTGTTTTTTGGTGCCAGGGACTGGGGGACTGGTCAGGTTTGAAGGAAAGCCGAATGCAGAAAAATACAGAGATATCCTTAATGAAAACCTGGTTCAGAGCACTCAGGACCTCAGACTGGGCCAAAGGTTCACCTTCCAACAGGACAATGACCCTAAGCACACAGACAAGACAATGCAAGAGTGGCTACGGGACAATTCTGTGAATGTCCTTGAGTGGCCCAGCCAGCGCCCGGTCTTGAACCCAATTGAACATCTCTGGAGAGACCTGAAAATGTCTGTTCACCGATGGTCCCCATCCAACCTGCCAGAGCTTGAGAGGATCTGCAGAGAAAAATGGCAGAATATCCCCAAATCCAGGTGTGCAAAGCTTGTCGCATCATAACCAAAAAGACTTGAAGCTGTAATCGCTGCCAAAGGTCAGTGTGATTTCAGTTTTTTCTTTTCAATAAATTTGCAAAATTATCAAAAATCTGTTTTTGGCTTTGTCATTATGGGGTATGGAGTGTAGATTGATGTGAATTTTTTTTTTTTTTTTTTTTTTTTTTAAAGCATTTTAGCATAAGGCTGCAACATAAAATGTGAAAAAAAGGGGTCTGAATACTTTCTGAATGAACTAATATAACAGAATACATGTGACGGGATTATGTATTTAAAATACAAAATATAAGTAACTGTATTCCACTACAGTTACAATTGAAATCATTAGTAATTAGAATACAGTTACATTCAAAAAGTATTTTGATTACTGAAGAGATTACTTTGCATTTTATTGTCATTTGTTTCATTTAATATTTAGTCCTTTCAGATGGAAAACATTTATACATATAAATGATGTGATCCAAAGTGCATTTGAACAGCGGTGAAACACTTTCTTATGATGTTACATTCATACGAGCAGACAGAGAAGTAAGTTTGAAGTAAGTTTGGAGCAGAAAAAAATAGAAATAAACCTTGTGTAAATTGTCAGCTTTATGCTAAGCTAAAATGCTATTTATAGACATTTTACATGCACATGTTACCAGACACGATCATATTTTTTTTTTATTAAGAAAATTCATGTTGGATCATAATTTCTTTTTTTCTAGTAAGATCTTTGATATTAGGGCAAAAATCATATTCTTGATAATCATTTTTTTATTGTTTTCCTTTCACAATATCTAAAAATCCTTAAAACAAGATCAATTTGATTGATCTTGTTTTAGAAACAACACTGCATAAGATATTTAGGTTTTTCAGAGAATGTATTTTTAACGTGTATTTTGTCTTACTGTACTGACAGAGTTTTTATAGTCAAAACAAGTGAAAAAATCTACCAGTGCTGAAGAAGTAATCCAAAGTATTTAGAATATGTTACTGACCTTGAGTAATCTAATGGAATATGTTACAAATTACATTTTACAGCATGTATTCTGTAATCTGTAGTGGAATACATTTCAAAAGTAACCCTCCCAACCCTGTATGGAGCAGGATCTATATCTAATAGATATATATATATATATATATATTAGTATATTATTTATTTATTTATTTATTTTTTGCCTATTCTACTCAAATCTGTTTAGTTCTTTGAAGTCTTAATATAAAAAAAAATGCATGATACTGATTTTAACAAACGTGATTAAAATCCGATTAAAATCAGATTTGTATTTGTGTGTCTCAGTCTGAATGGTCAGATCAGATTTCATCTGGTTTTTCATAATTCATTGTGCAACAAGTTGTTTCGTCTCATGTTGTGACAGGAAGAAATATTTCATACAAATGTCATGGGGCAGCCAAAGCAGTGCAAACCTCTTTTACGATAATACAGTCAGTTGATTGTCTATTTAAAGAAATGGGCTTAGGTGCAAAAACCCAGACCAGTTGCAAGCAACTACAACGCGATAGCCATGAAACCTCATGAAAACATAATCTATGGCAAAACATCAATTGCTAAAGTTTCACGTGCAAGTTTTCATCATTACTATAACTACTAATCTGAACGTGCTAGCAAAAGCAACTTAAGTATCAAGACTTTAGTTTACAATAGTTTTTTAGGCAATAGTTATCAACTGCTATATGCACATGTGTTATTAGCAGGTGAACTCACCCTTGTGGAAGGTGGGGAAACTGTCTTGTAGGAGGCAGCTGTGCTGGTGTCCGTTGAGTTGGTGAAGGCAGAGCTTTGAGAGATATCTCCTCCTATGACACTTTCGGCTCACATGTCGACTAGCTTGCTCTTCAGGACTTATACCCTTAAACAAGCTTGTAAATGTAGTTGGTTATGTAATGCAAACGTTACATCGTATCGCCTTATAAATCATGAGCTAAAATAAAAGTGTTTAGATGTCATAAGATAGCATTGTGTGAGGTACAGGGTGAAAAGTAAGTGTTTCAGAACTGATAATATGTTGTTTTACTTGTGATTTGTGTGAAAGTGAATACAAGTAATTGTTGCTGTAGCACCTTTAGTGTTCATTTCACTAGTAAACTGCTGCGATATGTACAATGTAAAAATAATTCAGCAGAAGTGTAAGTATAGTAATATGGATCCTAGGGTCGGACAAGTGAAAAGCTGAAAAAAGTAGTCTCAATATGACAGGTGATTGGAGAGGAGGGGTTGAAAAGGTAAGGTACATTTGTGATGTCAGTTGAAAAGGGAAAGTTGTTCGACAGTGGAGTAAGATATTACATTTTGATGAAAGATTATGAAGACAAGCATTTGTTTCCTTAAAATAATGCATACTGTATCTATCTATCTATCCTTGAATATCATAAATTGAACTACTTATTTTTCTGTTAAGTACTTCTGACACTCAAAATGAAAGCTGAAGTATGTAATTTATGCAGTATTAGCACAAAGTGAACTGCAAAAATAAACATTGTTTTCAAATAGCTCTTTGATTACACTCCCATCTGCTGATGATCAAACAAACAGATAGTCCCACCCCAAACTCACGCCATTGGCTGAGTAAATGTTGTTGTGTCTGGCAGGATGGATTGCTCAAAACAAGCACAGAACAGAGACACAGTGTTTACAGGTTTTGAGAAAATGGCTTACTTATAGTTGTCTCTGCATTTAAAGGAATGTTCCAGGTTTAAAACAAGTTAAACTCGTTAATGTAACCTTGTGCTCTCTAGCGACATCTGTGGTTGAAATATAAAATTACAAGCAATTTACGGAAGCATATATTACGTCAGTCGTGTTTCGACACTACTGCTCTGGTGGATGAATCTCATGATTTGAGGTTACCTGGACATCGTCTGTGTGATCATGACTGGAGCTGGAGTCATAATGTGCTATTGAAAATGTGTTGATATAATTATGTTATACAATTAAACATTTAAAAATGAAATATTACTTGAAGATAAACAACACTCTTATTTACATATTTTGAATGAATGATTTGTACACTTTTCTGACACTCAAAGCGCTTTTACAAAGAGAACAGGGGACTCTCCTGAATAACCACCAGTTACCAGTATATTTTAATATGATTATTCAAGCATTTTATCGACTATTAATGTTTGTATTGTATTGTATTGTATTATCAATTAAAGAGGTGAAACTCGTGATACTGCTGATTCGAGGTCAATGCATGACTTTTTTTACATTATTAACAAAGCTGCCAAGTCTCACACTTTGACCGTGAGACTCACGCATATCAACCAGTTCACACACTCACACGCCACACCTCGTATTTCTCACGCTGAGAATCCCCAAAAAGTTAAATTGCTTCTTCTTTTTTTTCTACGTATACATTTCCTCTTCACTTGCGCTTGCTTGGTGCTGGGAGATCCTTTCCGCATGCAACGTTACGTGAACGCTCGTGTGCAACATCCTACATGTTACAGGTAGTTGGAGTGGAGTCGAAGCAGGAAGAATAACTGGAATAACGGTGCAACATTCCCGCCTTGAAAAGGCTGTTTAAAAGGGGCTACTGTGAGCTGAATACTGTCTTTCAACTGAAGCGGAAGGTCAAACGGTAGGTAACCACCTAATTATTTATCATTCAAATTACATGAAAGGTGTAAAAATTTGCGTCTCATTCCCGATTGCGTTGCTATTGTTTTGTGAAGGTTCTGTTGCACGGTTTATGAAATATTCAACTTCTAAGTTTTTGTGGCGAAATATCTACCACCAGCGCACTAGCTAGCTATCCGTTAAGCCTAATGCCATGTAAAATGGTTTGTTATACTGTGTTGTAATGAATCTATGACCAAAATGTAATGTGATTATAAATCATCATGTATTGCTGGTGTCTGGATTTGATCCAGAGGATCTGACTGTGTATGTGGGATACTGGTTTAGAGGTAGCACAAATCGTAAAGATTACCTGACAGGTATGCGCTTTAACCAGTCCCAGTGTAGTCCAAATGAAATGCAGAAGATTTTGATTGGATTGAAATTAAAATGAAATATTATTGTCATATAATTTTGTGAGTTCCATGGAAGTGAGTATACAGAAATACTCCAACACATTTCCATTTGATGGTTGAGCCTGGAGGGTGTTTGACTCGCATTCTGCGGCAGTATGAGCCACTGGCCAGCTACTTCAAGTCATCAAGTAGGCCTCATATTTCAATGATACGAATGCAAGATTATTACAAGAGACTGAAATGTAAACTTATGTAGCATGCATAACCTGTGCTTTTTTATTCACAGATGAGAAACAACCGAGGTTCAGGGGCTGTTGGAAGCATTCTCTAACCCAATAACGGAGGTGTACCTGCTCTTCTATCAAGCAACGTTGCCAGTCTTTTCCACCTTCAACCTCCTCCTCCAGAGAGAGAAGTCCTCCATCTTCCTTCTACATGATGAGGTAAAATGTGAGGGTTGGTATATGCTTCTGCCAATAATGTGCTATGTTTGTTCCATTTCTCATTAAGTGCTACTTCTAAAGGTCAAATGTCATTTTGAAAATCTTTTATGAAATACAGTTTTGTAGATGACTGTGATGAGGAGGAGGGCGGGCCGGGCCGTGACTATGCATGCCTGGCCCCTAATCAGGCTAATCAGCCGAGGAGAGGGATAAGTGCAGCGGAATGCGGCAGTTCGGGAGAGAGAGCCACATGCAGCTGCCATGTGTTTGTTTGTGTTGTGTGTCTTCTTGTTTTCATTAAACATTATTTTGATGGTTCAGCTGGTTCTCGCCTCCTCCTTTCCCAAACTTAACCTTGCAACATAGGTGCCGAAGCCCAGGAAGGAGGAGGGATGCGCTGTCGTGGAGTCCTCGCCACTGCCATCCACCCAAAGGAGCAGCCGCGGCCATCTGCCAGGGGATGGAGGACTTGCTGCCAGCCGCCTGGACATGAAGGAATGGCCGCCATCCGCGAGGGGAGGAGGGGCTCGCTGCCAGCCGCCTGGAGTGGTGGAGGGGCGAAGGAGTTCCCTACCAGCCTCCAAAACGCGGAGGGGCATTCCATCCACCAGGGGTTGGAGGACTGGCTCTGGTCTGCCCAGGGAGGAGTGGCTGTCGTCTGCCAGAAAGTGGAAGAGTGATTGAGGACCAGGTGATGGCGTGTCTGGGAAACTGCCGAGCAAGTTTTTTTCTCTCTCTCCTCTCTCTCTCACTGTCGCTCCACTTTGCCCTTTCCCTCTCCTCTTTTTTTGTTTGTTTTGTTTTTCCCTCCCTTCATCCCCCTCCCCAGCCCTAGAGAGGTGGGGAAAAGCCTGCCAGCAGGCGGGGCCAGAAGGGTTCCCTGGCCTGAAGCAAAGGAGGGAGGAGTGTGACGAGGAGGAGGGCGGGGCCGGGCCGTGACTATGCACGCCCGGCCCCCAATTGGGCTAATCAGCCGAGGAGAGGGATAAGTGCAGCGGAATGCAGCAGTTCGGGAGAGAGAAAGCCACATGCAGCTGCCATGTGTGTTTGTGTTGTGTATATTTTTGTTTCAATTAAATATTATGTTGACTGTTCAGCCAGTTCCCGCCGCCTCCTTTCCCAACCTTAACCTTGCTACAATTACAAATTTCATCTGTAAATTGTGCTCAAAGTTTCTGAAGCCCGTAGCACTGCAGAGCTGGGATTCACATAAAATCCTCTACAAGGACCCATCAAACCAACTGCCAGGTAATTCTCCAAGTTTTACATAAGCAGATACACATACACTATCCACTCACATAGACTGTTTGTGAGAGGGCTGATTGTTCAGACAAGTTATGAGAGGGCTGCTTGTTCAGACAAATTATGAGTTTGGTGATGTCATCACTGATGTGATGGGAGTCTCCATCTTGCGAATCTCTGCACTCTCCCTAACAAAATGGATGAACTACATCTCCTCACCTGCACAAACAAGGACTTTTCAAACTCTGCTGCCTTGTGCTTCACAGAAACTTGGCTGAGTGAAGCCATTCCGGACAGCGTATTACATCTGCCGGGCTTTCAGCTGTTCAGAGCAGATCGCATCGTGGAGTTAATGGGGAAAATGAGAGGTGGTGGAACATGCTTTTACATCAATGAAAATTGGTGTACAGATGTAACAACATTAAAGAAGATGTGCTGTCCTAATTTGGAAGTGCTCTTTATTAACTGTAAGCCTTTCTACTCGCCACAGGAGTTTTCCTCGTTTATTCTGGTGAGTGTGTATATTGCACCAAATGCGTGTTTGAATGCTGCGCTGCAACAGCTGGCTGATCAAATCACAGACATGGAACAACAATCCCCAGACTCAGTTATTATTATCTTGGGGATTTTAACAAAGCAAACCTCACACGTGAACTGCCCAAATACAAACAGCACATTACATGCCCAACCAGAGACAGAAATATACTGGATCACTGCTACACAACAATAAAGGATGCATATCGCTCTGTTCCTAGAGCAGCTTTGGGACTATCTGATCACTTCCAACCTACAGACAGAAATTAAAATCTGTGTAGCAAATTAGCTTAAAAAGGGAATTATTTATAATTAATTATAACTGGTTATAATTAATAATAAATATTTAGATTAGATCTTAGAATTAACTGTAGCAGAATCGACATTACAATTATCTGATCTGTCCGTCCACCGAGCAGACAATATAATTATTTATCAATTCTAGGAAGATTACTTTCCTGGCCAAGGAACAATAGCCTTCCTACTTATACAGTGCTAGCAGTAGTTTAGCATGTAGCAAGGAGCAACATTCAGTGACTTTGAATTGTGATCGGAACACAGAGACAATCAATTGTGAATATAAGGGATTTAATAAATGAAACTATAACTAACATACAAACAAACTAAGCAAAACATACATATATAGAATGAAGGAAAGTAAGGAAAGGAGAGAGAGAGCAAAGAATGGCAGTATTTCACATCAATTAACCACAACCTAAATGAGAATCATCAGAGGCACAATTCACCTTAAAAGGGGTTCAAACTTAAACGCGCATCTAATCAGTTTAAATGGTTACTTGCATTGGTTTGTTGCTGAATAAGAGTCTTGATGCGGTAGACGAGGTTCTCGACGATTTCTTTAGGAGTGAGTTGAAGAAGTCCACAGCAAATCCACAAAGTTACTTGAAGGTAAACACTGCCAGAAGGTTAAACTCAAGAGGAGAGTTTTGGAGTGTGTTGGTCTCAATAAGAAAATTTTTGAGCGATGATTAGTCTGCGTTCTGGAGTTTTAATAGTTCATTGCCGCACCCATTTTGTGGGTGGAGTGGCCAATCAGAGGCATGCATTTTGAGCGGGAGAGACATCCTTTGTCTCCGTTTATGGCCCATTCGCATTTTATTGCTGATCTGGACCGCTAGTGCAGCTTTTAATTCAAAACATAGTAAGAATTGTTCAATGCATTTCACGATCACATGGTGTACATTATTGTGTGAGAAATAAAGAGAAGATCATTTTGATACCAAGAAGGTAACCTCCAGACGATATTAAAGCAGAGATACACTCATACACTTGAATATAGGCATTTAACGTCTAACTAATACAAGTAAAGGGTTTTAACTAAGTTAATATAATAGGGGAATATACATACAACACATGCATATAGCAGATACATTTATAACTGCTTACTATGGCCTAAATAGAGAAAATGTCTTTAGGTGTGTGTGTGATGTGTATTGGAATTGTTGAAGACAGACAACTGCTCTGGTGCCTGGCACGGGGGTCACCCCCCTTTCTGTGGAATGTGTTTGAAGCTTGATGGAGACACTCCAGAGGCGACCTGTTTTAGCATCCTTTTGATAGTGATAAAGACCATCTGCAATTTAGCACCCATATAAATGTAAACGCGGAGGCCAGGTCAGTAATTTATATGCAAATGTCAAAAGGCTAAAAGGTTTTTTTTTAAACAAAGTGTAATTAGCCATCACTGATCTTACACAGACGTTACATCTGCTAAGCCTGTAGTAAGGACTGTAAAGGGATGGACCAATGAAGCAGAGCTGGAACTACAAGTCTGCTTTGACTGCACTGATTGGAGTGTTTTTGAAGCTGCAGACACCAATCTGGATGAGCTCACAGATACTGTAACATCATATATCAGTTTCTGTAAGGATATGTGCATTCCTACTAGGACTTATTTAACATTTAACAATGATAAACCATGGTTTACAGCAGAACTCAGGCAGCTTCGTCAGGCCAAAGAGGATGCTTACAGAGTTGGGGAAAAAGTCTTGTACAATCAGGCCAGGAACACACTGAATAAGGGAATCAGAGTGGCTAAAAGAAGATACTCTGAGAAGCTGAAAAACATGTTTTCAGCTAACGACCTTAAATTAGTGTGGAGTGGCATGAAACAACTCACAAATTACAGGACTCCTACCCCCAACCCTGTGGTGGACCAACAACTGGCTGACGACCTGAATGTGTTCTACTGTAGATTTGAAAGGCCCAATCTCACACCCCACATCCACTCTGACCTTCACTTGACACAAACACCAACACCTCCTGCAACCCCCCTCCTCCCCCCTCCTGCTACTCAACCTGCACTTAAGATCTGTGAAGACGATGTGTGCAGAGTCTTTCGAAAACAAAGGAGAAGGAAAGCATAGGGCCCAGATGACGTTTCACCTGCATGTCTTAGATCCTGTGCTAACCAGCTGGCCCCCATCTTCACAGAGATCTTCAATAGATCACTGGAGCAGTGTGAAGTCCCATGCTGCTTCAAACGTTCCACTATCATCCCCATCCCAAAGAAACCAAAAATCACAGGACTTAATGACTACAGACCTGTTGCCCTGACGTCTGTGGTCATGAAGTCATTTGAGAGACTGGTGTTGGCCCACCTGAAGGACATCACTGGACCCTTTCTAGATCCCCTTCAATTTGCTTATTGAGCAAACAGGTCTGTGGATGATGCAGTCAACATGGGATTGCATCATATCCTGCAACATCTGGACAGACCAGGGACATATGCAAGGATCCTATTTGTGGACTTCAGTTCGACTTTCAACACCATCATCCCAGCTATACTCCAGAATAAATTACACCAACTCTCTGTTACCATATCTATCTGTCAGTGGATTACCAGCTTTCTGACAGACAGGCAGCAGCATGTGAGACAGGGGAAACTCACTTCCAGCACCTGTACAATCAGCATTGGTACCCCCCAGGGATGTGTGCTCTCCCCAATACTCTTCTCCCTCTACACCAACGACTGCATCGCCAAGGACCCCTCTGTCAAGCTCCTGAAGTTTGTAGATGACACCACTGTCATCGGCTTCATCCAAGATGACGATGAGTCTGCATACAGAAGGGAGGTTAAACAGCTGGCTGTCTGGTGCAGTCAAAACAACCTTGAGCTGAACATGTTCAAAACGGTGGAGATGATTGTGGACTTTAGGAGGAACCCCCCCAACACTGTCCCCCCTCACCATTCTAATCAGCACTGTGGCAGCAGTGGAGTCATTCAGGTTCCTGGGCACTACCATCTCACAGGACCTGAAGTGGGAGACCCACATTGACTCCATTGCGAAAAAGGCCCAGCAGAGGTTGTACTTCCTTCGCCAGTTGAGGAAGTTCAACCTGCCACAGGCGCTGCTGATTCACTTCTACTCAGCAGTCATTGAGTCTGTCCTCTGCACTTCTATAACTGTCTGATTTGGTTCAGCTACGAAATCGGATATCAAAAGACTACAGAAGGACAGTTCGGACTGCTGAGAGGATTATTGGTTGCCCCTGCCCTCCCTTCAAGAACTATACACTTCCAGAGTGAGGAAAAAGGCTGGAAAAATCACTCTGGAACCCACTCACCCTGCCCACTACCTTTTTGAACTGTTGCCTTCTGGCCGACACTTCAGAGCTCTGAGCACCAGAACCATCAGGCACAGGAACAGTTTTTCCCCCAGGCTATCCATCTCATGAACAGTTAAAACTGCCCCTTTGAGCAATAATTAATGTGCAATACACAGCTTAGTCTTTTTATATTAGCCAACACATCCTACCTCTTCTGCCATTCCATTCCCTTGCACTGTATATAACCGATTTGTATTTAGATTTGCACTACGTATGTTTATGTGTGTGTGTATGTATGTATGTATATGTATGTATATATATTCATATATATGTATATGTGTATATATGTGTATGTACGTGTGTGTATATGTATGTATGTGTATGTATATATATATATGTATATATGTATATGTATGTTTGTATATATATATATATATATATATATATATATATATATATATATATATATATATTTATTGTCTATTGTGTATTCTATATATACTTTTTTCTTTTCAATATTTATCTATTTTTTATTCAATTTTAATTATTTTTTAAAAGTCTTGTTGCTGTTTTTGTATTGTTGTGTACTGGAAGCTCCTGTCACCAAGACAAATTCCTTGTATGTGTAAGCATACTTGACAATAAAGCTCATTCTGATTCTGATTCTGATTCTGAGATACTTAAAGAGGGTTATTCAATTTAGCTATTGTGGTTGTTGATGATTGTTACCTGTACTTACCTACTCCCAAGGTTAAAGTAGTTTAAAGTAGATTTATTGTATCTCTCTGGCAGGAGAAAAGCTGGATATCAGCTTTACAACTCAAGCTACACTCAACAGGCTCCTTCATGCAGGAGACATTACACCACAGCGAGTGGAGAGGTTCCAACAGGCAGCACTGGCATTTCTGGTGAGGGCTGTGGAGTATGCCATGAAGAAACTACCCCTGAGAGAGCCCCTGCTCAAACATGCCATGGTTGTTGATGTCCAGCAGAGGACAGAGTGTGGAGTGGAAGACGCCTTGTACTTTGTCGACAGGTTAGGGTTTCAAATTTTCTTAACATTTTGAATAGATTGTAAAGTTTGATGACAACATCTGATAAACAAACCCTGTTTTTTCAGCTACTTTAACTTTATCAGATCAGTGCACATTGTGTTCTATTTAGGTTTGCTGAACTCCTCCCGTACCATGGACCTCGACCATGACTAACTGAGTGAAGAGTTTCTGGATTACCAGTTCATGGACATTCCCATGCCATAAGACCCAGCCACATTTGATGTTGAGAGCTTTTGGGGGAACATGGCATCAATGAAGAATAAGGTAAGAATTATTCTGCACCCTTTGACATACACATTGACTTAATCAACTTAATGCATATGAAAATACTTAAGAGAGTAATTAGGCTTCCTATGTACATTTTTCAAAGGCAACCGGGATGAGCAGATTTGGGATTGGTGGCACTGGTATTTTCACATTCAAATGCTGATGCTGAACGAGTGTTCTCCGCGGTGGGGCTGAACAAAACCAAAACCCGAAACAGTTTGGCTCTTGATGGAACCCTTTCATCCATCATGACGGTGAAGATGGCCAGCATTGAGCCACAATGTTTCAAGTGGGAGCCCCCTACCTCTGTTATCCAGGCATCAAAATCTGCCACAAACACCTACAACATGGAACACCGATTGTAAATCGAAACACACTACTGCTAACCAAGGGGCTGATTTGAATCATTCCTTAACCCCATGCCCTATTAATGGGCCAAATTTTCTTTTAGACTCTAAACTGAGGATAAAAAGTTATACATCCATTTGTATTCATTAAAATGCTATAAATAAAACATTTTATTTTATTAGTCTGAATTTGTCTTGTTTTATCAGATTTTCCAATTGTTTTCATTTGTACTTGTGCTGGTGAAATAGCAGGAAACAGTTTTTTGTTGCAGAAATAATTGGATGGGAGAGAGGGGCCGCAACCGCCAAAACGTGCTAAATTTTGGGTCGCTCTGCCCCCAAACCACATATTCTCACTCTGAACTTTTGGTGAAACTTGGCAGCCCTGATTATTAATCTCATCAATGAAGTCAATGATGAAAAGGTTTTTTGATTTTGTCAATGATAACGAAAACGAGATGAAAATCATTAAGATTATGAAATTATTTTATTAAAGCATACTGTTGACTAAAATATGATAAATATTATACTGCAAAATATTAACAGTGCAAGATATAAACAGAAGAAGAAACATCTTCAGAATCTGTAAATAGAAGAAGATATTAGATATGGATTCATTTAATCTATTAATCCAGTGTGTTTGGCATTTCTCCTCATGAGCTGCGTGAGTTGAACTTACTAACTTACTAACAAAATGAACCACTTCAAAACGGGGTAAATACCTAATTCAAATGCATCCTATTTATACATGAGATTCATCAATATATCCACAACATGTATGGAACAACTTAGATCTGCACAATGAAACAAATGAACACGTGAACTTGAATTAAATGATGAGCTAGTCAGAATAATCGTAATTTGCGTTGCGTAACTTGAGTTGTGAATACACTGTTTCCGTAAGAAACACGCTACATGCAATGTAATATCCTTTCACGGAAAATTAATAAGTCTCTAAAGCATGAAGAATTCAGAGTACAGTAGGCTAACTTCTAAAAAGTAGCTAATATATCAGTCTATACATTATTATTTCAGGTTTTTCCACATCGAGGATAGTATGTACATTTATACTGTATGTTTGACACGTTTACATTAGAAAATGTTTCTATATTTTTTTTCTAAATATTTGAATATTGATTCAAGTTTGGTCTGTTACAGTTTTACACTTTTTTGTCCATTTTGCACGTCATCGTCAAGTAAAAGATGTTATTTTCGTTGACTAAAATGTCATTTATGTCATTTTTGTAAAACTGACAAAAATTATCACTAAAACATGATGAAATATTGACTATTTTTAAAGGACATTTTTGTCAAAGACTAAAACTGTGGCTAAAAACTACTACTGCTGTAACTACTACTGTAAACTAAAAACATAAAACAAGCAATAATGGGGATAAAATATATTTTATTACACATGAAAATAATATGTACAAGAAGTCAATTTCAGAAGTCATACGTATTAGTAAAGAGTAACTTCCTCTTACAGTGGATTGCGATTGGTAAAGATACAAATAATGTTCGATTCATAAAAGCATTACCCCTACCAGACAACATACTGTATCCAATTCCAAGCATAATAACAGATAAACATCCATCCAGACTGCAGCAATGCTGTCCTGAACTGTGTGATTGTGACTGACTGAACTGAACAGCATCCTCAGCCGGAACACGTGACAACCGGCACTTCTTTCCTGTGTTTACTGACATGACATCATGATGCAAAGAGGAACGACTTAACAAGCGATTTCACGCCAAATCCGACCCAACAGATCAAAATACAATTTATTTTTATAGGCTGAATCAGGGTAAGGTAAGGACATTTTTTTGGACACTGATTGTTTATGTACTTAATCAATAATGGCAATTTGTTCATTTTTCACCAAAAAATCTTACATAGTGCAGCTTTAAAAAAAAGCAAAAATCCGGGTTACAGTGAGACACTTACAAGTGAGGTCAGTCCGTAAACATTCAAATACTCACCGTTTCAATAGCCAAAAGACTTAAACATTATGTGTGTTAACATGAATTTAGTTGATAAAATATCTTACTAATATTTTCTGTGTAAAGTTATACCCAATTTTACAAATTTGATTCCATGACGACGTAATGCCGTGAACCCTAAAATACCAAAAAAAAAACATAAAAATTATGACTTAAATTTACAGCTCAAATAATGCAGGTTTTAACAGACTAATTAATGTAAGAGCTTTTCTAAAATGATAAGCTTCACATTTCTGTCTTTAAACCCTCCAACAATTTGCCCCATTCACTTCCATCGTAAGTACCTCTCTGTAACCTCGATTTCTTTTTTTATTCCTTTAAGCTGGAATAGGAGAAAGTATTTTAACACCAAAATAGTTTCACTCTTCAGCTTTAAGACACATTTGCTACACATTTAACTAATATATAGTGGTTAAGGCTCTGGGTTACTGATCTGAAGGTTGGGGGTTCAAGCCCCAGCACCACCAAGATGCTACTGTTGGGCCCTTGAGCAAGGCCCTTGACCCTATCTGCTCCAGGTGTGCCATATCATGGCTGACCCTGTGCTCTGACCCCAGCTTAGCTGGGATATGTGAAAAAAGGAATTTCACTGTGTATGTATAATATATGATAAATAAATAAAATTAAATTAAAATTACACTGACTTTCACACTTCAGGGTGTGTGTGTGTCACAATCAATTACACACTAGACTCATGCAAATTAATCCATTATGAAACAGTGGGGGAAAAAATACTTTAAATTATTAGACAGAGAAAAATCAGTACGTAATTTAAAACCCTCAGGGCATAAAATTATCCAGCATCTCTCTGCAGCATTCCTGTAATGCAATAAGACATCCACACAAAATGTGATATAATGCACAGAGAACAACTTCACGATTCTATGTAGAAAGTAAAGATCTCATCTAGAAAGTCTTACAGTTGAACTTCAGTTCTGAAATTTACAACATTATTTGTTTTAAAGGGATAGTTCACCCAAAAAGTAAAACACCCCATAAAACAAAAGTGAATGGTGACTGAGGCTGTCAGTCCTAAACATTTTGCCTAACATCTCTTGTGTTCCACGGAAGAAGAAAGTCATACATGTTTAGAACATGTAGGGTGAATAAAAGATAACTGATTTTTCATTTTTAGGTGAACTAACCTTTTAAGAGGGCCATATCATGGAAAACAAGGTTTTCCTAGATCTTTTGAAATAAACACTATGTATACTATACATATTCACAACTCAAAGCTTCTTCCCCAGTCCACCTAAAGCATTAATTGAAATTAAGCTGCCATAAATATGAAAGTCATACATATGACCTCACAAAGTCAACAAAATAGAAATTTACTTCTGATGCATTTACGAGTTTTATATTTATTTATTTGTATGACATAAAGCAATTTGTAAAAGAACACAGCCAGCATTACATGAAAACTTGTCATAAGTTAAAGTCCAAGTCAGTTAGATATTGCACTGTCTCATGGAGCGCCCAAAGACCACCAATAAAGCATCTTATTTGGCACTCATTTACTATGTAATCAGTTGTCTGGCAAGGAGCACCACAGTCACATGCTGGGGAATCTCCAGCCCCCCACTTATACTTGAGGGAGGCACACATTCCTTGGGTGGTACGAAACTGGTTCAGTTTGACCCACTCATGCCGCCTTAGTTCACAGCCAGGCATTCTCTTTACTGGGTCGGCAACAAGGTGGCCATTTGCTGGCAAGGCAGAGGTCCACTGCTATCTCCACCTCTCTTCCATACAGAATTCTGCTCCTCCTTTAACTGGGTCAAGCATCCAGACTGGTCTCCGTGAGTGGAGTTTAATATCGGAGTCTAATATCTGGGAGATCTAAAAGTACGTGATACAAGAGGGAGTTCCTGTATCCTCAGCAACCCTGATATTCAGGGTTTGTGAGTACTGGCAGCCAAGATAACTGAGCAGACTCAGTTACACCTGAAATCAAACACATAGCACTATCCAAGTTAAACAGATGGTAAAAAAAAAAAAAAAAAAAAAAAAAAAAAAGTATGACAGGACTTGATTTTATCCATTGATAATCATAACCGAGGTCATTTACATATAGAAGTCTGAAAGGAACACTGGCCAAATTAAGTGTGATTACATGTACAATCTCACACCAATTATGCTAAATAAGCCGACAACGTATGTGGTCATGTAAACTTCATTCAACCTAATAGGTAATCACAGCAGTGCTGATTTAGGGCCATATAGCACAATTACGAGTGTGATATTGCTTATATACAAGTTCAATAAACAAGTACACTTAAAAGAAAATAGGAAAAACTGAGTACGGTCATAAAAACTCATTTGTGCATGGAACTACTGTCTTACACGATGGATCAGAATCTGCCGTTGCTGGTTCAAAACAAATGATGCTTCCAAGCCTTTGTTAGTGATTCAAAAATGTCACTTCAGAAATAGTATCACAGCTTGTGCTGTTTCTAACAAGTTATTGGATAAAAAAGGATGGATGGATGTGTGTGTGTGTGTGTGAGAGAGAGAGAGAGAGAGAGAGAGAGAGAGAGAGAGAGAGAGAAATGGAGTGTGTGCGATCACCTGTTGCCACTCCCAAGCAGAGATGCTGTCAGCTTTCTAAAGATCAGCTTTCTCAGTGGAAAAATAGCCGTCCAAGCGGGGGTATTTCTCCCTGTTTTGCGGTAGCCAGTGCACAAAAGTCTTTCACTATAGAAACCACAATCTCCTCCACCATTTTAAACAGCACATCCTCTCCAATGTGTAAAGTCCGGTAAGATGTAAGCGCTTTGAGTTGTGTAATTAATCAGTCTGTTGTGTCTCTCAGCTGTGATGAGCCTTAATGCTGAAGTTGTTCGTTTAAAGCCATTTAAAGCTATTTCCTAGCTTTAGTAGTGTACTAGTAATACGAACGATCACGGAGTGCTGTATGTAAACACTGACTGACGCTGACTTATTTCACGTCACCAACTGACTCATATTACACACAAAAATGATCTTTTGCCACCACCTGCTGGCTAACATATGTAATGTACAAAAAACACATGTAAAGAGACAGACATACTGTAGCTCTTAACACATATGCACTGCTCTTACACTTTAGTTTAGAATGGCACAAACACAAGCAGAGTGATACACACAGTGAAGCGTCCGAGTGCTGATGGTGTCAGACCATCAGTGCTCGTGGAACATCTCTTGTCCAATCAGATTCGAGGACTGGAACTAACTGTTGTATATAAAGGGATATCTTTGGTTAACAGTGAAGAAATTATGTATGTTCTTTCAGAATTATCAGGAAAGTTTTAACTTGGTTCGATATGCCTGTGTGATAATATAAGTCATGTAACAGATTGATGAATACATATCTTCACACAGTTAACACACTTTTAAAGCCTGAAAAATAAAAAGTACCATCAGACATACAAATATGCATCTTTTCTGCTTAAATTATGAAACCATATAGAGTGCAGTGTAAGCGGGATTCATTAGAGTAGATGCGATAACTATGACGGTGATCCATGAAATATCATAAAATATGTCAAATGAGTTTATCCTGATTCACTGATCCTGATGGAAATGTACAGAAGCCCAATCTTCTAATCTTTCAGAAACGTGCTGTTTCAACCCCACAAACAACACATTAGGGGCATTTTCAGCTCAATTTAAGCGAAACACCCACTGACAGCAGTTCTTTCCTCTGCTGCCAAAAGAACCCGGAAGTGCCCGAGTGGAGCGTTTGTTTGTAAGCAGTAACCTCATCTATAAACTGGTGCGAGGCCTTCTTTCATGTTTTTTGTTGACATGTTGTCACTCATAAACTCTTGTTGCTATGTGCATGAGTTTGTGAATTAATTTAGGGATTGTATCTTTGAGATGCATTTTGGCCGATCCATTTGATTTGTTGCCGGTTACTTCCGGATTTAAAAGGAAATAACTGACCGAGAAAAAAAGAATAAAGGAATACATGTACATGCACAAAACCTTGCGGATCTTCTTCAGTAAGCCTGATGACAACATGCATAAGAAACACAAAACTCCAGGGGTGTAGAGTCCAGGGGGGATGGGGGGAGGTAACCCCCCTAGTAATCAAAACAAGCAATTACAACCCTCTAATATTTTTACCATTATCAATGGAAACATATAAATGCTTCACGCTGCAACACCCCCAATGGTCAAGCCAAATCTACGCCCTTACAAACATCTGACAGATAATACAGAATTCCACTAAAATAACTCTTTACTTTCAGACAGGGATGAATGGTTGTGTAGGTGATACATCCAGGTGTGCAGGGAGCCGACTGCAAGTCGTGTAGTGTGTGCTTGACTTTAAATATTTTCCTTAATCTGGGTATGGTCATAAATGATTTAAGCAAAAAACGACTGGCACATGTAGATTTTTGCCCATTAACCCGATTTTATGTTGCATGTAAACACCTTTATTGCCATTCTTACCAGCTTATCCAATGTGTTGTGTGCATGTCTGTGTAAGTTTTGATGTCAAAAGCAGAGAACAGCTGAAGATTTCAAGTTTCATGTAAAAGTGCAACATGTTGTTGGTTTTTTGAATAAGCTGAATTTTGGTAGTATCTGCATTTTGGTGGGTGTTAAAGGGGACATGTCATGAAGAATAAAATTTCCCTTGATTGTTTTACATACAGGTGCATCTCAATAAATTAGAATGTCGTGGAAAAGTTCATTTATTTCAGTAATTCAACTCAAATTGTGAAACTCGTGTATTAAATAAATTCAATGCACACAGACTGAAGTAGTTTACGTCTTTGGTTCTTTTAATTGTGATGATTTTGGCTCACATTTAACAAAAACCCACCATTTCACTATCTCAACAAATTAGAATATGGTGACATGCCAATCAGCTAATCAACTCAAAACACCTGCAAAGTTTTCCTGAGCCTTCAAAATGGTCTCTCAGTTTGGTTCACTAGGCTACACAATCATGGGGAAGAC
Organism: Myxocyprinus asiaticus; assembly: GCF_019703515.2. Taxonomy (NCBI): domain Eukaryota; kingdom Metazoa; phylum Chordata; class Actinopteri; order Cypriniformes; family Catostomidae; genus Myxocyprinus; species Myxocyprinus asiaticus. The sequence goes on from NC_059365.1 coordinate 43,768,469, forward strand.
TGCTGATCTGACAGTTGTCCAGAAGACAATCATTGACACCCTTCACAAGGAGGGTAAGCCACAAACATTCATTGCCAAAGAAGCTGGCTGTTCACAGAGTGCTGTATCCAAGCATGTTAACAGAAAGTTGAGTGGAAGGAAAAAGTGTGGAAGAAAAAGATGCACAACCAACCGAGAGAACCGCAGCCTTATGAGGATTGTCAAGCAAAATCGATTCAAGAATTTGGGTGAACTTCACAAGGAATGGACTGAGGCTGGGGTCAAGGCATCAAGAGCCACCACACACAGACATGTCAAGGAACTTGGCTACAGTTGTCGTATTCCTCTTGTCAAGCCACTTCTGAACCACAGACAATGTCAGAGGCGTCTTACCTGGGCTAAGGAGAAGAAGAACTGGACTGTTGTCCAGTGTTCCAAAGTCCTCTTTTCAGATGAGAGCAAGTTTTGTATTTCATTTGGAAACCAAGGTCCTAGAGTCTGAAGGAAGGGTGGAGAAGCTCATAGCCCAAGTTGCTTGAAGTCCAGTGTTAAGTTTCCACAGTCTGTGATGATTTGGGGTGCAATGTCATCTGCTGGTGTTGGTCCATTGTGTTTTTTGAAAATCAAAGTCACTGCACCCGTTTACCAAGATATTTTGGAGCACTTCATGCTTCCTTCTGCTGACCAGCTTTTTAAAGATGCTGATTTCATTTTCCAGCAGGATTTGGCACCTGCCCACACTGCCAAAAGCACCAAAAGTTGGTTAAATGACCATGGTGTTGGTGTGCTTGACTGGCCAGCAAACTCACCAGACCTGAACCCATAGAGAATCTATGGGGTATTGTCAAGAGGAAAATGAGAAACAAGAGACCAATAAATGCAGATGAGCTGAAGGCCACTGTCAAAGAAACCTGGGCTTCCATACCACCTCAGCAGTGCCACAAACTGATCACCTCCATGCCACGCCGAATTGAGGCAGTAATTAAAGCAAAAGGAGCCCCTACCAAGTATTGAGTACATATACAGTAAATGAACATACTTTCCAGAAGGCCAACAATTCACTAAAAATGTTTTTTTTTATTGGTCTTATGATGTATTCTAATTTTTTGAGATAGTGAATTGGTGGGTTTTTGTTAAATGTGAGCCAAAATCACAGTTAAAAGAACCAAAGACTTAAACTACTTCAGTCTGTGTGCACTGAATTTATTTAATACACGAGTTTCACAATTTGAGTTGAATTACTGAAATAAATGAACTTTTCCATGACATTCTAATTTATTGAGATGCACCTGTATAAGAGGTCATTGTACTATAAGAACATACTGTAAGTTTCAGAACTGAAAACTTTCTTCTTAATAGAAATGCGTTTAAACCAATCTGCAAAAACGGCTCATTTGGAATTTGTGGAACTTGTGACGTTACAAGGACCAAATACATCTGTATATGTAACACCTATTTTTCTGTCATTGCACCCTTGGCACCGCCCACTGGTGCTCAGTCAGTCACACAGATGAAGAGAAGAGAGATGGCCTGTCATGGGAGATTCATCCAAAGTGGACTTACACAGGACACCTTCATGTGCCTATCTGGATTTAAAAGTTTTTCTACATAAACGGGCACAGACAGACATCTCTTACCGCTTGATACATACAGGTGCATCTCAAATTAGAATGTCATGGAAAAGTTCATTTATTTCAGTAATTCAACACAAATTGTGAAACTCGTGTATTAAATAAATTCAGTGTTCAGGTTCAGGTCTGGTGAGTTTGCTGGCCGGTCAAGCACACCAACACCATGGTCATTTAACCAACTTTTGGTGCTTTTGGCAGTGTGGGCAGGTGCCAAATCCTGCTGGAAAATGAAATCAGCATCTTTAAAAAGCTGGTCAGTAGAAGGACGCATGAAGTGCTCCAAAATCTCATGGTAAACGGGTGCAGTGACTTTGGTTTTCAAAAAACACAATGGACCAACACCAGCAGAAGACGTTGCACCCCAAATCATCACAGACTGTGGAAATTTAACACTGGACTTCAAGCAACTTGGGCTATGAGCTTCTCCACCCTTCCTCCAGACTCTAGGACCTTGGTTTCCAAATGAAATACAAAACTTGCTCTCATCTGAAAAAGAGGACTTTGGACCACTGGGCAACAGTCCAGTTCTTCTTCTCCTTAGCCCAGGTAAGACGCCTCTGATGTTGTCTGTGGTTCAGGAGTGGCTTAACAAGAGGAATACGACAACTGTAGCCAAATTCCTTGACACGTCTGTGTGTGGTGGCTCTTGATGCCTTGACCCCAGCCTCAGTCCATTCCTTGTGAAGTTCACCCAAAATCTTGAATCGATTTTGCTTGACAATCCTCATAAGGCTGCGGTTCTCTCGGTTGGTTGTGCATCTTTTTCTTCCACACTTTTTCCTTCCACTCAACTTTCTGTTTACATGCTTGGATACAGCACTCTGTGAACAGCCAGCTTCTTTGGCAATGAATGTTTGTGGCTTACCCTCCTTGTGAAGGGTGCCAATGATTGTCTTCTGGACAACTGTCAGATCAGCAGTCTTCCCCATGATTGTGTAGCCTAGTGAACCAAACTGAGAGACCATTTTGAAGGCTCAGGAAACCTTTGCAGGTGTTTTGAGTTGATTAGCTGATTGGCATGTCACCATATTCTAATTTGTTGAGATAGTGAATTGGTGGGTTTTTGTTAAATGTGAGCCAAAATCATCACAATTAAAAGAACCAAAGACGTAAACTACTTCAGTCTGTGTGCATTGAATTTATTTAATACACGAGTTTCACAATTTGAGTTGAATTACTGAAATAAATGAACTTTTCCACGACATTCTAATTTATTGAGATGTACCTGTATCTCAGGCTGTTTTTTTTATTTTTTTTTATTATCTGTTTTTGAGCAAAAACAAACATGTACATACATTTATACACTAGATGTATGTAGACACATGCCTTATTTTTAGTTGTTGGTACAATTCAAGCTTTGAAAAGGAACTGTTATTGAATGACAGTTTAATATATTCAGATGCAATGTGTTGGATGTGTGTTAAGTGTAACCCTGACATTTAGTTTTATAATGTTTTGGTGCTTATTCATTCTCTTCCAACTGAGTTTAAAAACAGCTCTATTCAAGGGGCTGCACGCTTTTAACCAATCAACAATGGGCTCTTACACTGACGTTTTAAGGGGGCGTTTATGCCCAAACCGAGTGTTTCAGACAGAGGGTCAGAGACAGGGTGCAAAATGATCATATATTACTCAATTATGACTGTTTTAATGCAAAAAAAAAAACCAAAACATTAACATTATCAGTGGACCTCAGGGAAGATAATAAAACTATATAAAAAGAGCATTTTGTCATAATTCACTGTTGTTTTGCCTTGTGTTCTGCCCCTGTCATCTGTTTCCCCTGGACTACACTTCCCATAATTCCTTGCCCTCATCACTGCCAGCTGTTCCCTATTGTTCTCACCTGTGTTTCATTCACTCATTAACCCCTGTGTGTATATAATGCCCTGATTTCTACCCAGTCGTTGTCAGTTGTTGTGTGTTTCTCCAGTTCATGTTCTGGTCAATATCTTGTTTGTAGATGTTTGTTTTTATTTATTTAATATTGATTTCTGAGGCCCCATTTCAAATATTTTCCTTAAAAAATAACATAAAATGTGTTTTAAATCATCATTTTAAATTCTTCCTATCAACCGTTGTAGCCAAGTACATTCAAAATGTTTAATGAAATAAAGATCTAGTTAAAGATAATTAATGCATGTTTTCCAGTTTTTACACAATACAGTGATAAAAAAAGCAATGTTTACCTACATATATTTTTACAAAACACTTTTTTTGTGTGTGTGAACAGGGTGTGCAAACCTACTACTTCACTCACTAACATTTTGTAATTCAGTTGTTATTTATTAATATTATAACCCAATAATTATTTATTGTTGTCCAGTTTGTCATTATAATATGAAACAGAATTATTATTGTTACTTTGATGATTTGTTGTATACAATAGTAATATATTTCTGTCTTATTTACTTTCACCTGAAGCTTATATTCTGAAGCCGAGGCTGTATTTTTTGTATGCATCGTAGGCAACATTTGTAACAGTATTATCAACATACAAGGTACGGCGGCCCCTCAGCACACTAGAGCAGAAGTTAAAAAACTTGCCATTTATCAAGCACTGAAACTCACCGGCGCGTCCTGCTGGATTTTTTCCTCATAACAGCGGAAACAACATTTTTGGGCATACAAATAAGTGTAAGACATCATTAGAGACTATAAAGGGTCTACTTTTATTTGTGTACACTCACAATAACATCAAAACCTTGTGCTTTTGTAAAATAAAGAAAATAAACAGGGTGCGCTTTCAGACATCTCTATCTCTGCGAGCATCTTTCTGAAACACGTCACAAAAATGAACTGAAACTCCACGAATATCTATCACACAAACATGAAACATATGTCTAAAGAAAGCTTAAAATGTCTACTTTTAAATAAAACAATTCAAATTTAAAACAAATATTCTCCTGCAATGTAATCTGTATGAAACTAAAGAGATGTACAGTTTCTCCTGGTTGAGCTAATTATCCCTAATGTGATCACACCCGCCAGCAGAGTGTGCTATTCATACAGTATGGCGATCAATGCAAATGGTAAAGCCCCAAACAGTGCCTTAAAAAGCACCAAGTTCATCATCAGATTCATTCACTTTCCTGTGCGTTTGGAAGATGGCACGCTACACAGGTGAGGGAGCTCTACAGATGGATAGTGACGAAGAGTTCACATTTTCCTCAGAAGAAGAGCGGGACTCCAACGATGAATGTTTGTATATTGAAGAGCAACTTGATCCAGCCGAGGATACAATTTTGGATGAGTAAGTCTTTACTTACATTAGTTGACATGCTATTTTATATAAATATGTACATATTTTATTAGTTGGATTATTTCCAGACTTGCCAGCCAGTATTCAAAGTATTGAAATTTGAAATATGTCCTAATAGGCAAGTTTTAGTTACATTTGAATGTTGTTTCAGCTAAAGCAGGTATTTAAATTGTATGCTGTATGATATAAATATGATATGTAATATGATATAAAAATAATATGAATGTTTAGATTATATTTTAACTAGTGTTTATGCTGCCTCATTATCATCAACGAAGCTTCTATTGAAGCAAATATCTGTTCGGGTGTAAATGTGTAAAATGTGCTGTAAATATGCCCATATTAGAAAATCAGCATATCAGAATGATTTCTGAAGGATCATGTGACACTGAAGACTGCAGTAATGATGCAGAAAATTCAGCTTTGATCACAGGAATAAATTGCATTTGACTATATATTCAAATAGAAAACAGTTTTTTAAATTGTAAAAATATTTCACAATATCACTGTTTTTGCTGTATTTTGGATCAAATAAATGCAGCCTTGGTGAGCAGAAGAGACTTCTTTTAAAAACGTTAAAAAATTTTACAGATCTAAAACTTTTAAATGGTAGTGTAGGTCTAAAGTTTTTAAGTAAAGTCTTTATGTATAGTCAGATTACTTCTTTTAACTTAAACTTGATTTTGTGAATAAGCTACAAACATTCATTCTCTCTCAGGGGAGGGGTCTTTGTCTCCTCAGGTGTGAATCACATCAATATTCATGATCATCCACGCCTCCTCGCATATGGCCTTTCTAACACTAAAAGTGTCTTACAAAAGTTAAATGACTATATTGTTTTGTATGAATGAGTGATCAGGATGGTTTTCACATCAATTTGTAACAAAAACTCTAGGCTACAAGATCCAGTCCTCAAAAGTCTTGTGAACATATGTTTAGTATGTGTTATATGGCCTTCAGTGACTTAAAATGTTTGTTTTTTCAAAAACCATGTATAAATGCTATCTTCTTAAAAATACAAACATGTACGTACATGTTGTTCACATATTATTGTAGCCCAGTTTGTGCTGAATACAGTGTTATCAGACTTTAGCCATTAATATGTTTTTAAGCAACTGAAAAAAGCACAAATGTCAAGGCATGTCAAAACTTCTCCAGGGCCCAAAACAACCTCAGACCCCAGAGGGCTTGACACAGTGTCTAAAAATGTGCCAGTCCTGTGTGAGACACTGAAGAAACAGTGCACTAGTCAAGGAAGTTCGTCCAGCACGTTTACATAGGGAAACAATGAAAAAACAGAGCAAACGCGTGCAAAAACACGTTCTGTGTGAACGGCCCTAACACATCCGTTCACGTGTATCTGTGTGTGCATGTGGGCAAAATAAGTTCGGATGGCCTATATATTTTTTCATAAATTACAAACCCAAACCCTACTTGAAAAACTGACCCATCCCAACTCCCGACTCCAGCGGCTTCTAACATGAACTGCTCTGAGAGCGCCGACAACAGTGTATCCGCGTGTGTATCCAGAACAACATGTCACCCCTCAAGCGTTTTTTGCGGAGCTTTCCTACCGTGGCTGGCCACCAACCTCCCGATGTCCGGGTCCCACGAAATTGCGTGGCAAACCTAACCATAACTTTTCCTTAAAAAAATTAAACATGGTTTTACTAATAGTATTATGCTAGTATTTTTGTATTAAAATCATAGTTACAACCAAATTAAACATACTATATTAACTATACTATATTGTTACTATATTTCACCATATTACTGTAGTAACACAATTGTTAATTGCATTAAAACTATAGCTTTCTACTGACACTGACTACCACCCCTGGAGTCGCGTGTTCGAATCCAGGGTGTGCTAAGTGACTCCAGCCAGGTCTCCTAAGCAACCAAATTGGCCCGGTTACTAGGGAGGGTAGAGTCACATGGGGTAACCTCCTCGTGGTCATGATTAGTGGTTCTCGCTCTCAATGGGACGCATGGTAAGTTGTGCTTGGATCGCAGAGAATAGCATGAGCCTCCACATGCTGGGAGTCTCCGCAGTGTCAAGCACAGCGAGCCACGTGATAAAATGCGTGGACTGACTGTCTCAGAAGCGGAGGCAACAGAAACTTGTCCTCTGCCACCCAGATTGAGATGAGTAAACGCGCCACCATGAGGACCTACTAAGTAGTGGGAATTGGGCATTCCAATTTGGGGAGAAAAGAGGATAAAAATGAAAAAAAAAAAAAACTATAGCTTTCACCAAAAAAACATGGTTACAACAATATTACTATAATAAAATCATGGTTAATTTTACCTGGATCAAACCTTTCTCTCAACTCCCTGAACTTCACTGTGACCAAATCACTGTGAGGAAATCAACCTTTATATTAATTTTAATGTATTATTATAAGTAGTATTAAATTACATATTAGTAGTGTAGACAGGAAACAGGATGGAAAAAATTGTGGTAGAATCGAACCCAGATTGTTCGCACAAAAAAGGCACATCCTCACCCTCGTTAATCCTCATGCAGTTTTTTTTATTTTATTTTTATTTCTTTGTTTCCACCAGACTATTAGAATGCCATGCGGTGTGCTATTTAATGCAAATAGTCACTCCATTTATTTATTTTAATCATAATTTTTGTCTTTTGATGAATACGTTCTTTAAATTTAGTCACTAATAATCATGTCATATTCATACATTTTAGTCAGTTTTACTATGACTAAAAGGCATAAAATTTTTGTTGACAAAAATAACATATTTTTGTTGATGATAGGGTGCAAACTGACAAAAACATGTATAAAATTGTAACGGGCTACACTTTAACCAAATATTCAAACATTTTGAAAAATGTATACAATTACAATTATTTAAACATGTATCAAACATATTAAAGATTGATATGTTTAATATGTAAAAGTAAACAACATGAGAAAACTGTTCTCCTGAAATAATAGCATATAATGAATATACTGAAGAATTAGCAACTTTTATAAGTTATTCTGTTGTCAGTACCTCAAGTTTAGACAGTTTAGGATATTATGTTAAGCAGACAGCGTATTCACAACGCAAGTTACGCATTCTGACTAACCTCACCTGTTCACTGGGTTCATTTTTTAAGTTGTAATATGACATTTATGTTGTGGATATAGATGATTATGTTAAATATATAGGATGTGTTTGAGTAAGGTAATTAACAAACCTTTTTAGTAAAGTTCATTGTACAGGTGTTTAGCTCTTTCAGCTCAAGCGTGGAAATCCACAACATACTATGACTAGATTATCTGTACCAATTCTTTCTAGATTATTCTTTCTTTAAATGAATAAATAAATAAAAGCAGTGCTGCACTGTTAATATCTTGCAATATTAATTAAAACTGTTTGATTATTGTCATGGTGTGTCTTTTTCTGTCTCGTCTTCTGTATAGTTGACCAAAAAATAAACATAAAATAATAATAATAAACAAACATTTCCGTCAGTAATTTCGTTGACGAGATTAACACTGCTTATACACTCAGTGACCTGTTTAATTGTAAGGGTCAGAAAGAGGGTAGAAGATGTTCATACAAACTACATTTCTGCCTTTTTTGGGGATTACATTATAAGAGAATGTATTATAATGAGAAAAAACTCAAATGATATAGACCATTACCCCTGTAAATAATCTGTTAAAATAATATGCACGTGGTGCTAACATAAAGTGAATGCAAAACATAGCAGGTTGTTGATTTGTGGAACAGTTTAATCAGTGCTTACGAGTAACAAAACAAAATTTTAACCAACATTTTCCATGCAAAAAAAAAAAAAAAAAGTAGATAATATTTGTGTTCTTCAAGCAACTCTTATAAGTTATTTGAAATATAACAACAGTTTGAATATTTCCCAAACAGATGTGTGTTTAGCTTGCATATTCTAATGTTACAGCCCTGGGTGTGGAAGCTATCTTTGTCCACCAGATGGTGTTGTCTCTTTTCCAGGGTGGAGTCTAGGAACAGGTGCAATGAGTTACCTGATGAGTCCTGGATTGAACAGGCTTATAAAAAAGCCCTTCTCCCAGAGAATTTGGCCTCCCCTCACCAGCACCTGGATCTGCTTTTTGTGTTCTTTTTTTAGTTTATGTATTTATTCTGTTATTTTTATTTTTTTTATAATGAATAAACATTTATATTTTATGTTAAATTATATCCATGTGTGGCCTCCCCTTCATGTTACTCTGCCTTGAGCCGGGTGGTCTGTAACACTAAAAATATCTTGCACAGTCATTATCGCAGATTTGCTGTACATCTGTTTTTGATAAGCATTGTTCTTTGTTGTAAGTTAATCTATTTAAGTAATTGCTACTGAAAGCACTTGTTTGCTTTTCATTTGCTGAAACAAACCTTTGTTTTTGGAAAGCTCATTACTGAAGAAGTGTTTGTGTATACTAAGTGCTAGCTTTTCATTCTTGCACTTTTGCAACAAAGAGTAAATAACATTATTAACTGCCTTATCGGCTCTACAGTCACACTAAATCCCCAGTGTTATACTGGTCATTATCTGTCAATTTGATTTAAAGCAGGATAATAATGAAAAAAAAAAAAAAAACATCCGTGGACATTCGTCACACCAACACATAGTCTAGAGACTGATTTGCAAAACATGTATGTGTGCAAAGCTCCTTTGCAGGAGCCCAGAGACTATTAGAGTCCTTGTTTAATGGAGAGATCTGTCATAACTCCAATTATACAACACAGCTTAGCAATGGTGGGTGGAATTTTGTGTACGGAGTCTGGCCAATATACTCTATTGAGCCGAGGAAGACATCAAATATACAACCCAGGCTTAAAATAACTTTAGTTTCAAACAGAGAAACTTTGCAGTTGGAAAATTGATAGAATATCCTGGCAAAATGTTTCTCTTGAACTTCAAAAAGAGTCGTAACCTTTACATTGAGAGCAGGATCTGAATGCAAGTAACCTTTCCTTCAGAACACTTCTAAATGACTTTTGCGCAGGATTTTTTGGCAATCCAATTGAGTCCATTTCCCCACCCACCCAGTCTGAAATACTGTCACCTGTAGGTAAAGCGTTACTCACTTTTCCGCCTAAAGGCTGGGCTAATGAGGACGAGCGGCGTGTTGATTTCTGGTTCTGATGATCCGCCGTGACTGCAGGTTTCAAACATGCCATGATCGCCACACAACACCAAGTTGGGCAAAGTTCCATCAGATTCCTGAAACACACAAATAGCAAGTCAATTAGATGATATCGCCTGAATTCACAAATTACAATGAGAAAATGTGGTGGTATTTATACATTTAAGCCATTGCACCACTGAATTGCAAAGCATAACTTATTTGCTACTATTAATAATATTAATAAACAAATGACTAAATAGTTTTAATAGTTTTTGCCAAAATGACCACAGTAATTAAGATGTATTAATCTGCACACACAGTTACTGTTTACTTTGCGGGCACAGACACAGACCTTAAAGTAATGCTCCATGTTCAATTCAAGTAAAGCTCAATCGACAGCTTTTGTGGCATAATGTTGATTACTACTACACTTGGTAAGGCATTTACAATGGAAGTGAATGGGGCCAGTAAATAAACATTAAAATGCATACTGTTTCAAAAGTATAGTCACTAGGCTAGCCTGATTTCTTGGAAATTATGTGATTGTGGAAACGTATAGCAGCAGTTCTGAGGTAAAATGTCAGCTGTGTCCCTAATCGCGAATTAAATATTCCTCCAAACAGAAGAGGTATTTACGGTTAATGCTCTATCGAGATTTAAATCAACAAAACTGACCTCCCTTCCCTATACATTAAACCTAAACATTAAACAATGTTAAACTGCCAAACAAAGTGTTTAAAAATGTGTTTCATAAATACAAATATCAAATGTAGGGTAGGGATCTTTAAGATATCAAACAATACATACAATACAAGTAACAATTTTTATTATATTTTCCATAAAAAAAAACAAAATGTCCTATTAATGTTGTGTCCTCAATTTGTGTCAACTCTGTCAGATTTTTTTTTTATAATCCTGAATAAATCAGACAATTTCATGGCCAGCTATAACTCTTGAGTACCCTTTTCCCACTTTCTGCTTATGGTAGATGCAACAGTAGGACACATGGTCTGGTAAGTTTATATAAATATATATATATATATATATATATATATATATATATATATATATATATTTCAAACAAACAATGTTTAAATCTCTGCAGTCACAGCTTCAATATGTCAAAACCTTCATCCCTTTGTGATCATTTCTGTTAACCTGTTAATTTGCAGATGTATAATTTGTCAACATTATGAACAATTTTGAACAGCACACTATATAGTGAATGTGAACTCATTTAAGAAAAGTAAAGTCAGGCCCATGGGTGGGGTCAATGAGCATCAACAGGTTTTAAGACTTGTGGAATAATTTTGGCATTTTAGTTTAGGTTATAGAGGCAGCTTAAACTGAGGGGAAAAGAACTAAATAGCTCCAGTGTACAACACATGGTTAAGATGGAAAAATTTTCACTATTGTCAGCTCCATCAGAATTTTTAGAATAGTGGGAAAACATTTTCCCATTTTCAGAAAAAAGCATTTTTTTTTTTTAAACCTGTTCCCACATTTTCGTTAGCTGAGACCTTTGTCTACAAATATATCCATTTCAAATTAAGTTATTATTAAAAAAATTAAACACTCATAATTTGTCCCTTATCTCAAGAATTAGTGAGGTATGTGCTATAGTATAACTGGTTAGATGTCATAAGATAACATTGTTTGAGGAACAAGATGAAAAGTGTTTATGAACTGGTAATCTGCCATTTTACTCATGATTTGCGTGAAAAATAAAAAAAAGAAGAGAGAGTACAATTATTGTTGTTAAAGCACCTCTAGTGTAGTAGCACCAGGAAACTGTTGCGATGTTTACAACAAGCAGGGTTGGGAGGGTTACTTTTGAAATGTATTCCACTACAGATTACAGAATACATGCTGTTAAATGTAATTTGTAATGTATTCCGTTAGATTACTCAAGGTCAATAACATATTCTAAATACTTTGGATTACTTCTTCAGCACTGGTAGATTTTTTCACTTGTTTTGACTATAAAAATTCTGCCAGTACAGTAAGACAAAATACACATGTTAAAAATACATTCTCTGAAAAACCTAAATATCTTATGCAGTGTTGTTTCTAAAACAAGATAAATCAAACTGATCTTGTTTTAAAGATTTTTTGATATTTTTACAGGAAAACAATATAAAAATTATTATCAAGAATAAGATTTTTGCCCTTATATCAAAGGTCTTACTAGAAAATAAGAAATTATGATCCAACGTGAATTTTCTTGATAAAAAAATATGATCGTGTCTGGTAACATGTGCATGTAAAATGGCTTGAAATAGCATTTTATCTTAGCGTAAAGCTGACAATTTACACAAGGTTTATTTCTATTTCTTCTGCTCCAAACTTACTTCAAACTTACTTCTCTGTCTGCTCGTATGAATGTAACACATCATAAGAAAGTGTTTCACCGCTGTTCAAATGCACTTTGAATCACATCATTTATATGTATAAATGTTTTCCATCTGAAAGGACTAAATATTAAATGAAACAAATGACAATAAAATGCAAAGTAATCTCTTCAGTAATCAAAATACTTTTTGAATGTAACTGTATTCTAATTACCAATGATTTAAATTGTAACTGTAGTGGAATACAGTTACTTATATTTTGTATTTTAAATAAATAATCCCATTACATGTATTTTGTTACTTCCCAACCTTGACAACAAGCCACGTCATAATAGTTTTGCGAAAATGTAGGTATAGTAATGTTATTCTGATCTCTATCAGGTTGCACAAGGCCTACAAATTATATGTATTAACATGATTTTAAAGTGACAAAATCTATGATTTAATGGAGTTAATTAACAGAGGTTCGGGAGGAGCATGTTAATTTTAATCTGACAAATCACAACCCACGAGCAGGAGTATATAAGCCGCTGCTGTACCTGCTTCCTGTGACAACTCTCCTGACATGAGAGTCTTTCCGGCATTCAGCCCCGCCCATTTCCCTACGAACAGACCCAGGCAGATGGATCATCGGATGCAACTTCCCTGCAAAGCATTCGGCTCCACCAGAACAGCTCTTCCATCCAAACAGTCTCGTTATTCAACAGAAGCTGCCACAGCAGCTCTTTGTTTTTAGCAGTTTTGACGGCTACCACGTAAAGTGTTATATATACTGTATATATATTTTATCCTATCTGTCTTTCTATGCTCCATTCAATGAAGCAGTTTATAGCGTGAAGTTGCTGCCACAAACTGGCTGCTCCTGCAATTTAAAAATGTGAAACAGCTCTCTCGACTGCTCATATGTTCTCTAATCTAAACTTTCCACCCGAAAAGCAGTGCCAGCTGCCTCCGCGAACTGGCGCCGTTCCAGCTTCATGCCATTAGAATTCTGTTTTATTTGAAAGTGAAAGAAACAAAGATGAACTATTCAATCCAACCACCATTTCAACCCCCAGCATTTTTAATCAGGTTCTGCCACACAGGTGATGCCTGTCAGCCTCATTACCATGCCACAGCTTGTTTAGGGGGTGTGCTCTATTCAGCGATTGTTCGTCATCTTCTAACATGAATATCACGATTGTTTCTCCCTCCAAAGTGCCCTTTGGAGCGTGATTTATTTAATTCTGAACACAGGGGCATCATGCAACACAGAACTCCCTTCAATCGACCAATAATCTAATGACAAATTATTTTCAAACCAACACAGACATTTTAACGCAAGCTCGCTGCCGCACAGCACCCGCTCTGACCATTCCACAGCACACTGTATTTATACACGGCCTCTGTCCAAACAGACATGAGCCGAATTCAGCTCCGCAAGAGGCGGATTATGCGCCACGTCCCAGCTCATTCATAAACATCCCGCAACGCGTCTGGCTTGCTCTCAGCATTATTGACATATATTGACGTATATTGTACAGCAGGGGGCAGTCATACTTCTAAGGAGCAAATGACCACAACTGTATCCTTCAGTAATGATTGCAAGTCCATTTCTCCTGAATATCTGCATGCAGTACCGAGCCAAAGCTCTTATTTCTCAGATCATTTTATCTGTTTTTCACATTGTTTATTAAGATGTACTGTATTTCCCAGCACATATCTCCTGCATTTCTGTATGCAGTGCAGAGCTGCAACTCAATGCATTCCTACACTGTAAAAAATTGCTGTAAATTTACAGCCAAATTCCTACAGCAATCTGCTGTGATTCTTAAATACAGTAGTTTGCTATTAAAAATGTTGCATTCTGGGAGATCAAGAGCAGCTCACTGTGAAGTGACTAGTTTTACAGTAAATAGTTGTTCTGTGCAAGGCATTAGGGGAAAATGAACATTTAAAATCATGATATCATCTTGGTGAAAGCTATAGTGACATTTTGAAACATATATTTTAACCTCCCCATGACAATTTTAGTTTGTGGCACACGGTTAGTGTTCATGATGTTTCTGACCAACACCTCTGTTCTTTATCATCTCACATCAGCCTTCACTTGTCTGTCTAATGAGAAGTCAAATAAAAAAAAATCAGCCTTAGAAGCAATGTACATATTAAATGTACAATTTTGCCAGGATTGAGCACTGTATTTTTTTTATGAAAAAAAAAACAAACAAAAAAACAATTTGTACACAGTAAAATAACAGTATAGCACTGCATTGTGGGTTATAATGGTGAAATACCCATAAGCCTTTGCACTTTCGAACGCAGCATGAGCCAACTCTCATTTTCACCTTCCCTGTTCACATACTGTGAGCCCACCCACTTCTACGACAAGTGGTGGTCTCTCGTTCAAATCGCAGCGTAGCCCTCTCGACCAGCAATCGTACAAGAACGCACCTTCAAACAAATGCTTAAAGCACCCCCTCTGTACAAATTTTTTTGGGGGAAAACAATTCAGAAGCATCCACCAAGCCAATTTACCAAATAGAATTGTTGCTGGCTTGCTGTCCTAAATACTTCCTGCCATAGTCATGGTACTGTTCTTTCATCTTAACGCCTTTTTGGGGTAATCATGACTCAAGTCGAGTCTCGAGCTCCGAGCCCTCCATTATATGGATAGCAAGCTAAATCCATTTACTGCTTCAGCACAAGATTACATTAACATACAAACTACTGAAATGGAGTTAATTAATAGAAGTTCAGGAGGAGCATGTTCATTTTAATCTGACAAATCACAGCCCACGAGTATATAAACCACTGCTTACCTGCTTCCTGTGACAACCCTCCTGACATTCCACCTCCACCCCATCTCCACATATTCTCTAGATTAATTATCTAAATAAATCCGGGGGCGGGGGGGTCAGTCAGGACTCGAGTCGACTCTTGAGCTCCGAGCCCTCCATTATATGGACATCAAGCCAAATACATTTACTGCTTCAACACAAGATTACATTAACATACGAACTACTGAACCAGCTTTACAGCATTAACCAGATTACGTTGGTGTTATGTCGTTATGACAACAAAGTTGTAATATTGGCTTTAACTTTACACAGATAAGGTTAGTAAGCCATTTTATCACAATTCAACCACATTAACACGAATAGTGTTTACGTCTTGTAGCTATACTTTTAAATAGTGTATTTTAATGTTTATCAACTGGCCTCATTCACTTCCATGGTGTCTCACTCTAACTGCGACTTTTGCTTTTTTGAGTGAAGTAGATTTTTTTGTGGTAATCAATATTATGTAACATATGCTGTCGACTGAGCTTAATTTACACTGAACCCAAAATATACCTTTAACACACTTTAATGTAGGCATGTTACCAAATTATATAGGGAAGTCCTTAAAAACTGACAAGATTGCATTTGCTGTTCTGAACAACACAATTGTTAGTAAAATTGTGTGAGAAATTTGTGTCAATATGATGAATGTATTTATGTTTGTGCTTAAGAGAGAAACAGAAAGTCGGGTGTGGGAGTGAAGTTGAATTGCTCTCCTCTTCACTGAAGCAAATCACTGCGATTTTAATGCTAAGCCACGGGGACAAGTCTCACTCCCTGTCTCTCTGCCATGAGGGACGTGCGGCCGATCAGCTCTGTTTCACATCAAAGAGTCTCTCAGTATGTCGGGGCCACTTGATTCCCTCAGCGCGCTCTCTGAGCCCATATACACACACACTAACACACACTAAATAGCAACTCTCACACACTCCCGAGATCCTGTAGCGCTACGCTAACAGCTGTCTGGCCGTCGCTCCAAACGTTCTCACTAAACTAATGATGCTATGCTAACAACAAGTCATTTTCTCTGCACGCGGACGTTCAAATATTCATGAGCTAACTAAATGTATGCTAATGACTACCCTTCCTCCCTGCCCGAGTTAATGTATGCTATTGGTTAGCTCCGCGAATTAAGCCATTTGAAAACGCTGCCTCACTCGCAGGCTATTATCCAAGACCACTGGTAAATTACAGTGTGGGAAAATCATAGTGTGCATTGACAGGTGTGATTTTAACTGTGCCTGCAGGAAAAAGCATAATAAATCTGCTTAGAAACATGCTAATCTTGTGACTGACCAACACTTCACTGTCAAGTAACAGCTAAACTATCCCTCATATCATGCTGAAGAATATAACAACCAACGGCTTTAAGCCAATATTGTAGACCCAAGCAACGATATTGTTGATATATATATTTTTTATTTATTTAAATATATTTATTTTAACCATTTCAAAATTACAGTGCTGTGCATTTAGGGCTGCAAAATTTCACCACTGTGTCTGTGTGTGTGTGTGTGTGTGTGTGTGTGAGAGAGAGAGAGAGAGAGAGAGAGAGAGAGTGTGTGTGTGTGTGTGTGTGTGTGTGTGTGTGTGTGTGTGTGTGTGTGTGTGAGAGAGACAGAGAGAGAGAGAGAGTGAGAGAGAGAGAGAGAGAGTGTGTGTTTGTGTGTGTGTGTGAGAGAGAGAGAGAGAGAGAGTGTGAGTGTGTGTGTGTGTGTGTGTGTGTGTGTGTGTAAGAGAGAGAGAGAGAGAGAGAGTGTGTGTGTGTGTGTGTGTGTGTGTGTGTGTGTGTGTGTGTTAGGGCCTGGTAATATTGCTTAAATATTATATTTAGTACTTTTCATTTACAAGCACTAATACAATTGTGTAATACAACAGAGTATGCTAAAATTATAGGATTATATACTTTCGTTACATGTAGCATATTTCTCTCGTATTTACTTCACCTTCACTGTTCCTGGGGGTGGTGGGGATTTGGGGGCGCCAACACCGATCTCGCATACCCCTCAGCAAAGGTGCAGTTGCGCCCCTGGATATACTACATTGCATAGAGATGGGTATTTCAAAACAATATAGCCTATCATCAATATCAATAAATCTCATAGTTTTAAATAGTCCAATTTCTTAATTGTTCCCGAGTATACCCATACTGCTTGTAATAAAGATTTTTTTGATATACTTGAGTGTGTTGAATTGTGTTGTGAATTCAAAACTTCCACTTACTTTTAAACACACACTCACTACTCTCTCTCTCTCTCTCTCTCTCTCTCTCTCTCTCAATTCAATTCAATTCAAATGAACTTTATTGGCATGACAAATTGTACATTGTATTACCAAAGCATTTATATGAGCATGAAAAATAAAAATGAACAAAGTAAAACAAATTCTGTATTGAACAAGTGTGGAAATACAGAAAAAAAAAAAAAAAAAAATGTATATACTTTCAATGGTGTGTGTGTTGGCATATGTGTGTATGTGTGTGTACAAGAGTTTGTGTGAGTTCACGTGTCTTGTGTGTGTGTGTGTGTGTGTGTGTGTGTGTGTGTGTGTGTGTGTCTTTGTGTGTGTGTGCCTGTGTGCGTATAAATGGGCACATCACTCTTTGGTCGACTCTTCCCTCTTTTTGTGGCAGGAATTGATGTACTTTGCTGCTAGTGAAATGCAGCCTTTTTGTTCACCAAATAAATATTGAGCTTGTGCATCATTCTTCAACTTTATGAAGTTGGGACAAATAATTTCAAATTTGGGAAAGAAGTGTTTTCGAATTTCATTGTAATTAGGGCAGGCGGTTAAGAAGTTCTACTTCTCATTGGCTACAGTACAGGCATAACCTGCTCTCTCTAGGCATCCAGCTCTGTCTGTATCTACCGTTCTCTATAGTCAGGCTGTGGTCGCTCAGTCTGTATCTCGTCATGTTTTTCCTCAGTTTGTGGTCTCTGACTGTGCTCAGATATTCTGCTGTCGTGTAATCTCTGTTTAGGGCCAAATAACATTGTAGTTTGCTTTGTTTTTGTGTTGTTTCATTCCAATAAGTTTTCTTTTTGTGCATTAATCATTTGGTTTGGCCGGATTCTGTGGATGAGGGTGTCAGTGTCCTGAGGCTGATTATTGTTAGTCATGTTAGTCTGTTTGTGGAGCCTCAGGACCAGCTGAATGAGGGGACTCTTCTCAGTGTTCACTTCATGGTTTTTAAGGGCTTTAAAATGATGAGAGTTGGGGTCACTCAATTTTAGATGTTTCCAAAATTTAATGGTTCTTTTCTCAGTGTGGATTAATAGAGGGTATTGGCCTAATTCTGCCCTACATGCATTATTAGGTGTGTTTCTCTGTACCCTAAGAATGCTTTTACAAAACTCTGTATGCAGGGCTACAATCGGATTTTTGTCCCATTTGTCAAATTCGTGATTTAGGAGAGGACCCCAAACTTCGCTGCCATATAGTGCAATAGGTTCTATGACTGATTGGAATATTTTGAGCCAGATTCTAATTGGTATTTCAAATTGGATAGATTTTTTAATGGCATAGAAAGCCCTTCTTGCTTTCTCTTTCAGTTCATTCACGGCCAAGTTGAGGTTTCCGTTTGCACTGAAATTCAAACCAAGGTATGTGTAGTTTGTGGCATGATCAATTTTGATCATACCAAGGGTGAAACTGTATTTCTTTCCCTGACATCTGGGTCTTTTCTGGAATGTTAGAACTTTAGTTTTAGTTGGGTTAATCATCAGGGCCAAGGTCTGACAGAACTGATACAGGATGTCCAGGTTCTGCTGTAGACCCTCGTCTGTTGGAGACAGCACGACCAGATCATCTGCATACAGGAGGAACTTTATAGTGGAGTCATATAGTGTGAGGCCAGGAGCTGCTGATTGTTCTAGTAGTTTCTCCAATTCATTAATGTATATATTGAAGAGGGTCGGTGATAGTGGGCAGCCCTGTCTCACACCTCACCCTTGAGTGAAGAACTCAGTTTGTTTATTGCCAATTTTGATTGCACATTTATTGTTTGAAGACATTGTTTTTATGATGTTGTATGTTTTGCCCCCTATACCAATTTCTGAAAGTTTAGACAGTAGACCTTGGTGCCAAATTGAATCAAAGGCCTTCTGGAAATCTTTTTGTTTTGGTTGATGTATTTATCAATCAGGTATGTAGAGTGTAGATATGGTCTGATGTTCTAAAATTTGGTAAGAATCCAATTTGACTTTCGCTTAAGGCATTGTGTTCGGTAAGGAAGTGAATGAGTCTTGTGTTGATGATACTGTAGAACATCTTCCCTAGATTACTGCTCACACAGACGCCTCTGTAATGGTTTGGATCTAATTTGTCTCCACTTTTGAAAATGGGCATTATGAGTCCCCTATTCCAAGTGTCAGGGAAATGACCAACACTCAGAAACAAGTTGAACAGTTTTAGTAAGGCCAATATTAATTTGTGCTCTGTGTTCATCAGCATTTCATTGAGGATGCCATCTGGTCCATTTGCTTTTTTGATTTTTAGGGCCTGGATTTTATCAATCAGTTCATTTTCTGTGATGGGGTAGTCTAATGGATTTTGGTATTTACCAATTGTATGTTCCATATTGATCATTTTTTCATATATTTGGGTTTGTTCTGGGTTCATTTTTATTTCGCTATAAAGTTGTTCAAAGTGATTTTTCCAGGTGTCTCCATTTTGTATGCCTGTTTGTTTATGTTGTTTTTTATTCAGGGAATTCCAATTGTCCCAGAATTTCAATAGTTTTTAGCTGATTTTGCATGCACTGTTCTCTCTTTTTCTGAGTGTATTTTTATACTGTTTAAGTTCCTCACAATACTGATGCCGCAAATCTGCATCATTTGGTTGTCTGTGTTTTTGATTTGATAATTGTCTTAATTTTTTCCTCGTTGTTTTACAGTCTAGATCAAACCATTTTTCATTCTCTTGTTTGGTTTTATGGTTTTTCTTAGAGGATTTGAGGTTAGATAAAGTTGCCAAATAATCAAATATATAATTTATGTTCTCCACGGCCAGATTTACACCATCTCCATCGTGAGGATAAACTCTGTCGAGGAAGTTGTCTATAAGTGAGCATACTTTTGGATGGTCCATTGCTGTCACATATTTTTCTGTGCTGTTTTGCGCCCATCTGTATTTCTCTCTAATGTTGTACAGCTTACTGGGCTGTGAATTTATGTTCAAATTTGTTGTCCTTTTTAGATAAATCGTAATTTGGCTGTGATCTGATAGGGGTGTTAGTGGTTTGACCGTGAATGCTCTGAAAGAGAATAGATCTAAATCTGTGATCAATTAATCTACTGTTGAGCAACCATGAAATGAACTGTAGGTGTACCTTCCCAGAGAATCCCCTCTCACCCTGCTGTTGACGAGGTACAGACCGAGGCTTTGACAGAGCTCAATCAGAAGCTTCCCGTTTTTATTCACTTGGGCATCAGAATTATACCTTGGGAAGTTTACAATGTTTTGTGGGAAGTTCTGTCCAAAAATATAGTTATTCCCATTATCTGTAGTGTAGTCAGGAAGGGATCCTGTTCTGGCATTTAGATCCCCACAGATCAACACACTTCCCTGGGCCTGGAAGTGGTTAATTTGACTGTGGAGAGATTCAAAGATGTCCTCATTATAGTATGGAGATTCAGAGGGAGGAATATAAAGAGCACATAAGAACACGTCTTTTGTTGTTTGGATAAGGTGCTTGTTGATTTTGAGCCAGATGTGTGATTCTTCTTTTTTAACTGTTTGGGTGTATTTATCAATTTCTTGTTTGTGCCAGATTATGATGCCCCCTGAATCTCTCCCACGTGTGATTCTTTCGTGCTTTCTAGAGGATAGAGATGTTTCACAGTATCCTGAGGGACAAAAAGTGACTTTATCAGTTCTGCGCCAAGTTTCCTGTAGTATTATTATGTCCATGTTTGATATGTTTTTTTTTAAATCTAAAGTTTGAGTTTTGTAACCAAAACTGGATGAATTAATACCCTGTATGTTCCACATTGTAATAATTAATGATCTCATTTTGTCAACAAGTTTAACAATTTTACAATCTTAATAGTGCTCTAGAGTAATACAAACCCGAGTCTAACATAGTATCAAAGTATACATGTGTAAACCGATTTTTGGTTATTTTTATTTTTTAACATATTGTATGTATCTCTTTTACTCACGACTACTTTTCCAGCTGTGTGCATATCAGTTTGAGGAGGTCCTTAATCTCTACTAGGTTGACGTGTCTCGGTCCTTTCAGGGCTGCAGCATAACTCAGTTGCTCCTGTTGCTTGGGTCGGTGGGGGTGTGGATGTGGACTGGGCCTCTGTTCTGCTGAGATGCTGTTGTTCCTCACTGGAGCTGCTCTGGGTCTTCTGTGGTTGTGGTGCCAGAAGAAAGGGTCCTGTGGTGCAGGGAGTTGCTGATAGTGGTAGAGAGCAGGGTGTGGAGGTCCAGGCCATGGGCGGTGGGGTCCAGGATGTAGGTGCAGGGGGGCAGGATGTGGGTGGCGAGGCCCAGGGCGGGGGGGTGGGGGTACAGTGAGTTGGTGATAGGGTGCAGGTCTCTGGGTAGGGGCTGTAGTGTAGGGCTCAGCTGAGTGTGGAGAGACAATGTTTTGTGGAGCTGCTTGAAGAATATGTCTCGCTGGCTGAGGGGTAGTGGCTGCTCTGGCATTCTTTGGGAGGCTGCCAGGGGTTCGGCCCAGGGCCACGTCTTTAAGGGTTTTTGCAAACATATGAACACTGTCTTTATGGAGGTGGACGTGGTCATGGAGGTGGTGGAGGTCCAGTGTGGGATGATGTGCCAGGTGAACATTTGGCATTTCAGCACATCTACGGGAGATGTCTGTGTTTACTCCTTGTATGGTGCGAGGATGGAAGTCTGATCTTGGTAGGATGGTCGAGTAACTACTTTTGAAGTTGGGAAGATTTGTGTTGCTTTAATGGCCACCCGTGTCACTGATTCTGCCACTCACTCTTGTTGTGCCCTCAGGTCATTCGTGCCCACATGGATGATGATGTGGCTGGGTTCACCTAGATTTTTCCTGTTCAGTTGTTGTAGGGCATTATCTGTTTTTGGGCACCAGAGTTTTAATGTTTTGTGGCCAGGAAAGAGCTGTTTTTCATTGATGAACTTACCATTTGAATCAATTAAGATGATGACTTCTGCATTCTGAAGGGCATTTTCTTGCTCTTGGGGGCCTTCAGAGGCCTCTGCCTGTGACGTCGGTGGTGGTGTTGCTGCTGGAGTGCTGGACTTTGGTGTCAGAGTGTGGGATGCTGGTGGGAGAGCTGGGCTGCTGCTGCTTGCAGGTGTGTGTGAGGCTCTCTGTCTGTTCTCTCAGGCATTGTATTTCTCCCTCTCTGAGCAGCAGCTCCTCCCTGACTGTTCAGTTCTTTACTCAGGGTCTCTCTGTCCTGCTGCAGTTTTCGTATCTCTCCTCTTAACTCCTTAACACTAGTTTCAAAGTCTCGTGTGAGGTGACAGTTTATTTTCCAGGTGTTGTAAGCACTCATTGGATGTTGCATAGGAGAGTGTTAGTTCCCTGAGCTCCACCAGCTCTACCTCTTGTAGGGAGAGACTGTTTCTGATCTGAGTGACAGACTGCTCCAGCTGTGAGTCACAGTCACCAGTGTTAGGCTCCACCCCCTCCTGCCCCTCCCTTGAGTCTTTTACAGTAAATACAGTGTAGATTGAGACTCAGTCTTGCCTGTTATTTGGATGTTATTTGGATGTGAATTGATTCCAGTATCTTCTGTTTTGTCCAGTTTTCCTCCAGTTCTCCTCCCGATTGCAATGCCTTGGTGTTTCCCAGTTGCCTTAATATTAATATTAATATTAATATTAAGAGTTTCTCTTAATATTCCTCTTGCCTTTATCTTCGGTTTGATATATGTTTTGTTAGGTTTGTTTCACTCCAGAGGTGAAAATTTTTTAAAATTTCAAGAGCTCATGTGGATCATGACCTGTCTGTCTCTCTCTCTCTCTCACTCTCTCTCTCTCTCTCACACACACACACACACTTTCTCTCTCTCTATCTCTCTCTCTCTCTCTCTTTCTTTCTCTCTCTCTCTCTCACGCTCTCTCTCTCTCTCTCAATTCAAATTTAAAGGTCTTTATTGGCATGATTGTGTTTACATACAATATTGCCAAAGCATTAATACACAAAACAGATAATGACAAGACAAATAATAATAAAACAGTAACAAATAACAATAATAACAATATACACTATACAATATAAAATAAAATAAGCATTTAACAAGACATTACGAACATAAAACAATACTGTGACTGAAGTGCATTAAGGCAGTGATTGGTTTCTGAGGGTGTGCAGCTCAAAAATGAATTTTGCTGCAACTGATGCATGATTGTCCTCCCACAGTTACACCTGCATCTGATCTGTTTCTGCTGAACTGGAAAAATGTTTGTCAAAGTATTTCTCTCTCACCTCTGTAAATTTCTCACAGTGAAGGAGAAAGTGTGTCTCTGTCTCGACCTCACCAGTGTCACAGTGAGCACAGACTCGTTCATGTCTGTCTGTGTCTGCCTTTTTCTATGGCCAGACTGTGATCGCTGAGTCTGTATTTGGTGAGGATCCATCTCTGTTTTGGATCTCTTACAGTGTGGAGATATTCTGATAGGTTATACTTTCTGTTTAGGGCATTGGTATTTGTGGTTTATGAGGACTCTCCATAGATATAATATATTCTGTACTGTACAAAATATACAGTGGCAAGAAAAAGTATGTGAACCCTTTAGAATTAGCTGGTTTTCTGTATTAATTGGTCATAAAATGTGATCTCATCTTCATCAAAGTCACAAGTACAGACAAACACAATGTGCTAAAACTAACAACACACAATTATAATTATTCATGACTTTATTGAACACATCCCATTAAACATTCACAGTGCTGTGGAAAATGTAAGTGGACTTTGTAAGTGACTACCTTGTTGTTGTTACCTGGATGATCCACAACTGTTTTTTAGTTTTGTGATAGTTGTTCATGAGTCCTTGTTTGTCCTGAGCATTTAAACTGTCCACTGTTCTTCAGAAAAATCCTCCAGGTCTTGCACATTCTTTGGTTTTCCAGCATCTTCTTTATATTTGACCACTTTCCAACAGTGACTGTATGATTTTGAGATCCATCTTTTCACACTGGGGACAATTGATGGACTCATACACAACTATTATAAAGGGTGAAAACATTCACTGATGCTCAAGAAGGCAACATGATGTATCAAGAGACAGGGGTGTAAACTTTTCACTTTTTCCACAGCACTGTGAACGTTTAATGGTATGTGTTCAATAAAGACATGAGTGATTATAATTATTTGTTGTTATCTTAAGCACATTGTGACTTGTGACTTTGGTGAAGCTGAGATTAAATTTTATGACCAATTAATGCAGAAAACTAGCTAATTCCAAAGGGTTCACATACTTTTTCTTGCCACTGTATATTCTATCCCCTAATGCTGACCATCACAGAAAACTTTCTGCATTTTTACATAAAAAAATCCTTCATTTAGTATGTTTTTTTAAGCATTTTGTTTTATGAGGTTGCTTGAGTGTTTGTTTATAGCATAATTATATGTGTATAATATAGAATAGACCTAGTGAATAGTCTTCATAAACTATATATACCTAAACACACACAAACAAAATACAAATAAATAAAAAAACAAAAACAAAGACAAGTTATATGGCCTTTGGAGTCATTCCAACTATATTTTAAAATAGTCATGTGATGGTGATAAAAATATTTGCACCTACAGTATAACGGAAGCATAAACATTCTTTTTGTATAAAAACTTTTCAAACTGCTTCAAAGTGTAACAAATATACAATTCAGAACACAGTTTAAATAACACAAAGTAGTGGTAAAAGTACATAAAGTAGTGTTAGACTACAATTTCAGTACTTTCAGTATGAAACTACTTGCATATATACTATGAAAGAGTGATTAAAAACTACCAAACACATATTTTTAAAAGTGCTTAAAACTATTAAACTATTAAAAACTAAAAGATATGGTAGATCAGGTCTTTAAGATGTATCTTTTTTTATGAACAGCCATGTACAAAGCAATAAAACGATTTTATTAGCTAAACAGTCAATTATTAATTTAATTTGATCTGCACTATTATTTTCAATAGAAACAGAAGCAGAAAAAATGCTTCATTGTTCCAAATGATTGGCTCTAAGCAACCTTTCCATCACAAGCAAGTCATTGACTCACCTTTGGAATTATTAAATTACATCTGGATGAGGTAATTTATTCACACCACATCCAATGGTGATATCGTGTTTGACTGCGTGCTGCAAGACATAACGTGCTCGTCTGCATTAACAGAGGATGAGGCAAAAAGCCCAATAACTAGGTTGTGTTTGGTGGTGGGAGGCTCAGTTAACAATTTTCAGTTAAAATCTCCTCAGTTCCTCTCAAATGTAAATCGAACACCCATTCACAAAAAAACATTTTTGAGTGACGGAGATACTAGAAATGAACTGATATTAATGTTAATCATTTTGCCCTCTCCAGGGTTGGGAGGGTTACTTTTGAAATGTATTCCACTACAGATTACAGAATACATGCTGTAAAATGTAATTTGTAACATATTCCGTTAGATTACTCAAGGTCAGTAACGTATTCTAAATACTTTGGATTACTTCTTCAGCACTGGTAGATTTTTTCACTTGTTTTGACTATAAAAACTCTGCCAGTACAGTAAGACAAAATACACATACACATACATTCTCTGAAAAACCTAAATATCTTATGCAGTGTTGTTTCTAAAACAAGATTAATCAAATTGATCTTGTTTTAAGGATTTTTAGATATTTTTACAGGAAAACAATACAAAAAATTATCATCAAGAATAAGATTTTTGCCCTAATATCAAAGGTCTTACTAGAAAAAAGAAATTATGACCTAACGTGAATTTTCTTGATAAAAAAATATGATCGTGTCTGGTAACATGTGCATGTAAAATGGCTAGAAATAGTATTTTATCTTAGCGTAAAGCTGACAATTTACACAAGGTTTATTTCTATTCCTTCTGCTCCAAACTTACTTCAAACTTACTTCTCTGTCTGCTCGTATGAATGTAACACATCATAAGAAAGTGTTTCACCGCTGTTCAAATGCACTTTGAATCACATCATTTATATGTATAAATGTTTTCCATCTGAAAGGACTAAATATTAAATTAAACAAATGACAATAAAATGCAAAGTAATCTCTTCAGTAATCAAAATACTTTTTGAATGTAACTGTATTCTAATTACCAATGATTTCAATTGTAACTGTAGTGGAATACAGTTACTTATATTTTGATTTTAAATACGTAATCCCGTTACATGTATCCCGTTATTCCCCAACCCTGGCCCTCTGAGGCAACAACGTTAAATGTTGATTAACTTCAAGACTTACAGTGGTAAAAATGTTAGGTTAAGTTTACCAATCACTGTTTATCCACTTGGACATTGCTGTCCTCATTTTAATGCATTGTTTTTCATTTTTTCTTTTTCTATTTCTGTTCTGCACCCCAGAACACTTCCCTCCTCTATCCATTTTGGTCATGTGACTGTGTCTGTTACAGACTTAGAGTAATGTCGGAGGATGAGAGGTTGATATGTTATCACTTGATAAAATAAAATACATTTTTGAACTCATTTAAAATTAAAAAGTTTATGCGTTAAATTTTCTTAATCGGAATGACCACATTTACCGTTAACACACCAGCATAAACGCTTGTTGGGAGGGCGGAACCTTTGTAATGTGTCCGCCAGGAGTCATTATACTAACACACACCACAACAGCACTTCCCTGTCAGTGATTAAATGATGGAGAAAGGACCTCTTAGCACTACTATTTGATGTACAAAACAAGCCCAGATGGGACTTGTGATAGAAATTAAGTATTTTCAGCACATTTTAATAACCACTGAATCATGCCAAGTCTTAACTATCACTCCACTTTTCCTGTGGAGTTCAAAACAGCGCTGGATGCTGGCATTGACTATCTGATGCGAATCATGATTGCAGCTTCATGATTGCTGTAACAAAGTGGATAGTCACAGTCTACTGGCAGATTAATATTGGGGAGGATGAGAGTTTAAGAGATTTAATGCACATTGCAATGAATAATAAACCTATGGGCACTAAAGCCATTTTACACAGTAAAAGTGGCACAGAAGCTGCATCTGAATTGGCAATTATGTATATTTTCACAGAGCAGGAATAAATGTATTTACACAGCAGTTGCAAATGCATCAATAATGTTATGAGATGAATATTATAAATGTAAAATAATGACATATAAAGAGAATATAGAAATAGGAAATGAATGAAAATATGAATGAATACTCAACCCATCTTTCAATAATTCAAACTCCCAATTAGACTTTGGGAAAAGTTAAAATGTAGATGAATTGCTGCTATTTTAGTGCATTTCTATCTTTATATTGTGGAAGGCTTTGATTGGAAAATGTTAATAAAGCATCATATTGTTACATGTTGTATTTTCTTTCATAAAATGGAAATAAATGCATTTTGACAGGAAAATAAGTATATATGGTGTAAAATTTCAGTATTTTCAAAATCTGCGATTAACTTAAAAAAAATGTGAAAACATTTTTATTCAACTGACAGCTCTAATAATTTGTAATTAAAAATGTTGTATTAACCCTCCTGTTATGTTCGATTAGGTGTTAAAAATAGTGGTAACACTTTATTTTACAGTGTCCTTGTTAAACATATTACATGTATCAACTATCGTAATAACAGTCAATTATGCATAATTACAAGCAACTAACACTAAACCTATAGTAAGTACATGTTGTTAATTAATAATAATCAGTAATTACTTGTGTAATTACACTGTAACAAGGACACTGTAAAATAAAGTGTAACCAAAACAGTCAAAAACGAATCTTCTAAACTACTTAATCTCATATTTGGTTATTATTAATAATATTAATCTCAATTTATTTACAGAAATGAATAAGTAGATAACATTTGTATGATTGTGTTTATATTTAAGTATTTAATATATTTAAGAGTGTTTTGTGAAGTCTATGGGATTTTTCACTTTTTATGTTTTATTTTTATTTATGTTTTTGTCTGTCATGCAGACGTTTATACTCTGAATGAATAAAAACCATGATACTGTATTTGTTTTAAACAGACACAATTTTTAAGTTTTCTAATTTACATTTTTGTTTTTGTTTTTTCTACTCAAAATGAAGGGTTTACTGTATATCTGCTGTAAAATAATTGTTCCACCATTGAAATATAGGTGATGCTCTTTTCAAATGAAATGCAATTTTAAAAAGCATGTGTTCAGTGTGAAAAACAAGCCTATGGCAATGTTTATGTTTATAATCAGAAGGGTAGTGCTGTATACACACACACATACACACACACACATATATGCACAAAAATTGTGGTTAAATAAATATAGAAGAAAAGATTAAGTACTTTCTACATTAACTAAGTTAAAGCATGAACAACAAAATCAACAATAAATACTATGTGTTGTCCTTATGAGTCATCTTCTCCTTTGAAGAACTGTTGGCAATTCTTGTGATGTTTATTGATATTTCTAAGAACAACAGCATGTAACATAATTGCATGTTCGTTGCTGTTCATGTTAATCACTTATTAGGACTACTAACTAGATGTAGCGAATTTATATGTAAATAATTAATTAATTTGTTTACGAATCTTGGCCACATTTGACCACCAATATATGTTGGAAATTTGGTAGTTTAAATGTACACGTGATGGGTTAAAGTGCCCGCGTACCCCCACCATTAAATGTAGGGAAATAGTATGTGTGAGCTAGGAATTAAATTAAACTGTCCTTATTCTACATTATTATGTAAGGAAATTTATAATGGAATTAGTCACGTTCGACAACCATTATAAATTAGATAAATGACAAATAACTTGATTATTTGTATTTATAAAATTATCCACCATTAAAATCATAATACAACGTCTCGTTGTATCCGCTAACAATATCTTCTAAAAAACTTCTATTGTAAGGAATTAGCTTTAATAAGGGAATTATGATTAATTCACTTATTGGAGTAATATTATTCTCATGGCTTATTGAAAATAATATTACACATATTTAGGTACAGCTTTGAAGTGAAATCTTTTAAAAACAGGAATATTATTTATCAAAATATACCACAGTAAAATTTTCTTTGAATACAGACAAACTTTATTGCTATTCTAAACATAATCTAATCTAACACATAAAACATGAAACAGGTTGGTGAGTAGTGACAGAATGATCAGTACAGTGAAAATGAACCTTATGGAGTCTGGTGACAATGCCTTAAGAACCATTTATCCTTCTTTGAGTCTACATCAATTTGCAATCGGATTACCCAAAGTATTTAACTAATACACCAGCACTTTGAGCAAAAGTCTGGAGATGTACTTGCGTGTCGTTGCATTTCCTTGCGTTGCGTTCTTTGGGGAAAGACCAAAATCTCCAAGACCAAAAAAGATTATGATCAAAGAACATATTTCAAATTTGGAACTTTGTAATGTTTTTTGTGTTTGTTCTTGTGTTGGGGCGTCGGGAGCAGCCCCTTAGTGGGGGGAATATGTCATCTGTATTTTGTTGATTCTTGTCTTTTATTTTGAAAAGTTTAGTTCCTGTTCCCTTGTCATGTGATTTCATGTTTTCCCTCCATGTTCATGTGTCATGTTTTCATTGGTTTATTGGTTAATTGTCTTGTTAGTTTGTTATCAGTTCTGTTTGTTCATTGGTTTATGTTCCCCCATATCCATGTATTTAAGCCCTCATGTTCACCATTGTCGTTTGTCAAGTACTGAATGTATGTGGATGTGCATGGTCATGGTCATGGTCATGGTCATGGTCATGGTCATGGTCATGGTCTATGTTTCACGTTTGTAAATAAACTGCACTTGGGTTCTCTACACTTCGTCATTATCATTGTCATCATCATTGCCATTGCCAGCACTGCCAGCAACTACGTTACAAATATAATGTGGGCTTGCATTAATTCTCCGTGTGTGATTTGTACTTTTTGCAGTGCAGGCCTGAATATGGCCCAGCTCATGGGCATAATTTCTAAAGTGGTCAATTGGAATTGACGAGGAGCACATGGATATTGTAGAAGTTAAACAAGGTAAGTCTGCAGTTTGGATTTCATTAATCATCCAACTGAATGTTAGATAAAACCGGAATTGGTTTGCAACAGGAGGAAAAACTGTATGAGGAGACAGTTGTCAGCCTGGCTTCACTGAAGAGCTGTTTTAACAGGTAAGACAACAGACAACAATAACTGAGTAAAAAAGATTATACTATGTGTTTTTATTTGCAATGAAGATACTTTTGCAGCATGCAGTATAACAATAGTCTTATACAATTACTCTGTTTCAGATAGTTATAACTTTTAATGTTAATAAGAAAAAAAATCTAAATTCTGTCATTTACTCAACCTCATGTCCATCCAAATCCATGTGACTTTCTTTTGCAGAACCCAAAACAAGGTATTTTGTATTCCATATAAGGAAAGTAAATGGTGAGCTAAATAGCTTGTTTTGGTCACCATCGACTTTCATTATATGGACAAAAATATTCTTTAAAATATCATATTTGAGTTCCACAGAAAAAGTCAT
Organism: Myxocyprinus asiaticus; assembly: GCF_019703515.2. Taxonomy (NCBI): domain Eukaryota; kingdom Metazoa; phylum Chordata; class Actinopteri; order Cypriniformes; family Catostomidae; genus Myxocyprinus; species Myxocyprinus asiaticus. The sequence goes on from NC_059365.1 coordinate 43,799,279, forward strand.
ACAGGTTTGGAAGGACATAGTCAGTGCTTAATTTGGTTTCACAACCTGTTCTTAAGGCAAGACTTAACTAGTGGGTCGTGGGGCTCTCCGTAAAGTAATGCGTAGTCGCATAATATGACGTTTATCTGTATTGATCCAATAAGCAGCCTTAAAATTTGTACACAGAAGTGTTAAAAAGCTGTGAATTTCAGTTTGATGTTGTTATGGTTGATGTTCAAACCTTGTTTGCTCATGTAACTGTCAGCTGTAATAAATTATATCCCCATTAAAATATGATACGTAATAAAAGTAGACCTGATAAATAGTATATTTGCCCTGTGTAAATAACAATATATATAGGAACTGTATCTAAAATAAATAAGGGGTGATAAATAAATACTAATACAACAGGCTAGAAAAATAGACATTTATTCATTTTAATATCCTATATATATTTTGAATGTTGAAACTTGACACCGGGCGACGCACCCTGACAACTGCACAGTTAGATCGGTTTCATGCTGAACAGCCACGTAAAAGTGAGGTTTTTTTTTTTTCTCTCTCTCTCTCGTAAATGTCAACGTCATACTGTATGTCAGAAGGACTAAAGCCTGTCATGCAAAACATGAGCTCATTGATGTCATAAAATATCAGTCTGCTTTTTTATTCCATCAGTTACGCCTGGTCGGAGTCTTCCGTAAATATTTAATTTATACATAGGGTTACATTCTACCTAAATGTAATGGTGCAACACTCAAATATTTAGTAGTGTGTAAATTGTGACTTAGTGCCAATTTACGCCATAACTAGGCTAAGTTGTAACTTATGTACAGCTGGTGCAACCAGCCCCTGATCTTTATATCTTACTGTTTTTTTTTTTTTTGCAGTACAAGCTTGCCCAGAGTTTTCCTAAGCTGTTTGGAGTGTGATGCAGCACATGTTTCCTTGGCATGAAGTGGATCCTGATGTTAGTGCAGCTTTCTGCAATGCTCTTTGAGTATGAAGATGTGATTGTTGTATGGTTCTAGGTTCAACATGTGTGCCTCAAGTTCCTTGAATGCAGAACCACCATGGAGTTCCAGAACTTTTGTGGGGACAGAGAAGGGCCTTGTGAGTGTGTGCTGTTGAATAAATTTCTCAGCTGTCTTGCAGACTTTCAGGACACTGTCTGACAGTCTGAAAAGTCCACCTCGGGACTTCATGTCGATCAGTGTGTTCATCTTGGGAAGAGCTCTCGACACTGAGTGCTGATAAACAGGTAGTTCACTCAATCTTCTTCATAGTTGTTTTAACTACAAAGCCTGCTATGTATCCCACCACAGCCTCTTTGAACATGGAAAATCTGGGAAGACTTACAGTGATGTTTTTCACTGTGTCTTCTGTTTCAGGCTGAACGTCACTTTGCCTGAAATGCCAGCATATCAGAAGGTGTTGCCTCCAGTACCACTGTGCTATCCGGTGGAGAACAGTTGCCACTAGCTCTGATGGCATGTCTTGCTTCTATTCTTTTGAAAGCTGACTTAAATTGCCTTGCTGTGGGATTGTTATCCATTAGCAGATTTGTTTTATATATATACACACAATTTGTTCAATAACAGAAGCTTCTAAGTACACACAAAAATGGAGACAGTTAGGGGCAGTGGTGGCTCAGCGGTTAAGGCTCTGGGTTATTGATCAGAAGGTTGGGGGTTAAAGCCCCAGCACCACCAAGATGCCACTGTTGGGCCCTTGAGCAAGGCCCTTGACCCTATCTGCTCCAGGGATGCTGTATCATGGCTGACCCTGCACTCTGACCCCAGCTTAGCTGGGATATGTGAAAAAAAGAATTTCACTGTATATGTGCAAATGTATAATGTGTGATATATATATATGTGTATGTGTGTGATTTCCTTGAGTGTGCATATGTCAAATCTGATTATGATTTGGGGATTGTTGAAATAATTAAATGAATGCAAATGCATGGGATAATTCCATTAATTAATGGTGAATTCATGTATATACTGCATATGAACTTTTTTATATTTGGTTCTTCTGGATTTATTCTGAAGAGGTACAGTCTGGTTACAATATCAACACAGAGCTTTTTATTAACAATCACTGATCTCAGTGATTATAACTTTAAAACCTGCTGATTACACAAATGTATAATTTGTCAACATTATGAACAATTTTGAACAGCACACTATATAGTAAATGTGAACTCATTTTAGCAAAGTAAAGTCAAACACATGGGTGGGGTCAATGAGCATCAACAGGTTAAAACTATGAAGGCAGAGAAACGTTGCATCCTGTAACAATCTGCACATGTCGCTATTGGATACTTTTGCTTTAAAAAAGGCGTAATTTATACACTTTGATGTTGTATTTTTACTGTTGATTAATAAAGATTATAATTGTTATGCCCACTCTACATGGGTATAACAACTCATTTGTGCTTAACAGGTACATAGTCTGTATAAATTACAACCTGTGGGCACTTTTGCCACATCCTTTAGCGAGCGTTGTTTCGCGGTTAAACGCCGCACGTCGGGTCATATTGAGAGTTTCATCTTTTGACGGTCGATGCCCTCTGTCGGTAGGGAATAGTAAGATGGCCGCCAGAGCACTTCTGGTGGCTTCACCTACTGCTGGCAGTTTAGAATTCTATGAGCAATCCAGTTTTATATATATATATATATATATATATATAATCAGTGGTGAGGATCAATATTCTTAATACCTAAATCCGATATCAATATCGGAAGTATCGATCCACCCATCCCTAGTATCCAGTGCAAACAGCAATCTCCTGACAGTTTAAACAGCCTGCTTGTACTGTGATCACTTAACATCATGATTTGTGAATCAGAGGAACTTTTGATCCTTATCCTGAAGTTTTGATTCTGGCTGATGGAATATGCTCTACAGAGGAAGATATTAGATGAGCGCTTGATGGGAAGAAAACGCTGGATTTTCATGACATCTGTTTAAACAAGATATCTGCATATTTGCAAATGGTATATAATAGAAGCTTTATTTATGTTTGCCTTTTATCATTAGAAAAGTGACAAGGAACTGTTGAGGAGAGACTGTTAGAATACGTGCTTCAGAGGAAGATTTATATAAGTTTGATTGATATTTGCCTTTTTATCATTAGACAAGACAGTTAAAAGTTACAGGGAACTGTTGAGGAGAGAGAGGGAGAATGAAACAGGTGAGCACTTTAACATTATGAGCGCAAACGTGTCTGTCACGGCTCTGATATGCAGACCATTTAAATGACACTGTGTTACACCGGTCTATTATTGTAGTAACACGATGGCACGTAACAACAAAATGAACCGTGACTGGCCGTTTACAAGTCTCAATCGCTTCACATGCAAGCAGGCGATTCTCTGCACCCTCAAGAAACAAATCGTCCAAAGAGGAAAATGTATCAGCCAATGCGATAAATAAAAAAGTCAGAATATCAGTCGATTTATCGACATCTGTGATATATTGGTCGACCACTAGAATTTTGGTCCATTCTTCCAAATAGAAAAGCTTCAGCTCAGCCATATTATTAGGATGTCTTGTGTGAACGGCTTTCTTGAGGTTAATCCACAGCATCTCTATTGGGTTAAGGTCTGGGCTCTGACTGAGCCACTCCAAAAGATGGATTTTCTTTTTTTTGAAGCCATTTTGTAATGGATTTATTTAAATGTTTAGGGTCATTGTCATGCTGCATCACCCCACGTCTATTGAGCTTCAGCTGTGCGCACAGTTACTGTGACATTATCTTGTGGGATATCTTGATAAACTTGGGAATACATTTTTTCCTCAATGATGGCAAGCGGTCCAGGCACCGAAGAAACAAATCAGCCCCAAATCATGGTGCCCCCTCCACTGTACTTCACCATTGGGATAATGTTTTCATGTTGGTATGCTGTGCCCTTTTTACGCCATACATAGAGCTGCGTGTTCTTCCCAAACAATTCAGCCTTAGTTTCATCAGTCCACAAAACATTGACTCTACTCTAATTAGCTTTTGTTGACATCATTAGAGTTGGGGTTCCCATACTTTTTCCAACCTACACTGTTAATGTTGAATTATGTATTCAATATGTAGAAAAACAATACAATAATTTGTGTGTTATTAGTTAAAACAGATTGTGTTTGTTCATAATTGTTACTTAGATGAGGATCAAACCATATTTTAATACAAATGTATTTATAAATGCAGGTAATTCCAAAGGGCTCACATACTTTTTCTTGCCACTGTACAGCATTATTTATCTGTCAGAAGGCCTATGTCCCATACATAGGTATATATGCTGAATGTAAAATGAAAATATTCAAAAACAAAAACTGGACTGCTGCCATTCAGCTTCAAAACATCATGGTTACTTGTGTAACCTCCATTCTCTGAAGGAGGGAACGAGACATTGTGTCGATGTAGTGACACTAGGGGTCACTCTTGGGAGCCCGAGACACCTCTGGTCTTTGATAAAAGGCCAATGAAAATTGGCGAGTGGTATTTGCATGCCACTTCCCCGGACATATTGGTATAAAAGGAGCTGGTATGCAACCACTCATTCAGGTTTTATGCTGAAGAGCCGATATAAGGTCCGGCCATTTCAGCAGGTAGTTCAGCGTTGTGGCAGGAGGGACACAACGTCTCGTTCCCTCCATCAGGGAACAGAGGTTACACAAGTAACCATGACATTCCCTATCTGTTACTCACTCGACGTTGTGTCGATGTAGTGACACTAGGGGTCCCTATACGAAATGCCACAATTGGCTGAACTGTGTAATGTGAACTGGCGGTGTGTGGTGGGCAGACTACTGTGTGCCTCATAACCAGCACACCAAGTCAACACGTAACCTCCCCCAACATAGTTATGAGTGTCGAAACAGCCCTTTTTGGGGACAAGTCGACTACCCAAGTGATAGAGACAGGCTTAACCCAGTCGTGGCCTCTTTTCCCCTTCTCTTTATTCCACTCCCTAAAAAAGAAGGCGGATTATCCGACTGGGCCACCAGGTCTAGTCGGGGGTGTCCCTCCCAAGGGGAAGACACCGTGGAGACCACACCTCGCCCAAAGAGAGGGGGGATATTTAAGTGGAAGGAAACGTCACATGGTCTTTCCAACCATGTGGAGAGTCTTCAAGGTAGATCCTACCCAATGGGGGAGGAGTTACTACAAACATGGAGACTGGGGCAGAGGGGCTCTGCCCAAGGAAGATGCAGTTTGCCAACAGGGAAACGAATTAGCGGAAGATATATATCACATGGGGTTAGCCTTACAGGGAACCGCCACATGCGGAGCACCTACCCCAGAACAGGACTTAGTTAGCACGTGTACTGGGCCAGCAGCGAATCTCTCCGAAAACTCAACTGCCACAGGGCTTGGAGGAAGTCAACCAGAGAACAAACTTGTGAACACTACTGAGAACTAATGGCGCACGTCTTCAGCTCGAAAGGAGGTGGAAGGCGCTATGTGCAAGCGATACACCCGGCCGGCTATCCCGGGTTTATCCGCTTGTGTTGCGTGCCACTACCTGGGACGAAACCAGTTCCACCTGGAGGTTGTAGAACCTTGCAAAGGTGTTGGGTGTTGCCCAGCCTGCTGCTCTGCAAATGTCTGTTAGAGAGGCACCTCTGGCCAGGGCCCAGGAAGCAGCTACACCCCTGGTAGAATGGGCTTTTAGCCCTACCGGGGGCGGCATGTCCTGGGCGAGATATGCCATAGCTTTGGCGTCAATGAGCCAGCGGGTGATCCTTTGCTTGGAGACAGCGCTTCCTTTCCGCTGTGCACCAAAGCAGACAAAGAGCTGCTCAGAGATTCTAAAGCTCTCCGTGCGATCCAAATAGATGCGTAAAGTGTGCACCGGACACAGCAACAACAAGGCTGGGTCTGCCTCCTCCTGGGGCAGCGCTTGCAGGTTCACCACCTGGTCCCTAAAAGGGGTGGTGGGAACCTTGGGCACATAGCCTGGTCCAGAGTCTCAGGATCACGTGAGAGTAACCCGGACTGAACTCCAGGCACATTTTGCTGACAGAGAGTGCTTGGAGGTCACCTACTCTCTTGATGGAAGTGAGTGCAGTCAGGAGGGCAGTCTTCAAGGAGAGTGCCTTAAGCTTGGCTGACTGTAAAGGCTCAAAGGGGGCTCTCTGTAGACCCTGAAGAACTACGGAGAGATCCCATGAGGGAACGAGGCACGGTCTGGAGGGATTCAGCCTCCTGGTGCCTCTTAGGAACCTGATTATCAGGTCGTGCTTCCCTAAGGACTTACCGTCGACTGTGTCGTGGTGTGCTGCTATGGCGGCAACGTACACCTTCAAGGTGGAAGGGGACAGCCTCCCTTTCAACCTCTCCTGCAGGAAGAAAAGCACTGATCCGACTGTGCATCTCTGGAGGTCTTCGCGTCGGGAAGAACACCACTTAGCGAACAGATGCCACTTAAAGGTATACAGGCACCTCATAGAGGGGGCCCTAGCCTGAGTGATCGTGTCTACCACCACAGGTACCACTTAGGTCTTCCGTGTCCCGTCCAGGGGACAGACATGGATATTCCAGAGGTCTGGTCATGGGTGCCAGGGGGTGCCCCGTCCCTGAGAAAGAAGGTCCTTCCTCAGGGGAATTCGCCAGGGGGGAGCTGTCGCCAGGAGCGTGAGGTCCGAGAACCAGGTCTGGGTGGGCCAGTAGGGTGCTACCAGGATGACCTGCTCCTCGTCCTCCCTGACCTTGCACAGGGTCTGTGCAAGCAGGCTCACTGGGGAAACATATTTGCACAGGCCAGGGGGCCAGCTGTGTGCCAGTGCATCTATGCCGAGGGGAGCCTCAGTGAGGGCATACCAGAGCAGGCAGTGGGAAGATTCTTGGGAGGGCGAACAGTTCCACCTGTGCCCGTCTGAATCGACATATCAGCTGGACCACCTGAGAGTGTAGACTCCACTCTCCCCTGAGGGTAACCTGCCATGACAGCGTGTCCGCTGTAGTGTTGAGGTTGCCCGGGATGTGAGTGGCTCGCAGCGACGGAGGAGACGGCAGGCGAGTTGTGACATACAACGAGAGCGCAGACCATCTTGGCGGTTGACATATGCTTCCGTTGCCGTGTTGTCTGTCCGAACTAATACGTGCTTGCCCTGGATCAACGGCCGGAACCTCCGCAGGGCGAGCAGAATTGCCAACAACTCGAGGCAGTTGATGTGCCAATGCAGTCGCGGACCCGTCCAGAGGCCGGCGGCTGCGTGCCCATTGCAAACAGCGCCCCAGCCTGTTTTGGAGGCATCTGTCGTGACCACGACGTGCCTGGAGACCAGTTCTAGAGGAACACCTGCCCGTAGAAACGAGAGGTCGGTCCAAAGGCTGAAAATTCAGTGACAGACTGGCGTGATGACCATGCGATGTGTCCCGTGGCGCCATGCCCATCTCGGGACTCGAGTCTGGAGCCAGTGCTGAAGCGGCCTCATATGCATCAACCCGAGCAAGGTGGCCACTGCAGAGGATGCCATATGCCCCAGGAGCCTCTGAAAATGTTTCAGTGGAACCGCTGTTTTCTGTCTGAATGTCTTCAAACAGGCCAGCACCGACTGGGCACGCTCGTTCGTAAGGCACGCCGTCAAGGAGACTGAGTCCAACTCCAAACCGAGAAAAGAGATGCTCTGAACCGGGAGGAGCTTGCTCTTTTCCCAGTTGACCCGAAGCCCTAGTCGGCTGAGGTGTGAGAGCACCAGGTCCCTGTGTGCACACGACATGTCTCGAGAGTGAGCTAGGATTAGCCAGTCATCGAGATAGTTGAGAATGCGAATGCCCAACTCCCTTAACGGGGCAAGGGCAGCCTCTGCGACCTTCATAAAGATGCGAGGAGACAGGGACAGGCCGAAAGGGAGGACTTTGTACTGATACGCCTGACCCTCGAATGCAAACAGCAGGAAGGGTCTGTGTCGAGGAAGGATCAAGACATCGAAGTACGCATCCTTCAGGTCTACCACCGCGAACCAATCTTGACCAGTCTTGCCGGACGCTCGCCAGAATGCGTTTTTGTGTCAGCATCTAGAATGGGAGTCTGTGTAAAGCCCGGTTCAGTACTCGCAGGTCCAAGATTGGCCACAACCCACCGGCTTTTTTCGGTACGATATAGTAGGGGCTGTAAAACCCTTTCTTCATCTCGGCTGGAGGAACAGATTTTATCGCACCCTTCCGTAGGAGGGTAGCGATCTCCGCGTGCAAGCTGGCAGCGTTTTCGCTCTTGACCAAGGTGAAGTGAATACCGCTGAACCTGGGCGGGCACCTGGCGAACTGAATCGCATAGCCAAGTCGGACAGTCTGGATCAGCCATCGTGACTGTTTGGAAAGCGCGAGCCACGTGTCCAAGTTCCGCGCGAGGGGGACCAAGGGGACAACGTCGTTGGACTTACTGGCAGGTGGGGCCTCGTGGTGGGGCGGAGCTCAAGGTGCCACACCACGTCATGGCCGTGCTGAGTCTAGGGACATCGAAGCACTTACCTGGCTCCTTATGACCACCCCCAGAACAGCCTGGGATGGGGGAGGAAGAGGCCTGTTCTCGTAACCTGTGGAGACTGCCACATCGGGGGCAGCTGTGCGCCACAGCTGGGCGCTCAGGGGCAGAAAGGCCACTGCTGGAGCGCCAATCCTGCAAGAAAAAACCCGTGGATGGTAGTCATGGTGACAACCATACACACTAGGTATGTGACCCAGGGAGGAAGGAAGCTGCTCTTTTGCTGAACTGTTGGGTACTGCAGCCACTTGGGCATGCGGCGAAATCAAACAAAAAGGCAACAAAAGATTTTCCGCCCGGCCCTCCACCGGGGGATGGAGTGGTCTTTTTACCAGCTCTGAGTGAGTGGGTTCCTTCGTCCCTGAGTCGCCCATCTCAGGGGCACTTTGAGGACCTCCGTGGGTTCTTAGGCAGCGGCTGTGAGACGGGTGGCGTCTGCTTCCTGCGGTGGGCTCCACGCCGGGGCCGGGCTGAAGGGGCGGGCTGCGGTGGAGCCGGTGCAGTCACCGCAGGGGGATGCCCTTGGTGATGAGCAGACGGGGTGTGGAATCTTGAGCCTCACCGGGGCAGGATGTGCCGGATTGCCTCCGTCTTCTGCTTCACCGCCGAGAACTGCTTTGCAAAGTCCTCAACGGTGTCGCCGAATAGGCCCACCTGGGAAATGGGGGCAGCAAGGAACCGTGTCTTGTCGGCCTCGCCCATCTCGACCAGGTTGAGCCAAAGGTGCCGCTCCTGGACCACTAGTGTGGCCATCGTCCGCCCGAGAGACAGCGCCGATCCCATTGGGGTCCCCAAATTGCCCCCAGTGCTAGCCGCGCTGGCCTCATTCCCGTAGGTAGATGGACTGAGGCGGGGAGCCGCTGGGGTGGCTTGCTTTCTTACGAAAGCAAGCCGTGACCGCAACATTGCCATGGTCATGTTCTCGCAGTGAGAACAAGAACCATCCACAAACACTGCCTCCATGTGGGTCATGCCCAGACACAAAAGACAGCGATCATGACCATCCGAGGTTGAGAGATAATGACCACAACCAGGAATAACACACAATCGGAAAGGCATCTTTAAAAAAGATGCGTCTTTAAAAAGATGTTCTGTGTGTGCTGCTCTTTTAGAGAAATATATACTCTTTTAGAGGAGGAAAAGCTCTTTCAGAAAATATACTCTCTTGTTTTTCTGCCAAAGCACCCAGGGGCGTTCTCTGCAGTGCACCAGTGCAGAGGAGGGAGAAGCCACTGAAATGCGCCATCAGATCCAGCAGAGGTGAATGAACAGTAGTATTCAGCTCAATGAGCATGACCGTTCGGCTCCGAAGAGAAAATCTGAATGAGTGGTTGCATACCAGCTCCTTTTATACCCGTATGTCCGGGGGAGTGGCATGCAAATACCACTCACCAATTTTCATTGGCCTTTTATCAAAGACCTGAGGTTTCTCGGGCTCCCAAGAGTGACCCCTAGTGTCACTACATCGATACAACCTCGAGTGAGTGACGGATAGGGAACTGTTGATTTTATCTTTTAATATTCATATACGGTGCCCTCGACTGATGAACTCTTGATTAAATCTCAGACCCCAATTAGTTGCATTAGTTGCCCTGGCGTAGTCATCTTTAAATTTTGCTGTCAGGCACTGGAATCTATAGATTATTCTGACAAGGAGGCAACTCAAAATTCCTGAGTATTCCTGAAACATGGCAAGTTTTGAAGAGACTGTTTAGGAATTTTTTCTTTTTTCTTTACAAAGTACTTTTTCTGCCAATGTGGAAAGTTATAATAAAAAAAATATAATAATAAGAATAATAATAAACCATTCTATTATTTCATAGCCATACAGACTACTGACATGATGTAAAGCTATTATTATCTGGACCATTGCTGGGAAGGAATTTACAAATCAAAACTCTAGGAACTTTCACTGAATATAGAGTGACTTGGTGAGTTATTAATGTATACAGGCAGGACAAAAACAAACAAACAGATTTGGTCAAAAGATAGGTACTGTGCATTAAGCGTTGCAGTGTAAATGCAGCTGTTGTCTCAGACCTTTGGACCCCCTGTGCATCATTTCATATAATTTTGTAAAAAAAAAAAAAAAAATTCTTTAGGTGCAAAACTTAGTAAACCTTTGATGTGAGAATACCTTCAGCAGGCATTTGACAGTGACGTAAATGGCCATGAAGTGATATTAACAACACAACAAAGATTTTAGAATAGAGTTCTACTGTAAAATCTTTGCTTTACATCACAAGACATCAAAATGAAAAAAGACTAACCCTACTTGGGCAACTCTAACCAGAATTTAATTAGCTTATAACACCATAAGGGGGTCTGTGGGGGTGTCCTATTCACCAGTGCCTGTTAGTGGGTTGTGGCAGTTGTTGTGGCATTCAGTTTCATGCTGTGTGCTTGATAAAAGCCTGGTATTAGACTGCAGTATTGAAATGGAGATGGATGAGTTCTTAACACTCCAACAACTGGCATAACAGACTCTCTGCTGACAGTAACAGTGTTAAGGACAAACAACAGCGAACAAAGCAAGCAATCTAACTTGATATAAGAATATACAGTTTTAAAAAGTGATTTACTGTGTTTCCCTGGATGCTTGCTGTTAGCATAGAAAATATTCAAAACAGTACTCTTCCCTCATGAGTCAATGCTAGAAAGTTTAGAGCAAAATAAAAATAAAAGAATGTTCTATCAAAAAGATAGAAATAATAACATCAAAAACCCACTGGGAGGTCCTTTAAAAAGCTGAAAGTTTCCGACTTCGTTGTGAGAAGGCATTAAGTGTGTTCTCAGATGTGTGTCATTTACTGGGTGCTCAGAAACCTGTGTTTGAATGGAGTGCAGTGGTAAAGCAGGTACTGGCTATTATGTAAAAGCGCTGAAGTGATTTCTGACTTCAGTAAAGAGTGATTTGATTTAAGAAAAGAGGAGAGAACAGCAAGAAAAATTAATAAACTGGGAAAATGGAAAAAGTGTAAGAATGAAAAATATGCCACCTGCCCCCTTCATATAACTGTGGGCCGCTTTCAAAGAAACCTTGAAGAATACGTCTGTGTAATAGGACTGCAACTAACGATTATTTTGATAATCGACTAATCTAACTATTATTAGAATGATTATTCGACTATTTGGGTGATTATTACAACGATTAATCATTGCTCTTAACAGATTATTCAGCTTGTGCCTTGACTTAAAAGGTATTAAACATGCTTACTAACAATAAAGAGGAAAAAAATAGCTTTTAAACATACCTCTAAATGACATTCACTAAATTACATGGGGGAAAAAAATCCTATTATTATCAAGAGTTTTTGTCTTGCTTTCCATTTAAAATAATCTTAAAATCCTTAAAACAAAATACATTTACTTGAGAAGCAACATACGCTCACTGAGCATTTTTTTAGGAACACCTGTACAGCTACTAATTCATGTGATTATCTAATCAGCCAAATGTGTGGCAGCAGTGCAGTGCATAAAATAATGCAGATATGAGTCAGGAGCTTCAGTTAATGTTCACATCAACCATCAGAATGGGGGAAAAAATTGATCTCAGTGATTTCGACCGTGGCATGATTGTTGGTGCCAAATGGGCTGGTTTGAGTATTTCTGTAACTGCTGATCTCCTGGGATTCTCACACACAACAGTCTCTAGAATTTACTCCAAATGGTGCCAAAAACAAAAACATCCAGTGAGCGGCTGTTCTGTGAATGGAAACGAATTGTTGATGAGAGAGGTCAACAGAGAATAGCCAAACTGGTTCGAGCTGACAGAAAGTCAATGGTAATTCAGATAACCGCTCTGTACAATTGAGGTTAGCAGAATATCAAATCAAATCCCTTTATTGTCACTCAACCATATACACAAGTGCAACAGTGGGTGAAAGTCTTGGGTGCGGTTCCAAGCAACATAGCAGTATGACAATTACAATATACATCTGATTTACACAACACATTTTACACAACACAATATAATACAATACACTATACACCTAATAATATACAATATACAGTATACACAAAATAAGACTGTATACAATAAAAATACACTGTACCCCCCTACCCCTCCCCCTATGTAATCAGTGGAAATAAATATGAAGAGTTGTGTTGACATTCAGCTGTCAGTTAATAGTCAGTTGCCAGTGTGTTATTAAGTGAAGTATAAAATGTGGGTCCAGTCTGAGGCTAATAAAGTGCAGTGCTGATATATGTATCGTGAGCGATCAAGAGTTCAAAAGTCTGATTGCTTGGGGGAAGAAGCTGTCATGAAGTCGGCTGGTGCGGGTCGTGATGCTGTGATACCGCCTGCCTCATGGTAGCGGTGAGAGCAGCCCATGGCTCGGATGGCTGGAGTCTCTGATGATCCTCCAAGCTTTTTTCACACACCGCCTGGTATAGATGTCCTGGAGAGAGGGAAACTCACCTCCGATGATGTGTCTGGCAGTTCGCACTACCCTTTGCAGGGCTTTGCGGTTGAGGGTGGTGCTGTTGCCGTACCAGGTGGTGATGCAGCCAGTCGGGATGCTCTCTACAGTGCTGGTGTAGAACCATGTGAGGATGTGGTGGTTCATTCCAAACTTCCTCAGCCATCTCAGGAAGAAGAGGCACTGGTGAGACTTCTTCACAACGGCCTCAGTGTGGACAGACCATGTAAGTTCCTCAGTGATGTGGACACCGAGGAACTTGAAGCTGCTGACTCTCTCCACCGGTGCTCCATTGATGGTGATGGGGCTGTGTTCTCTGTCTTTTCTCCTGAAGTCCACCACAAGCTCCTTGGTCTTACTGACGTTGAGGGAGAGGTTGTGCTCCTGACACTAGCATGTCAGAGTGTGCACCTCCTCTCTGTAGGCTGTTTCATCATTGTCAGTGATCAGACCTACCACCGTCATATCATCACAGCATTTATTTGGATCGCACGCAGAGCCTTAGAAGCTCCGAGCATCTCTATGTTTGCTTTGGTGGACAGCGGAAAGGAAGCGCTGTCTCCAAACAGAGGATCGCCCACTGGGTCATCGACACCATCACAATGGCATATCAGGCTCAGGACGTGCCACCCCCTGCGGGGTTACATTCCCACTCCACCAGGAGTGTGGCAGCCTCCTGGGCCCTGGCCTATGCTCCCATTGCATATCACAACTCGCCCACCATCTCCTCCTCTGGAGTCAGCAGCACCTCAAGTCACTACGAGCCACTCACATCCCGGGTGACCTCAGCGGATGCGCTGTCATGTCAGGTTACCCTCAGGGGAGAGTGGAGACTCCACCCTCAGGTGGTCCAGCTGATTTGGAGTCGATTCGGTCGAGCACAGGTAGACCTGTTTGCTTCCCAGGAATCCTCCCACTGCCTGCTTTGGTACACCCTGACAGAGGCACCCCTCGGTATAGATGCGCTGGCACACAGCTAGGACTATGCAAATACGCATTTCCCCCAATGAGCCTACTTGCACAGACGCTGTGCAAGGTCAGGGAGGATGAGGAGCAGATCATCCTAGTAGCACCCTACTGGCCCACCCAGATGTGGTTCTCGGATCTCATTCTCCTCGTGACAGCCCTCCCAGCGAATTCCCCTGAGGAAGGACCTTCTTTCTCAGGGACAGGGCGTCATCTGGCACCCACAACCAGACCTCTGGAATCTCCACGTCTGGCCCCTGGACGGGATGCGGAAGACCTAAGTGGCCTACCACCCGCGGTGGTAGACATGATCACTCAGGCTAGGGCTCCCCCTACGAGGCGCCTGTATGCCTTGAAGTGGCGTCTGTTTGCTAAGTGGTGTTCTTCCTGACGTGAAGACCCCCAGAGATGCGCAGTCAGATCAGTGCTTTCCTTCCTGGAGGAGAGGATGGAGGGGCAGCTGTCCCCCTCCACCCTGAAGGTGTATGTAGCCGCTATTTCGGCTCATAACAATGCAGTAGATGATAAGTATTTGGGGAAGCATGACTTGATCATTATGTTCCTGAGAGGCACTAGGAGGTTGAATCCCTCCAGACCGCACCTCGTCCCCTCATGGGACCTCTCCGTAGTCCTTCGGGGTCTACAGGGAGCTCCCTTTGAGCACTTGGAATCAGCTGAGCTTAAGGCACTCTCTTTGAAGACTGCCCTCCTGACTGCACTCACTTCCATCAAAAGGGTAGGGGATCTGCAGGTGTTCTCTGTCAGTGAATCATGCCTGGAGTTCGGTCCAGGTTATTCTCACGTGATCCTGGCTATGTGCCCAAGGTTCCCACGACTCCTTTTAGGGATCAGGTGGTGAACCTGCAAGCGCTGCCCCAGGATGAGGCAGACCCAGCCTTGGCATTGCTGTGTCCGGTGCGAGCTTTACGCATCTATTTGGATCGCACGCAGAGCCTTAGAAGCTCCGAGCATCTCTATGTTTGCTTTGGTGGACAGCGGAAAGGAAGCGCTGTCTCCAAACAGTGGATCACCCACTGGGTCATCGACGCCATCACGATGGCATATCAGGCTCAGGACGTGCCACCCCCTGCGGGGTTATGAGCCCACTCCACCAGGAGTGTGGCGGCCTCCTGGGCTCTGGCCAGTGGCGCCTCTTTGGCATACATCTACAGAACAGCGGGCTGGGCAACACCCAACACCTTTGCGAGGTTCTACAATCTCCGGGTTGAGCCAGTCTCATCCTGTGTATTGGCAGGCACGAGCAGGTAAGTTCCGGGACAGCTGGCCGGGTGTACCGCTTGCGCATAGCGCCTTTCCCCTCCCTTGAGGTGAAGACGTGCACTCTTGACTCCCAGTCGTGTTCACAGACTGGATGACTTTCCTCCTTAGCCCTCTGACAGTTGAGTTTGCAAAGAAACTCGCTGCCGGCCCAGTACGTGTGCTAATGAGACCCTGTACTGAGGTAGGTGCTCCACATGTGCTGGTTCCCCGAAGGTGACGCCCATGTGATATCTTCCGCAAAATCGTTTCCCTGTTGGTAAACTGCGTCTTCCTTGGGCAGAGACCTCTCTGCCTCCGGTCGCCATGCTCCGTAGAAGCAAAGCAAGCTATCTAACTTCGGGTAGGACCTACCATGGGACCTCTCCACATGACATACTTCCGACAAGACTCGGTAAGACCATGTGACGTATTCCACTCAAAATACCCTTTTGGGCAGGGTGTGGCCTCCGTGATGTCTTCCCCTTGGGAGGGACACTCCCCGACGCAGACACTTATGGCTCCCAGTCAGTTAACAAATTCGTCTCTTTTCGGGGAGAAAAGAGAGGGAAAAGAGGCCTCGGCTGGGCTAGCCTGTCCCTATAATTGGGCAGTCGACTTGTTCCTGATGGACCGTTCGATGCTCATAAGTGTTGGGGGAGGTTACATGCTGGCCTGGTGCGCTGGCTATGAGGCACACAGCAGTCTGCCCGTCACACACCGCCATTTCACGTAACACAGGTCAGCTAGTTGTGGCATTTTGTATAGGGACCCCTAGTGTCTCTACATTGACACAACGTCGAATGAGTGACAGATAGGGAACGTCCTGGTTACTTTCGTAACCTCCGTTCCCTGATGGAGGGAACGAGACATTGTGTCCCTCTTGCCACAACGCTGAACTACCCTCTGAAATGGCTAGGACCTGGTCTCGGCTCCTCAGCCCAAAACCTGAATGAGTGGTCGCATACCAGTTGCATACAGGTATGTCCGGGGGAGTGGCATGCAAATTCCACTCGCCAATTCTCATTGGCCTTTTTTCAAAAAAGCAGAGGTGTTTGGGGCTCCCAAGAGTGACCCCTAGTGTCACTACATCGACACAACATCGCGTTCCTTCCATCAGGGAACGGAGGTTACGAAAGTAACCAGGACGTTTTCCAGCATGAGCAAAAATATGGGACGTTCCGGCTAAAACAGGACAGTTGGCAACCCTAAATGCAACACAATGGGCAAAAATGTCTGTCTGAATGCCCATGGCTGTAGTAGCAGTGCTTTAAAGGTGATGTATTTAAAGATGAAGAAAGAAAACTGTTCTGAGAGGGTCAAGCGTGCAAACTGACAAATAGCTTAAACACAACTTAAAGGGATAGTTCACCCAAACATGAAAATTCTCTTATCATTTACTCACCATCATGCCATCCCAGATGTGTATGACTTTATTTCTTTTGCACACAAAAGAAGATTTTTAGAAGTATATCTCAGCTCTGTAGATCCGTATAATGAGTATTATGGTGATCAGATCTCCAAAAGCTACAAAAAGGAGATAAAGTCAGCATAAACATAATCCATCAGACTCCAGTGGTTTAATCAATGTCTTCTGAAGCTATCCAGTTGGTTGTGGGTGAGAACAGACATATTTTGGACTGGTCTCACCCAATACCAACTTTTTAATTTGGCAAAATAGATGTCTGTGCTCAGCAGGTGAAAGAAAGTCATACACATTTTAGATGTTATGATGCTGAGTAAATGATGGGTGAATTTTCATTTTTGGGTGAACTATCCCTTTAACAGCACACTAGTCAATGCACTGCCACAAAAAATATCAAAACAAAAATCTTCAGCTTTAGTGTGCTAATAGGAAAAATACATTTTAGACTCCCAAACATTCCTTTTGCATATAGAATAGAAATTAAATTACATGAGCATTCTCGAAATAGATGTGGAGCACCCAAGATTTAAGGAAAAAAAATGCACTTCAAAATGAATGCCGCTGAGTTCCTGCCCTGTGACCCTACAAAGGATAAGCAGGGAAATGGATGCTGCCAAGTTTGGCTGTCTGTGTCATAAATAACTGTTTGCGTCCATTTGACCAAAGTATGTTCATTGTCGTTGCTTCTCTAATTATGATATTATTTATATTGCTTTATATCTCCATAAAATGCACTATTTCGCCATAAAATAGTTTAACCATGAATAGAACACAGCCTAAATAAATGTGAATGAGCGAAATCACACACTCGTTCACTAATTCTCTTTATAGTGAATGCCACAAAGTGCACTACTGTATATAGGGAAAACTATACCAGTTAAAAGCTAAATGTCAGTTGGTTAGTTACCAAGGGGCAGCTGTGAAAAGAGAAACATTCTTAAAAAAAAAAAAAAAAAAGGCAGAGGAAAAATCTAAGGGAGATCAAAAATAATACAGAAAAAACACAAGGACCAAAAAGACTGGCTAGACAGGGCAAAAAACTAGCAAGACTGAATATTCAAGGCTGACTCAAAAACACAGAAAAACAAGCTGCCAAAACAACAGAGAAAATAGAGGACTTAAATAGACAGACATAACGGAACAACGGAACAAAATGAGAAACAGGTAGCATCAACTGACTAAACAAGAGGCTCGTTTGAGATCTCAAACGCCTCGCCTTGAAAGTAGATGAGAGTAGGTGGCTGCAGTCAGGGGAGGAGTGAAAGGCCATGGCATCATCGGTTCCCTGTCTGTGTTTGTCAGAATGTGTTTACGTTTTGCACTTATGGATATGATATACAAGTCACCCAGTGTACCTGTTATTTACTTTCCCCCATAAGATGTGTCTTTTTCATCCATTTTTAAATAAAGACACATAGATATTTTAGAAATATGATAATGATCCCACATCCCATATATAGATCACAATGTCAGAGTGTTTGGAATATTCACACATAATTTATTCACATAAAAACATGATATCAGATATAATACATTTAAAATTTAAGAAGAGAACAAAAAAATCACTTTTTAAAGCAAATGAACATTGAGCTGGATCCGCCTCGCATAGCCATGACATCACAGCAATCACAACAGATTTATTACAAGCATGCACCTGCTGGTGGTCACCAGTGATCGGTTTTGTGCAGAACTTTCTCATCTCAAACAAGCCTAAGAACTAGACAAGGAGGCATGATTGGGGGAAACAAGCAGATGCTCCAGGAGACACAAAACAAAGACAAACAATACAACAGAAAAAAGAAACGAGAGGACTGTCCGGGCAGGATCGTAACAGGATTATGGCTGCATCCGAAACCAGGAAAATGCTGCCTCTGGAGGCTATATAAGGAGGTAGGAAGGGACCAAGGCACGTCTGAATCCAATGTTTATGTCACATCCTGTCTACTTCTGATCAAATTCCACAATCCTGTGCATGCGGATCCACAGCGTTTGAGCTGAAGAAAGAAAATGGTGGCCGAAGAGGCAGTTGATAGCCAGTTTGTGTATATATGTACGTTTCTTTCCCACTTTTTCCAACTTTTGATTCTATTTCTAGTGAGAAAGTATTTATCCCATAGACTAATTTATTTTCAACAATAACTTATAAAACTTTAAAGACAGGCCTTCCGTGAGCTACGAGGTTATTCATCGATGGTATATGTTTCTGTTGAGACCATCCGTCTGCATTATCTTAACTTCATTGTTTAAAAATCGTGTTTGATAGTGGAATTAATGGTAAACAACTACATTACCCATGGTACAGCAGAGAAGGATCCACCAGTCAGAGTACCACGGCCAACGAAACCCGGGAAACTTTGCTGTGTGCCTCAGAGCGACTGCACGCTCCCATGTCGCACTGTAAATTACATAATCGAGTCGGTCTCACCCTTAAACTACTTAAATATTTGTACATATTGGAATATTTTGCAATAAACGTAAAATATAAATATTGTTTCTATACTTATTATCAACACCTAAAATCAAAAGATTTGTATATTCTCATCATTTATATATCAATGACATCATTTGAAATGTTTCAGTGGATTGCAGTTTGTGCCCTCATGAAAGATGGTAAGTACACAGTCTTGTACCTTTGTCTTTATGTCCGATTTTCAAATACTTTTTTGCCTCAAAACAAAGTTTGTGATGTTGTGATTCACCTCAGAGCTGACTGTTTTGGTTCATGGCTCACAACTCTTTTATGAAGGGTTTTATAAAAAGTATGTGGAAGAAATGAATGGGGAAATACTTCAGGAACCCAGACAGCTGAAAAAGTGGGCGGGCACTGTTGCACTTTATTGTAAAGGTACGCTTGATTATCACCAAAAATCTCTTGATTTTGTTCTAGATTATTAGAATTTTGTAGTTCAGTTGGACTAAATAAATGCTGGTATCCTAGCAACGATGTGATGTAGCGCTTCCCAGAAAGCCTGTCCAAAACCAGTTTCCAGAGGTACCTTCATTCGCAAACGCTGTCATTGCCTGAAAGGTCAGCGAGGCAACAACCTTTTGTTTAGGACACAGCCCATGACTAGCTTTTTTAGAGCAGGTGTCACAAAGATTTGAGAGGTAGCAAAGACGACTTCGTGTCACTTACACTGTTGCACATGATTCCAGATTGTTCTGCGACAAGCAAAGTTTCAGCGTTTGATAAAGGGTAAGCCATTGTGTTTTTGTTTTGTTTTTTGCTTGCTAATGATGAGCCAAACATTATGACCACTCACAGGTGAAGCGAATAACATTGATCATCTCCTAACAAGGCCCCATGTCAAGGTCTGGGTAGATTAGATGGTAAGCGAACAATCAGTTCTCGTAGTCAACATGTTGAATGCAGGAGAAATGGGCAGGAGTCAAGACCTAAGCAAATTTGACAAGGGTCAAATTGTTATGGCCAGATGACTGGGCCATCTCTGAAATTGCAAGGTTTGTGGGGTGCTCCCAGTCAGCAGTGGTGAGTACCTAATGACAGTGGCCCGAGAAGAGACTGCACAACAGGGTGTTATGCGCCCAAGGCTCATTGATATACTGTCTTGTCCTAACCGACAGAAGGTCTGCTGTGGCACAAGTCACAGAAAACTTTAATGATGGTTACAGGAGGAATGTGTCACAACACAAGCCGCAAACCGGTCAGAGTGCCCAAGATGAACCCTGTCCACCATCGAAAGTGCCTACAATGGGTACACGAGTGTCGGAACTGGACCTTGAAGCAGTGGCAGATGGTCGTCTGGTCCGATGAGTCCATGTGGACGGCCGTGTACGTGTGTGCCATTTACCTAGGAAGTAACCATGATGCACTGTGGGAAGATGACAAGCCGGTGGAGGGAGTGTAATATTCTGGGCAATGTTCTGCTGGGAAACCCTGGGTCCGGACATTCATGTGGATGTAATTTGACATGTGCCACCTACCTAAACATCATTGCAGACCAGGTACACCCCTTCAGGGCAATGATATTCCCTGATGGCAGTGACCTCTTTCAGCAGGATAATGCACACTGCCACACTGCACACATTGTTTCGGGAATGGTTTGAGGAACATGATGAAGAGCTCAAAGTGTTGCCCTGGCCTCCAAATTCTGTGGGATGTGCTGGACCAACAAGTCTGATCCACAGCAGCTCCACCTCGCAACTTACATGACTTGAAGGATCTGCTACTAATGTCTTGGTGCCAGATACCACAGGACATCTTCAGGGGTCTTGCAGAGTCCACGCCTCGGTGGGTTGGCACTGTTTTGGTTGCACGCAGAGGACCAACAGCATATTAGGCATAATGTTCATAATGTTTTGGCTCATCAGTGTATTTTTACTATTGCACCAAAAGTTACTTGCTTGGAGAAGAAATTATAAAGAGAGTGAGCGATTTTGGTTTTGGGCTTGAAATTTGACAGTATCAGTTGGGTCACATGGTCTCAAGTACAGGCCCTGTTCGGGCTTCAACTTAATGCCCATGCAGACTTCTATCCCCTAATCACTCTGAAATCATCTAACAGTAGACATGACAGCTTTCTCTCTGGATACTTTAAAAACCCAAAATTTAGGCAAAATAAGCGATTTACATTTAATTATACAGTGTAGACACAAGTAAATCAGTGTGGGTGAATTTATAAAAGAAAGGCCCAATTTACAGTTTTAAATCTCTTCTTCACAGGAGGGATATTGTCCAGGAAAAGGAGGGCAGGAAATTAAAGCATTCAATTATATTGAGTTTCTCTAATTGCTGAAATTTTTACGATGTACATTCATTTGAGTGGGAATAACAGGATATAATCCAAACTCCAGGTTCAGTCAAAAAATGGCAGTACAAAGACACTGAACATGGTGTTGGATTCCTGTGGCTCCATATGGCCCAGAAGAGCAGAAGGACAGAGTGAAGGCCAGTCACTGTAGACGAGTTCTTCTATTGTGCCAATGCTGAAATCGCCTGCTTCATTTAAGGGATTTGGTGCACGGACACAAAGGGATGGAGAGACTGTTTTGTTGAAGGAGAGAAATTCATCAATGTGTTCATCTCTAAAGCTGTCCAAAGAGCGAGGGAATATATCAGGGGAGAGAAAGAGAGAATGATGCAGTATGATGGGACAAACTGCACCAAATTAGAGCAAACCACAGCCAATGCAGGAGCATCTGCAGTGTTTCCTGCAACACTATTCAGTAGCACCATGGCAATAAATAAATAAGGGTCATTTCATTTTATTCTTTGTTGCCATGTTTTGTTTTATGATTGTGCCATTCTGTTATAACCTACAGCTGAATTTGAATCCCGTAAGAAATAAAAGAAATGTGTTTTGCCTGCTCACTCATGTTTTCTTTTAAAAATGGTATAGAAATTATCAATTCTCCAAGGGTATGCAAACTTTTGAGCACAACTGTATATATATATGAGAGAGAGCTTGTAGTATGAAGTGAACTGTACAAAAAAAAAAATAAAACATTCTTAAGTTTGTAGTTATGTAATGGGGTTTGCAAAAACATTACTGCAAAGGCAACACTGGCGCCAAGGCAAAATAAATTATATTTAGCTAAGTTTAGCTGAGAGAAAGACTGAATGCCACAAAAAATACCAAGACAATAAACAGATAAATGCATCTTTCTATAGTGTTGTCCTCACTGGTTGTACACAACAAGAAACACACAGCGCCATTATAGTCCTATTCATGAACAAATGGCTCTTTTTTATTCTGATGTAATGTTGACTCAAAGCTAAACAATTCACAACAAGTTTTGTTGTAATAACTGATCATTTAATAAATAAAAACAAATAAAAATAAATGAAAGTTCTGAGAATTCCCACCACAGTGTCATTTCCAGCACATCTCAAATTCTGTATTGTGTTTAATAGAATTATGTGGTGGAAATTATGCTGATGGAAATTTTTTATTTTCTTTTCCTTTGTTTTTATTAAGTTAATAGCTAACATGCTATGTATCATAAGTACACACAATTTAATAACATGTTCACACTTTTTGCATAATCACTTTTTGTCTCATACTTCATCTCAGGTTGACAGACACGTTTGTCAACTTGGTTAACAAGTAAACTTACTTAGACTTACTAATTAAAAATTATTAAGGGCAACATTGTTTGGTGTGGTGGAAATTTTGGTACAACTCTGGGATAATCATATGTTTATTTTTTTTTATTAAATTTTTTTATTGATAGAAATAACTTATACATGCACATTAAACATTGAAATGGTTTATTTCCCTCTTTGTTTAGATTATCATAGTTTTAATCATTTGTATACTATAACTGATTTTCAAAGTTTAATTTTGAAAGTCTGGGTCTGGGACAAGGATGAAATAGTTAAATCTATATATAAAGACATCTGAAAAGTAAATGATGATGGCCTGTTAAAGCGTTTAAATGTGAAAAGTCAGTTTTTATGTGACATTCATACAACAAAAAGAAAAAAGTACAGATAACATTAATAAATGTAGCTGCAAACAGCAACTACGGGGCCAAGCACTGAAATGGCAAGCACTTCACCACACTAAGCAGGACACAAAGAACACACACACTGAATATTTCAGGCAAAGCAAATCAACACCTCTTAACAAGTTGCCGCAGGGCCAGATCAAACCTGTACCTTGCCTCTTTACATTTCTGTGCACTATCCACTGCACCATGCTGCCACAGGACTAACAGCCACCAAAGAGACATACCAAGCTGAAAGCCAGCACACCCAAGTCCAGCAGTCACTTCAATCAACTTGGTATTGCCATAACTTTTCAACAAAGATGAAAAGCAAATTTCTATTCAGTCATTTCTGTTCGGCTTGGACAGAGTCTAATGTGTGACCGATGAGTACACATGACTACTGGTACATCATTGTAAACATCTCTCATTCAGAAGTTACAGATGTTTTGTGTTGTTTTCTGGTCTAATTTGGTCACAATATTACAAAACATCTGTGATGACTGTGAATGTAAGAGCTGATTTTAACTCATGAAGAATACACAAAACGCAGCCAAGTTATGTTGTCATGCATTTAAAAATATTTTAATGCATGACATGTCTCTTTTAAAGTGTAGTTAAGTCAAAAGTTAATTTAGTTCCATCATGACAACTCTCTGAAAGATTTAGCATGTTAATGTAGGTAAGACATATTGATAGGATATTGGTCTTGATGGACTAGATCTGCTACGCTGCTTCTGATGCTGCTGCTACTGCTGCAGTGCAAGTACGAAGATTTGCTACTCCTAGAACATACAATACATATAGACATGCTGCTGCTGCAAAATTTGAAAAAAACACAAGACATGCTGCATTAAGCATGTATAACATGCTGCTGCACAATGAGACATAATCACCATCCCTATAGCAGATCTAGACAAGTGGAGCTGGGAAGGTTGAGGGTTTTGAAGAAAACTCTCGCAGCACACTGCAATCAAACTGGTTGACTTGCAAACTGAGCAAATTTAAAAAGTTAAAAAGATACATGCAAAATAAATTTTGAACTGTTGGTGGCACTATAGAATTTGTCCTTTTTAGTTTCTAGGGTGCTCTGAATGGTTGCTAGGAAGTAGCCAGGGTAATTGTAACAAGGAGGAGGACGGGGCCAGGCTGTGACTACACATGCCTGGCCCCCAATCGGGCTAATCAGCCGAGGAGAGGGATAGGTGCAATGAGATGCAGCAGTTCGGGAGAGAGAGAGCTACAGGCAGCTGCCCTGTATGCGTTTGCGTATATGTTTTGTCTTTATGTTTTAATGTCTCATTAAACATTACTTTGATGCTTCGTCCGGTTCCCGCCTCCTTCTTTCCATTGAACCCTGTTACATTGATGCTGAAGCCCGGGAAGTGGGAGGGATGCGCCATCGTAGAGTCCTCGCCACTACCATCCTCCCCAAAGGAGCAGCCGCGGCCATCCACCAGGGGTGGAGGAGTTCCCTACCAGCCGCCAAAATGTGGCGGAGTTGGAGAAATGGCTACTGTCCATGAGGCGGGGAGGAGGGGCTCGCTGCCGACCGCCTGGAGCAGTAGAGCCGCTGCCAGGGGCAGAGGAGTTCCCTACTGGCCGCCGAAATGCAGAGGGGCATTCCATCGGCCAGGGGTCGGAGGACTGGCTCCGGTCCACCTGGGGAGGAGTGGCTGTTGTCCGCCAGAGGGTGGAGGACTGATCGAGGACCAGGCAACGGCGTGTCTGGGAACTCTCTCTCCCGAACTGCCGCATCTCGTTGCACCTATCCCTCTCCTCGGCTGATTAGCCCGATTGGGGGCAAGGTGTGCGTAGTCACAGCCCGGCCCGGCCCCGCCCTCCTCCTTGTCACACTGATACTTAAAGGCTGCTTGCCAGCCCGAGTCAAATGAGCCCACCACCAGAAGTCTCTATGACATTCTGATTCGGAGATATGATCCCACTGTACCCTAGCCAATGTTCATTTTATGGTGTTTTTCGCCCGATTTTTCGCCCACCGGATGAACATTATTCGCCTGATTGCTTATAAAAGTCAAAACAGAATTCTTCTTAACCAGCTGGACGATTTGACACCTCATTCATTGGTGTAAGACATATGGTGTGGGACGAGTAAGATGCCAAAATTTGTACTGAAGAATAGGGCAATATTAAGCAATACTCACATTGCTTAAACGTGTGTGGGTGTGTGTGCTACATTGTCTTGACTTGTCCCAGGGTAATTCACTGCTAGATTTAATGTTATTTGTCAAGTGTGTGTAAAACTATCGTTGTTTTTAGTGTGTCTATAAACAGCGCTTCACTTGTTTTAGAGTATTATATATTGCTAAATTTTAGCATTGTTTGTTTGTGGTGTACTGAAGTTGCATTTGTTCCTGTGTGACACTTAGTTTTGGTTGCCCATGTGACTAGCTTTGTTGTGCTAAGCAGCATTAAGGCATGTCCAGCACCATGTAAGATACTGAACCCATGGGATCCATAGTCATTTCAGGAGAAGCAATCTATCTACAGGAGTCTGCAGTTGCGTGTAAATGTGTTTATTTCATTGTTTTACTTTGTTGTAGAGTAGTATTCATTGCTAGACTTATGCTGTTTGTTTACTGTGTTGAACTCACATTGCTTAAATGTCCCAGGGTAAATCACTGCTAGATTTAAAGTTGTTTGTCTAGTGTGTGTAAAACTATAGTTGTTTATACTGTGTCTATAAACAGTGCTTCCCTTGTATTAGAGTATTATTAATTGCTAAAGTTTAGCATTGTTTGTTTGTGGTGTACTGAAGTTGCGTTTGTTCCCGCGCGTGACCCTTAGTTTT
Organism: Myxocyprinus asiaticus; assembly: GCF_019703515.2. NCBI lineage: Eukaryota > Metazoa > Chordata > Actinopteri > Cypriniformes > Catostomidae > Myxocyprinus > Myxocyprinus asiaticus. The sequence goes on from NC_059365.1 coordinate 43,825,076, forward strand.
GTTTGCCCACATGACTAGCTTTGTTGTGCTAAGCAGCATTAAGGCGTGTATATTAAGGCGTGCAGCGTGTATATATTTGAAGTGAATGCTGATGCAGGAGCAGCAGCGGAAGTGGTAGCCCTCATGTAAAGACCTACTTGTGTAAAGACCAGCGAGTCTACCTGTGCGAGTCCACCAAGCAAGGATACCAACAAGGTGGCACTCACCATAGCACTTAAGTATCTTTTAATTGTATTTTTTATCCTATATTTTCCTTCTACATTCTAATATGTCTGCTTCACGCATAACATATGCCCTCAAGCACATCCCTGTTATCTGTTACAGACAGTTTACACGATATAAACGCAAGACACAACGCAACCCACACAACCTACAGCCACGTTACACTTCAGCGCCTGCTCCGCTCTCTTTCTCAGTGGGACTTTGGAACTGCCAGTCAGCTGGGAACAAAGTTGACTTCATTCCAGCCTTTGCCACACAGTCCAACCTCAGCATCCTTGCACTGACAGAAACATGGATATGTCCAGAGGATACAGCAACACCCGCTGCTCTCTCCAACAACTTCTCCTTCTCTCACACCCTTCAACACACTGGTAGGGGTGGGGGAACAGGTTTGCTCATTCAAAACAACTGGACATTTTCACCACACTCCTCTCTATGTAACAATTCCTCTTTTTAACTATATGCTATTACTACAATGCAACCCACAAAAATCCATGTTGTTGTCATCTATCGCCCTCTAGGTCAGCTGGCAAAATTTCTCGAGGAGTTGGATATCCTGCTGTTCCCTATCTGTCACTCACTCGACATTGGTGTTGATGTAGTGACACTAGGGGTCACTCTTGGGAGCCCGAGACACCTCTGGTCTTTGATAAAAGGCCAATGAAAATTGGCGAGTGGTATTTGCATGCCACTCCCCCAGACATACGGGTATAAAAGGAGCTGGTATACAACCACTCATTCAGATTTTCTCTTCAGAGCCGAACGGTCATGCTCATTGAGCTGAATAGCACTGTTCATTCACCTCTGCTGGATCTGACGGCGCATTTCAGCGGCTTCTCCCTCCTCTGCACTGGTGCACTGCAGAGAACGCCCCTGGGCGCTTCGGCAGAAAAACTAGAGAGTATATCTTCTGAAAGAGCGTTTTTCCAATCTCTAAAAGAGTATATTTCTCTAAAAGAGCGCACACACGGAATGTCTTTTTAAAGACGCGTCTTTCTAAAGATGCCTTTCCGATCGTGTGTTATTCCTGGTTGCGGTCATTTTCTCTCAACTTCGGATGGTCATGATCGCTGTCTTTCGTGTCTGGGCGCGACCCACACAGAGGCAGCATTTATGAATGGTTCATGTTCTCACTGCGAGAACATGACCATGGCAACGTTGTGGTCACGGCTTGCTTTCGTAAGAAAGCAAGCCATCCCAGCGGGTCCCCGCCTTGGTCCTCCTACCTACGGGTATGAGGTCAGCGTGGCTAGCACTGGGGGCGATTTGGGGACCTCAATGGGATCGCCTCCGCCGGGTATCCCCCCGCGGACCTCCCATTCCTCAGCACGCTTGTCTGCCCCAATCGGGCTTCCAGATGAGTTCGCCGGCTCGTCGCACGGCGAGTCTGGCTTCTTGTTCGGGGCCCGCGAAGATGATGAGCTCTCGAGCGCAGCATCGGAGAGCGGGCTTGTCCAGTCAGACGCAGAAGCCTCAGTTGGGCTTCCCCCTTCGGGGATGGTCGCCCAATTACAGGCCGATGCCGAAATGAAGGACATGCTTTCCCGGGCGGCCGCAAGCGTTGGGCTAGAATGGAACACTCCGCTCTCCCCTCAACCCTCGCAGCTTGATGATTGGTTTCTGGGCTCGTGGCGCTGCTCAAAACAGCCGCGCCCCGCTCCAGTGCCATTCTTCCCGGAGGTGCATGAGGAGCTGACAAAGTCGTGGCAGGCACCTTTTACTGCCCGACTCCGACTCCGCAGTTCCCCCGCTCTCACTACCCTCGATGGTGGGGCGGCCAGGGGCTATACGGCGATTCCCCCGGTGGATAAGGCACTCGTGGTGCACTTATGCCCACAGAGCGCCGCCACCTGGTGTGGACGCCCTAAGCTCCCATCCAAGCCCTGTAGGCTCACGTCGTCCCTGACGGCTAAGGCCTACAGCGCTGCTGGACAAGCCGCCTCTGCCCTGCACGCCATGGCTCTCCTGCAGGTTCACCAAGCCAAGGCGCTGAAAGAACTGCACGGGGGTAGATCCGCCCCAGATTTGATGCAGGAACTGCGCTCGGTGACCGACCTCGCCCTCCGGGCGACGAAGGTCACGGCGCGGTCTCTTGGGCGGACGATGGCCACACTAGTGGTCCAGGAGCGCTACCTGTGGCTCAACCTGGTCGAGATGGGCGAGGCCGACAAGACACGGTTCCATGCTGCCCCCATTTCCCAGGCGGGCCTATTCGGTGACACCGTTGAGGACTTTGCCCAGCAGTTCTCGACGGTAAAGCAGCAGACGGAAGCAATCCGGCACATCCTGCCCCGGCACGGCTCAAGATCCCGTACCCTGTCTGCTCGTCGCCAAGGGCGTCCCCCTGCGGTGACTGCACCGGCTCCACCGCAGCCCGCCCCCCCCGGCCCGGCCCCGGCGTGGAGCCCACCGCAGGAAGCTGATGCCACCTGTCTCACAACCGGCGCCGAAGAACCCACGGAGGTCCTCGAAGCGCCCCTGAGACGGGCAACCCAGGGATGAGGGAACCCACTCATGTGGAGCTGGAAGAAAGACCACTCCATCCCCCGGTGGAGGGCCGGGTGGAAAATCTTTTGTTGCCTTTTTGTTTGATTTCGCCGCACGCCCAAGTGGCTGCGGTACCCAACAGTTCAGCAAAAGAGCGGCTTCCTTCCTCCCTGGGTCACATACCCGGTGTGTACGGCCGTCACCACGACTACCATCCACGGGCTTTTTCTTGCAGGATTGGTGCTCCAGTGGTGCCCTTTCCGCCCCTGAGTGCCCAGCTGTGGCACACAGCCTCCCCCGATGTGGCAGTCTCCACGGGTTATGAGGACAGGCCTCTTCCTCCCCGTCTCAGGCTGTTCCGGGGTGGTCACAAGGAGCCAGGTAAGTGCTTCGATGTCCCTAGACTTAGCACAGCAACGACATGGTGTGGCACCTCGCACTCCGCACCGCCGCGAGGCCCCACCTGCTGGTACGTCCAGTTCGCCAGGCGCCCGCCCAGGTTCAGCGGTATTCACTTCACCTTGGTCAAGGGCGAAAATGCTGTTACCCTGAGCAGCTCTTTGTCTGCTTTGGTGCACAGCGGAAAGGAAGCGCTGTCTCCAAGCAGAGGATCACCCACTGGTTCGTTGATGCAATAACCATGGCATATTTCGCCCAAAACATGCCGCCCCCGGTAGGGCTACGAGCCCATTCTACCCGTGGTGTAGCGGCTTCTTGGGCCCTGGCCAGAGGTGCCTCTCTAACAAACATTTGCAGAGCAGTGGGCTGGGCAACACCCAACACCTTTGCAAGGTTCTACAACCTCCGGGTGGAACCGGTTTCGTCCCAGGTAGTGGCACGCAACACAAGCGGATAAGCCCGGGATAGCTGGCCGGGTGTATCGCTTGCACATAGCGCCTTCCACCTCCTTTCGAGCTGAAGACGTGCGCCGTTAATTCCCAGTAGTGTTCAAAAAATTTGTTCCCTGGTTGACTTCCTCCGAGCCCTGTGGCAGTCGAGTTTTCGGAGAGACTCACTGCCGGCCCAGTACACGCGCTAACTAAGATCACTGTTCTGGGGTAGGTGCTCCGCATGTGGTGGTTCCCTGTAAGGCTAAACCCCATGTGATCTATATCTTCCGCTAGTTCGTTTCCCTGCTGGCAAACTGTGTCTTCCTTGTGCAGAGCCCCTCTGCCCCAGTCTCCATGTTTGTAGTAACTCCTCCCCCATTGGGCAAGATCTATCTTGAAGGCTCTCCACATGGTTGGAAAGACCATGTGACGTATTTTTCCACTTAAAAATATCCCCCCCTCTCTTGGGGCGAGGTGTGGTCTCCGCGGTGTCCTCCCCTTGGGAGGGACACCCCCCTATTAGACCTGGCTCCCCAGTCGGATAATCCCCCTTCTTTTTTAGGGAGTGGAAAAAGAGAAGGGGAAAAGAGGCCACGACTGGGTTAAGCCTGTCTCTATCTTTGGGTAGTCAACTTTTTCCCAAAAAGGGCCGTTCGACACTCATAACTGTGTTGGGGGAGGTTACGTGTCGACCCGGTGTGTGGTGGGCAGACTAATGTGTGCCTCATAGCCAGCACACCGGGTCGACACGCCAGTTCACGTAGCACCGTACAGCCTTGTGGCGTTTTGTATAGGGACCCCTAGTGTCACTACATCAACACCAATGTCGAGTAAGTGACAGATAGGGAACATCATGGTTACTGGTGTAACCTCCGTTCCCTGATGGAGGGAACGAGACGTTGGTCCCTCCTGCCACAACACTGAACTACCTGCTGAAAAGGCCGGACTTTATATCGGCTCCTCAGTGTAAAACCTGAATGAGTGGTTGCATACCAGCTCCTTTTATACCCGTATGTCCGGGGGAGTGGCATGCAAATACCACTCGCCAATTTTCATTGGCCTTTTATCAAAGACCAGAGGTGTCTCTGGCTCCCAAGAGTGACCCCTAGTGTCACTACATCGACACCAACGTCTCGTTCCCTCCATCAGGGAACGGAGGTTACACCAGTAACCATGACGTCCTCCTTCCCGGAAGATGGTAGGCCACTTGTGGTTCTTGGAGATTTAAACATACACCAAGACAAGCCCCAGGTCACTGAACTTCATGCTCTTCTGGCCTCGTTTGACTTGGAAAAATTAAGCACTACAGCAACTCACAGATCGGGCAACCAGCTGGACCTCATTTTTACACGTAACTGTACCAACTCAAATATTCTTGTTACTCCTTTACATGTCTCTGATCACTACTTTGTTCAATTCAACATGACTCTCCCATTCATATTAAAACAGACTCCGACTTTGGTATCCTTTCACCATAACCTCCATTCTCTTTCACCCTCGCACCTTTCCACTGCTGTCTCTACCTCTCTTCCCACACAAAACTTGTTTTCCACCCTGGATGTAAACACTGCCACAGACACACTAAGCTCTACTTTAACAACCTGTCTTGACAGCATCTGTCCTCTCTCCTCTAGACCAGCTCGTATGACACCACCCAGCCCCTGGCTCTGTGACATCCTTCGTGAACATCGGACTGACCTCAGGGCGGCTGAGAGGAGATGGCTGAAATCTAAAGATCCAGCAGATCTGGGTAAGTATCAGTTTCTGCTTGCAACTTTTTCAGATAACATTAAATCAGCAAAAATTCCCTATTACCAGAACAAGATCAACACCACCACAGGCACTCGCAGCTTGTTTAGAACATTCAACACACTTCTCTGTCCTCCCCCTCCACCGTCTGACACATCACTGACAGCAGATGTCATTTTTCACTAATAAGGTTACAGCCAAAAGCAATACATTCTCAGCACCACATCCTGTCAAACGCCCGCCTCCTGTAGGCAGCTCTTCTGTCTCTATGTTCTCTCCTCTGACTAACACTAAGGTCTCTAAACTCCACCTCTCCAACCACCCACCACCTGTTCTCTTGACCCCATTCCTTCCCACCATCTCCAGGTCATATCTCCATCCATCCTACCTGCACTCACACTAATAATTAACATACCTCTACTTACAAGCATTTTTCCATCTACATTTAAACAGGCTCAAGTAACCCCGCTGCTGAAAAAACCTGCACTTAACCCCACACAAGTAGAACACTACAGACCAGTCTCTCTCATTACATTCATGGCGAAAACACTTGAAAGGGCAATTTTCAATCAGATCTCTGCCTATCTCTCACAGAACAAGCTGCTGGATGACAATCAGTCAGGCTTCAAAAGCAGACACTTCGCCAAGACTGCCCTGCTGTCTGTCACTGAGACAGGCGAAAGCTGGATCCAGATCATCTGTCTTGATTCTACTTTTCTGCAAACTTTGACACAGTCAGATCCTACTCTCCACCCTCTCTACTCTGGGCATCACAGGAACTGTGCTTGACTAGTTTAATTCCTATCTCTCAGGTAGGTCCTTCAAGGTAGCCTGGAGAGGTGAGGTATCCAAGTCACATCAGCTACTTACTGGGGTACCTCAGGGCTCAGTGCTTGGGCCACTTCTCTTCTCTATATACACAACATCACTGGGACCCATCATTCAGGCACATGGTTTCTCTTACCACTGCTACGCCGATGACACACTGCTCTACTTGTCTTTCCAGCCAAAGACACCACAGTGACTGCTCGAATCGCTGCCTGTTTGGCAGACATCTCGACCTGGATGAAGGAACACCACCTGCAACTTAACCCAGCGAAGACTGAACTCCTTGTCTTTCCAGCCAACCTTGCTGTTGAACACAACATCACCATGCAGCTGGGTTCAACTTCAGTAAATGGTCGGAAATCTAGGGGTAACCATCGATAACCAAATAAATTTCACAGACCACATCTCAAAGACAGCACAATCATGTAGATTTACACTCTACAATATCAGGAAGATAAGACCCTTCCTCTCTGAACATGCCACACAACTTCTTGTTCAGTCACTTGTCATAACTAGACTGGACTACTGTAACGCTCTCATTACAGGCCTCCCTGCATGCGCAATTAGACCCCTACAAATGATCCAGAAAGCAGCAGGAAATCTGGTCTTTAATGAACCAAAGAGAGTGCATGTTACACCACTCCTTGTCTCTCTTCACTGGCTGCTGGTTATTGCATGTATCAAATTCAAGGTTCTGATGCTGGCATACAGAACAGTCACTGGATCTGCTCCAGCATACCTAAAATCATTTCTGCAGAGCTACGTTCCCACCAGAAGCCTGCGGTCGGCTAAGGAACAGTGCCTTGTTGTACCAACACAAAGAGGCACCAAAACACTTTCCCGGTTTCATCGTACCACATTGGTGGAATGACCTTCCCAACTCCATCTGTGAAGCTGACTCACTTTTTGTCTACAAAAAATGGCTAAAGACACATCTTTCCCATGAGCACTTAAACAGTCACTAAATAAATGTAAAAAAAATTAAAATCTTGTTGCACTTTAATCTGTCTTGAATTCTACTATTCTGATGCTAGTGAAACTTTGTAATACAGCACTTTTCGTACCACGGTTTTAAGATGATTTGCTTACAATGTATTCCTCTTTTGTAATTCGCTTTGGATAAAAGCATCTGCCAAATGAATAAATGTACATTTAAATTTTTTGTGAGTTATGATGTTTACAGCTGCACTGAATACACGAACGCAGTGTTAATCTCGTCAACAAGATTACACACATGTTTGAGGTGTTATTTGATTCCGTTAACAAAAACAGGATTATGAGGATAATTTTAAGAATCTGAATTCAAACATTGTTGATGAACACATGATGAGAAATAGCAAGATATTACCAATGGACTGACAATGTTTTAGAAGAAGAAAACCTTGTTGAATAAAACCTTATTTGTTCAAATGATCCACTTAGTATTGTAAGGATTTTTTCGTCTAAGCTGCATGTTGAGAGATGAAAGCCCTGATCCCTGGTAAATGTAAGTGCTGTTTTTGAGTTTGTGAAGGCATTTCAAGATTGTAATTTCAGTTGAGGATGAATGGACATGTAGTTGTTACACCTAGTCGTGGTGTGCGTTTGGCTTGAGTTGTGAGCTAAATTAGTATCTTGTGAATAAGCCGTTACCATAACAATGTGTTCTGTATCGCAAAATCAAAGAAGTCTCTGAAAAACTGAAAATTAATATGCCCCTGTGATAAAGAATCCACAACACAGATACTAAAGATCGAAGACTTCATTATACTCATCAAATGACATTATTTCAGGAATTGATTTAAACTTTTTGTAAAGTCTTTTAGTTAAATTGATATGTGTACGTCATGTGCATAACCCCACTGCGGTGGAGTGGTTGTCATGGTGATGCTCACAGCCCTACTGAAGTAGTAGTATTGGTTTAGAGATTTTGGAAAATTCCTAAACAAAGGTCAGAGCAACAGTAATAGTGGCTCTTGAAAGCAAGCACCACTAATAATATTCCCCTGGGACATATACATTATATTTAAAATTGTGTTACAAAAACAGTATTGTTATAGTTGTGTTTTTTGTGTTATGTTGTTTATGTTTGTTATTTTTTTTTTATTTTAATTTTTTATGTTCTTAACCACCATGTGAGGGGCCAAAGACAAATTTCCACATGAGCGGACAATAAAGAAAGATGAAAGATAGTATCACTTGTGTTTTGTACAGTTTGGACAAACTGTGTATTTATTTTTTTTGTGCCCCACTTAAAAAAGAATCAAGCAGGAAACACTGGCATGTCATAATAGAAAGATATGAAAAAGTACACAAACAGAGAGCATTGAGGGACAAGAGAGATGAGAGAAATCTCCTTAGTTTTGCTGTCAGCTCAGTCCAAAAATAAAATACGAGGAGAAAGCAGAACATCATCTTAACACACAAGATACAAACAGGAAGTGACAGGATGAACATGTTAAATCTAGCATTGTTTGTCCAAAAACATAACAGCTATGTGCAACTGCTGGAAAGTCATCTATTTTGTCACATATTGACACATTAATATTGATTTCTTTTTAGTTAAACACTGCGGTAAGGCATCTATGCGAAGGGGCTTTCTACAGATATCCCCAAAACATCTAAAGCTCTCTCCATTCTCTATAGGCCTTTAAGAGGAGAGGCCTTATCTCCAGTCCACCTGAATTTGCATTTGTCAGAGGATCCCTGCTTTTTTTGTTCTGTCATATGTGTGTGATATGTGCATCGCTACTGCAGTTTGATGAGAAATCCATTTTATTTTTTTCGATCTGCTCTTTAGAGAACTCGCTTGTCTTTCATACTGTGATTCCACGGTTATTTTGCAAACTTGTCAAGTAGTTCTTCTCATTACTTATGGGCGAAGGGCAGACCAGCTAAAAGGTGCATTACGCCACCTACAATACTGGGGTTAATATGCTTGTCGATTAGTGCTACCTTTTGTAAATGCGTAAATGTGTTAACGGCGATCATTCGTCTCAATTTTAATGTGAAAGAACCATTTGTCGGAAATCTGTTTTACATTATCGCATGGCCTCTGGTGTGGAAAGGCCTTTAGGGTGTTTTTTTGTCCTTTTTGGAGCCTGACAGCGGTGACTATGAATTGTCATTGTATGTACAAGAGTTGCGTGAACATTCTTAAAAATGTTCCGACTTTGCATTCTATGGAGAAATAAACAGCATACATAATGAAATCATTGACGAAAACGTTAATTGACAAAGGGTTTTTTGATTTGTCAATGATAATGAAGACAAGAAGAAAAGGTCATATCATTACGATTATTAAATGGTTTTAAAACATACTGTTGATGAAAATATGATAAGAAAAATAATATTGCAAGATACAGGGATCTGTTTTCATGCGTGTGCGAAGCGCAGAGCTACGTGCTATGACCATGCACAATGTCTTATCCAATTTTCATGAGCGCACTAATTCTAAGTGCAATTTTTGCACAATCTGTGGGTGTATTGTATGTAAACGAAGTGGCGCAATTTGCTATTTTCCTGAGAAATATGTCATTGTGCTAAGACATTTCAATACCACGTCTTAACTCAGCGCAAAGTCAAATTCAGTTCCTGCATTTGCAGTTTGGAGATTCCACCAGCAGGTGGTAATAAAGTTCTTGTCCAAATTTTGAAAGTACAGAACATCATAATGTTCTTGATGGTTGCTGTTCAAGCTGTTTGTTGAAACAAAAATTTATGAGATTTGTGTTACATTTTCTAGAGGTCACCTGGTAAATTCCAAATATTTGCCCCATATAACAGCCTTAATACATTTAAAAATATTATTATCATTATTAATAATAATAATAATAATTAGGTTGCGACACCTGCTAGCCTTTTAAACTCCTCAACGACCAAGCAGTAATAAGCAGTCCAGTCCCTAACCCACACCCCCCACGCTAATAGTACAGCCCACAGTACCAAATTGTTTTTCTATTTTTGCATTTGAATTGGTATTGTCTGAAAAAATTTATTGTAAAGTGTTACATGGACCGCTATTCTTGTATATTTACAATTGTATTTATTATTTCATTTTGACTAGTAATTTTCCACCTGTTTTCATAGAGTGATTTTTAAGTCACCGCAAAAGGGGCCGTAGGAAGAAGTTGAAGAGAGTAAAATGTTTGGATTTGGTATGATTTTGACCACTTTGTTATTTTGATTATATTTTCATCATCCTATGCGTTTAAAAGAAGCGCCTCGCTTATATGCCTGGCATGAAATATGCCTGTTGAAATATGCAATATTCATCAGTTAATGCACGAAAGAACGTAAGTCCATATTTCTATTCTTTTAATTAACTGCATACAGTCCATTTACACTCCAAACTTCTTATGAATGTACTGTCTTTGTTTAAATCATTGGTGCATGAGGGATTGGGCTATATAATAGGATGTAGACACTGGAATAACCAGAGAAAAACCTCAGAATCAAATTGCACTTGGTCCAGCCTTTTTTCACGTTGCCGTACAATTTCACCAAACCCACTTGCTCCTAGACTTAGCACATACTTGCACAAAAATAGTAAAACTTAATGGCCATGCCCACTGACTTTGTGCTTTTGACATAAGGCATGCTTAACACTTGCACTCTTAAAATAGAGCCCACAGTATTAGCAATGCACTAACCCTTTTTTTTTATTATTATTGTTATTATTATTTTTAAGAATGAAAAATCTGGAAAGAACTGAGAATTACATGTTTATATAATTGTAAGTGGTTTATAAATTTTTCAAAATATCTGCTTAAAGTTAGGTTTGTTATTGATACATGTTTTGTCATTTTGCACATTAACTATTGTAAAATATGTTATTTTTGTCAACTAAAATTACACTTAACTAAATGAATACGACATGATGAAATATTGGCTAAAATTTAAAGGACAAACTGTGTGAAAATTAAAACAGAATTTTTATTTTTGGATCAACTATTGCTTTAATACACAGACACACATACTATAATAGCCACACAGTGTGATTTCTGATAGGAAAGTAACATATTTGGGAGACCATTTATAATGAACATCTCACAGTCTGTTCCTCTGCTTCTGTTGCACATGAATGAGAAATGACCGCTGTCTTGTGTGGAGCATATAGAAAGAAAACATGCTGGCTAATAAAAGAATTCAAGAAGATACTGACCCACGCTGATCTCATGAGAGAGAGACCTGCGCTTTGTGTGTTTTAAGTAAAGAGAGAAAGACAGGTACTGCAAGAGTGCTCAAAGATGTGTGCTGTATCATATCGATCATTCTTATTATAACTTCACCCACCAGCAGTACAATACATCTGACTCGATACAGCACTCCAGGAAATCCTTCAAACATCTGACACCCAAATTCATCTCACACACTCATTTCCTTGCCTCTGGAGTTCCTTATCCACTAACTCTTGTTCTCTCCCCACTGTTACATGCAAACAATACTCAAACATTCCCATGCAGACGAGAATTCAGACGGATGTGTGAGAGTAATCAATTTCCCCATCAAACTACATTTCAGAAAACTCAAGTTTAAAGGAAAGAAAACCTGCTAGAGGGAAACTTCAATCCCAGACATCATTCCATGGTGTAGTTGAGCTTCAGAGATGAACAAGAGAACATAATTAAAAAACACCCTCAGAAATTTCAGCCCAACTAAAAAAAATGTACATGCCGTCCCATTACACCCAATTATGGCCATCACTGGTGTGGCTGCAAACAGGAAGTGCAATTTGAAACCATGGCAACCAATTCCAACCATTCTCAGGTGTAAAGCAAAGGCACATATCACTATATCAGGTAGATAACAAGACCTCTTAGAGAGTACTAGCCATTCAGTTAAATGGGTCATTTAATACTCTGAAGTCCACTCTTAAAGGGGTAGTTCAAACAAAAATAAAAATCATTCACTCACCCATATATTGTTCCAAACCTGTATTTCTATCATACATGGAACACAAAAGGAGATTTAAAGCAGAATGACAGAAAAAGATGCAATAAAAAGTGAATGGTGATTGAGGCTAACACTCTGCACAATATCTCCTTTTGTGTTCCATGGAAGAAAGAAAATCATACAGGTTTGAAATATCCAGGTGAGCAATGATGACCGTTTTTATTTTTTTATTTTTTTTATTTTTTGGGGGGGGGTAAACCTTTGGGTCCTTTTATTGTTAGTCAAGGCTTTTGCGGCAAAATGGTAGAAATGTATTTTTTCAAGACAATTTTCAACCCTCTTTTCTGACCTTTAGGTACTAGGCCATTTTTTGCTGCTGTGCCTTTAGGACTTCTATGTAAATACCCTCTGTTATGATTGGCTGCATGCTTATTGGCAAAACAGTGCTTACACATTAGCTTTCAGGTCCAATAGAGCCATTCAGACAAACCAGGAAATTTAATTTGCCATGGTTTCCCTCAGGAATTTCCAATGGGTTTCCTATTTTCCACATTACCAGTTAAAGGTGCACTCAGTAACTTTTGTCTTTGTGTCATCTTGGACATACACTGACACCTAATGGCTTGGATGCAGCATAATTTAAAATCAATAGATGCAATTGTAGAAATTTAGTATTCACAGTCAGTAATGATTATTTTAATCAATGAGTGAAAGTGTCAAATAACGGGATGGTTACTGAGATTAAGCGAGAAGTATAAGGCTGGTCATGTGATTCTAAAATGTCAGCCCCCATGTGTGGACCCTCTCCATGTAGAATAAAACAGCTTTTATAAGGTTACTGATATGACTGGAGTCTTCGTTTTAATGTGAGTGCTCATGATTTCATACATATATTGCAAAATTACAATTCATGTCTTTAGGAGGAAAAAATTACTGAGTGTACCTTTAAATAAGATCTTTGTTGAAAATTACAAGGAGACGTTCACGTTTTGTTCTAGGACATAAATTACACACAGTCATACCTCAATCGTGTATTTTGAAGACATGGTATCTTTTAAAAATGCATGTTGCTAACCCATCACTAAATAAGGACTACAACAGTCATCCATTTCATAATCTCTAATTCTCATGGTAGTTGTAGTCCTTTAATAGCATTTTGATAGCAACATGCATTTTTACAAAACACAGTAGCTTCAAATTTAACGTTTGAGGTATGACTGTGTGCAATGTATGTTTCAGAACAAAACGTGAACATCTCTTCAAGTAATTTTACCCCTCAGGCTTTATTTTACTCATATATCTAAAACTGTCATTATACAAACCCATAGGGAATTATTGAGGGAACCCATGGCTCGAAAATGCAAATTGTCTTCTGGGTTTTAAACTACACCCTGAAATGTATTCTTGGTAAAATAAATTTCAGCTGCTCCTTTCTAACATTGTGATTCTTCCAGTCTATTCTTATGAAAATTAAGAGACTGTGGTGACATTTTTGCATAATGGTATTCCATGGTTCACTACATGCATCACTGCATTCTGAGGTGAAATGTCCACTGTGTGGTGCTAAAAATTATTTAAATGTTTTCACAAACAGATGATGTTTTTACAGTTCATGCTCTATCGAGTTTTTAAACTAACAAAATTGACCTCCCTACATTATACCTTTAACCTAAACCTAACCGATAATGTCATAAAAGCAAATGTGAGATGAAAAATACAATTGCTGAAGCAGTCACATAATTTTGTGTTGCTTCTGAACTTTCGACTCGTGTCGACTCACGTGCTCTTCAGGACTTGTACTTTGCATCACAAATGCAACACTCTAGTTGAGCTACTGCGCAATTTGATAGCACTCAAATAAGCTGGTAAATGTAGTTGGTTATGTAATGCAAATGTTAAAATGTATCACCTTACAATGAAAGCACTATAGTAAAAGTGTTTAGGTGTCATTAGATAGCATTTTGTGAGGAACAGGTAGAAAAGTATGTGTTTATAAACTGATAATCTGCTGTTTTACTCGTGATTTGTTTGACAAGAAATAAATCTCATTGTTGTTGAAGCGCCGCATGTGTTCATTTCAACAGGGAACTGCCGTGCTATATACAACAAGCCATGTAAACATCCTTTTTGCAAAATTGTCGGTATAGTAACATGAATCTATGAGACCAGGTGGGATTCTTCACAAGGATAAGCGGAGTAGCAGGTTCTACACACAGCTAGGAGCAGGACAAATTTGGCAGACTTTCTTACATTTTCTTCTGCTCTTTTATTTCAAAAGTAAAATATTTAGTATATACTTATATGATATGACCCCTATGAAATAACTTGAGGTGTTCCTTGGCTTTCTTTCCAATAGATGTTACCCGACACCTCATTTTATCATGTTCTAAAACTGTCAAATTCATTGTTACTTGAGCCAAGTTTTAAATAACCTACATTTAAGGTTCCTAAATGCAATCTTTTATAAAGGGCCTTTATAATTAATGAGTGTTGGATGTGTCATACTGTAGGGAGCTCCAGTGTTTCTCTGGTCCTGTAGGGAGTGAGACTCTCTCACCTGCAGAGGGAACAGATTTTGCATGCAGATATTATAATGGGCAGGACTGCGGGGTGCTAAAGTAGGACGCAGCTGGTTATACAGATGTCACCAATCTAGAGGTGTGTTCAGGCCCTGTGACTGAAAAAGTGCAGCGTGGGTGGAATTCTGATACAGATGTTGTCAATAGTCCAGGTTTCCTAGATTTCAATGAAAATTTGATAATTTGTCTGTATAAATTCATTGAGTTCTGGCAAACCCATGTGGCAGACATCACTGCAAATGTGTTTTGAGATAAATGTTTGCCTAACACATTACTGGAAATGACAAGGTTCCCTTTTTAAAAAATGATTTCCATAGTTAACTTACATTTTTCAGTAGCGTGACTGTAGCTCAGCTATTTACACAATTGTGCAACTTTTCAAGTGTTGAGCTATATTTTCCAGCAAGTAGCACTGTGATGTCTCAAAATGCTACATTTGTCACATTGTATTGCTAAAGCAGCAATGGAGTTGAGGGACTAATCAAACACACTCACCTAAACCGTCCTCTCTCTCTCTGTCTCTCTCTCTCTCTCTCTCTCTCTCTCTTGCTCTCTCTCTCATGTAGCACTGGGAAACCAAATCACTGAAGTGAATCGGTTCTTTCCTAATGAACCAGTTAAAATAAACGATTCCCTTATATTTGATTCATTTTAGTGAATCAGTTCTTTTTTGATGGTTCATGTAAATGATTATGTACATAAATGATTGACTGATTCACTTGAGTGCCTGTGCAGCCTTAAAATGACTTTTTTGAAGCTAAATATTTAGTTAATTCCTGCTGTTTATCACTATATTTTGTGTTTTTAAGTTTATCAGTGTATATTAGGTATAAATTTCATTCAATTTAATGTTGTCGCCCTATTTGTTCAAACCTTATGAAAATTAACTATGGTTTTGCTATAGTAATATTGTAGAAACAATGACTGTAGTAACATCCTGGTTACTTTCGTAACCTCTGTTCCCTGATGGAGGGAAAGAGACGTTTTGTCGATGTAGTGACACTACGGGTCGCCATTGGGAGCCCAAAACACCTCTGATCTTTGATAAAAGGCAAATGGGAAATGGCGAGTGGAATTTACATGCCACTCCCCTGGACATACGGGTATAAAAGGAGCTGGCTCGCAACCACTCATTCAGGTTTTGTGCTGAGGAGCCGAGACAAGGTCCCGGTCATTTCAGTGGGTAGTTCAGTGATGTGGCAGGAGGGACACAACGTCTCATTCCCTCCATCAGGGAACGGAGGTTACGAAAGTAACCAGGACGTTCCCTATCTGTCACTCATTTGACGTTGTGTCGATATAGTGACACTAGGGGTCCCTATACAAAACACCACAACTAGCTGAACTGTTACGTGGACTGGTGGTGCGAGAAGGGCAGACCACTGCGTGCCTCATAGCCAGCGCACTTGGCCATCACATAACCTCCCCCAATGCTCCTATGAGCGTCATACGGTCCCCTGCACCTCAGGGACAAGTCAACTGCCCAAAAAATGGGGACAGGCTACCCCAGCCGTGGCCTCTTCTCCTCTTTTTTCTCCCCAAAAAAGAGTGTAAATCGATCGACTGGGGGCCATAAGTGTCCGATTCGGGGGGGGGGGGTGTCACTCCCAAGGGGAAGACACACGCGGAGACCACACCCTGCCCGAAGGGGAGGTAATGTGTGGAAATACGTCACATGGTCTTACCGAGTTTTTTCGGTAGTGTCGCATGTGGAGAAGTCCCTGTGGTAGGTCCTACCCAGAGGGGACGGAGCTCTACAAACACGGCGACTGGTGGCAGAAGGAAGACGTGGGTTTACCAACGGGGAAACTGTCTCACGGAAGATACATCACACGGGGTTACAGACAGGTAACCAGCGCATGTGGAACACCTACGCCAGTATAGGGCCTACTAGCACACGTACTGGGCCAGCATCGAGTTTCTCCATGAACTTGCCTGCCACAGGGCTAAGGAGGAAGGACATCCAGGGTCCACGGTCTTGTGAATATGGCTGGGGGGTAAAAGCACACGTCTGCCCCTCCAGGAGAGGAAAGGCGCTATATGCAAGCAGTACACCCGGCCAGTTGTCCTGCCAACTTACCTGTTCGTACCTGACAACATACGGGACGAACTGGCTCAACCCGGAGATTGAGGAACCTTGCAAAGGTATTGGGTGTTGCCCAGCCCGCTGCTCTACCGATGTCTGCCAAAGAGGCACCATTGGTCAGGGCCCAGGAGGCCACCACACTCCTGATGGAGTATGCCCAGAGCCCCAAGGAGGGTGGCACATCCTGGGCGTGGCATGCCAAAGCGATGGCGTCAACGACCCAGTGGGCGATCCTCTGTTTGGAGACAGTGCTCCCATTCCTCCAAAGCAGACAAATAGCTTCTCAGAGCCTCTAAAGCTCTGCATGCGATCCAAGTGGATGCACAAAGCATGCACCGGACACAGCAATGAAAAGGCTGGGTCTGCCTCCTCCTGGGGCAGCTTCACTTGCAGGTTCACCACTTGATCCCTAAACGGGGTCGTGGGAACCTTGGGCATATAGCTCGGTTGGGGCCTCAGGGCTACGTGAGAGTATTCCAGACCGAACTCCAGGCACATGTCGCTGACAGAGAACGCCTGCAGGTCTCCTACCTTCTTGATGGACGTGAGCTCAGTCAGGAGGGCAGTCTTCAAGAGACTGCCTTTAGCTCAACTGACTCCAGGACTCAAATGGGGCTCCCCGCAGGACCACGGAGAGATCCCATGAGGGAATGAGGCACGGTCTAGGAGGATTCAACCTCCTCGCACCTCTAAGGAACCTGATGATCAGGTCATGCTTCCCTAAATACTTAATGTCAACTCCATTGTGGTGCACCACCATAGCGGCCACGTATACCCTCAAGGTGGGGGGGACAGCCACCTCACCAGCCTCTCCTGCAGAATTGAAAGCACCGACCTGACTGTGCATCTCTGGGGGACTGTGTGTCAGGAAGAACACCACTTAGTGAACAGATGTGCGCAAGGCACCTTGGCGACTACTGTACGCTACCATCGCCGTGTTGTCAGTCTGGACCAACACGTGCTTGCCCTGGATCAACAGCCGAAGCCTACGCAGGGAGAGCAACATTGCGAGCAACTCGAGGCAGTTGACCTGCCAACACAGTCACGGCCCTGTCCCAGAGCCCGCGGCTGCATGCCCACTGCACACAGCGTCCCAGCCACGCTCGGAGGCATCTGTCGTAACCACGATGCGCCTGGGGTACTTGCACTAAGGGGACTCCTGCCCGCAGGAATGCAAGGCCCGTCCAAGGGCTGAATAGACAGCGGCAGATCGGCGTGATGACCACCTCGCGACTCAAGTCTGATGCTAGTACTGAAGCGGTCTTATATGCATCGACCCGAGTGCCGTGACCACTGTTGAGGACACCATATGCTCCAGGAGCCTGAAAATGCTTCAGTGGGACCGCTGTGCTCTGCCTGAACAACTTCAGTTCAGCACTGACTGCGTACGCTCGCTTGTGAGGTGCGCCATCATAGAGACTAAGTCTAACTCCAACCTGAGAAAAGAGATGCTCTGTACCGGGGAGAGCTGCTCTTTCCCCAGTTGACCCGAAACCCCAACCGGCTGAGGTGCCTGAGCACCAGGTCCCTGTGTGCACACAACAAGTCTCGAGAGTGAGCTAGAGCCAGCCAGTCATCAAGACAATTGAGGATGCGGATGCCCACTTCCCTTAGCGGGACAAGGGCTGCCTCTGCGACTTCCATGAAGACGCGAGGCGACAGGGACTGACCGAAGGGGAGGAACTTGTACTGGTACGCCCGGCCCTCAAAGGTGAACTGAAGAAATGGCCTGTACCGAGGAGAAACTGAGACGTTGAAGTACGTGTCCTTCAGGTCTACCGCCGCGAACCAATCCTGATGCCAGACACTCGCTAAAATGTGTTTCTGCATCAGCATCTTGAACGAGAGTCTGTGCAAGGCCCAGTACAGTAACTCGCAGGTCCAGGATTGGCCGCAACCCACCGCCTTTCCTTGGTACGATGAAGTAGGGGCTGTAGAACCCCTTCTTCATCTCGGCTGGAGGGACAGGCTCTACCGTGCCCAGCTGTGGCACAAACATGCCCACACAGGATTGGTTCCAGTGGACTATGGGGATGAGATTCCTGCTCCCCCCTCCTTGGCCAATCTTATGGTGGGCAGCAGGAGTCAGGTAAGTGCTTCGATGTCCCTGGACTCAGCACGGCCACGGGGCTTGAGTACCCTCAATGTGGCACCTCGAGCTCCGCCCCGTCAAGAGGCCCCACCCACCGGTACGTCCGACGTGATCATTCCCTTGGTCCCACTCGCCCGGAGTTTGGGCGCATGGCTCACGCTTTCCAACCAGTCGCGATGGCTGACCTAGGCCGTCCGACTTGACTACGTGATCCAGTTTGCCAGTCGCCCGCCCAGGTTCATCGGCGTCCGATTCACCTCGGTGAAGGGTGAGAATGCCGCTACCTTGCGTGCGCAAGGGTGCGATAGAGCCTGTCCCTCCAGCCGAGATGTAGAAAGGGTTCTACAGCCCTTATTTCATCGTACCGAAGAAAGGCAGTGGGTTGCGACCAATCCTGGACCTGCGAGTACTGAAACGGTCTTTGCACAGACTCCCGTCCAAGATGCTGATGCAAAAACACACTCTAACGAGCGTACGGCATCAAGATTGGTTCACGGCGGTAGACCTGAAGAATGCGTACTGCCACGTCTTGGTTTCACCTTGACACAGACCCTTCCTGTGGTTTGCCTTAGAAGGCCAGGCATACCAGTACAAGGTCCTCCCCTTCGGCCTGTCCTTGTCCCCTCGTGTCTTTACAAAGGTCGCAGAGGCAGCCCTTGCCCCGCTAAGGGAAGTGGGCCTCATGAACGAGAGTGCGCAGTCAGTGATGAACTGTCTGAAGAAGTTCAGACGGAGGATAGTGGTTCCACTTAAATTTTTTCAGAGGCTCCTGGGGCATATGGCATCCTCAGCGGCGGCCACACCGCTCGGGTTGATACATATGAGACCGCGTCAGCACTGGCTTCAGACTCAAGTCCCGAGATGGGCATGACGCCGCGGGACACATAGCGTGACCATCACACCGATCTGTTGCTGCCTCTTCAACCCTTGGATGACCTTGCATTTATACGGGCAGGGGTTCCCCTAGAGCAGGTCTCCAGGCGCGTCGTAGTTACATCAGATGCATCCAAGATGGGCTGGGATGCCAGATGCAATGGGCAGACAGCCGCCGGCTCATGGACTGGCCCGCGGCTGCGTTGGCACATCAACTGCCTAGAGTTGTTGGCAGTACTGCTCGCCCTGCGGAGGTTCCGGCCATTAATCCAGGGCAAGCACATGTTGGTCCGGACGGACAACACAGCGACGGTAGCGTACATCAGCCATCAAGGCAGTCTATGCTCCCGTTGCATGTCACAACTCACCCAACGTCTCCTCCTCTGGAGTCAGCAGCGCCTCAAGTCGCTATGAGCCACTCACATCCCGGGCGACCTCAACACTGCAGTGGACGCACTATCACATCAGGTTACCCTCAGGGAAAGTGGAGACTCCACCCTCAGGTGGTCCAGCTGATTTGGAGTTGATTCGGTCAAGCACAGGTAGACCTGTTTGCTTCCCGGGAATCCTCCCACTGCCCACTTTGGTACCCCCTCGGTATAGATGTGCTGGCACACACCTGGCTCCCTAGACTACACAAATATGCGTTTCCCCCAGTGAGCCTACTTGCACAGACCCTGTGCAAGGTCAGGGATGATGAGGTGCAGGTCCTTCTAGTAGCAACCTACTGGCCCACCCAGACGTGGTTCTCGGATCTCACGCTCCTCATGACAGCCCCCACCCTCCGACGAATTCCCCAGAGGAAGGACCTTCTTTCTCAGGGACGGGGCACCATCTGGCACCCACAACCAGACCTCTGGAATCTCCACGTCTGGCCCCTGGACAGGACATGGAAGACCTAAGTGGCCTACCACCCGCGGTGGTAGACACAATCACTCAAGCTAGGGCTCCCTCTACAAGGCGCCTGTATGCCTTGAAGTGGCATCTGTTCGCTAAGTGGTGTTCTTCCCGATGCGAAGACCCCCAGAGATGTGCAGCCGGATCGGTGCTTTCCTTCCTGCAAGAGAGGCTGGAGGGGCGGCTGTCCCCCTCCACCTTGAAGGTGTATGTAGCCACTATTTCGGCTCATCATGATGCAGTAGATGTTAAGTACTTGGGGAAGCATGACTTGATCATCAGGTTCCTGAGAGGCGCTAGGAGGTTGAATCCCTCCAGACTGTGCCCCGTCCCCTCGTGGGACTTCTCTGTAGTCCTTCGGGGTCTACAGGGAGCTCCCTTTGAGCCCTTGGAATCAGCTGAACTTAAAGCACTCACTTTGAAGACTGCCCTCCTGACTGCGCTCACTTCCATCAAAAGGGTAGGGGACCTGCAGGCATTCTCTGTCAGCGAATTGTGCCTGGAGTTCGGTCCGGATTACTCTCACGTGATCCTGAGACCCCGACCGGGCTATGTGCCCAAGGTTCCCACGACCCCTTTTAGGGATCAAGTGGTGAACCTGCAAGCGCTGCCCCAGGAGGAGGCAGACCCAGCCTTGGCATTGCTGTGTCCAGCATGAGCTTTATGCATCTATTTGGATCGCACTCAGAGCCTTAATGGCTCCGAGCAGCTCTTTGTCTGCTTTGGTGGACAGCGGAAAGGAAGCGCTGTCTCCAAACAGAGGATCATCCACTGGGTCATTGATGCCATCGCGATGGCATATCAGGCTCAGGACTTGCCACCCCCTGCGGGGTTACGAGCCCACTCTACCAGAAGTGTGGCGGCCTCCTGGGCTCTGGCCAGTGGCACCTCTTTGGCAGACATATGCAGAGCTGCGGGCTTGGCAACACCCAACACCTTTGCAAGGTTCTACAATCTCCAGGTTGAGCCGGTCTCGTCCTGTGTATTGGCAGGCACGAGCAGGTAAGTTCCGGGACAGCTGGCCGGGTGTACCGCTTGCGCATAGCACCTTTCCCCTCCCTTGAGGTGAAGACATGCGCTCTTGACTCCCAGTCGTGTGCACAGACTGTGATCCCTGGATGACTTTCCTCCTTAGCCCTCTGGCAGTTGAGTTTGAGGAGAAACTCGCTGACTGGCCCAGTACGTGTGCTAATGAGCCCCTGTACTGAGGTAGGTGCTCCACATGTGCTGGTTCCCCGAAGGCAACCCCATGTGATATCTTCCGCAAAATCATTTCCCTGTCGGCAAACTGCGTCTTCCTTGGGCAGAGGCCCCTCTGCCCCTGGTCGCCATGCTCTGTAGAAACTCCTTCCCCTTCGGGTAGGACCTACCATGGGACCTCTCCACATGACATACTTCTGACAAGACTTGGTAAGACCATGTGACGTATTCCACTCAAAATCCCCCCCCCCCCTTTTGGGCAGGGTGTGGTCTCCACAGTGTCTTCCCCTTGGGAGGGACACCCCCCGACGCAGACACTTATGGCTCCCAGTCAGTTATCAAATTCCACTCTTTTGGGGAGAAAAGAGAGGGAAAGAGGCCTCGGCTGGGCTATCCTGTCCCTATAGTTGGGCAGTCGACTTGTTCCTGATGGACAGTTCGACGCTCATAAGAGCGTTGGGGGAGGTTACGTGATGGCCTGGTACGCTGGCTATGAGGCACACAGCGGTCTGCCCATCACACACCGCCAGTTCACATAACACAGTTCAGATAGTTGTGGCATTTTGTATAGGGACCCCTAGTGTCACTACATCGACACAATGTCGAGTGAGTGACAGATAAGGAATGTCATGGTTACTTTCGTAACCTCCGTTCCCTGATGGAGGGAATGAGACGTTGTGTCCCTCTTGCCACAACGCTGAACTACCCGCTGAAATGGCCGGGACCTGGTCTCGGCTCCTCACCACAAAACCTGAATGAGTGGTTGCATACCAGCTCCTTTTATACCAACCAATATAATGAAAAACTAACAAAATATAATTTTGTAAAAGTAATATTTTCAAATTGTACCTAGAAGGGTTATCTAGAATGTTAGAAGTTCCCTTCATAATTAACAATAAGAAATAATTTATTATATATTTAAGTCCAAAATAAACCTAGAATCTGGAAACCTCTAACAATACCCAGGCCAGCCCTAATTTTAAGTTGGTTTTGGACCCTGTGTAAATATCAGTTAGCAAGTTAAGACTTTTTAGAACTACCTGAGAGCAGAAATGTGTTAGGATAGACAGAATAACCTGGCACTCTTCTCTTTTCCGAATGTTATGGTGCCTATGATGCCCAAACTAGGGCCTGCAGGCTAAAGTTGGCCCATGATGACCTTTGATTTGGCCCACCTTGACGTATATGTTAATAGTGAAAATTGAAAAAAATTAAATTAAATTGGCTATTGATGCAGCTTTTCATTGCATTAATTTAGCATGTTGCAGAGTAATGTTTTTTTTTTTGTTTTTTTTTTTGTATGATGAAATCATAAAGGAGGGGAACCAGGGCAACTTTAATATTTTAATATACAACAGTTTGCAGAGCCTGAAATTCAGCACTGAAATCGTCTCCATTTACAGACAATTGGTCTAACTGTGGACAGATGAATATCTAAGCTCTTCGAGATAACTTTGAAACCCTTTCCAGCTTTATGCAAAGCAACAATTCTTGATCATAGGTCTTCTGAGATCTCTTTTTTGCTAGGCATGGTCCACGTCAACAGATGCTTCTTGTGAATAGCAAACTCAAAATGTTTAATCCTTTTTTATTTTCAAAGTAGCTCTAACGCACACTTCCAATCTCGTTTCATTAATTGGATGCCAGGTTTGCCAACTCCTGACTCTAATTAGCTTTTATTGAGGTCATTAGCCTAGAGGTTTACATACTTTTTCCAACTTACACTGTGGATGTTTGAATGATGTATTCAGTATGTACAAGAACAAAACAATAATCTGTGTTATTAGTTAAAACAGATTGTGTTTGTTTATTATTGTAACTTGATGAAGATCAAACCAGATTTTAAGACAAATTTATACATAAATGCAGGTAATTCCAAAGGGTTCACATACTTTTTTTCTTGCCATTGTACATACAAGATAAAAACATTTTAAAAAAAGATACAAAAATTACTAAATATGATAACATGAAAAAAAAAAAGTTATTTTATACTTCTAAATCATTTTTGTGGTTCTGTTTTTGCAGTTTAAAACACAGGCTTTTAAGGTTTAGTAATCACACAAAGCCATATTGCAATTTTAATCTTGATTCAGTCAATCATTCAGCATTAATGGCTATCTTACCAATACCTCAGAAGTCAAAGTCTGCTGGTTTCAAAATGTTTTGAATAGTTTCCCTCATCATGTATTCTATAGCCTTTAATTTTGTCAGTAATTGGCTGATAAAAATTGGCAGCCGATACATCAGTGCATCCCAAAGAAAAATCAAAACAATATGACTGATAGGTTTTCTAGATTTTTTTCACTGTATTTTGAAGAGTCAGTGATCACTAGGGATGCATGTTATATCAGCAGCTGATATGTTATTGGCCAATAACCAGGAAAAACTAAATATTATTATCACACGATAGTGGATTTACCGCCGATATTTTTGCCGATAATTTTGTGTTTTCAGTCTCAAGTGACAGTGCGCATGCACTCACACAGCATGTCTGACAGTGAAAGCCAGGACTGCAGTAAATGGAGTTTTAAATTCAGACTACTTCTGGTTATAAATTTGCAATGGGCTGTCCAAGACAAGTAAATAATGTTGCATATTATTCTTCACGATTTGTGAATTCAGGTCATATCCTCCGCCACTCCACAATTGGTTGTTTTAAAAGTGCACTCAGTAATTTGTTTCTCATTGAAAATGTTTTACTCCTAAAGAAATGAGGAGTATTTTTTAAACATATATTTAAAATCATGTCCACTCACATGCAATGGAGAATCCAGTCATATCAGTAACCTTATAAAAGCTGTTTTATTCTACATGGAGAGGGTCTGCACTTGGGGGCTGCCATGTTTAGATCACATGAACAGTCAAATACTACTCACTTAATCTCAGTAACTGTCCTGTTATTTGACACTTTCACTCTTGGATTAAATTAATCATAGCTGACTTTGAATAGTGAATTTCTACAATGGCATCTGTGACTGAAAACGATTGATTTTGAATGATGCTGCATCCACGCCACTAGGTGTCACTAGATGACACAAAGACAAAAGTTACTGAGTGCACCATTACTATTGCAAATCTTTATTTTATAAACATTTTTTTATAAACTTTTAACAGCTATTTCCACGCAGTCTGGGTTCATGCGAATTCACTTGATTAAGATAAAGCCTGATTTGTGAAAACTTTAACAATCACAGTTGGTCACTTTTGATTGCATCTTACTGCTCTATCCCCATTGCCTTGTGCAATAATAACATATAGGCTGTGCCAGTGATTAACAGTCCAAGATATTAGAGAAATCAGTCTAAAAACAGACCGTCTAGACTTGTCATAGTTGGCTCAAATAGACCTTCAAGATCTGTGAGATGTTTCACAGTATAGCTTTTGTCCTTCGAAAGTGACCAAATGTAAATGTGAAAGTTTTCACAAATCAGGCTCTATCTTAAACAAGTGAATTTGCATGAACCCAGACTGCATTAATTGGAATTAGCTGTTAAATGTGAAGAGCGCTTATTTTTCACCTTCCTGAATCATCGACTTAAGAAGGGTTGACAGACAAAAACTTTCAACTTTTGACATTATTTGCATTATAAAATAAAGAGTCACAATGTTAAAACAACCAACTGCAGAGCAGCGGACAATGTCACCTGATTTTAAAATCATAAAGAATAACACGCAACATTATTTACATGTCTATAACAGCCCATTGCAGATTTATAGCCAAAAGAAATCTGAATTTTAAACCGCTAAATTTCTTTACTATGGTCGAGGATGAACTGACATTTCTAACATTATGACACATGACTAGTTGATCTTTATGATATGTTTACCTATTCCCATTATGATTATTTTGATCACAGTTCATAAGTTAGAAAATGGAACTGTAGATGAGAGCTGTAATGTCTGTGTATGAGACAATGCGCACACACATAACACACTGTCTGGCTGCTGGCAAAAATATTACACCATGTATTCAGAGATAAGTGTTTGTATAGTGTGTTTTGTTGTTTAATGTGAATTGCATGCTGCTAATGTATTGCCTCATTTCGGTTAAATGCTTTATTACATCTGTTAGAAGTTCGTTATTTTCTCTCTGTTAGTGATTCATCAGGATTATTGTAAATACTCATAGAAATGGGCACCATACAATTTAAGCAAGTGAACTGTCATTTGTTTCTCATTCAAATCAGCATTCATCTGTAATATAATCACATTTCTGGTTCATGTTACATCTGCCAAACCTTAAATAGCAGCAGTTAAGAGTTGGTCAGATTGTCAAGGCCAGATTCCAAGCATTCAAATGACAGGTATTTTTCAGAAGAGTAGCTTTTAATTAATTAGCTAGCAGTTTCAGGTTAAAACATTAAAAATTTAAAAATTAAATAAAAAATAAGAATAATAATAAAAATACTGGTTATTGGTAGCAGCCACAATGAGCTGTAAATGATCGGTTATCGATATCGGCCAAGAAATTCCATATTGATGCATCATCCCTTATGATAACATAGTGCATGGTAATGATCACAGTATACTATATTAACGAATACCGGCACCTGTCTCATTTCATGGAAAAGAGGATTTTTCTTGCTCTTTTGATGTACTATGTTGACATACTCTAATGTCCACAGTGTGAAGCTCCTTTCCCAGTCCCATTTATGGAAACTAAGCTAAAAAAAAATATATAATTCGAAAATTGTAATGCTTATGATGTCACAACAATGAGCACATTAATAAAAGACCACCCACATGTATACCAACACCTACTTAGCATTCAGAAACTTGGCCCACCCTAATTAACAATACCGCGAACAATGCCGTTATGCAGAAGTTAGCTAATCACAAGAGCTAATTTACGAATAGAAGTCTTATGGTGCGTTCACGTCTTTTCAGAATTACCGTAATTATGAGATTCCAGCTTGTAAACACCGTCCATGTCTTCGTAAAACTCGTGATTACAACTGGTAAACTGGGAATTCTATGAAAGCTCAGAATTGACAGCCATGATGTCATTTAAAAGTATGCCATTGTATTAAAGCCAGTGTTAGCTTGAGAGATTTCTTTATTCTTAAAAGAATATATCGGGTTCAATACAAGTTATAAGCTCAAATATAAGCTCAATCAACAGCATTTGTAGTATAATGTTGATTACCACAAAAATACATTTGGACTTTTCCCCTCCTTTTCTTAAAAAAGCAAAAATCTAGGTTACAATGAGACACTTACAGTTGAAGTGAACGGGGGCCAGTCTGTAAACATAAAAATACTCATCATTTCAAAAGTATAGCCACAAGACATAAACAATATTTGTGATAACATGATTTTAATCGATAAAAACTGTGTAAAGTTATAGCAAATTTTACTTTGTTGCCATGACAATGGAATGTCAACAAACTCCAAAACCCTAAAATGACTGTAAAAATGACAATTTAAACAACTTTACAGCAAGTTTTAATAGAATAATTAAACAATAAACTTCACATTTCTGCCTTTAAACCCTCCAAAAATTGGCCCCATTCACTTCGATTGTAAGTGCAAGTGAAAGTGGGACGAGTCAAAATTAATTTGACATAATGTTGATCGTGGTAATCAACATTATGCCACAAATACTATGGATTGAACTTAACCATAATATTCCTTTAAACATTTAGGTAAATCATTTTGAGGTGAATGAATGAATAAATGCTGTGAAAACAGAAAAATCTGAATCAACAACAAAGTCACACAAGGATCAGTTTTGGCTAAGCAAGCATTGCCAGAGAAACAGAACTTCTCAGTTCAAGGACATAAACAATTCTGAGCAGAATCTCCGGATTGTCATCTTCTAATTACAGTAATTACAAGAGGGCTTGAACACAACATTAGGCCACATGCACAAATAGGTTTTCGTTTGAAAATTTACTCATTTAGTTACGTATACACCTCATCAACACTAGAACACGTTTTCCTCCATTTAAAAAAGGTAGCATCTCAAAAATACTCTCCATTTAACATTGTGTGTTGTAAGTCATGTGACGCCATGCGAGGAGCAGATGTGTAAGCGGTGAGCTCTGCGCCCTTTGCTAATTTTATTACTATTTGTGTCATAAACTGGTGAGATTCGATACACCCTGATTCTTAACAGTCCTAGGAAGACAATATGTCAAAAAATTCTAAATCCTCGGGCTCTGGAGATATTAAAAGACACTTACATGCTCGGGCTGATTCCCCGGAGCAACAGGCCAGAAGCCCAAGACTCAACTCGGATGGTGAACTGAAAGAAATCCAGCGTGAATTGATGAATGTGTTGGCAATGCTGACGAAAGTCATTGCAGATTTTGAAGATCTTGCTGTAATACGTCGATTGATTACTTCCATGGAGACGAAATTCACTGAGTTGGTTACAAGATTGTCGGACATCGAGAGACGGATCGACTATCTGGAATTAGCTGCTAATCCGCTAGTGACCAAGATGGATTTGCAACGTGTTTTGGAAAAACTGGAGGATTTGGAGAATCGTAGCTGGCGAAACAATGTCCGAATTGTTGGAATTCCTGAGCATGAGGAAGGCAGAGATATGGTGAAATTCTTTCCAAGTCTGCTTGACATAACAGGCCATAAGCTGGAAATCGAGCGAGCTCACAGAGTCCTGGCTCACAGATCGGCTGAGGGAGACAGGCCCCGATCAATTCTGGCCAAATTTCTGAGCTCATCCGATAAAGATCTCGTGTTACACAAGGCGAGGAGCAAAGGAAAGCTTTCTTGGAAGAACCACAACATTTTCTTTTTCCCAGACTTTGCGAATTCGACAAGAGAGAAACGTGATCAATTCAAGGAATGCAAGAAACTCTTACATCAACGGAAGATTGCTTTTGCACTGATGTTTCCAGCCTAACTGAGAATAGATACTAAGGATGGCCGCATCCTGTAAAAAAATATTTACATGCCCACAATAAGCATTGTCCTTCATAAAAACATTGGAGTTAGTAAGCCATTTGGTGTTTCTCATGTTGCCCTTGAGTGGACTGACTCGCTGTACATACACTACTGTCTGAGGAAGCTGGGCGCCATTTTGTTTCTTTTTTGTTGGTTCCACCTAGCGGCTGGAGTTTTTTTGTGGAGGAACACACCTTTGATACAGTTTTGGGAATGAATCTACACATTCTTTGTGTTTATTTTGCCTATTGGCTGGAGTTTGTTTTATAGATTATTTTCTGTTATGTAATTCTGTCTCACAAAATTTGTATGGAAGCACCAGACTTGAGAAATCTGACAGCAAAGTTGTCGCGGGGACTCTCGTAGGCGTACATGGACTTTTTGAGTTTAGAGGGATGGACGCCGGTTGGCGCTGTCATGTGCAGGGTTAATGCACACCTTTTTCTTTTTTCTGTTTGTTTGGTTCGAGGTTTGATTGTTACACTAATAAGGGAATGTGGTCTTTATAATTTAAAAAAAATTTTTGACACACAATCTATTATTTCTAACATGTCATAATGTCAAATGTTAATATGAGTGGATTATCTCTGTCCATGTGAAATGTGAATGCGTTGGGGCACCCCATAAAAAGAAGGAAGGTTATTTCTTTTCTTAAACGTAAGATATATGATATTGTGTTTCTTCAAAAAATGCATCTTTCTCTGCAGGAAGCTGAAAAATTTGGGAAGATATGAGGTGGAAATATTTTCTTTAGTGCTGGCTCAAGTAAGAGCAGGGGAGTCATTACATTGATAAGTAAACATCTACAAATCAAATGTCTCAAACAGATTAAAGATTAAAGAGTCATTTTTAGCAGAAATTCAGGGGCAAAGGTTGATTTTGGCTAATATTTATGCACCAAATGCTGATGATCAGGGCTTTTTTATAGACCTTGAAGGGATGTTGCAAGCCACTGGCACCTCTCATGATATAATATTGGGAGGAGACTTTAATCTTTTGATGGACTCAGTCCTTGATCATAGTGAAGCAAATGTGTGTAAGCCCCCTAGAGCAACATTGACGCTTCACAGGATGTGTAAATATCTGGTAGGGAATAATAATTTTTTCATCAGTCCATAAGATTTATTCTAGAATAGATTTTTTTATATATATACCTAAGTCCCTAATTTCTTCTGTCGTTGATTGTTCAGTTGGAAACATCTTAGTCTCAGATCACACCCTGGTGATTTTAGAGGTGTTGCCACATACAGAGAAAAAGAAATATAGTTGGCCCTTTAATGTATCCCTTCTGCAAAATCTTGATTTCCAACAAATGTTAAAGGCTGAAATCAATGTTTATATAGAGACCAGCTGGTCCTCAGTATCCTCTGTGGGCGTAGCTTGGGAGGCAATTAAGGTGGTTCTTAGGGGTCGGATCATACAGTATGCCTCATTCATCAAAAAATCCAGAGCATAAGAACTCGTGGAGTTGGAAGGGAATATTAAAAGTGCCGAGGCAGAGCTGAAGCACCGAATGTCGTCTGATGGCCTCAGAGAATTGACCTGATTGAAATACAGATATAATACTATTTTGTCATGGAAGGTGGAGTTTTGGCTATTCAGGGCAAGACAGTCATACTTTGAGTCAGGGGATAAAGCAGGTAAGCTTTTGGCTAGATATATAAAGCAGAGAGATTCTTTTTCTACCATTCCCTCAGTGAAATCTGCTGGTTGTGAAATATTTACCTCAGCCATTGATATTAATAATGCTTTTAAAGAATTCTATCTTGATCTTTATAGTTCCACGTCTTCGTCTACTGATGAGGATATTAGAAATTTTGTGGAACCATTAGAACTCCCTAAACTGACGACTGTGGTCAGTGGCAAATGATCAGACTCCGGTTGCTGCCATCTTATTTGACGCCGAAAAGGCATTTGATATGGTAGAATGGGATTATCTTTTTAAGATTTTGGAAATGTACGGGTTCGGGAAAACTTTTATTAGTTGAATTAAATTACTTTATAGACACCCGGTAGCGGCGGTACAAACGAATGGATTAATTTCAGATTATTTTACTCTGGATAGTGGCACCCGACAGGGTTGCCCTCATTCCCCATTATTGTTCTGTCTTGCTCTGGAACCATTAGCAGCCATGATAAGAAGGGAAGATGATTTTCCGGGGTTGGTGGCAGGTGGTATGACGTATAAACTTTTGTTTTACGCAGATGATATTTTGTTATTTGTTGCCTTGCCTCCACAGAATTATTAATTCATTTTCTAAGTTCTCAGGATATACAGTCAATTGGTCTAAATCCGAAGCTTTGGCTCTGACATAATGTACTGCCCAGTAAAAGCTTTCCAGCCGGGCGCCTTCCAGTGGCCCAAACAGGGCATTAAGTATTTGGGCATTTTATTCCCAGCAAATTTGTCTGATTTAGAGTTAATTTTGACACCTTAATTAAAAGGTTTTCGAGCGATGTGGGCAGGTGTGCTTCATTACATTTATCTATGACTGGGAAGGTTAATGTTATTAAATGTTAATGTTATTAAAATGAATTGTATTCCAAAATGTTACTACTTGTTACGGTCCCTTCCTGTAGATGTCCCCCTCTCTTATTTCAAGCAATTTGAAAGCATAGCAAAGTCCCTCATTTGGAATGGTAAATGTCCCAGATTACATTTTAATAAGTTACATACAGTAGGCCGATTGACAAAGGTGGGCTAGGCCTACCCAAGATTTTGTTTTATTATTATGCATTCGGTCTCAGACATTTGGCTCACTGGTCACTTCCACCTGAGAGAGCCCCTCCCTGGTTTTGTTTTGAACAGGAAGTTCTTGCCCCTATTTTACCATTACAAAGCCTTTCTATTAAACTAACTGGAGTAGATAAGTCACACCCTGTTATCTCGCATTTGCATGCGGTATGGACAAAAGTGTCCAGACTGTTTAATTCAGACATTTATTTAAATGTTGCCTCAAGCATATGGCTGAACCCTAAACTATGTATTGAAAGGTCCCCTTTCTGCTGGTCAGAGTGGATTGTCAGAGGGGTTACTACACTCTGTGACTTATATGAGAGTGGAGTGTTTGGATCTTTTGAAAATTTGGTTCAACACTTTGAGATTCCCAGATCTCAGTTCTATAGATATTTACAGCTGCGCCACCTGCTCTGTACTATTTTTGGGAGTAGCTCACATCCCCCTACAGCGGCAGATACTCTGGTTGAGGTGATTACTGCTTTTGGAAAAGGTCATGAGACATCAGTGTATTACTCCCTGTTAATTCAGAGTCTGGGGGAGGGAGCTTTAACTTCTATCAGGAGATTATGGGAGAAAGATTTAAACTTGATATTGGAGGAGGAAGTGTGAGCTAGGATTCTAAAAAATGTCAAGTCTGCATCTAGAGATGCAAGGGTTCGCCTTATGCAATTTAAGTTTTTACATAGATTCTATTGGACCCCCTCTAGATTATATAGGCTTGGTCTTAAAGACACACCCACCTGCTGGCAATGCCAATCAGAAGATGGAGATACAATCCATGTTTTTTGAGGTGTGCTAAGATTCAAGAATTTTGGTTGAATTATGTGAAACCACAGGGGTGTTCGTTGGGGGTCGGGGTAGGGTTGGTGAATGGGGAGGAATATTAGTGGGGTTTAAATGTGAAATGTTGATTAATTTTATATGTGTTGGGTTTTTCTTTGAGATGTACTGTATATATGAATCAATAAAAAAATGTAATTACAAAAACATTGTGTGTTGTTCTCAACACATTTTTACAAAATGTCTTCTTATACGCTTAGTTTCTCTTTCAGGTCAACTACTGTCATGGCGGAGCAACAATTTAAAGAGAATTCTGAGCACTGAAACTGTTTCAGAGGCTCCTGGGGCATATGGCATCCTCAGCGGTGGCCACTCCGCTCGGGTTGATGCATATGAGACCACTTCAGCACTGGCTTCAGACTCGAGTCCCGAGATGGGCATGGCGCTGCGGGACACATCGTGAGGCCATCACGCCAATCTGTCACCGCCTCTTCAGCCCTTGGACCGACCTCACGTTTCTACGGGCAGGCGTTCCCTTAGAGCAGGTCTCCAGGTGCGTCGTGGTTACGACAGATGCCTCCAAAACGGGCTGGGGTGCTGTATGCAATGGGCACGCAACCGCCGGCTCATGGACGGGCCCGCGGCTATGTTGGCACATCAACTGCCTCGAGTTGTTGGCAATTCTGCTCGCCCTGTGGAGGTTTTGGCCATTGATCCAGGGCAAGCATGTGTTAGTTCGGACAGACAACACGGCAACGGTAGCATATGTCAACCGTCAAGGCGGTCTGCGCTCCCGTTGTATGTCACAACTCGCCTGCCTTCTCCTCCTCTGGAGTCAGCAGCACCTCAAGTCGCTGCGAGCCACTCACATCCTGGGCGACCTCAACACTGCAGCGGATGCGCTGTCACAGCAGGTTTCCCTCAGGGGAGAGTGGAGACTCCACCCTCAGGTGGTCCAGCTGATTTGGAGTCGATTCGGGCAGGCACAGGTAGACCTGTTCGCCTCCCAAGAATCCTCACACTGCCCGCTCTGGTACGCTCTGACCGAAGCACCTCTCTGTATAGATGCGCTGGCACACAGCTGGCCCCCTGGACTTCACAAATGTGCGTTTCCCCCAGTGAGCCTACTTGCACAGACCCCGTGCAAGGTCAGGGAGGATGAGGAGCAGATCATCCTGGTAGCACCCTACTGGCCCACCCAGACCTGGTTCTTGGACCTCACGCTCCTCGCGACAGCCCCCTCCCTGGCGAATTCCCCTGAGGAAGGACCTTCTTTCTCAGGGATGGGGCATCATCTGGCACCCGTGACCAGACCTCTGGAATCTCCATGTCTGGTCCCTGGATGGGACGAGGAAGACTTAAGTGGCCTACCACCCGTGGTGGTAGACACGATCACTCAGTATAGGGCCCCTTCTACGAGTTGCCGGTATGCCTTTAAGTGCTGTCTGTTCACTAAGTGGTGTCCTTCCCGGAGTAAAGACCCCCAGAGATGTGCAGTCGGATCGGTGCTTTCCTTCCTGCAGGAGAGGTTGGAAGGGCGGCTGTCCCCCTCCACCTTGAAGGTGTATGTAGCCGCTATAGTGGCACACCACAACACAGTGGACGGTAAGTCCTTAGGGAAGCACGACCTGATCATCAGGTTCCTGAGCGGCACCAGGAGGTTGAATGTAGTTCTTCAGGGTCTACGGAGAGCCCCCTATGAGCCCTTGCAGTCAGCTGAGCTTAAGGCACTCTCTTTGAAGACTGCCCTCCTGACTGTGCTCACTTCCATCAAGAGGGTAGGAGACCTGCAAGCATTCTCTGTCAGTGAAACGTGCCTGGAATTCGGTCCGGGCTACTCTCACGTGATCCTGAGACCCCGACCGGGCTATGTGCCCAAGGTTCCCACGACCCCTTTTAGGGATCAGGTGGTGAACCTGCAAGCGCTGCCCCAGGAGGAGGCAGACCCAGCCCTGATGTTTGCTGTGTCCGGTGCGTGCTTTACGCATCTATTTGGATCGCACTCAGAGCTTTAGAGTCTCTGAGCAGCTCTTTGTCTGCTTTGGTGGACAGCGGAAAGGAAGCACTGTCTCCAAGCAGAGGATCGCCCACTGGCTCACTGATGCCATAACAATGGCATATCACGCATAGGACATGCCGCCCCCGGCAGGGCTTCGAGCCCATTCTACCAGGGTTGTAGCGGCGTCCTGGGCCTTGACCAGTGGCGCCTCTCTAACAGACATTTGCAGAGCAGCGGGCTGGGCAACACCCAACAAAATGCGAGGTTCTACAGTCTCCGGGTGGAACCAGTTTCGTCCCGTGTAGTGGCACGCACAAGCAGGTAAGTCCGGGACAGCTGGCCGGGTGTATCACTTGCACATAGCATCTTTCACCTCCCCTGAGCTGAAGATGTGTGCTGTTGACTCCCAGTAGTGTTCACAAACTGTGTTCCCTGGATGATTTCCTCCGAGCCCTGTGGCAGACGAGTTCGTGGAGAAACTCACTGCCGGCTCAGTATGTGTGCTAACTAAGCCCTGTACTGGGGTAGGTGCTCCACGTGTGGTGGTTCCCCATAGGTAACCCCATGCGACGTATTATTCCACTAATTCGTTTCCCTGTTGGTAAACTGCGTCTTCCTTGGGCAGAGGCCCCTCTCCCCCAGTCACCATGTTTGTAGAAACTCCTCCCCCATAGGGTAGGACCTACCATGGGACTTCTCCACATGGCATACTTCCAACAAAGTTCGGCAAGACCATGTGACGTATTTCCACTCAGAATACCCCCCCCCTCCAGGTCTACGGCGGGGGGGGGCGGGGGGTGTGTCCCTCCCAAGGGGAAGACACTGTGGAGACCACACACAACCCCCCCCCCACCCCGCCGTAGAAAAAAGAAGATAAGAGGCCACGACTGGGCTAGCCTGTCTCTATCTTTTGGGCAGTCGACTTGTCCCCAAAGGGCCGTTCGACACTCATAACAGCGTTGGGGGAGGTTACGTGTAGGCCTGGTGCGCTGGCAACGAGGCACACAGTGGTCTGCCTGTCACACACTGCCAGTTCATGTAACACAGTTCAGCCAGTTGCGGCATTTCATATAGGGACCCCTAGTGTCACTACATCGACACAACGTCGAGTGAGTGACAGATAGGGAACATCCTGGTTACTTGCGAAACCTCCGTTCCCTGATGGAGGGAACGAGATGTTGTGTCCCTCCTGCCACAACGCTGAACTACCTACTGAAATGGCCAGGACCATGTCTCGGCTCCTCAGAACAAAACCTGAATGAGTGGTTGCATACCAGCTCCTTTTATATCCGTATGTTCAGGGGAGTGGTATGCAAATACCACTCGCCAGTTTTTATTGGCCTTTTATCAAAGACCAGAGGTGTTTCGGGCTCCCAAGTGTGACCCCTAGTGTCACTACATCGACACAACGTCTCGTTCCCTCCATCAGGGAACGGAGGTTGAGTAAGTAACCAGGACATTAAGAATACAACTTTATTACGTTTGTCATGGCAAGGCACTGCTTCAGCAGTATCAAAATGTGAAAGGGGTGATGCTCTGGCATAATTGAGAGTATGCAGGCAATGCTGCAGCAGTATCGAGTGTGGGCTGCAGCACATTATCTGGTGGGGCACTCTGGTTGCAGTATCAAATAGGGCACACATAGTTTATCACATTTAGGCACACCTTATTGTGTGTCGGGCTCATTTAGACCATGAGCAAAGGAAATGCTAATGCCATGGTTAATGGGAAAAGCTAAAAGGCTACCACCACTACACTTGAACAGGAGAGCTCATACTGCGTTTTGGTCGGGAGAGCCCACAGAATGAATGACGTGAAATCTCACACTGCATTCAAACGGGAGAGCCTGCATTGCGGTCGAACGGGAGGGTCCACACTGCGATTCGAACGGGAGAGCCTGCGACCAATGCGCTGAGGTTCACACTGCATTCGAATGGGAGAGCCCACACTGCAAATCGATGGGAAAGCCTGCATAGCGTTCGAACGGGAGGGCCCACACTGCATTCGAATGGTGGGTGGTGCAGAGTAAAGAACCTTGCTGAATAGCGGTTTGATGGGTATACATTTATGAGCTGTGCCCCTCGAGTCTTAATAAAAGGAACCATAAGAGGAAACAGGAAACATGATTGTGGTGTTGTGGGAGATTTAGTGGCAGGGCCTGAAAGGTTCCGCAGTTGCGGCACCTGGAAAAAACACATTCGCGCTGCTTTGTGGTGGGAGTTTTTTTTTTTTTCATGGTCCGAAGAATACCGCAGTTGCGGCATCTGTACAGCATGTTTGCGCTGCTTTGCGGTGTGATGGGAGTTTGTCGTATGGTCGAAGGACACCGCAGTTGCAGCACCTGTACAGCACATTTGCGCTGCTTTGTGGTGTTGTGGGGGTTTGTTGCATGACCCAAAAGATGCCGCAGTTGTGGCATGTGGACAGCATATTTGTGCTGCTTAGGGATGTTTTGAACCGAAGGCAGAAGCACCGCAGTTGTGCTTTCTTAACAAAAGTGGTTGCCATATTTGGCTCCTCAGTAGGTAATGGTGAAGTCTTGGAGAGACACCTAGATAGAGAAAGTGAGAGGTAAACCTGCGTACAATCCAGTGACAGGAATTTAAATGGGCTCTCGCAGAGACCTGCTGGAAGTAATATTGGTGAGACCCTGCGGAAGGCACAATTTCAGGCGTTGCTGTAGAAAAGACAAAATAATCATATTTAGGTGAAACTTTAGAAAAAATCGGGAATACAGTACATCTTCATAAACAATGTGAAAAACAGCATAAAATGATCTGAGAAAAAAAAGCTTTGGCTCTGTACTGCATGCAGATATGCAGGAGAAATGGACTTGCAATCATTACTGAAGGATACAGTTGTGGTCATTTGCTCCTTAGGAGTATGACTGCCCCCTGCTGTACAATATACATAAATATATGTCAATAATGCTGAGATGAAGCGAAACACATTGCAGAATGATTATGAATGAGTTGGAATGCGGTGCATGATCCACCTCTTGCGGAGCCGAATTCGGCTCGTGTCTGTTCAGACAGAGGCCGTGTATAAATGCAGTGTGCTGTGGAATGGTCAGAGCGGGTGCTGTGCGGCAGCGAGCTTGCGTTAAAATGTCTGTGTTGGTTTGAAAATAATTTGTCATTAGATTATTGGTCGATTGAAGGGAGTTCTGTGTTGCATGATGCCCCTGTGTTCAGAATTAAATCAATCACGCTCCAAAGGGCACTTTAGAGGGAGAGACAATCGTGATATTCATGTTAGAAGATGAGGAACAATCGCTGAATAAAGCACGCCCCCTAAACAAGCTGTGGCATGGTAATGAGGCTGACAGGCATCACCTGTGTGGCAGAACCTGATTAAAAATGCTGGGGGTTGAAATGGTGGTTGGATTGAATAGTTAATCTTTGTTTCTTTCGCTTTCAAATAAAATTGAATTCTAATGGCATAAAGCCGGAATGTCGCCCGTTCGCGGAGGCAGCTGGCACTGCTTTCCGGGTGGAAAGTTTAGATTAGAGAACATATGAGCAGTCGAGAGAGCTGTTTCACATTTTTTATTTTTTTATTTTTATTTTAAAGTGCAGGAGCAGCCAGTTTGTGGCAGCAACTTTGCGCTATAAACTGCTTCATCGAATGGAGCATAGAAAGACAGACAGGATAATAAAATATATATATAAATAAAAAAAAAAAATAAAAAAAAAAAAAAAAAAAAATATATATATATATATATATATATATATATATATATATATATATATATATATATATATAACATTTAATGTGGTAGCCGTCAAAACTGCTAAAAATAAAGAGCTGCTGTGGCAGCTTCTGTTGAATAACAAGACTGTTTGGATGGAAGAGCTGTTCTGGTGGAGCCGAATGCTTTGCAGGGAAGTTGCATCCAATGATCCATCTGCCTGGGTCTGTTTGTGGGGAAATGGGCGGGGCTGAATGCCGGAAAGACTCTCACGTCAGGAGAGTTGTCACAGGAAGCAGGTACACAGCGGCTTATATACTCCTGCTCGTGGGCTGTGATTTGTCAGATTAAAATTAACATGCTCCTCCCGAACCTCTGTTAATTAACTCCA
Source organism: Myxocyprinus asiaticus (assembly GCF_019703515.2). Taxonomy (NCBI): domain Eukaryota; kingdom Metazoa; phylum Chordata; class Actinopteri; order Cypriniformes; family Catostomidae; genus Myxocyprinus; species Myxocyprinus asiaticus. The sequence goes on from NC_059365.1 coordinate 43,863,303, forward strand.
TAAGGAAGGCACAATAAATTAGTCTTTACAAAAAACGTAGCTACATTTTCAACAAGAAAATTCTGTTGTGGTTGTTTTTGATGTACTTGAAAGACTTCTCATATTGAATGCAAATAACCAGAGATGCTAAAATAGGGCAGATGCCTCATTAGCAATTCTAGGAAAGGAATCACAAATTTTACTGAGAGAAAAACACAAAACAAAACCTTCTCCTCACCCTCATGGAAAATCGCTGTTTGGAAACAAAATTCCCTCACCCAGAAAACACATGCAAGTTCCTTCAAGCTAATCTCACAAGAACAACATCATCTAATGAAGCCATCATTGAAAACATACACACACACACAAGCTGCGAGCAGCGAGACCAGCCCTTCTATTTGTTATTTCTAAGTTATAATGAGGGCATTGATTGCATCTGTTAGTGTACACAACATAATTACTGTCATGTAGCGTAACGTGTTTAACACAGACTCTACAGCAAGAGAGAGAGAGAGAGAGAGAGAGAGAGAGAGAGAGGATAAGTAAATGACAAAGTGCGAAAAGAAAGTGAACATCCAAAGCAAGCGTCATCATAAGTATCACTTACTCTATCGTGTAAGATTAGTGTTATAACATCCAGTACAGATGTTACCATCACTCTATCCGTCTGCCTCTAAATAGGACAGTGACGTTGCAACTCAGTTTTAGATAAAAGGGAAAAGTCACCCAAATTATGGTTGTTTGTGCAAGAAACCTTGACCAACATTATGAAAATATAAAATGCTACAAAGAAAGTGTAGCAAGCAGTGGATTCTCTCATGGATGTTTTGCATATCTTGTTTACTCAGGGGAAGAGCTGCTCTGTCAGCACATGGCACACAACACAACCTCCTGTGCTTACCAGACTGTGAGCTTTTGTAGAATCACAGGCTAATAGCTTTACTCTTGTCACATTTGTAGTGAAACATGGGCAATTAGTGGATTCTGGCGCTCTGCAGTAGTTTTATGCCGCATTAAAGAGTCTGGCACGGGTCAAGGTCTAAATTTGTATGCTTCACTGCTGCTCCTAAAACCATTCACAACCTGTGGGCACACTTCTGCTGAATAAAAAGATCACCAAAATCCATTACAGTCCAGTTAAAGGATCTAAAAAGGCCAAAAATCCATCAGCAAGCACCCCTCATTTGGGATGCTAAAAGGTATATTTAGGGATTCACCTTCACAACCTATTAAAAAAAGGCAATAAAGCTGAGGAATGTGCGAAAAAGGTAACACAGTCTTATGACAACTCGTAATAATTTGTACAAGATGGTAAAATCATAAGATATCATACAGCTGGCTGTCTGGTGCAGTCAAAGCAACCTTGAGCTGAACACACTCAAAACGGTGGAGATGATTGTGGACTTTAGGAGGAACACCCCAACACTGACCCCCCTCACCATTCTAAACAGCACTGTGGCAGCAGTGGAGTCATTCAGGTTCCTGGGCACTACCATCTCACAGGACCTGAAGTGGGAGACACAACACTGACTCCATTGTGAAAAAGGCCCAGCAGAGGTTGTACTTCCTTTGCCAGCTGAGGGAACTATACACTTCCAGAGTGAGGAAAAAGGCTGGAAAAATCACTCTGGACCCCATTCACCCTGCCCATTACCTTTTTGAACTGTTGCCTTCTGGCCGACGCTTCAGAGCTCTGAGCACCAGAACCGTCAGGCATAGGAACAGTTTTTTCCCTCAGGCTATCCATCTCATGAACAGTTAAATTGCCCCATTGAGCAATAATTATGTGCAATACACAGTTTAGTCTTTTTTTATATTTATCCAACACATCCAACCTCTTCATTCCTCTTAAAAAAAAAAAAAAAAAAAAAAACATTTGCACTGTACATAACAGATTTGTATTTGCACTGTACATAACAGATAACAGATTTGTATTAGATTGCACTACGTATGTGTGTATGTATGTATGTGTGTGTCTGTGTGTGTCTGTACATATGTGTATAACTATTTTTTATTTTGTATTATTATCTATATCTTGTTGCTGTTTTTGTATTGTTTATGTATTGTTGTACACTGGAAGCTCCTGTCACCAAGACAAATTCCTTGTATGTGTAAGCATACTTGGCAATAAAGCTCATTCTGATTCTGATTCTGAACTTGGCTTGTACAAAAATGCACGACTTTTAGACCAACCAATCAACAAAAAGAATTTAAAACTTATACAGTAAAGAGATAACATTTTTGCTAGCCTCCTATCTAACACTTTATTTTAAGAAAGGAAATATCTGTGAACAAACTTGTTTACTCATATTTACTTATGCAGTACAAGCTACTGATGTCTGTCAATAACCTGGAATACGCTTCCCTCATCTTGTTCCAAACACAAATGTTTTCTCCCAAGTGCATATAAAAGTTACTTAACTATTAAATCAATCAAACAAATTAGCCTCTCTTCTGCACATACACAAGCCTCCTAGGTCTTTTAAGATTAGCTTCTCTGATCAGTTTCCAGGTCTAGACTCAAGCTGTTGGGTGACTGTGCCTCTGCCATAATGGCCCCAAAGCTTCGGAACACTGCACATTAGAACAGCTCCAACCATAGGTGTGGTTAGACCCTATTTAGGAGCGCTTCAGCCCCCCTAAAATACCTCTCAACCCTCCTAAAAATCTGTAACTTTGCAAACAGCACCAAAGTGTTATATACTGTAACTCGGCAGCTGCAACACTGTACTTGTTTGAAGCACGAGACTGCTTTGGTGGCTTTTCCTACCTGTAAAGACTGACAAAAGTCAGCCAATAGCACTGGAGTGTGGGCTGTGAAGGAGCATTTCACTGATTTGCCCCATTTCCTCATTCGCTTCATGAAAGAGCAAGGATCAGCGACAGGTGTCTCTTTTGACTGATTGAAGGAGAGGAGGAGGGATGTCGCTCGTTTAATTCAGTTACTTTAAGGTTAATAATGTTGTCTTTTATTGTATACCTTGTTGGTCATGCACAGCAGATAACAAAATGATATGCTTTGTTGTCATTTGTGGGTAATTTGCTTATAATGCTTAAACACCCTGCTGAAGTCTCTTAGTAGACACACAGATTTTAATAAAGTATAATTAGACTTGTTTCAGTCATGAATGAAGTGCTTTATCAGTGGTTTAATGACTTACTCAAAAACAATAAAAGACATTCATTTGTTGTGAACTAGTGGCATAAAAGTGTTATTTACAAAAATGGTTACTGAACAAATAAGTGAACAAATCTGAACTAATCTATTTTATTATTTTGTATTTTATACCATTATTTTACCACACTCTTAAAAAAAAAATGCCATATAGAACCCTAAAGGGTTCTATTGCTCGCTTCATATTTGGAACCCCTAAAAGATTCCCTTTTTAAGGGTTCTATCAAAAGAACCATAAAGGGTTCTTTGAGCCATGTGGAAAGGTTCTTTATATAACCTTTTAGGGGTTTCCAACATGCAACCGTAACATTTGGTTTTTGTTTAGTTTTTACATGTATTTTTTTGTTTTATTACTAGAAGAATGTTTAATGGATATGCAAATTGAATAGTTCATATACTATATCACTAAGAAAGTGAAATAACCATATAAAGGACATTTAAGTATTATTAAGTAAAGCATTTTTAATAGTTTGTATTTACAACAACACAAGCAATAATTAACACAATTCATAATGCAATAGTTATGAGAATTTACTTAATAAATCCACAGGTTTGTAATAATAAGCTAAAAGTTAATTAGTAGTAATATTAACTTTAATATATAATAAAATCATAAACATTAAATCATTTAACATTAACTATAAGTTGACATTATAATCATAAGTAAGATGAATAAACAAGTAAAAAACTAAGTAAAAATAAATCAAAACAAATGACCAATGAAAAGTTTTTAAAAAACTGTAGCACTGGGGCAGATACAGAATCATATTTTTGCCACTGGTCTGACAAACTGAATGAGGTCTTTTGGATACAACAAATTAAACGAAACTTCACTTCAGCCATCTCCGTGTCATCAGATTGATGTCAACTCTCTTCACTCTCTGAGAGGTCTGGACACCATATGAAAGATCAGGTTGAGGATGGATGTGCTGATCCCTGTAAGTATGTGAAACATTTCATAGACCTGCTGTCAGTATGCAGAGTTATTAAAAACAAAGAAACTGGTACCTCTCTAAATTACATCTTAAAACTTATATGAAAGGAGTGTTGTGTTTTATCAGTATGAAGATGGTCAAACTAGTAATGCTGCACACCAGAGCCACTGCAATGCAAACAGAAATGAACCATTATTTAGTATCATAAAAACCTTGATGCAATGCAAAATAATTAGAAATAATAGAAAAATGTTTATCTTGTATGACATTGTAAAAGTCATTGTTTTGAAGTCAAATGTCCCCTTTGACTTCCACTTGGATCTGATGATTTTGATGGTCAGAACTTCAGAAGTCATCTGAGTTAGGTGAAGGTCTTTGCAAAAACCCATGATAAATTATTATGGCATTTTCTATATAAAAAACAAATACATAATTATCATATTTTTGTACATGACAATAAAACTACAAACAACAAATACTCACAAGTTGAGAAATTGAAACAGTTCCATCACTTCCTCTCTTTGACTTTGGACATTTGACATATTCACACTAAAGGACACTGATAACAGCCGCAAGGAACACTTATCATAACATTCAAAATAACATTCCAGCACCAGATTGCCAGTCAAAACACACACAGATGAAATGGAAACTCCATCTCTGTAGTCATTTGTGCATTTGGTGAGAGTTTAGGCAGTTTGACATGAATAAACCCCTACATAATGTCAAAATCAACAATAATATACTTGCATTTATATTTAATAAATTAGGATACTTACACTGGGGTGGCAGATGGGGTGGTAATGCCTTTTCTTAGGCTGGCATTTGCCAACCCATGCCACCATGTAGATATGCCCCTGGGCAGGGGCGTAGATTCCAGGGGGGATGTAACCCCCCAATAATCAAAACAAGCAAGTTAATTCACTCCACTAAAGAACGACCAAGCTCAAAGTGATTTATTGTAATACTGGGTTTTTGTGGAATTTGATAGAAATTTAATCTATAGAAAATGCAAAATTATTGATTTTCTATAATACATTATTTAAAGAAAAAAAATGATTAATAAATGAAAAATAAAAAAATCATTATTTGAATAGTTCTTTAAATGGTTTCAATTATTATTACTTTCTTTTTACTTTGTAAGTATGTTCATTATTGAAGATGGAAATATTTGGAATTATTATTAGCTGGATATCTTGAATGATGTAAACACAATATATATATACTAGTGGTCGACGGATATGGGTTTTTTAATGGCCGATGCCGATATCCAGAGAGCAGGGTAAATTAATATAGTAAATAACAAACATAAAATTGCTAAAAAATAATAAATAAACTTTTATTTAGCACTATATTTTCTCAGTTTCACACAAAACTAAAAAATAATATTGTATTTTAAATGGTAGATAGCAGCTTATTCAGATTTCTGTTTGGTCATCAACTTTTAGTAATTTATTTGCACATGAAGAAACTGTTAATAAATTAGGAAGAAGGAAATAACAGAACACACAGTAGTCCAGCAACCTTGGATGGCATGTCAACGTTGGCAATCGCATTTACTCCAAAAATGCCGAATCAAACCAATTGTACATACAGTACATAGTGAATAAAGAATTTACTCATAGCACACATAAAGCGCTTTTACCTTGGGCTGCATCCGAAAATGTAGGCAGCTGACTTGCTACCTTGCTGCCTAATCAGTTAATGGCTTAACTGACAGCTGTTTTGAATGAATGGAGCTCTTAAGGAAACTTGTCTCTGAACAGTTTGAAAAGCACCTTATTTTCATCGTACCTCCATATACAGCCTCCCGAGGCAGCATTTTCCTGGTTTCAGATGCTGCATTGAAGTTGCACTCACTCGCTCGAGTGGATCCAGCGCGAGCCTCAATCTCCTGAGAGTTTAAACGGCCTGGATCGCCTGCTTGGATTATTACGGACTGACTGACTGTCATGATTTGTGAATGAGAAGACATTTTTATCCTGATCCATAAGTTTTTGATTCTGAATACGCGCTTCAGAGGAAGATATTAGATGAGTGCACGAAGGGAAGAAAACGCTGGATTTTCGTAACATCTGTTTAAATGAGATATCTGCATATTTGCAAATGGTATATAATAGAAGTTTTATTGATATTTGCCTTTTATCATTAGAAAAGTTACAGGGAACTGTTGAGGAGAGACTGTTAGTTTACATGCTAAAGAGGTAAATAAATTAGCGCTCCACAGGATGCTGGATCTGCTGAATTTGTGTGAGGTTGGTTTATTTCATCTTTTTAAACGAGATATGCGCATATTTGCAGACGGTTTATGATATTAGTTTTATTGATATTTGCCTTTTTATCATTAGACAAGACAGTTAAAAGTTAAAGGAAACTGTTGAGGAGAGAGAGGGAGAATGAAACAGGTGAGCACTTTAACATTATGAGCTCAAACGTGTCTGCCACGGCTCTGATATGCGGACCTTTTAAATGACACTGTGTTGCACACCGGTCTATTATTGTAGTAACACGATGCACGTAACAACAAAACGAACCATGACTGGTCATTTACAAGTCTCAGTCGCTTCACTTGCAAGCAGCGATTTTCGGCATCCTCAAGAAAAAAAATCGGCCAAACGGGAAAATGTATCATCTGATGCCGATAATTAAAAAGTCAGAATATCGGTCAATTTATCGGCCTCGCCAATATATCGGTCGACCACTAATATATACTGTATATACACTGGTGGCCAAAGGTTTGGAATAATGTACAGATTTTTCTCTTATAGAAAGAAATTGGTACTTTTATTCACCAAAGTGGCATTCAACTGATCACAATGTATAGTCAGGACATTAATAATGTGAAAAATTACCATTACAATTTGAAAAAAAAATTCAGAACTCCTTAAATTACTTCAAAGAGTTCCTTGGCATTCCAGATGTCAGATTGTCCAGATACTCAGGTGACATTTCATCCCACACTTCCTGTAGCACTTGCTAAAGATGTGGCTGTCTTGTCGGGCACTTCTCATGCACCTTACAGTCTAGCTGATCCCACAAAAGCTCAATGGGGTTAAGATCCATAACACTCTTTTCCAATTATCTGTTGTCCAATGTCTGTGTTTCCTTGCCCACTCTAACCTTTTCTTTTTATTTTTCTGTTTTAAATGTTTCAATTTTTCCCATAAGGCCTGCACCCCTGAGTCTTCTCTTTACTGTTGTACATGAAACTGGTGTTGAGTGGGTAGAATTCAATGAAGCTGTCATCTGAGGACATGTGAGGCATCTATTTCTCAAACTAGAGACTCTGATGTACTTATCTTCTTGTTTAGTTGTACATCTGGCCTTCCACATCTCTTTCTGTCCTTGTTAGAGCCAGTTGTCCTTTGTCTTTGAAGACTGTTGTGTACACCTTTGTATGAAATCTTCAGTTTTTTGGCAATTTCAAGATTTTTGAAAGAATTGTATACCCTGCATTCCTCAAAACAATGATTGACTGATGAGTTTCTAGAGAAAGCTGTTTCTTTTTTGCCATTTTTGACCTAATATTGACCTTAAGACATGCCAGTCTATTGCATACTGTGGCAACTCAAAACAAACACAAAGACAATGTTAAGCTTCATTTAATGAACCAAATAGCTTTCAACTGTGTTTGATATAATGGCAAGTGATTTTCTAGTACCAAATTAGCAATTTAGCATGATTACTCAAGGATAAGGTGTTGGAGTGATGGCTGCTGGAAATGGGGCCTGTCTAGATTCGATCAAAAATGACTTTTTTCAAATAGTGATGGTGCTGTTTTTTACATCAGTAATGTCCTGACTATACTTTGTGATCAGTTGAATGCCACTTTGGTGAATTAAAGTAACAATTTACTTCCGAAACTGCAAAATATGTACATTTTTTCAAACTTTTGGCCGCCAGTGCATATATATGCTGAAATACATTACATTTGCACATTTTGTCATTGGGGGCTATGCCCCCTTAAGATTTAAATCCTAGAATTGCCCCTGGCTCCAACGTTATCTGCTTTTAAATCACAGTTAAAAACCCATCTTTTCTCCCTGGCTATTTGTCCTATGTACTTTTTCCTTGTTATATTTTCAGTTTTGTACTTGTTTTTTTATTGATCTGTTGTCTTTTAATTTTTTGTTTAAATTTTTTTGTTTGTTTGTTTGTTTGTTTTTTGTTTGTTTTTTGGTATTATTATTATACAGCACTTTGGTCAACAGTCTGTTATTTTTAACTGTTCTTTATAAATAAATGGTTTAATAACATTGTCCGTTGATTAATTTTTTTTGTCTCTCTATGGGAGTAAAAATCTTATGTTTTTGTATGAACTCTTATGACTTCTTATGATTTTGCTATCTTATATTACTACACATCATGAGACCAGGTCAGCGTCAGTGTCAAGACAAGGACAAATTGTTTTAGGAACCCCACTGTTCCCACTTAAATCAAACTTAAATCATACTTTTTAATATGAACTAACTTTTGACTTATTTTGATTAATTAACCCTTTAATGCATACCATGAGTCTTTAGCAAATCGAGACCTCATTCCACTTCTTGTACCTCATCCATTTTTTGGAGTTATGTCCACACCTTATTACTACACCTCAGCCTTTCTCTTCTGAATATTGTAACAAAACAAAGAAAAGTTATTTGTACAATTTTATTCCCAGCAAATTTGTCTGATTTAGTAAGAGTTAATTTTGACCCCTTAATAAAAAGTTTTTTGAGTGATGTGGGCAGATGGGCTTCATTAAATTTATCGATGATTGGGAAGGTTAAGGTTATTAAAATGAACTGTATTCCAAAATTCAACTACCTGCTACAATCTCTCCCGGTAGATGTCCCCCTCTCTTATTTCAAGCAATTTGATAGCATAGCGAAGTCCTTCATTTGGAATGGTAAGCGTCCCGGATTACATTTCTATAAGTTACACTGGCCGAATGACAAAGGTGGGCTAGGCCTACCCAAGATTTTGTTTTATTATTATGCATTCGGTCTCAGACATTTAGTTCATTGGTCGCTTCCACCTGAGAGAGCCACTCTCTGGTTTTATATTGAACAGGAAGTTCTTGCCCCTATTTTGCCATTGCAAAGCCTTTCCATCAAACTAATCAGAGAAGTTAAGTTATACCCCGTTATCTCGCATTTGAACTCGGTATGGACAAAAGTGTCCAGAGTGTTTAATTCGGACATTTATTTAAATGTTGCCTCAAGCATATGGCTGAACCCTAAATTATGTATTAATAAGTCCCCTTTTTGCTGGTCAGAGTGGATTGTGAGGGGGGTTACTACACTCGGCGACCTGTATGAGAGTGGAGTGTTGAGATCTTTAGAGAATTTGGTTCAACATTTTGGGATTCCCAGATCTCAGTTTTATAGGTATTTACAGCTGCACCACCTGCTCTGTATTGTTTTTGGGAGTAGCACACACCCCACTAAAGCGGCAGATACTCTGGGAGAGGTGATTACTGCTTTTGGAAAAGGTCATGAGGCATCAGTGTATTACTCCCTGCTAATTTAGAGTCTGGGGGACAGAGCTTCAACTTCTCTCAAGAGATTATTGGAGAAAGATTTAAACTTGATATTGGAGGAGGGAGTGTGGGCTAGGATTGAAAAAAAATTCAAGTCTGCATCTAGAGATGCAAGGGTTCGCCTTATGCAATTCAAGATTTTACATAGATTCTATTGGACCCCCACTAGATTGTATAGGCTTGGTCTTAAAGACACACCCACCTGATTGCGATGCCAGAAGATGGAGACACAACCTATGTCTTTTGGGGGTGTGTTATGATCCAAGATTTTTGGTTAAAGTTTCAGAGTTTTTTGTGTGACGTTTTGGGCACTCAAATTTTACTTTGCCCCAGACCTTGTATTTTGGGCGATGGGGCGGTCATACATTTGGGTGACAAACAAAAAATTGGGTTCTGACCAGTATTATGATTGGCAGAAAATTATTTTAAGGGGTTGGAAGTCAAATGGAGCGGCATCATTTCCGGAGTGGTATGCGGAGATGGGGAGGGTGGCAGCTTTCGAGGAGGTTGTTTTTCAGAAAATGGGGTAATTATTTAGCAGTTTTGGGGGACTCTCGGTGAAGGGATGAGGAAAGAGAGGTCTAGTTTAATTATGTATGTATATTATATATATATATATATATATATATATATATATATATATATATATATATATATATATATATATTGTATTTTTTTTTTTTTTTTTTTTTTTTTTTTTCATTTTTTTATGTGACCACAGGGGTGTTCGTTGGGGGTTAGGGTGGGGTTGGTGATTGGGGAGAGATATTAGTGGGGGTTAAATGTTAAATGTTGATTCAGTGTGTATGTGTTGTGTTTTTCTCTGTTGTGTTTTTTTTTAATCAATAAAAAATGTTAATTAAAAAAAAAAGGAAAAAAAAGATGACTTCTGGGAGTAATCAGCGTATTGGTGTGCATGTTAACATGCTCAATGACTCGTTATGGGGCCATTCAGCTGTCACAGAAACACTGTATACTATTCTACATGTATTCTACATAAATAATATTATTTTAGAAATATGTGTAACACAAGTCAATTGAAAGTCAGTAGCCTAACTGTAATTTGCAGCATCATCTCATGAACATTACGTGACTGTGGCAACATTTTTGCATAACGAAATGACGTGCTTCATTACACATTTTGCTGCAGTTTCCGAGTGAAATGTCCAGCAGGGGGCACCAAAAGCAAGTGCAATGGTGTCGTAACCAGACAAGGTTTCTAATATGAATATTAGATGGAGTTTTTAATGAGTAAAACATACCTCCCTAACCTAACACTTTTACCTAAACCTAAACAATAGAGTCCTAAAAGCAAATGAACGGTGAACAAAACAGACATCCTTACCCTAAAAAAAAACTAATGCAACATGAAAAGCACATTTTCTGAAGCAACCAAGTAATTTTGTGTCACTTCTATTACACTTTCGTCTCACGTGCCAACTTGCGTGCTTGACTGGTCTTGAACCTTGGTCCTCCAAGTCCAACACTCTATCAGGTGAGCTACCACTCAAGTTAATCACATTGGAATATGTGTGTAAATGAAGGTGGGTCTGTAATACAAGCATTAAAATGTATTGTTTTCAAATGATGCGCTACAGTAAAAGTGTCTCTATATCATAACATAGCAGTGTGTGTGTAATAGAGCAAAAAATAAGTGTTTATAAAGTCATAATCAGCCATTGCAGTCGTGATTTGAGTGAATGTGAATACAACACACAGTTGTTGTTGCGCCTCTAGTCTTCATTTCACCAGGAAACTGCAACAAAATGTAGAACATGGCATATAAAACTAAGTTTGCAAAATGTAGTTATAGTAACGTCCATTCTATGAGAATAGGTTGGTAATCTGATTATAAGAATTTTAAATGTAATGTGTTGCACTTTTTTTTATTACAAAAGTAATTACAGTAGATTAGATTAACTAATTACTTTGTAATTAGATTACACCCAACACTGACTATCAATTTCTAATGTTTTGTAAAAAGACATTTAAATACTTTTGACTTGGGCCAGTAAACAGCCACCTATAGTAACACCCTAGCAATTGAATAACAATGTACTGACAACTACTCAGAGCACTTAAGCAACCTTATAGCAATGTTCTGGCAACCAGCCACTTATCACTTATTGTGTCAGAGAGTTTTGCATAGGCAAGCACCACTCATGTTTTCTTAAGAAAATTTCAAATCTAAGTAAAGTCTAAGGTTAATTTTTTTCACGTCTTTTAACTCCCAGAGTTCAACAAACATTCAAATGTTGCTGATAAGGTCTTTAATCGGAATGTACAGTATGAGGGTATAGATTTGTGAGAATGCCTGAGACCTATATTCATTACAGCACAATATGATTATGGTGATGAGTTGGTCCTGTCACATTTTGTCTGACCCCAAGAGAGTTGAGAATATCGATAAATGTTAATCCCAATGTGTCATTTTCATTATCTATGTGAATGTTGAAGTCACCAACAATTAAAGCTCTATCTACATTAACAACTAGATCAGATAGAAAATTTGCAAATTCACCAAGGAAATCAGAATACAGCCTGGGTGATCTATATACTGTAGAAAGGGCAAAAGATGACAGAGATTTTTTATTTATATCTGACGGTGTCGCATTAAGCATTATTAGTTCAAAAGACTTAAACTTATATCCTGTCCTCTGAGTAACACCAAAAACTTCACTGTAAATTGCAGCAACACCTCCTCCTCAACCCTTCAGATGAGGCTCATGTTTATATCATTAACCTGGGGGAGTAGATTCATTTAAACTAATATATTCATCCGCTTTAAGCCAGGTTTCAATCAAACAGAGCACATCCAAACTATGATCTGTAATAATTTCATTTACAATTAGTGTTTTGGTAGAAAGAGATCTAATGTTTAGTAGCCCTACCTTTATATGATGTTTATCTTAAATTGTTTTGTTATTTTCAAGTTTTACCTTAATCAGTTTTTTTCTAAATGATTTAGTGAGGAGTTTGTGTTTGGTAGTTCAGTGAACAGACACAGTCTCTATGTGATATAAATTCAGAATATTTTCAGTTTGATAAAAAAAGACGTGAAAAAGTTGAAATACCAATAACAAAAAATGAAGTCGAACTTCAGAATCACATATTAGACCCCTGAACTCAATCAATTAAGCTTATTTCATAAAACACACAAAGAGAGCAAAGATCTAAGAACTCAATCATACATGTCTGTTTAATAGCGTGATTACTGAAGGACCCTAATATTCATTACACATAATATCCCTAACTCTATTAATATTCAAGTCTAAAAAATGACACACACAAACAGCAAACCAGAAAGTAAACATTTCAAATTTTATGGTACAGGGGACAGAATAAACACTCACACGTTTACTTTGCTTCTGTTGTTTTTATATAAATGTGATTATAGTGATTATTGAGCAATCTTAACCCAAAGCCTACTTTTTTTTTTTTTCTTTTTTTTTTTTTTTACATTTTTTGGAATAAATAAATAAATAAAACATTATGTATTTTATTTATTAATCATATTTCCACTCCCCAGATGTAGCCAAAAGAGGTTTTGTAAGATTTCGCTCCCTAACACCACCATCAGTGATGCTTGCCCATGCAAAAGACAGGGTGTTGTGAGTGGTTGTCAGGATATTGCTCTACGGTTGCTAAGGTGTTCTGAGTGGTTTTAATGCATTGCTTTGCTTGCTATGTTGTTCAGAGTGGTTGATAAGTGGTTACTGGCACAAGTCAGAAGAGCCTACTCAAGTCTCAATGACATTTTGGTCTGTAGTTAATGTAAGTCTGTCTGTCTGTCTGTCTGTCTGTCTGTCTCTCTATCTATTGTTAGTCCGATTGCTTAGAAAAGTAACATCACACCTCTCCTAAACAAGCCACATGTTTTGAGGCATCATTCATGGATATACAAATATATATATTGAGAAATCCATAATTTTCAGGGGGGATCAATTAGAAGTTTTACCTATGATTTTGGAGCAAAACTACAGGTCAGAAGATAACTGTAGAAAGGTGGCAGTATCATTAGTTTATTTTTGCACAGAGATGGGTAGGTCTATTACTAAAATCAGTTGACTTCAGCACCCCTTGTTATATTCTATGGCAATTGTGTGAGTCTAAATAAAAAACACTTTTTGGTGTTGTTTTTCCATAGTTGGAGTGCCTGTAACTAGGGTTGGGGAGTAACAGGATACATGTAACAATGTTACATATTTTAAATACAAAATATGAGTAACTGAATTCCACTACAGTCACAATTTAAATTGTTGGTACTCATAATACAGTTACTTTCAAAAAGTATTTAGATTACTGAAGAGATATCTTTGCATTTTATTGTCATTGTTTTTTATTTTATAATTAGTCTATTCAGTTGTTATGCTTTTAAATGAAGCAATTATTTGAACATTATTTGTGTTTGAACAGCTGTGAAACACTTTCTTTATGATGTGTTACATTCATACAAGCAGACAGAGGGCACTCTCAGACTGTAATGAGTGGAAATGTGGATCTGACACCATCAAGCTGCAGGCCGGAGACCTCCAAATGGGGGCGGAATCTCCAAAAGAGGTAGTGGAAACTCTAAAGGGGTTGCACCAACTCCAAAAGGGGACATCACTTCCTCTCATGGTCAGGGCCAGTACTAGGGTCAGTGGACATTCGGGGCTTAGCCCAGACCTCTGTGATATGGGGCCATCCTTTGATGAAATATCAGAATATAAAACACTTTATAATAAAAACCTGAATACTATGATGTGTCATTTAGTAAACTAAAAAAGTCTCACTAACTTTTGTCTCAGATACACTCGAAGATCAGAAATTGCATGCTTTTAACATCTATCGATTTAAAAAAAAAACACCATTTCGTCCCTTTCAGCTTTCCGTAGTTTGATACACATTGTGTACGGCTGTATACAGTTTTCATTGATTCGTCGGGTGCTTAAGTTAATTTACAAGAAAGCAGGTTGTAAACAAGCTAAATTGGTACAAGAGATGAAAATAATTGTTAGATCGCCTAAAGTTTGCTATATTTATTGCATCGTGTCTTAATAAAGAGTTTTGCTAAACACGCAAATGTCCTGGCTCTTGACTTTAAAGTTAGCAAATTCCTTGAATACATCTGTATATATTACTCCTTGTTTTCAGGGTTATACATCTAAATATTTGGTACTTACTGCATCTGGATGGACCAACTCAACACAGTTTCCAAGACACAGCCGCAATCGCGTGCCGCAAACTCTCTTCTTGCATGCGCACACAAAGGTTACATGAGAGCTGGAAAGCAGCTGCCGACAAGACAGCTTGTGGGTACTGAATTGAGTCTGTATTTGGTGTTGTCAATACCATAGAAAGACAGAAATCATTCATTTATATACAGTATATTACCCTGACTAAAATGTACTGTTAAAATAATAAAATGTAATATGTTTTCATATCAACTTGATACCCAAGCACTGGTACTTATGACGTCACTACAAAAAGATGACCAAACATTCGAGGCTTTACGGAAAACATTCGTGGCTTAAGCCCCAGTAGCCCAGCCCTGGAGCCGCCCTTGCTCATGGTAAGTTTAGGGGCTCCCTATATCTTTGCTTGCGGTTTGGTGCTCCCGCCCCTTGTTGGATCTCTGCCTGCAGCTATATCCCTCTGACAGATGAAATATAAATCCAATAAATACACAATTACAAGGCTAAATGGTTTGTCAATTTTTTATGCAGTTTGGGTATTTTTACAAGAATAAAGGACGCTTGTATGAGAGATGCTAACCAATGTAGCCTGTAGCATCATATAGAAAGGTACAAATAATAGATTTTCTGCCTCATTCTATGAACAGAATCCACAAATGATCAGATGTTGTTGTGTACTTTTTATGGGGTTTGAAGTAAGTTTGGAGCATCAGAAATAGGTCCTTGTGTAAATTGCCATGTGAACTTTTAGCATTATGTCAAGGTAAAATTGTATTTCTAGCCATTAGATGCACCTGTTACCAGTCACGATTATATTTTAGAATGAATTCTATCAAGAAAATCCATGTTGGATCTTTTTTCCCCCCTCTAGTAAGACCTTTGATATTAATACAAAGATGTACTGCAAAAATATTACTCTTAATATTAATTTTTTTATTTATTTTTTCCTGTAAAATAAATTAAATAAATAAATAAAATAAATCCTTAAAGTACATTTATTTGAGAAGCTACACTTTTTACACTTTTCAGAGCATGTATTTTTAATATAAGTGTATTTTGTTTTACTGTACTGGCACTGTACTTTTTCATGTTTTCATTTGTTTATAGTCAAAAACAAGTTAAAAAAAATCTGCCAGTGCTGAAGAAGTAATCCAAAGTATTTCGATTATTGATGATGAGTAAACTAACAGAATACATTACAAATTAGATTTTACAGCATGTATTGTGTAATCTGTAGTGGAATACATTTTAAAAGTAACACTCCCTGTAACTTGAGATATATTAAAGATATCTTGATATCCTTTTAGATTATGTTTCAGAACAAACTTTCCTTTTTGTGTCTTCGTTTATAAGGCCTTATATGTTTAAATCCCCGAAATATGGGACTCTTGATGTGGTTCCATCTGTAAATTATTACATTTTACCCATTTTCAAAGGTCAAAAACCAAATGTGTGTCACATGGTATGAAGCTAGTTTGATATATATCTAAAGATGTTTGTGACAAAAAAATATCAAAAGAATTTTGACAACACCTGAATAAGTTGTATTCGCAGTTGTTGTTAGTATGTCGTAGAACCAAGAACACACAGTTCGAAGGACAATGCCATTGCCAACATGGTGTATATAAGATATCCATTAATTTATTTATACTTCACACCTGGATACTTAACCCTGTAAAGCCTGACATATGAAAGAATTGTCAGAAAATAAAAAAAACATTTGACATTGTTTAGTACCATCAGACAAACTATAAAAAGAAATTTGATACATTATGCTTTAAAGGTCATTATCTTCCTGAGACCCAGCAATTCATATTTGTGTAGGACCATGACAACTTCCTCTCCTTGGTCTATAAATATTGACTGAAATGTATCTCAGTTCAATTCAGCACATCAAATACAATATGAATAAAATAGTATTTTTTTCAATAAACAATTTTTATCATATGTATTTTATGCAACAATCACTATATTGACATTTAAAAATAATTTCGCTGGGTCTCAGGAACTTATAAATAATGAGATCTTTATAGAGCAGGCTGCATATAATATACATTTTATAAGATACATTTAAAGTGTGAACTAATATTTCTGTGTATTATATGTCAGAATTTTCAAAACTCTGTGATTTTTTTTATTTTTATTTTTTTTTTGTGGGCATGAATGGAATGGAATGGAATGGAATGGTGATTGAGAAATATACCTCAAAAGCCTGATATATTATATTTGATACATGGATTTCAATGGGCATTTTCAATAAAATAATATAATTCTTTTTAACCAAGCACAAGTTGTTTATATTTAGCAAATACTAATTTTAAAATATCAGTAAAAATATAATAATTACTGTCACTTTTACTTTATTAAAGTCAGCAAAGATTTAACATAAAAAACAAACAAACAAACAAAAATGAGTGCAATACAAAAACTGAAATTTTTTGAAACTTTTAAAAAATATTTTTCCATCAAGAAATGCCCAGAAACATCCACAAGGTGGAAGCAGGCATCTAGTACATTGCAGACAACAGGATTTTCAGCAAGATTTTGATTGAAAAAGATGCACAGGCTTTAGAAAATAGTGTATCAAATTTGATACATGGGCCGTTATAGGGTTGAAAAGCATCCTTCATCAAAGTTAAAGAAACAAGTTCTACATCAAATTCAGTACATACTCTGAAAGAACAGGAATTCAGACCCAGCCAAAGACAAATCTCCCAAACTTTCAGCACAAAATGTCACTAACTCTACAATCCACAAAACTACAGCACCATGGAAAACTAGTCACTGAAACTACTTAAAAATGATGCTAAAACAAGCCCAGAGTGTGTTATCTCAGCATCTTCTGACAACTGCTTACAAGCCCTGTCTGAACACCACAAGGTGATCAGTGTTTCATATGAGACCAGAGAAAAACATACTTGAAGATTCGCTTCTTCCTTTTTCTTCCAGGAACTTCCAGATTTCTTCTCTTTAGTTTAAAGGAATAGTTCACCCAAAAATTAAGATTTTATCACCATTTACTCACCCTCATGCTATTCATAAATGTATGTCTGTTCCTCACACAAAGCTATTGTATTGCTTCAGAAGACTTTGATTAATTTTATAACAATTTTATGGAGCTTTTTTTGTCATTTTGGAATTTGACAGACCCATTTCCAATTAACTTTCAATATATGGAATAGAGTGGCCAAGAAATTTTTAAAAAGTACACCTTTTGTGTTCTGTGAAAGAAAGATGAGGGTGAGAAAAATAAGGACTATTTCTTTAACACTTCCTGTGACAGCACTTTCTTGAATTCCACCTCCAGACAGGCTAATTTGCAGTTTGAAATACATTTGTGACAGCATCCCACTTTTTAATCTGTCAGTCCTGATGATTTGAAACATAAAAAAGTGGGACCAAAAGCACCACGAGCAAAAAGCTGCTCTCAGCATGAAAAGACAAAAGCAGAAACAAAACTTTCCACTTCAATAAAATACACAGGCAGAGAACAATCTAGAGGAACAGAATCATTCCTGCAGTCTTTATACCACATTAGATTGTGGTTTTGTAGTTTACTAAGGCAAGCATCACTACTGCTCATATTTACTGTTGGGTGTAATCTATATGGCTTCTAGGATCACTGTGACATCTGGCCCACCTTGGTTTGTTTTAACAATGCTTTAAACAAACAAATGTATTTAAATATAATCAGCTGAAGTATTCATTTTAGTTTTTAAAATGTTCTGATAGAGAATCAATACTTATTTTCTGTTACATATTTCAGGAATCACAACCACATACAGTGGCAAGAAAAAGTATGGGAACCCATTGGAATTATCTGCATTTATGTATAAATTTGTCTTAAAATCTGGTTTGATCTGAATCTAAGTTACAACAATGAACAAACACAATCTGTTTTAACTAATAACACACAAATTATTGTATTGTTCTTGTACATATTGAATACATCATTCAAACATTCACAGTGTAGGTTGGGAAAGAATATGAACCCCTTGGCTAATGACATCAACAAAAGCTAATTATAGTCAGGAGTTGGCAAACCTGGCATCCAATTAATGAAACGAGATTGGAGGTGTGGGTTAGAGCTACTTTTACTTATAAAAAGCACTCAAACATTTTGAGTTTGCTATTCACAAGAAGCATCTACTGACGTGGACCATGCCTCACAAAAAACAGATCTCAGAAGACCTACGATCAAGAATTGTTGCTTTGCATAAAAGTGGGAAATGATACAAAGTTATCTCAAAGAGATTTTCATCTTTACACAGTTAGACAAACTGTCTATAAATGGAGTACTGTAGCTACTCTCCCTAGAAGTGGCCATCCAGCCAAGATGACTCAAAGGGCACACCACAGAAGTTGGTAAGAAAGAACCCTAGAGAGATAGCTAAAGATTTAAATGAATCATTGGAATTCATTAACATCTCTTTTCATGAGTCTACTATACAGAAAACATTAAATAGGCATGGTGTCCATGGCAGGACACCACGAAGGAAGCCTCTGTTTTCCAACAAAAACATTGCCGTGTGCCTGAAGTTTGCCAAAGTCCATCTAGACACTCCACAATGCTACTGGGAAAATGTTTTGTGGACTGTTGAAACTAAGGTTGAATTGTTTGGGAAGAACACATACAACATATGGTGTTAAAAGGGCACAGCATACCAACATGAAGTACGGTGGAGGGAACATCATGATTTGGGGCTGCTTTTCTTCTTCGGGGCCTGGACCGCTTGCCATAATCAAGGGAAAAATGAATTCCCATGTTTATCAAGATATCCTGTAGAATAATGTCAGGGTGGCTGTGCGCCAGCTGAATCTCAGTAGAAGCTGGGTGATGCAGCAGGACAATGACCCTAAACATCGAAGTAAATCCACTACAGAATGGCTTCAAAAAAAGAAAATCCACATTTTGTAGTGGCCCAGTCAGATCCTGGACCTTAACCCAATAGAGATGCTGTGGAATGACCTCAAGAGAGCTGTTCAGACCAGACATCCTAATAATATGGCTGAACTAAAGCAGTTCTGGTCCAGAATTCCTTCTGAACGTTGTGCAGATCTAATCTGCAGCTACAGGAAACACTTAGTTGAGGTTATTGCAGCCAAAGGAGGATCAGCCAGTTCCCTATCTGTCACTCACTCGAAGTTGTGTCAATGTAGTGACACTAGGGGTCACTCTTGGGAGCCCGAGACACCTCTGGTCTTTGATAAAAGGCCAATGAAAATTGGTGAGTGGTATCTGCATGCCACTCCCCTGGACATACAGGTATAAAAGGAGCTGGTATGCAACCATTCAGATTTTCTCTTCGGAGCCGAACGGTCATGCTCATTGAGCTGAATTCTACTGTTCATTCACCTCTGCTGGATCTGACGGCGCATTTCAGCGGCTTCTCCCTCCTCTGCACTGGTGCACTGCAGAGAACGCCCCTGGGTGCTTCGGCAGAAAACAAGAGAGTATATTTTCTGAAAGAGCTTTTTTCCTCTAAAAGAGTATATATTTCTCTAAAAGACGCGTCTTTTTAAAGAAGCTTTTCCGATTGTGTGTTATTCCTGGTTGCAGTCGTTATCTCTGAACTTCGGATGGTCATGATCGCTGTCTTTCCTGTCTGGGCGCGACCCACATGGAGGCAGAGTTTGTGGATGGTTCATGTTCTCATTGCGAGAACATGACCATGGCAATGTTGCAGTCGCGGCTTGCTTTCATAAGAAAGCAAGCCACCACAGTGACTCCCCGCTTCGGTCCTTCTACCTACGGGTATGAAGTCAGTGCGGCTAGCACCGGGGGGCGATTTGGGGACCCCAGTGGGATTGTCTCCGCCGGGTATCCTCCGCGGACCTCCCATTCCCCAGCATGCTCGTCTGCCCCAATCGGGCTTTCTGATAAGTTCGCCGGCTTGTCTCACGGCGAGTCTGGCTTCTTGTTCGGAGCCCGCGAAGATGATGAGCTCTCGAGCGCAGCATCGGAGAGCGGGCTTGTCCAGTCGGACGCAGAAGCCTCAGCTGGGCTTCCCCCTTCGGGGACGATTGCCCAGTCACAGGCCGATGCCGAAATTATGGACATGCTTTCCCGGGTTAGAGTGGAACCCTCCACTCTCCCCTGAACCCTCGTGGCTTGATGATTGGTTCCTGGGCTCGCGGCGCCGTTCAAAGCAGCCACGCCCCGCTCCAGTGCCATTCTTCCCGGAAGTGCACGGGGAGCTGACGAAATCATGGGAGGCACCTTTTACTACCCGGCCCCGATTCCGCAGTTCCCCCGCTCTCACTACCCTCGATGGCGGAGTGGCCAAGGGCTATACGGCGATTCCCCCGGTGAATAAGGCGCTCGCGGTGCACCTATGCCCGCAGAGTGCCGCTACCTATCGCGGACGCCCTAAGCTCCCGTCCAAGCCCTGTAGGCTCACGTCGTCCCTGACGGCTATAGCACTCCTGCAGGTCCACGAGGGTAGTTCTTCCCCAGATTTGATTCAGGAATTGCGCTCGGTGACCGACCTCGCTCTCCGAGTGATGAAGGTCACGGCACGGTCTCTCGGGCGGACGATGGCAACACTAGTGGTCCAGGAGCGCCACCTTTGGCTCAACCTGGTCGAGATGGGCAAGGCCAACAAGACACGGTTCCTTGCTGCCCCCATTTCCCAGGCTGGCCTATTCGGCGACACCATCGAGGACTTTGCCCAGCAGTTCTTGGCGGTGAAGCAGCAGACGGAGGCAATCCGGCATATCCTGCCCCGGCGTGGCTCAAGATCCCACACCCCATCTGCTCGTCACCAAGGGTGTCCCCCTGCGGTGACTGCACCGGTGGAACCCACCACAGGAAGCAGACACCACCCTTCTCACAGCTGGCGCCTAAGAACCCACGGAGGTCGTCAAAGCGCCCCTGAGACGAGGGAACCCACTCACCTGGAGCTGGTGAAAAGACCACTCCATCCCCTGGTGGAGGGCCGGGTGGAAAATCTTTTGTTGCCTTTTTGTTTGATTTCGCCGCATGCCCAAGTGGCTGCGGTACCCAACAGTTCAGCAAAAGAGCGGCTTCCTTCCTCCCTGGGTCACATACCCGATGTGCACGGTCGTCACCACGACGACCGTCCACGGGTTTTTTCTTGCAGGATTGGCGCTCCAGCGGTGGCCTTTCTGCCCCTGGGCTGGCGCCCAGCTGTGGCAGTCTCCATGGGTTACGAGGACAGGCATCTTCCTCCCCCACCCCAGGCTGTTCCGGGGGTGGTCACAAGGAGCCAGGTAAGTGCTTCGATGTCCCTAGACTCAGCACAGCCACGACATGGTGTGGCACCTTGAGCTCCGCCCTACCACGAGGCCCCACCTGCCGGTACGTCCGACGACGTTGTCCCCTTGGTCCCCCTTGCACAGAACTTGGACGCGTGGCTTGCGCTTTCCAATCCGTCGCGATGGCTGATCCAGACCGTCCGACTCGGCTATGCGATTCAGTTCACCAGGCGCCCGCCCAGGTTCAGTGATATTCACTTCACCTTGGTCATGAGCGAAAACGCTGCTACCTTGCGCGCAGAGATCGCTACCCTCCTACGGAAGGGCGCGATAGAACCTGTCCTTCCAGCCGAGATGAAGAAGGGGTTTTACGGCCCCTACTTCATCGTACCGAAAAAAGGCAGTGGGTTGCGGCCAATCTTGGACTTGTGAGTACTGAACCAGGCCTTACACAGACTCCCGTTTAAGATGCTGACGCAAAAATGCATTCTGGCGAGCGTCCGGCATCAAGATTGTTTTGCGGCGGTAGACCTGAAGGATGCGTACTTCCACGTCTCGATCCTTCCTCAACACAGACCCTTCCTGCGGTTTGCATTCGAGGGTCAGGCGTATCAGTACAAAGTCCTCCCTTTCAGCCTGTCCCTGTCTCCACGCATCTTCACGAAGGTCGCAGAGGCTGCCCTTGCCCCGTTAAGGGAGGTGGGCATTCGCATTCTCAACTATCTCGACGACTGACTAATCCTAGCTCACTCTCGAGACATGTTGTGCGCACACAGGGACCTGGTGCTCTCACACCTCAGCCAACTAGGGATTCAGGTCAGCTGGGAAAAGAGCAAGCTCCTCCTGGTTCAGAGCATCTCTTTTTTTGGTTTGGAGTTGGACTCAGTCTCCTTGATGGCGCGCCTTACGGACGAGTGTGCCCAGTCGTTGCTGGCCTGTTTGAAGGCATTCAATCAGAAAACAGCGGTTCCACTGAAACTTTTTCAGAGGCTCCTGGGGCATATGGCATCCTCGGCGGTGGCCACCCCGCTCAGGTTGATGCATATGAGGCCGCTTCAGCACTGGCTCCAGACTCGAGTCCCGAGATGGGC
Organism: Myxocyprinus asiaticus; assembly: GCF_019703515.2. Taxonomy (NCBI): domain Eukaryota; kingdom Metazoa; phylum Chordata; class Actinopteri; order Cypriniformes; family Catostomidae; genus Myxocyprinus; species Myxocyprinus asiaticus. Next base: position 43,886,402 of record NC_059365.1, read on the forward strand.
ATGGCGCCACGGGACACATTGCGTGATCATCACGCCAGTCTGTCACCATCTTTTCAGCCCTTGGACCGACCTCTCGTTTCTACGGGCTGGTGTTCCTCTAGAACTGGTCTCCAGGTGCGTCGTGGTCACGACAGATGTCTCCAAAACGGGCTGGGGCGCTGTTTGCAATGGGCACGCCGCCGCTGGCCTCTGGACGGGTCCGCGACTGCATTGGCACATCAACTGCCTCGAGTTGTTGGCAATTCTGCTCGCCCTGCGGAGGTTTCGGCCATTGATCCAGGGCTAGCACGTGTTAGTTTGGACAGACAACATGGCAATGGTAGCATATGTCAACCGCCTGTGGTGGTAGACATGATCACTCAGGTTAGAGCCCCCTCTATGAAGCGCCTGTATGCCTTTAAGTGGCATCTGTTTGCTAAGTGGTGTTCTTCCTGACGGGAAGACCCCAGAGATGCGCAGTCAGATCAGTGCTTTCCTTTCTGCAGGAGAGGTTGGAAGGGAGGCTGTCCCCTTCCACCTTGAAGGTGTACGTTGCCGGCATAGCAGCACACCACGACGCAGTCGACGGTAAGTCCTTAGGGAAGCACAACCTGATCATCAGGTTCCTAAGAGGCGCCAGGATGCTGAATCCCTCCAGACTGTGCCTCGTTCCCTCATGGGACCTCTCTGTAGTTCTTCAGGGTCTACGGAGAGCCCCCTTTGAGCCTTTGCAGTCAGCCAAGCTTAAGGCACTCTCCTTGAAGACTGCCCTCCTGACTGCGCTCACTTCCATCAAGAGGGTAGGAGACCTGCAAGCGTTCTCTGTCAGCGAAACATGCCTGGAGTTCGGTCCGGGTTACTCTCACGTGATCCTGAGATCCCGACCAGGCTATGTGCCCAAGGTTTCCACCACCCTTTTTAGGGACCAGGTGGTGAACCTGCAAGCGCTGCCCCAGGAGGAGGCAGACCCAGCCCTGTTATTGCTGTGTCTGGTGCATGCTTTACACATCTATTTGGATTGCATGCAGAGCTTTAGAATCTCTGAGCAGCTCTTTGTCTGCTTTGGTGCACAGCGGAAAGGAAGCACTGTCTCCAAGCAGAGGATCGCCCACTGGCTCATTGACGCCATAACTATGGCATATCACGCCCAGGACATGCCGCCCCCGGTAGGGCTACGAGCCCATTCTACCAGGGGTGTAGCGGCTTCCTGGGCCCTGGCCAGGGATGTCTCTCTAACAGACATTTGCAGAGCAGCGGGCTGGGCAACACCCAACACCTTTGCAAGGTTCTACAACCTCCGGGTGGAACCAGTTTCGTCCCAGGTAGTGGCACACAACACAAGCAGATAAGCCCAGGATAGCCGGCCGGGTGTATCGCTTGCACATAGCGCCTTCCACCTCCTTTTGAGCTGAAGACGTGCGCCATTAATTCCCAGTAGTGTTCACAAGTTTGTTCCCTGGTTGACTTCCTCCGAGCCCTGTGGCAGTCGAGTTTTCAGAGAGATTCGCTGCCGGCCCAGTAAACGTGCTAACTAAGAGTCCTGTTCTGGGGTAGGTGCTCCACATGTGGTGGTTCCCTGTAAGGCTAACCCCATGCGATATATATCTTCCACTAATTCATTTCCCTGTTGGCAAACTGCATCTTCCTTGGGCAGAGTCCCTCTGCCCCAGTCTCTATGCGTGTAGTAACTCCTCCCCCATTGGGCAGGATCTACCTTGAAGACACTCCACATGGTTGGAAAGACCATGTGACGTATCCTACCACTTAAATATCCCCCCTCTCTTTGGGCGAGGTGTGGTCTCCGCTGTGTCTTCCCCTTGGGAGGGACACCCCCCAACTAGACCTGGCAGCCCAGTCGGATAATCCCCCTTCTTTTTTAGGGAGTGGAAAAAAGAGAAGGGGAAAAGAGGCCACGACTGGGTTAAGCCTGTCTCTATCTCTTGGGTAGTCGACTTTCCCCAAAAATGGCTGTTCGACACTCATAACTATGTTGGGGGAGGTTACGTGTCGACCTGGTGTGCTGGCAATGAAGCACACATTAGTCTGCCCACCACACACCGCCAGTTCACGTAACACAGTTCAGCCAATTGTGGCGTTTCGTATAGGGACCCCTAGTGTCACTACATCGACACAACGTCAAGTGAGTGACAGATAGGGAACGTCCTGGTTACTTCCGTAACCTCTGTTCCCTGATGGAGGGAATGAGACGTTGTGTCCCTCCTGCCACAACGCTGAACTACCCGCTGAAATGGCCGGACCTTATATCAGCTCCTCAGCATAAAACCTGAATGAGTGATTGCATACCAGCTCCTTTTATACCCGTATGTCCAGGGGAGTGGCATGCAAATACCACTCGCCAATTTTCAGTGGCCTTTTATCAAAGACCAGAGGTGTCTCGGGCTCCCAAGAGTGACCCCTAGTGTCACTACATCGACACAACGTCTCGTTCCCTCCATCAGGGAACGGAGGTTACACAAGTAACCATGACATTATTAAATCCAAGGCTTTTTCCACAGCACTGTGATTTTTTTAATGGGATGTGTTCAATAAAGACATGAAAGATTCTAACTGTTTGTGTGTTGTTAGCTTAAGTACATTGTGTTTGTCTATACTTCTGACTTTGATGAGGATGAGATCATATTTTATGACCAATTAATGCAGAAAACCAGCTATTTCCAAGGGGTTTACATACTTTTTCTTGCCACTGTAGAAAACAGACTAAAAACCACAAAGATCAACTTAGCAGTACATAGCAATGCCCAAAACCTTTTTCTAGGAATTTCTATCAATAAAAAGTTTTCTGGTATCAAAGTCTGTCATATTATTCTGTTTTTCATATCACAAAAGGCATGAAACAAAAAATATAACCTTCAGTGCATTCTAACCCTGTTCCTCTTCTGCACGACATGATTGACACTGCCATACTCTTGAGTCAAGAGTGTGCTCGATTCAACATCGTACATACATCTTGTGACACACTCCAGTAGGTGATGAGTGTGTGTGCATGTGTTTGTGTGCTGAAAGGAAACAGACAAAGTGGCCTGTGGCTATCTTCGTCGAGCACTGTAAGAACATGAGTCAGACAGCTGGTGCAGTCTCGTTGCCGTAGAGACACTCTCAGCATTGCTTTTCAGTCAGTGTCGTTGATGATGATGATGTCATAATGGAGAGTGTGGCATCCTGGTGAATGGAGCTGACAGTCAAAGCTCCTCACCCTCCACTGGCTCACAGTTAGATTAGATTGTTTAAATAAATTGTATGAAATGTAAGGTTGAATAAGAATGCTGCATGTTAATGCATATTAATTGATAACATAGAGTAAAAGTATGACAATGCTTAGTAGGAATAGGTTAATTTCAAACATGATGAGAAACAATTGTGCTGTTTGCTAAGACACCACTATTTCTGTGTCTCACACTGAAGAAGGGACCTGAGCCATATCTAAAGACCAGAAAATCATAGAGACTTCTATGATACCGTAGTCTCTATGATATTCAAGACATAGCTTGGATCTCTACTTTAATGTAAGTCTATTGGATTTGTATGCCAAGTGAAAATCTTAAGTCCAATCACTTGGAAAAGTAATAGCTCTTCAACATGCCACATAGTTTGAGGTATCATTAATGTGGTAGGTAACACTTTACATTAATGTTCTCTTTGTTAAGTGTTTATAAAGAGGTTCATTAATGACTAATAAGTAATTTACAAATGTGTTATGAATCATTATTATGCAGTTATATCAAAATGAAAAAGAGTGACTGTCCTGCAACACTTGCCAAATAGAAAGCCGTTTTACCTCACATGTTCTAAATGCTTAATAACACTTGTTCAACATTAGTAACCTATGAAACTGTACCTTAATATAAAGTGGGCACATATGAAGCATTTATTAAGAAGTTGTCAACATTAGAAACTTCTGTACATAAAGTTCAGTGTGGTTTAATGATCATCAGGATTTATTATATGATATATGCTGTGATGAAGACTTGAAAAGTGTTTTTGCAGATGTCTTTAGGTAACTAGGACTAGGTAAGTAGGTTTTTTTTTTTACATCAACGTGACACAGAAAGTGACTGCACAAGTGAGTCAAGACAGTAATGAATATAAACACAAAGCGGACTATAGCAAAATGACATAATCCCTCCTTTTAATTTCACTATAATAGTCTACATAAATCATGCATTTGTGCATTTTATGGTTTATTATTATAAAAAAAAAAAAAAATCCAACCCACTTAGACCCGCCCCAACAATGTCACTCATTCAATGCGGTGAACTGGTGGTGGGACTATCTGACTGTCTGACCAACCGCAGACGAGGGGTGTATTCAGAAAACTGTTTTGAAAACATTGTTTATTTTGCAATTCCGTTGGGGGGGGGGCGCTACTGTTGCAGAAATGACATATTTCAGCTTTTAAAATGAGCAATAGAAAGTGTTTGTCTTGGCAAATGGCACTAATGAAAACCAGGTCTTAGTCTCTGAACCTGTTCTCCGATGTGTAACAGTGTAAAAGAAGCTTTAAAAAGTTTTAAAAGTTGATCTTTCTTCTAGAAATCAAGCCCTGTAAATATCCTGAGCAGTGGTCAGACTAGCTGTGATAAGTGACTGACTGATCTCTGGAACATGCAGTAGTTTGGGTTAGTTGGCCATGTCACACAGGGGTACAGCAGAGTGGCCTACAGTGATCGATGAAGGTCTATAGCAGAGAAAGACCACCATTGCCATCTGCTGGACACTCGGGGAACAGCTTGCACACTGATCTAATGCTGAGCATCTGCGGTTGTGTTCGGAAGCTGCCTTTCTGTCCAGTCAGTCAATGACTAAACAGTCGCGTTTTGTGTATGAAGGCACCTCTAAAACAAACTGGTTACAGACAGGCTTCCAAGGCACCATAACACTGTGAACATTTAGACATTACCAAGCAAATATTTAAAGGTGCACTCAGTAACTTTTGTCTTTGTGTCATCTTGGACTTACACTGACACCTAGTGGCTTGGATGCAACATCATTTAAAATCAATAGTTCACAGTTTCAGATGCCATTGTAGAAATTTAGTATTCACAGTCAGTCATGATTACTTTAATCAGTGAGTAAAGTGTCAAATAACAGGACGGTTACTGAGATTAAGCGAGTAGTATTCAGCTGGTCATGTGATTCTAACATGGCAGCCCCCATGTGTGGACCCTCTCCATGTAGAATAAAACAGCTTTTATAAGGTTACTGATATGACTGCAGTCTTCATTTTAATGTGAGTGCTCATGATTTCCTACATATATTGCAAAATTACAATTCATGTCTTTAGGAGTTCAACTTGTAGGAAAAAAATTACTGAGTGCACCTTTATGTTTTTGATTATAAGTATAGAAACAATATCTTTGAATTGTATTGCAAAATATTCAGATAGAAAAAGTAATTTGAGAGTGACTCGACTGCATCATTCACAGTGCATCATGGGAGTGGGCGGTTGCTGCAGAGCTTGTTGTCATGATTCTGCTCCGTCTGCCCCTTGGTCCCTGTCTGTTTTCTCTCTGTGTGTGTTTGTGGTGTGTATGTGCACGTGGCTGAGTCTGTGTTTTCCCAGCTCTGTCCCCTCATTTCCTCTGGCCTCACCCCTAGTCTAGTCCTTGTTATGTTAATTGTCTTCACCAGTTACTTATGTGCCTTACCTGTATATATTGTGCTCCCTTTCCTCTTGTGTTTGATGTGACAAAAATGATGTGAAAACCATCCTGATCAATCATTCATACAAAACAATATAGTCATTTAACTTTTGTAAGACACTTTTAGTGTTAGAAAGGCCATATGCGAGGAGGCGTGGATGATCATGAATATTGATGTGATTCACACCTGAAGAGACAAAGACCCCTTCCCTGAGAGAGAATGAATGTTTGTAGCTTATTCACAAAAGTTAAAAGAAGTAATCTGACTATACATAAAGACTTTACTTAAAAACTTTAGACCTACACTACCATTTAAAAGTTTTAGATCTGTAAGATTTTTTTATGTTTTTAAAAGAAGTCTCTTCTGCTCACCAATGCTGCATTTATTTGATCCAAAATCCAGCAAAAACAGTGATATTGTGAAATATTTTTACAATTTTAAATAACTTCTACTGTCAAATGCAATTTATTCCTGTGATCAAAGCTGAATTTTCAGCATCATTACTGCAGACTTCAGTGTCACATGATCCTTCAGAAATCATTCTAATATGCTGATTTTCTAATATGGGCATATTTACAGCACATTTTACACATTTACACCCGAACAGATATTTGCAAGCACAAGCTTCATTGATGATAATGAGGCAGCATAAACACTAGTTAAAATATAATCTAAACATTCATATTATTTTTATATCATATTACATATCATATTTATATCATACAGCATACAATTTAAATACCTGCTTTTGACGAAACAACATTTAAATGTAACTAAAACTTGCCTATTAGGACATATTTCAAATTTCAATACTCTGAATACTGGCTGGCAAGTCTGGAAATAATCCAACTAGTAAAATATGTACATGTTTAAGGCATAGTTGGGGACTTTTACCATTTGCATTGATCGCCTCAGCACATTACTGTATAAATAGCACACTCTGCTGGTGGGTGTGAGCACATCCGGGATAATTAGCCAGGAGAAACTGTACATCGCTTTGTTTCATACAGATTACATTGCAGGAGAATATTTGTTTTAAATTTGAATTGTTTTATTTAAAAGTAGACATTTTAAGCTTTCTTTAGACATATGTTTCATGTTTGTGTGATAGATATTCGTGGAGATTCAGTTCATTTTTGTGACGTGTTTCAGAAAGATGCTCTCAGAGAGAGAGACGTCTGAAAGCGCACCCTGTTTATTTTCTTTATTTTACAAAAGCACAAGGTTTTGTTGTTATTGTGAGTGTACACAAATAAAAGTAGACTCTTTATAGTCTCCAATGATGTCATACACTTATCTGTATGCCCAAAAATTTATTTTAAGTTGTTTCTGCTGTTATGAGGAAAAAATCCAGCAGGATACACCGGCGCGTCCGTCGACCCCAGAGGGGTTCTCATTCTTGACCCAGCAGGAATGAGTTTTACTTTTTGTTCACTACTTCTCACACAACACAGAACCAAGCAAGCCAGGAAGCTCTTCAAACTCCAGCAGAAGGACAAGTCAGTGAGGGGGTATGCATTGGAGTTTTTGGTGCTGTTCTTGGGTCTGGGTCACAATCAGGCCAGCCTTATTCAACTTTTTAGGGCTGGTCTGAATGATCCCATCACATCTTGTGTCCCAGAGACGGGTGAAGGAGGAAGTCTTGCCGCTACCATCAAGTTGGCCATTAAATGGAATGAGTTCGTCTCAGCCTGTGTCTGTGAGGACTTCCTTCATCCCAGCACGAGGTCAACAATACTCCCTCACCGGCAGCGGACGCTGTTGACCACAAAGAGGCGGAGGAGCCCGTGGCTCTTTCTATCCTTAAGAGGAAGAGGAGGAGGAGCAGGAAAAGGAGAGGGTTCCATGCGTCGGGTCTGAGCCTGCTGCAGCTCGCTACGAGGGGTTGGAATGCAATGCAGCTCCCCTGAAGGCTGCTGGTTTTCCATCTACCATTTCAGCAGCCACCACTGCTCATTATGAATCCTCGTCAGTGGCCGCCGCCCAGCCTGACCCCACACTTGCGGCCGCCACCCAGATTGGTCTTGAGCCCATGGCCATCGGCCAGTTTGTCCAGTTCCCTGTAGCCATTGACAAGCCTGTCCAGTTCCCTATAGCTTTCGATGAGTCTGTCCTGTCCCAGCAGCCACCGTCCAGTTCCCTGTGGTTGCTGCCCAGTCTGTCTAGTTCCTTTTGGCTGTCGACAAATCCGTCCTGTCCCCAGTGGCCACCATCCAGATGAACCCCTCACTAGTGGACACTGCTCGGTCTGACCCCTCACCTGCAGCTGCAATTCAGTCCGTTCAGCTGTCAGCGGCTATGGTCCAAACTGACCCCTGTCCAGTGGCCGCCACCCAAACTGACCCCTGTCCAGTGGTCATTACCCAGACAGACCACTGTCCAGTGGCCACCGGTCAGTTGATCCAGTCTCCTGCATCTGTAACTCAAACTGTCCAGTACCCTGCGGACACCACCAAGACTTGTCCCGAGTCCACAGCCGTCACCCAGTCTGACCCCACGCCAACAGCCGCCAGACTGGTCTCAAGCCCGTGGCCATTGCCCAGTTTGTCCAGTTCCCTGTGGCAGTCAACAAGGTTTTGCAATTCCCTATGGCCATCGACGAGCCTGTCCAGTTCCCCGTGGCCGTTGATGAGTCTGTCCTGTCCAGCAGCTGCCACTGACCCCAACTGCCCAGTGGTCGAGGATTATCTGGTGCTGAACCCAGTGGCTCAGACCTCCAGTTCTGCCCTGGCCTCCTGGTCCATCCAGGCCTCTGGGTTCTCTTCTGGCTCTGTCCTGGCCATCTGGTCCATCCCAGTCTCTTGGTTCTCCTCCGGTTCTGCCCTGGCCTCCTGGTCCTCCCTGGTCTCCTGGTCAACCCTGGTCTCTGTGCTCCCCTCAAGTTTTTCCCTGATCCCCTTGTCTGCCTGGCCTCTCAGGTTCCCTGCCCAGACCATCCCCCTGGTCTCCCCCACCCATTCTCCCTGGTCTGTCATCTGCCCCTCGGCCTGGACCATTTAATTCCCCTGGTCTCCCCCACCCACCCCCTCCTTGATCAGTTTTCTGCCCTCCTGGTCCCCTGTCCACTTCTTGGTCCAGTCCATCATGCTCTTGCTCTGTCTGCCCCTTGGTCCCTGTCTGTTTTCTGTCTGTGTGTGTTTGTGGTGTGTTTGTGCATGTGGCTGAGTCTGTGTTTTTAATAACATTACTGTGTAATTTAACTATTTCTGTTACAAAAACATCAGATAAATATGTCTTACAATTTCACTCTTCATTCCAGTCCACTTAAGGATATTATTCATTCTCTTTATGAGAAAATGTTGCCAAAAAATTCGTTGTTCACAACAATCTCTCATTCATTCCTATGGTAAGTTCTTTAAAGCTTGTCAGAGCGAGCAACGGTAACCAAGAGGGGCAGAGCTTAGTGAAGGGTCAAATGGATGTTTACTTCCGGAACCAGACTGTTGCGCTTATTATGCTCACTAAAGTTGTGATGTCAAGGAAGCCAGGTTTGTAGCCTTTTTATAGCTACCATAAAATTGCAGAAACACTTCATATCAATTCAATGGTGTGTAAATAAAGTTAGCAAAAAATGTATGTTTCCCCTCTCATTGTAAATGCAGAAATAATTTTGTGTGAACCATATTGAGTAAAACAATTGAGTACATGAAAAAAGTTGCAAAGTGGGCTTCATCAGATTTGCGGCGCTGTATAACCTGGGCAGGGCGTATCTGGAGAGGTTTGGTGTCCAGACGTCCAGCACTGAGCCAGAGCGGTGAGTCAGTGTTGAACAGAAGGTTATTCATTTAGACAGAAAGCAAACTTTTATTAACAACATGTTTCAATTATGCACCTTTCAGAAGTAAATGTCAAAAAAAGAGCTTGTTTGAAGAGCAAAAAGTTGTTATAACTCTTTTACTGTATATTGTGTGTTGTGTCATAAGCTCTGGATCCTGGAAGCTGATGATGGAAACCCAAACACGAGTGTGAAAACTCAATCCGCCCTGGGCATGTTTTACTGCAGATCTGAAATGCTTAATCTCAGAAAGGTCCATGACAGACAGTCTATCTCTATGTCTGTCTGTCTATTTGTCCTTCCGTCCATCCATTTATAACCTTTAAAAAAGTTATTATTAGCCTTGAAGTTTTACGTTTCAGGCAAAGTTTTGTCAAGACAACACTCAAAGTTTGTCTTGACTGACTTTCTTTTTAAATTGTTCTCTTTGTAGAGGATAGATTAGTCTTCCCAATAAATTTTACATGTAGCCTTTTCTGGGGAAAAAAATTCCATTTAGAGATCATGTGTGAACAGAACCCATTGGGAAATCTGATAAATCAGCTTTGGGAATGTCCAGCTCTGTCAGTTTACAATGAGAAGTTGTAACTGGCAGGACTTCGGTCTGATTTCTCCAGCCTTACTACTCTCCTCAGTTCTTACACCAATTATCTATGATTTTGGAGTTTTATTCAATACAGAACTCAATTAACTCTCACCTGCGTTTGAGTCCTTACAGACCATTGACAGTAACATTAAGTTCCTTTTTGATGCTGTATTTGAACAAACTATAAGATTAACAGTTTGAGCATGTACAAGCCAGAGGTCAGGATGTGCTGACAAAAGAAGTGTGCTTTGGGCCATTCAGAAAGTTCTCATGGAGCTGAAGTTCTTACACCATGCTGTTTGAAGCCTGTGGCTCTGGAGTAAAAAAAACATTGTCAAATTCGAGCAGTTCAAGAGCTTGAAATTTTACATTTAGTCATTTAGCAAACACTTTTATCCAAAGCAACTTACAAATGAGGAACATGGTAAGCAATTTTTTCATACCATACAAAGTTCAACAATATCTGCAGTGTTGTACTGCCAAGTACTCAAGGTGGCTGGAGTAGTATAGTCGCTAGCACAGAAGAAAGAGACAGAGAAGGATTTTTTTTTTTTTTTTTTTTTGTACAGTAAGTGCAAGTTAAGTTCAATAGTAAGTGCAATTAGTGTGGATTGGTTAAGTGCTCATGGAACAGATGTGTTTTCAGCTGGTTCTTGAATATTGAAATGGTATCAACAGATCGTGTGAAGGTGGGAAGCTCCACAAAACGGCGCTGCGATGTGCCGAAGGAGGCAGCGATATGCAGAAATGGACAGCGACACCCCCCAACTCAATTTCTCTTCCCAGTCCACCCCTGTCTAGGTGTGATGTATCTGTATGGTCATGGAGTGCAGAGGGATCCAGAAGCTGCTCTGTCCTGCCTGAAGGAGGCAGCAGAGAGTGGAAATGTGTACACATAGGGCCACCTGACAGCCTGTTACTACCACAGGAAACTACTCGAGAGAAGCTGCCCTGGGGGAAAGGTTCAACAGAACGTGTATTCAACTAGTTTATAGGATAGAAGTTGTTATATTTTCAAACTTCTAACTCCTTTCTGCATCCACCATACTCTTTCTTTTTTTCTTTCTTTCATCCATGTCTATTTGTCTATCTGTGATCAAACCACAATGGTGGTTATTAAGATCTATATGGTAACACTTTATATTAATGTTCCCTTTGTTAAGGGATTATACAGGGGTTCAATAGCTGCTTTTCTACTATCAGGCCAGTGTGAGCCAGGACTATCAACTGGCCAGCCGGGGCCAATAGCCTTGGACCTTGAGCCACGTGACCAAAATCGATCTGCGTTCCCACCATCTGGCAACTAGCCCAATATATCCAAAGGATATATTATATCTTTTGTAACCATTAGCTAGCTAGCAAGATAGTTAGTGTTAGTGTTGACAACTTACCGAGTGTAACTGCTATGGTGTCCCTAATGATCTCTCCACTAACAGTGGGATGATATCCCAGCACACCGTCCATGATCTTGAACCATGCAAGTTCTTTCTTTGGGCACCGCTTTGTCCTTTATGTGTTTTGATGTATTTGTACTGTACTCGCAATTTTTTACATTTTGTATGCTGGATACACAATCTAGCAAGTTCAGCTAAACTTCACCTTTGACATTGACTCCACCTCAGTCCCCAGTAGGTGTTGTTTGGCCCAAGGCCATTGGCCCAGAGAAAGCCCTGATGAGGCCTGATGAAGCCCTTGAAGTGACAGTGGAAATGCAACTAGCCCTGGCACACACTAGCATGCCCTCATTTGGCCCGACAGTGGAAATGCGGCTATTAATGACTAATAAGTCATTTACAAAAGCATTATAAATCACTGATATGCAGTTATAATAACATGAATAGCAAGGGTTGACTTTCACTTTGAGCATTTTAACTTGCATGTTATAAATGCTTAATAATTATACTTGTTCATAATTAAATTAAAGGTGGGGTAAGCGATTCCTGAGAAAGACTGTTGATATTCGAACTCAACAGCCAAACAAACACACCCCTCCATTCAGTGCTCCTTCAGAAGCTCCGCCCCTCCAAATTCATGCACACACAATAGTGTTGTGTGGATCGGTCCGATCCACTTTGTTTATTTTCCCATTTACAGAGGCAGGGTTGAATACAAACACTGGATTTTTTTTTTCAGCATGCACAGAATGGACAGCTAGAGGGCCATGAAGAGATATTCGCGGAATTTGACAAAAAGTGTATTGGATTAAAATGACTTACTTCACCTTTAATCAAAAACATAAAACGCCATATTTCATGATATGTGTCACTATGCAGAAAAAAATAGACTATTATAGTGAAATTAAAATGAGGGATTATGTCATTTTGCTACAGTCCAGTTTGCGTGTACATTCATTAAACCATACTGAACTTATGTACATACTGTAGGTTTCTATGTTAGTTACTCCTTAATAAATGCTTCACAGGTATCCACTTTACATTAAGGTAAATTTTCAAGGTTAAATAATGTTAAATAAGTGTTATTAAGCATGTATAACGTAGTAAAAATGACTCACTATTGGTATATATTGCATAAAAGTCACCTTTTCATGCATGTTGTTATAACTGCAAATCAATGATTTATATATATATATATACATATTATGTGTATTTGTAATTAATTATTAGTCAATAATGAACCCTTTTATAAACTCTTAATAATGGGAACATTAATGTTGTGATATCAAATATACATAAAATATCCTCAATTAAAGGGGATGTTCTTATTAAAATATCAACCAGAAATTGTTGGGTCTAGTCAAACAGAATTAAATAACACTGTTCTGTATTACATATTTTACATTAAACTTACTGGCTTTAATGGTTTGAACTGCAGGGTGTGCAAATACAAGGACATCAGTGCTATAGCATGACACACAAGACTGTCTGGAGGAGTATATCTGGAAGGGTATCAGCATAGCCATGTTCTGCTATGCACGCTGCCTTCAACTGGGCGGAGGCGTGTCGCAGAACAAAGAGACAGCACAGAAATACTTCACACAGGTACTGTCCCCCACCATGAAATACAACTGATGATTAATTATAAATGTTCCAGGTTAGTGGCATCAAATTTGTGAAAGGTACTTAGAAGCAAGTAAACTAGATATCCACAAGCAGAACTGTACTGTATGTTGCACTTTATTGAGTTATGTCTGTGAAATAATCTGATCTTATTACTTTTGGATAGTGAGAAATTCTGATCACAGCCATGGCATGTTTTTTTCACGCCATTCTATTATTGTGATATCCCCTAAATGACAAGTAAAAAACAAATCGAACTGTGGTTGGTTGCTTTATATGTCAGTCAGACAGTCTCTTCTTGTCTAAGTGGGCAGTTCTTGCCCAAAGTAAGCTGCAATGAGGACCAGACTTTATGTTGATAAGTCAAAATTCTGACTTCACGAGACTAAGCAAACACTGGCTTCATTCAACCTCTCTGGTCAAGTGACTGCAGTACACAAAATTCGCAGACATGTCTAAGAGTTTCTGCAAATCTGATGGCAAATGTAAAAGCAGCCATGGACTTTATTCAGACTAGCACACGATTTAATTTTTGACAGGAATAAAAATTAGGTTTTGAAGGGTTTGGCTTATACTCTTAAAGAAAGAAATAGCTTTATGGCTGAACTTGATTCAGTCATAGTTCAACGTGTTTGAAATTATTATTATTATTATATTATTTTACTTAAAATTACTATGTAATCTCAATACAAACACTTTGTGTGGAAAGTATATAGTTGAATTGGGTAAACCCAACAAAATTAGAAAAATCAATCTATTTTATTTCTTAATTTACTAACTAGTGAAAGTGAATTCATCAATGCTACATTGAACACCATAGAAAGTATTTGTGTAGTCCCAACTCAAATGGATTGAGTAAACTTCCATTTTACAAATTTAAATAGATAGAACGCAAGGAAATCAAGTTGTGACAAAATGTTCATTTTTCATTTTTAGTTCATTTTAAGTAAACTGAACAAGCAGCAAAAAAAAAAAAAAAAATAAAAATAGTTTTTTGTCTATTCAGTGTGTTGTGCTGCTGTTTTTACATTGGTGTTGATCGTTTAGCTGACGAAACATTGGAAATATATCTTTTAAAATAAATTTTTGTAGATACAAAATTCCAGAAAACACGAGTTGTGAAAATTCGATGTGATCTAAAACTTTAAACAGCTTTACACAATGTATTCCATATTACGGACGCAAAAAGGTGTTTGATGTGATCGACCCATACTCATGGCATCGTTTACATCTACGTCAAAAATTCTAAATGACGTCTATCCTAACTAAGGTCTATTTGTTAAGTTTGTGTTCTCTCTCTCTTTCTGTTTTTGTCAGGCTGCCGAGATATACAAAGTGATGTACAAAGAGCTGCAAATGGACATTGTATATGAAAGGATTTAAACAAAAACAGCAATTCTCATCAGTAAAGTTCAGGAGCCATGCTGGATACAGTCTGTCTGTTAAACTGAACTCAAAATCAGGACACAACAAGACTTTACATTAAGGTGTTGTATAATTATAATCCCTGTCCTAATGCTGATGAATATTTCATGTCATTGTAAATTTACTATTTTTGTGTTTGCCTTCATTATAAAAAAATTGAACATATCACCTTCCCTTCCCTTGGGTAAATATCACAAAATCTTCCCTATCAAAAAGTGTCTGGGTCCTATCTCATCCCAAAATCAATATAAAAAAATGCATTATACATAAAGAAAATGAGGCCTTTCTTATGACCATTGAGAGGTTTTGTTGCATTTTATTACATGTTGTTTTGTTGAATTGTTACCATTTGTATCTTAATGTGATATGAAAAAACATTCTTTGTAAAGTAATGCAAAAAAAGAAAAAAAGAAAAGAAAAAAGTATAATAAAGCACAAAGTATTTGGATACTTTAGGCACACTTAAAAATGTGTGAATAATTTAATATTGCATCATATGATAAATGTAAAATGAAGTGAAAAATAAAAAGCAAAGTGAAGCTCTAGCATCATTTGTTTGCAGATGCCAGTTGTTTTTATATTTTTGTTATCTAATGCAATGCTATTCTATATATTTGAAGTACAATTATAAGTATACATATGTATACTTCTATATTACACATTGCATTTACATGCATACTATAATATAGTAATGAGAAACGTGTAATGTGATTAAAGGGATAGTTCACCCAAAGGAAAATGTAGAAAAAAAAAAACATTGTAGGTCCATACAATGCAAGTGAATGTTGACCAAAACTTTGCAGCTCCAAAAAGCACATAAAGGCAGCATGAAAGTAATCCATAAGACTCCAGTGGATTAATCAATGTCTTCTGAAGCAATCCAATCGGTTTTAGTTGAAAACAGACCAAAATGTAACTTCTTTTTCACTGAGCATCTTGTCATTGCAGTATCTAGGCATGATTGCGCTTTCAAGCTTGATTACAATTCTAGTGCTTGATGTATGCGCAGAGCGATAGATGCCGCTATAGGAAGTGTAATCGAGCTTAAAATCATGATCACCAAGGAGACTGCTGATGTCAATATTTATGATAAAAAAATATGTCAAAATACATTTGCAATATTTTAGTCTGTTCTCACCCAAAACCGATTTGATCACTTTAGAAGAAATGGATTAAACCACTGGAGTCTTATGGATTATTATTTATGCACTTTTTATAGCTTCAAAGTTTAGAACACAGTTCACTTGCATTGTATGGACTTACAGAGCTGAAATATTCTAAAAATCTTCTCTTGTGTTCTTCAGATGAAAGTCATACACATCTGTGATGGCATAAGGGTGAGTAAATGATGAGAGAATTTTCATTTATGGGTGAACTATACCTTTCATTGTTGTGAAAATGTCACAATGCATACAAATCTTAATGGTCCTAAAAAATCAACAAAAAAAAAAACAAAAACAAAAAAATCACTATTTTCTAAATGAATTTAATATTTAATTACAGATATGTTTTCAAATATTTTCATTTTGAAGGTAAAGACCACATTCTGTGGAAAAAGGGGATTTAACATTTTTATTATTATTATTATTTTACCAATTTAAATATTTCACACTTGTACTGTCTGTAAATTGAAGACATGACATGTGACACATCGTATTTTGCGATTTATTGCTTATAAATGCTCTAGTCTATTTTTGGTAAAAATAAAAATCTATAATAATAATAATAATAATAATAATATCACAAACAAAACCGTCACAATAACTGTACATGACATATTGCACGATTAAAAGCCTTCATAGTGATCACAATAAGGAGATTCTTTTTACAGATATATAACACTCATTCCACTGTTCTTCACATTATAGAGCACACCAAGCCAAACAAATCCTCCAGAAGAAAGAAAATAAGAGAAAAAGAATCAGAACATGGCAGCTGGCAGTAAGTTGGCCTGTTCATCCAATCCCACAAGAGAAAAACACAAGAACAGATTAAAACACAAACATACTCATGTTGTTTCTGAAGTCTTGATGCTTCCTAGATCCAGCACTACAGAGTCAAGAGTTTCAGTAATAAAACAACAGAAAAATCCTTCCAGCATGTTAGAGAGAAATGAGACATTTTTTGTTGTGTGTGATGTTATTCAGGCTTGTATGGCCTCTACGCTCAGCTCAGGGTACAGTTCTTTAAGAAGCATCTCCAACATGATCTGGAAAAGAAATAAAACAGAAAAGGATATCAATATATATATACACATTGTCTCCATCTTCTCCAATCCACCATTAGAGGGTGCTACAGTATAACATTTGAATGGAACAATCTTGAAAACCTTTACAGGATCATAACATAAATTGTTAAAAGCAGTAACTTTTAAAACAATTAACTGTATACACAACATAACTGCATTTCCTGAAGGAAACAGCAGTGTTAAAGTTAGGCTTAGATTATGTGTCAATGAAATGCTACATCAGAGCAGCTTCGCTGTAGTCATGTCCTGGGGTGTAGATTCCAGGGGGCATGGGGGAGTGGATAGGTAACCCCCCAATAATCAAAACAAGTATGTACAGTTAGTATCCATCCACTGTCGCGCAATGTGACTGATGCATCAAGTGTAGACTTCCATTGATTATAATGGGAGTGATTTGCTTTTAATGCGACGCAACACAACAATACAGTAAATGGTAAAACACATGCAAGGAATATTAAATCAATCCCAATTCACTATGCGAATCAATGTAAGAAGACCAATTGCAGTTCAGTATGCAAATCTTACAATTATGTCATCAGCATCAATTAAATTTCACTTAACATTAAATTTTAAGTCAATGGCATATTTTTAATCTTCAATCTTTAATGCTTTAATAGGTATAAAGTTTATAGGATATAAAAATATCACACCTCAGCCCATCTGAGACTGAAATCTTCAAAACATAATTTGAATAAAGTCTGTATGCTAGGCGGTTCGGGCTGAATTAAATACTGATGTTTAACCCTTTAAGCTCTGAAAAAGTTTTTAAAGATTTCCTGTTTAAGTGCAATACCCAATATTAAAGGCTTATAACTCGGCAAAAACAAAAGGAGGGTCAAGTGTTTGGTATCATCCTAAAGAAAACTTTTCAAATTTTTTAATGAAATAAATGATGATACATTCTGAGACTCTCAGCCTAAGAAACTGCTGAAAAAAATAAATAAAATAAATGTTTGGCTCTTTATTTCTTATTTTTCTGATTTGACGTTATATATCTCTGGGTGGAAATAAGGTGGCTCAGAAAACCTTTTTTTTTTTTTTTTTCAGAAAAAACAAGCTTTTGTTTTGTTCCCAATCATGTCAACTGTATTGGAGAATTCTTTTTGTGTTGATACAACAAAGCAATCCAAAGTTATTGCATTACAAAAATAATATATCACAGTGTCCAAAAACGTCTCCAAGTGTCCAAAAACCTCTCCAAACAAATAAAACACAATTGTACATAAGAACTAATTACACATGCAAACACAACAATGACTAAAGGTTTGCATAGCATGCTGACATGATTTTAGTAATGAGATATCACAGAATGAGTTTCATTCTGTGCCATTTGAGTCATCGAGTCTGTGTCATGTACTTGGTGCCATCACCTGGTGGTCATATGTAACACTGTGCTGGAGTTGCTGGAGAGGAATCTTTATGGTGTTTAAAGCTGGAGATACAGGTAAGTGAGTCTGTACACGAAGTTAAGACCAGACACAGAATGGAAGGGGAGTGAGGATTATATAGAGGGGTTGATTGATGCAATGATTGGAGGCAGGTGTAGGTGATCAGTACTCAGGAGAGTGAGAGGGTTGAGTGAAATTTGTAGGTGGGTCAGAAGGATCTGTGACATCCCCCCCCCCCACGGACCGCTCCAGAGGGACGTGCTTCCCGATGCCGTGGCTGACCCCGTCCACGTGGAGCTGGACGATCAGGATGTGCGTCGTGGAAGTTGGATTGTAGGGTTGGGTCCAGGATGTTGTCTCAAGGAATCCAAGATCTCTCTTCTGGACCATAACCTTCCCAATCTATGAAGTATTCGAGACGACCCCTGTGGCGTCAGGAGTCCAGAATGTCTCACACTGCGTAGATCGGTCCGACTTCCAAGACAAGCGGCTGGGGGGGTCGTCAACAGGATCAGGTTCTGGGGAGTGAGGAGAGAGAGAGGGGTGGTAAGGTTTTAATAGCGAGACGTGGAAGGTGGGATGTATGCTTTATTGGGGAGAGAGTTGGAGCTGGTAAGTGACTGGGTTGATCTGTCTGGTGATTGTGAAGGGACCAATGTAACGGGGACTTAGCTTTTTGCAGGGGAGATGCAGCCTGATGTCCCTTGTGGAGAGCCACACCTTCTGCCCAGGTTGGTAGGTGGGAGGAGAAGATCTTCGGGCATTGGCGTGGAATCTCTGGCAGCGCACCGCCCGTTGCAGGTGGTGGTGAGCTAAGTCCCAGACCCTCTCGCTTTCTCTGAACCAATGGTCAACTGCTGGGACGTCAGATGGTTCGCCAGACCAGGGGAAGAGAGGCGGTTGGTAACCGAGTATGCACTGGAAGGGTGTGAGGTTGGTGGAGGGTTGATGAAGGGAGTTCTGTGCATACTCGTCCCAGGACAGAAAGCGACTCCAGCAGTTCTGGCGGCGATGACAGAAGGTTCTAAGGAAACGGATTACCTCCTGAATCTTCCTCTCTGTCTGCCCATTACTCTGTGGGTGGTAACCAGATGAGAGGCTGATGGACATTCCCAAGAGAGAGAAGGCGGCTCTCCAGACTCTGGAGATGAATTGGGGACCACAGTCGGAAACGATCTCTTCAGGGATCCCATAGTTCCGAAACACATGGTCGAAGAGGTACTCTGCGGTCTCCAGAGCGGTGGGCAGACCCTTGAGGGGGATCAGTTTGCAGGCTTTGGAGAAACAGTCTATAGCTACCAGCACGCAGGTATAACCCTCAGAGGGAGGAAGATCAGTGATATAGTCAACCCCTAGATGTGACCAGGGTCGGCGAGCAATGGGCAACGGAAGGAGTTTGCCAGCCGGTAGTTGTCATGGTGTTCTGGATATAGCACATTCTGGGCATCCTTGGACAAACCTTCTGACATCTCGAACCATGTGGGGCCACCAGAACCGGTCCTGGATAAGCAAGAGGGTCCTATTGGTCCCAGGGTGGCCAGTGCCCAAGGAGGAGTGTATGGAGTCAATGAGTGTGAGACGTTGAGAGAAGGGTACATAGGTCTTGTTGGTAGGGCATCCCGACGGAGCTGGTTCAGTGGCGGAGGCTTCGCGGATGCTATCGTCCAGGGACCATTGAATGGGACTTACTATGACATGTGGGGGTAAAATGGTATGCGGTTCCTCTGAGCCTTCCTCTGGAGCAAAAGGCAGGAAAGGGCATCTGCCTTGCAGTTCTTGTCACCTGGACGATAGGAGATGGTAAATTTAAAGCGAGTGAAGAAGAGGGCCCATCTCGCCTGGTGGGGGTTTAAGCGACGAGCCTCTCTGAGATACTCGAAGTTCTTGTGGTCTGTGAGCACCAGGAATGGTTGTTGCGCTCCCTCCAGCCAATGCCGCCACTCCTCAAGGCCAGTTTAATCGCCAACAGCTCTCGGTTCCCGATGTCATAGTTCTGCTCCGTCAGGGAGAGTTTCCTGGAGAAGAAGGCACATGGATGAAGTAGTGGTGGTTTCCCCTGCTGCTGAGACAAGACTGCTCCTACGCTGTTGGTGGAGGCGTCTACCTTAACGATAAATGGTTTATTCGGATCAGGGTGTACAAGGAGTGGAGCAGAGGTGAAGGCATCCTTCAGGAGTTGGAAGGCGTGTGAAGCTTTGGAGGTCCAGGAGAGAGATTTGGGTTTGGATCGGAGAAGAGAGGTCAGCGGGGATATGAGAGTACTGTAGTTCATGATGAAGCGGCAGTAGAAGTTGGCAAATCCTAGGAACTGCTGTTACCTTCCCCTCGTCCATCCGAATGGCTTCTGAGCTGATGATGTAGCCAAGGAACTGGAGGGATTTCTGGTGGAAAGAACACTTCTCAGTCTCGAGGTACAGGTGGTATTCCCTCAGCTTTTCCAACACGAGCGCTACATGATGACGATGGTTGGTCATGTTCTGAGAGTACACCAGAATGTCATCAATGTAGACGAGGACGAATCGTTGGAGATACTCACGGAACACCTCATTTATGAAGCCTTGGTACACGGAGGGGGCATTGACCAGACTCGTAGTGGCCTGTAGGAGTCATGAAGGCTGTCTTTCACTCATCTCCCCTCTATATTTGAATGAGGTTTTAAGCACTGCGAAGGTCCAGCTTGGTGAAAACAGTGGCTCCTCTCAACAGTTCCAAGGCAGCTGGGATGAGGGGAAGTGGATACCGGAACTTAACCGTAATCCTGTTGAGGGAGCAGTAATCAATACAAGGGCATAGGCCTCCGTCCTTCTTAGCCACAAAGAAGAAACTCGAACCAGCAGGGGAAGTGGAGGTTCGGATGAAACCTTGGCTGAGAGCCTCCTTGATATAATCCTCCATGGCCTTCTGCTCAGGAATGGAAAGTGGGTACACTTTGCCATGGGGCACTGGCTCACCAGGGAGGAGGTCTATTGCACAATCCCATGGTCGATGAGGTGGTAGTTGGGAGGCACGTAAAGGACAGAAGATGTCCTGGAAGTGTGAATAACAGGAAGGGATCTCCAGAGGGGTTGTACTGGCAGGGCTCTCAATGGTGGTGGTGTTGACATTGAGAGGGGAAGAGTTTCTGATGGGCATGCAGGGTCTTTGAGTGAGTCAGTTTGGGAAGCAGGCAGGGAAACACTGAGGCCCCCATTTCAGGAGGTCACCAGAAACCCAGGAGATGACTGGAGAATGTTGTATAAGCCAGGGACGCCCTAATACGATGTCTGTGGTGGAATTCTCCAGAACCAGTAGGGTGATGTCTTCGTTATGCAGCCATCCCACTTGGAGTTTTACAGGACCCACGCAGGAGTGGATTTGAAGCTTGTGTTCGCAGGGTCATTTTTGAGTCGAGTAGTGCGGGTACTGAAAGAGAGATATCAGGAGTTGTAAGCATTACACAGGTTACTAAAGGAGAAGTACTGATCATAGTTGTGGTCAGGTGGCTCACCTGAGGACGGGGAGGTCGAGTGGGACATGCAGAGATTATGTGTCCCTTACCACCACAGTACAGGCACAGACCCTGGCTCAGCTGGCGTTGGCGCTCTACAGTGGAAAGACGAAAAGCATCCATCTGCATGGGCTCGCTGCTAGGTTCTGGAGAGTGCAGAGGGGACCTCAGTGAAGGAAAAGGCGGGGACTGCAAGGTGGGTAATTCGTTGAGGCAGCTCTTCATCCGGTTGGCTACTCTGATGAAGAATGCGCTGCAGCCCCATGGTATTGTCGTATGATAAGAGATGCAGCCGCAGCTTGGGATCGAGTCCATGGAGATAAGTGGTCAGTAGAGCGGACTCATTCCAGCCACTAAACGCTGCCAGAATGTGGAACTTTAGAGCATAGTCATTAACAGAGGACTGACCTTGACGAAGTTTGAGAAGCTGTTCAGCAGCTGATGCGTCACCCTCAGAACTTCCAAACACCTCCTTAAAGTGCTGAATGAAGCTATCAAGAGACTGTATTACTGGACTTTTCTGTTCCCAGAGTGAACTGGCTCATTGAATTGCTCTTCCAGACAGCAAGGAGGTGATGTAGGCCACCTTCGACCGCTCAGTGGGGAATCGATGCGGCTGCATCTCAAGGGCGAGCGAACATTGGAGTAGGAAACCACCGCAGTCCCCCTCCGATCCTGAGAAGGGCGCTGGATTGACCACGGGACTGGCGGAGTAGACCGGTGAAGAAATTACGGAAGTGCTGGGAGCAGGTGAAGACGAGGGATTAGCGGGTTGAGTGAGTGCACGCCGTAGTGTGTCAACCAGCTCCTGGATGGGATCTGGACCTGCTGGGTTCATGATTCTTGTTGGTCTGGTCTTCTGTAACATATACTCAGACTCGAGGATGATGTTTGTACCCAAGAAGGTGTTTATTGACACACAAACAAAGACAGCAGGTAAGTGATGGCGTGACAGTACTGGGTTGCAGTGGTGATAGTTTACGTGATGAAGACTAATACTGATAGAGATGGTGACTTTCCTTGAGGTGGAGGGTTTGCAACAACGAAGCTTGCTTTGAGAAGATGGACACTGGAGTCGCTGGAGAGGAAACATTTGGAGTAGAAGATTCGCTGGAGAGGAGAGGAATCTTTATGGTATTTAACGCTGGAGATATAGGTAAGTGAGTCTGTACACGAAGTTGATACCAGACACAAAATGGAAGGGGAGTGAGGTTTATATAGAGGGGTTGATTGAGAGGGTTGAGTGAAATTGGTAGGTGGGTCAGAAGGATCCGTGACAATATGTGTTGGTCAAGACTGAAGTTATTAATATTTTGACCAAACAAAAATTAGTATAAAGGGTTAATGCTTAGAGGTTAGGAACAAATGTTTGAGGAATATCAAGGGCTGTTATCAAGGATAAATCTAACTTCAACATGAAAGAAAGAAAAAGTAAACATGAAGACATTCACATCACATTTTATTGTGATAAATAATGTGGGGGCCACGTCCAGTGGCAGCCCTTCCTTGCATGATATACGTATTGAAGGACCCGATAGCAGTTGTGGAACACTCTTCCCACCAGACGACCGCCTCGCGCACCCCCCACCCACACCTGTCATACGATCGCGGAAAACTTCACAGGGCACCAATTTGACCAGTGCCAGCCCAGTCCATAAGATGACATATTATCGAGTGAAACATGATATGGAATGAGGAAACAAATGTAGGCCAGGACAAACACACCTTTTACAAAATTATTTTAAATGTATTTCTGATTTGTTATATCTGCTCTTTAGAAACTTGTAATGATCTCATCATTTGTCAACAGACTGCAGAGTGCAATAAATGCAATAAAAATTGCATCTCTTATTTCCACATAAAAGAATCGTTACTGGAATCGTTACTGGAGTCATTACTGGAACCGTTAAGGAATCGGAATTGTTCCTTACGATTTCCATCCCAAATGAAAGCACATGGTTACTGTATGCTTTTGTTATGTGAAAAAAAACCTGCATGAACATTCACTTATATTTAGCACCCTCTTGAGTTTGGAACAACACAAGGATGAGTAACTAATTACAGAATAAAAAAAAAATAAAGAAAAATAAAAAAAAACCCTTCAAGGAAAAATACTTGCCAACTTTTGCAAGAGGGAAACAGACAGTGTTGTGGAACCTACTTTGAAACTGTAGCTTCCCAAGTTAAAATCTACTTACAACTTAAAGTAGTTAAAGCTGCACTATGTAATAATTATTTCGTTACAATAAACAAAAGTCCATTATTGAGGAAGTGCATAAAAAATTTATTCAAACCCATCTTTGTCTCACTTTGGTAAGCATACAATTAAGATTTTATTTTAAGCTGTCGGGTCAGATTTGGCATGAAATCACAGGCTTATGCCATTCATACTTGCGTGTTTATGTCATGTCTGTGAGCACTGAGAAGGCACGGCTAATGTGTTGCGTGTCAGCTGGAGCAGCTATGGTGGTTCAATCAGTCAGCAGCAGGACAGCAGCGGCAGGACATCAGTCTCCAGATGGATTTTTAACTGTTAACTGTTTTTCTAAATTCTTTCCTTGCTTTAATGCTTGTTTTTTTTTTTTTTTTTTTTTCTGGTAGGGTTGTTGAAGCTCATATTGGCCATCATGCTTTAATGAATCAAACATTACTCAGGGGATATTGTGTTTACCAACCACAGTGTATTAATATGCTACATTTTCTCTTGAAGTTACTGTAGCATGTTTCCCAATATTCATGACTTCTGAGTATTTTATAACATTGCTTAAATTTCATGATTCCCAAAGCGTGTGTGCAGCTGTTTTTCCACTTCTACCATTAAGACTTAGAGAATAAGAATTAATGTGAATGAACTGAATAGTGTTGTCACAGTACCAAAATTTCAGTAGTCTGTTCCGATACCAGTGAAATTTCATGGTTCTCGATAGGGCTGTGTCGATACAATCAAATATTGATATTTTGTGATATTTTAATTGAATACTGTAATCAAATCAAATTATGATATTGTGATGTATCACAATATATCGAATCATGACATGTATACTGAAATACGTATTGTGAAGTGCTAGGCAATACCCAGCCCTAGTTCTCGATACCAATTTCGATACTAGAGCAAATACATGCTTATATGTTAATGTGCTATTGAACACACTCCTTTAGCCTATTTAAAGTTACATTTCAATGTAAACAATAAATTAAAAGAAACGCATGTTTCCTTCAAGTGTTTCTCAATTAAGTTTGTATCAAGTAGGGCCATGGTGAAATCTGTTGCAGTCTAATTTTTCCCAAATCCTGTTTTCCTTTTTTTTCTTCAGAATTCCATGTTTTAAAGTTTAATTTGATTTCATCATCAAACTGATGTCTAATCAAATTCATTCTTAAAACGTTTAACAAATGAAAATAGAGCAACTACTTTCCAACATATCAATTAATTTTTTAACAAACTTTTATTCAGTACAACAGCACACTTGCTTGTGATATATTGCTTAATTTGTATTATTATTAATAATATTAATATAACTACAGTGAATATTACATTTTACTACAGGTGTAATATATTTCTGTCGCAAATTCTTCAATTTCAGGCATCTAGCTTTTATTTTGAATTGTGCTTTTATTTTGAATTGTGCTTTTATTTTGATGTGAGCTTTTATTTTGACATTTGTTTTGAACTAAGCTTCACTTCTCCGTATTAACAGTTTGCTACAATGCCCAGTGTGATCATTAAAGTGCACGTTGTGATTTAATTATAAAAATATATCGTTTACATGTACTGTACGCTCCACAGTGGATTAGTGCTCTGCTTTGTCATCACATACAGCGCAAATGATTCTCAATGTCTGTGGAGTTTCTAGTGTATTCATTTAAAGCACACAGCTCATACAGACTAAGATTGCAGCCTTTCACGGTTTAATAATCACACTAGGACATATCACGATTTTAATTTGATTAATTGTGCATTTCTATGTAAAAGGAGTAACAGAGCACATGCTCAAATAAGCGTGTGAGCATTTGGTAGAAGTCGTGTATCAGTCAGACAGCATGCTGGGACCGAATTAAGCCGGTGCTCGGTACACTGCACAAACACTGGTATCGTTACATCTTTTTTTATTTCAGTATCAGTAAAGTACAGGTACTTTTGACATCACTAAAACTAAAATAATAATTTCCTTTGGCACAAGCCCCGTCCACTTGAACTGTCAGATTCTGCCAGAAGACGATGACAGCAGGGGAGAGGAGCTTACCCCAAAAGGACATTAGAACCTTATATACAACCTATACCCCCCAGAAGAAGAATAAAACCAATTTAATTCAACTCAAAACAACAAACCAGGGCCCGTATTCACAAAAAAATCTTAAGGCAAAAAGAAGCTCCTAACTCATCTTAATAATTAGGGGCATGTTACCCCTACATTTTTCATTTAAGGGTTATTCATGGAGCATTTTAACACTAAAAGTGCAGTTGAAGTCAGAAGTTTACATACACTTAGGCTGAAGTCATTAAAACTCATTTTTTTAACCACTCTAAGATTTAATATTAGCAAACAATTCTGTAGCTCCTAAACCTACAACAACTTAGAAGGACTCCTGAAGACTCCTAAATCCCTAAGAGTGAATCACAAACGATCCAAAGCATGGCTGCTGTCATCAGTACACGCCGCAATGGAGTAAAAGTATTAGAATATTATTATGACATTGATCTTTCAAAAGGTATTGCAATTAAGTCAATGTATTTATATACTTTAATATTATTATATTGACATTGACCATTCGCCTGAATCGCGTGGGTGTTTCATTACTGTAAACTTAGGGATGCAATTACCTCTCCCACAAATCAAAACAACCCAATTACACCGGAGATAAATGTAACTGCGTAGCACAGATGAATTGGGAATTTTTGTCATCCATCAGCAGAATTATTTATCAAACTATGAATGCCCTATCCAGACCACACCTAATTCAAACTATGAATGCCCTATCCAGACCACACTGATCATGGTCTAAAACTCTGCAATAAATTGAATGGCATCTATGCTAATATTATTCTATCCCTGTCTCAACCTCGGGACTCCTATCCTGAGGTCACCAGAACAGGCTGGATCCAGCTCCATTCCTGCTTCGTGTTGGACTCCACTGCTACGTGTCTCTGAGTGATGACGACTAAATGCAGCCGGTGCCAGCCAAACATCACTTCAGTCTATTACGATGGACTTCAGAGGATGACCTGATGCTAGCTCCAACCATAAGACATGGGATACGTCATATGCCATTGCCTGAACCTTTTACTTAGGATAGACCTTTAACTTCCAGTAAGTGCAATGCACCTCACTGATCTCTGCCTGCATCACCTCGGTTTAATGATGGACTACACTCTTAAATTGGAATACATAGACTATCAATTAATTGCCAACAAAACCCTTCATCAGCCAACTAACAAGGACAACTGCATCTATGTGAACTTCTACAGTTAATCCAGGATGAACTTCAAAGACATTAGCCATTAATCTTACAGTTCATACAAAATCTTTGTTTAATCATTTAAAATCATGGCATGCACAGCACATAAATAACTAATATTGGCATATTCACGTTGTTTAGACAGAGGAGAACTGGCCCCCACAGTGGTTTCTCCCAAGGTTATTTTTCACCATTAACCAATATCTTATGGAGTCTTGTGTTCCTTGGCACAGTCGCCTTCGGCTTGCTCACTGGGTTTCTAAATACAATTATTATTTAATTGCCTATTTTTAAACACAATTCACAATCATATTTTATCAAACAACACAATGATAACTCTAAGACTTTATAGATATTACAGTTTCATTTTCTGTCAATGCATGATTTTCTGTAAAGCTGCTTTGAAACGATGTGTGCTGTGAAAGGCACTATACAAATAAAAATGACTTGACTTGACACACATCGTCTGCCAATTCATAGTGCATGTTTTCATGTGACATTCATGGCCATCACTGGGCTACACTGTGTACAGTGGTGGCCAAAATTATTGGCACCCTTGGTATGAGCAAAGAAAAGCTATGAAAAAAAAAATCTGCATTGTTTATCCTTTTGATCTTTCACAAAACTCTAACCTTTAATTGAAGTAAAACAATTGAAACAATTAAATTCAGAGGTCCATGTTGTTGGACTCTCCTCTTCAGTTCACCCCACAAATTTTCTATGGGGTTCAGGCCAGGGGACTGGCATAGCCATGGCAGAACCTTGATTTTGTGGTCAGTGAACAATTTTTGTGTTGATTTTTATGTTTGTTTTGGATCATTGTCCTGCTGGAAGATCCAACCAGGACCCATTGTTAGCTTTCTGGCAGAGGCAGCCAGGTTTAGATTTTTTTATCTGTTGGTATTTGATAGAGTCCATGATGCCATGTATCCGAACAAGATGTCCAAGACCTCTGGCAGAAAAACAGCCCCACAACATTAAGATCCACCACCATATTTAACCGTGGGCATTGGGTACTTCTTATCTCTGTGTGTGCAAAACCCATCTCTTGTATTCGCTGCCAAAAAACTCTCTTTTTGTTTCATCTGACCATAGAATCCGGTCCCATTTGAAGTTCCAGTAGTGTCTGGCAAACTGAAGATGCTTGAGTTTGTTGTTGGATGAGAGCAGAGGCTTTTTTTCTTGAAACCCTCCCAAACAACTAGTGGTGATGTAGGTGATGTCTGATATTTTATTTGAGACTTTCTGACCCCAAGACCCAACTAATTTTTGCAATTATCCAGCTGTGATCCTTAGAGACTCTTTGGCCACTTGAACCATCCTCCTCACTGTGTGTGGAGACAATATAGACACACATCCTTTTCCAGGTCAATTCTTAAGATCTCCAGTTTATTGGAACTTTTTAATTATTGTCCTGATGGTGGAAATGGGCATTTTCAATGCTTTAGCTATTTTCTTATAGCCACTTCCCTTTTTGTAAAGCTCAACAACCTTTTGCCGCACATCAGAACTATATTCTTTAGTATAACCCACTGTGATTGATGATTAAGGGAATTTGGCCTGTGTGTTACCTCATATTTATACCCTTGTGAAACAGGAAGTCATGGCTGAATAATTTCATGTACCTAGTCACCCAGGTGCACTAAAAAATGTAAATTATGAATGGGAATACACTTCAGATATATTTTACTCACAAGAATTTCTAGGGGTGCCAATAATTGTGGCCAACATGTTTTGGAGAAAAATATTTTTTTAATAATGAGATATTTCTCCTCTTTAAATTGGTTAACTTCAATTAAAGTTAGATTTTGTGTATTTTTTTAATTAAAGATCAAAAGGATAAACAATGCAGTTTTTTTTTTCACAGCCTTCTTTGCTCATATTTACCAAGGGTGCCAATATTTTTGGCCACCACTGTAGTTGATTCCGTAGACGAGACACACACTCATATCATTGCACCAACAAAGGATGAAGACGTGTTTGTCAAATGCATTTAGTTCCACAGGATCAAGGCAAAAGTTGTTTTTGATGCCTAGTGCAAGGTCCTCGACATTGTTGCCAAGTGGCCCCACTCATGACTCTCACATCCTAATAGAGGCGCACTTGACTATTTTCTATTTAGCTATATGTATTAAACAGAAACCTATTATTTCCTGCTGTCTGTCTATAATGAACTTGTGACAAATACCAGTTTCCTGTCTACCAATCACTTTGGGTGATTTAAGAAAGTTAATATTATTAACCTAATAATACATACTACCCTTGAAAAATATGCATGTAACTGTGCCATGCCTTGCAGAAGGGTAGACTAGCTTTTGTGGAATTCCCCATACCTATGATTTCTGGAGATTGATTTAGCTAAAAACATACAATAACTTTGAAAATGGAAGCGAACAATGAGATTGTGTCAAGTGATGACCCTTGCAAAAAAGCGGCTTTTCTGACACTACACTCAAAGCGCTTTACATACTAAACAGTGGCCTCTCCTCACCCACCACCAGTGTGCAGAATCCACCTGGATGATGCAACGACAGCCATAGTGCAGCAGTACACTCACCACACACCAGCTGTTGGTGGAGAGGAGATAGTACATTTATATAGCCAATTCAGGGATGGGAATTATTAGGAGGCCATGATTGATAAGGGCCAATGGGGGTAATTTGGCTAGCACACTAGAGTTACACCCCTACTCTTTATGAGAATTGCCCTGGGATTCTTAGTGACCACAGAGAGTCAGGACCTCGGTTTAACGTCTCATCCGAAGGACTGTGCCTTTTTACAGTATAGTGTCCCTGTCACTACACTGGGGCGTTAAGACCCACACAGACCGCAGGGTGAGCACCTTCTGCTGGACTTACTAACACCTCTTCCAGCTGAAACCTTAGTTTTTCCCAGGAGTACTCTACTGGTCAGTACCTGGATAAACAGACTACGCTTAAAGGGGCAATGGCTGAAAGTATGAGCTACTTGTCTGTGTGGACAGACTATTCTTAACAAGGGCAATGCATGAAAATGTAAACAATATGTCTGTGCAAACAGATAACCCATTAGAGGGGAAGAATTGCTGCCTATGATGTGTCTGTGCAAACAGACTGCCGGTGTGAAAAGATGGCATTGCTTTGCGATATGTATGTGCAGACAGACTGCCCACATGAATTGGTGCATTGCTTTGTGATGTGTCCATGCAAAAAGGTCAATCATTTAATTACAAGTATTAATGGTTTACAATATAACCTATAATTTAATCCCTTACAGAGGCAATGTTGCTGGCCCACATGGCTGCAGCGGATTGTCGAAACATGCAATCTTTTCTCACACCTAAAGCCTAGTACAAACTACAGGACTCAAGCTCATCTTGTTTGATGTTTTGAGTCAGCGACGAGAAGCCCCAGATCCCACAACCAATGGTTGTGTAGTGTGTGCACTTCTCCGACATGCAGCGACTAGTCGCAGACCCTATGACAGATTTCAAACCAGCTTGATATTGAAGCCATCTTATCATCAGGTGTGTGCACTGTCTCTACGAGTGAGAGACCGATAATGAGCAACAGCCAATGAAATACAGAGAGAGTGCAAGAGGAGACCAATGCATTGAGAAGCAAGAGCCAAAAGAAAATATAATAATATAACACCAACGTCTCCCTACCCGCTGTCTCATTATTATTCCTTCTGTGCAAATCAGAAGACTTCTGCCTGTCAATTATTGTGTGCATTCACAGGGCAGGCCATATACAGTATGCTCGTATATGTGCCTATATGATGTCCTGCCCCCGCTCAAGCTACTAACAAAAAGTAGCTAACTACATTAAAGCTATTAAAAGCAGAACATATTTTAGATATATACAGTCAGATGATATTATTTAATTCTGCAATATGAAGTTCTGATTGCAGAATTTATTAATATAACCTGTTAGTTATTTTTAATTAGGGTGACATTCTCTTGTGAAAATTAACCATGGTTTTACAACAGTAACGATAGTTTAATGGTATTTGTTAATTAACCAATATTACTATGGTAAAACCTTGAATACTATAAAAATACTACAGTTTTGATTATTGATGAATTTTTTTATTAATTGTAATCAAAACCATGAATTACAGAAAAAAAAAATGGTTACAACAGTCATGGTTACTACAATCATGGCTAATAAAATATTACTAGGGTAAAACCATGGTTAATTTTCGTAAGTGTTAAACCAGTATCTTGACAACATTAAATTGAACATAGATTTGTACTTATTATACATTAATAAATCTAGAAAACAGTATTTTGTTTATAACTGAGTTGAAATATAGTAACAAACAGCAGCAATTGACTCAAAGTTCCTTTATGGCTGCGAAGGACTCAAGTGAATCGGTGAATCATTTGTGTGAACTAGTTCATTTATGTTACCCGTCCAAAAGAACTGACTCACTAAAATAAATCGGAGTAAGGGAATCGTTTATTTAACCGGTTTATTTACATGAACCATTCAAAAGAACCTATTCACTTAAATGATTTGGTTTTCCCAGTGCTTCATAAGAGAGAGAGAGAGAGAGGACGGTTTAGGTGGGTGTGTTTGATTACTCCCTCGGCTCCATTCCTGTATTCACAATACAATGTGACCAATGTAGCATTTTGTGATGCTACAGCATTGGAAAATGTAGCTTGTCACTTGAAGCTAAACTATTGTGAAAATAGCTGAGCTACTGTCATGCTACAGAAAAATGTAGTTAAGTAGCGTTAACTACTCCCCATCACAGGAAACAGTGTTTGTGATGACAGATATTGTGACTTACATAGAGGAGATGTCTGTTAGCACTGGCCTCCTGAAGTGCATTGAAGATTTTGATGATCCCGTATCTCGCATTCTGCTGCCCCACCAGATTCTGAAGTGCATCTGAATAATGAAGACTGTGGCAGTAAAACTTTACACTAAAACACCCAGCATCAATTCAATACGTACCACCACTCAGAGTATGACAGTATTAACAAGCTTTTTTTTTCTTTTTTTTTTGGACATTTAAGATTGAATCCATCAATTAAAAGTGACAAACTTGCATTTGAGTGACAAAACATCAAAAAGCAGCTTTCATTGTGTTAAATGGAGCGTTCTGCCTTGTTTCAGAGCGCCTGCTGTTTTAGTGTGTGCTTCTAAGAGCTCTGGAGTGGAACTGTATTATCTAGAGCTCTGTGAGCTCACACAAATGTAATTGCTCTCTGGATATGCTCACTGGAGTGTGTGTGTGTGTGTGTGTGTTTTAAGTGTCCAGCTCTAATTAAAAAGCCCCATGCAGGCAGCCATGGAGCCTTTTACACATTAACTGCTTTACAGTTTATTGCACGTATACAAACCTCTGAATTAGCACAGTACTTTATTATCTTCTTTTAAAATAAAGCTGCAATTAAAGCAAATTTTATATATAAAAATGTGATATTTGCAAATGGTTAATAGGTAGTACTGTAAATTTATATATCAGAAGAAAATGTCAGTGGTGCTTGCCTGTGCAAAGCTCCCTGTCACAATGCTAGGGTTCATTGGGTGGTTGCCAGGGGGTTGCTATGTGGTTGCTAGATGTTTTGTGTGGTTCTAATGGGTAGTTTATTGGCCCAAGTCAAGAGTCCACCCTCAAGTTTTGGTGAGTTTTTTGGCTGTTTTATCGTCCACCAGGCGAAAATTATATTGCTTAGAAAAGTACTGACACACCTCTCTTCAACAAGCCGCATGATTTGAGGTATTATTCACATTTACACACACAGACAGTTAAGCTGGGTGTTTCTTCAACTTCGGGCAATTTCATGTCCCAGGGGATAACTTTTATTAAATGAACAGATTCATTTCAACTTTTTTTCTTTGTGTTCAATGAAGGTCACATTAAAACTAAACTGGAAACCTTTTACCATATATTTTACCAATTTACCAATATTGGTAATCAGTATTATGCTGTCAGTTGAGCTTATTGTTGAAATGAACACGGAATATACATAAAATGTTAGTTATGAAATAATCCAGCACAGAATGCTATTAAACTCAATACAGACTTTGAGCTGTGCTGGAAATGACATTGTGGTGGGAATTTTCATGACAAAAATTACATAAATCTCATGTGATGCATGTACCAGAGTCCTGCATGTGGGCGGGTACCCACGGGTACCCAACAGGTAAACCGCTAATATTTTATGTAACAGCTTTAAAAGTATTTACATTGTCATTTACGGTGCCTGTGCGGGTCGGGAATCAATAGGCACGTGCGGACTGTGGGTCAAATAGGCAAAGCTATTTTTTTTAATGTCAAATAATGTTCATCTTTCTAATCTTTTTTCTGTTAATTGTCACCACAACATTAGGCTATGTGTCTATTTTTCTTAAATGCTCCAACTCAGAGTGTCTAATATTAGTTTGATTGCTTGTGTGACGTGAGCAAATAAACAATTTTTGTCTACCTGATGAAGTAGATTTACTTGAACCCTTCTGTTATGTTTAAAAATAATAACACCTGTGATGTTTGGGTCAAAAATGACCCATATTGAGTTCAATAGATTTTCAGTAAATTTACAGCACACTTATCTATACATTATGAACTTGAAAACTGGCATAGGCTTACCTACATGTTTTCACACTCAATAAAGGCTTCTATAGCAGCATTTTAACTGGAAAGAGTTGTGGTACTACACATGTACAATAGATATACAGTAAATCTTTATCTTAACTGTAAGGGTTTACAGTACTTAAAATAAGTTGATACTCATATTACTTACAAATTGAATTAGTCTGAAAGAAAAACAATCATGGTTTATATTCTGCAATATTACAACCATAGGAATATTGCAAAAAAAGAACATATATTATTGTACAGCAAATACATTGTCAGCATTGTCAAATCAACATTGTGCAGTTGAACAACTACATATACTGTAACTAAGTGTGTGTGTGTCAGTGGCAAGGCCAGAAATTTTAAAGTGAGTGGACCTGTCACAGTCCTGTCACCTTGTCAGGTTGGGTTTCTGTCTGACGGGACTGATCATCATCCCCTGTCTGTCTCGTGTTTCGTGTACATTCTTTGTGTGAGCGCACAGGTCCAATTGTTAGTGACCGCCGTGTGCAAGTTACCGCCGCGTGCTGTCTGGTGATGTCACATCACAGGCATCATTGTTCCCTGTCTGTCTTGTGTTTCCTGACTTCCTGTCTGGTTTGGTTTTGGTCTGTGTCGGGATCCAGACACTCATGCTTCATGTTCTGTTTGTTTTGTTCCAAGTGTGTTGACGTTTTTGCCCTCATGTGTTTCAGGTGCTGCTGGCACGCGGAATCAGCGTGGAATCTGGGAAGCCTGATTTTTTCCATGGGAACGCTGATCATGCCAACTTTCAGCTGCGAGCAGCACCTGCCCCTTGTTTGTTCATGCCTATATTAATCCCCTCATATGCAGGGTTGGGAGTGTTACTTTCTGAAATGTATTCCACTACAGATTACAGAATACATGCTGTAAAATGTAATTTGTAACATATTCCGTTAGATTACTCAAGGTCAGTAATGTATTCTAAATACTTTGGATTACTTCTTCAGCACTGGTAGATTTTTTCACTTGTTTTGACTATAAAAACTCTGCCAGTACAGTAAGACAAAATACACGTTAAAAATACATTCTCTGAAAAACCTAAATATCTTATGCAGTGTTGTTTCTAAAACAAGATCAATCAAATTGATCTTGTTTTAAAGATTTGTAGATATTTTTACAGAAAAGCAGAAAAAAAATTCTGCCCTAATATCAAAGTTATTAGTAGAGAAAGAAAACTTTGTGATCTAATGTGAATTTTCTTGATTAAAAAAATATGATCGTGCCTGGTAACATGTGCATGTAAAATGGCTAGAAATAGCATTTTATCTTAGCGTAAAGCTGACAATTTACACAAGGTTTATTTCTATTTCTTCTGCTCCAAACTTACTTCAAACGTACTTCTCTGTCTGCTCGTATGAATGTAACACATCATAAGAAAGTGTTTCACCGCTGTTCAAATGCACTTTGAATCACATCATTTATATGTATAAATGTTTTCCATCTGAAAGGACTAAATATTAAATGAAACAAATGACAATAAAATGCAAAGTAATCTCTTCAGTAATCAAAATACTTTTTGAATGTAACTGTATTCTAATTACCAATGATTTCAATTGTAACTGTAGTGGAATACAGTTACTTATATTTTGATTTTAAATACGTAATCCCATTACATGTATCCCGTTACTTCCCAGCCATGCTCATATGTCATGTCCTTGGCTGGACTGTTTTGAATGAATGTTAAATGCAGTTCAGTGTTGACTGAATGTCTTGCTAGATTGTTGTTTGTTGTGAAGTAACTAACCTCACTCTCTCTGCCTAGCTGGTCTAGTCTCGTGTATCTGTTGGTTGTCCGCGTGTCGGGTGTGTGGTTGCCTTCCAGTTCGTATCAGCTGGGTTTCCACGGAGGATACCTCGTCTTTGCCCACGTGTTGGGATCTAGAATGCCCTACCCTGCTGGGCGTCGTTCTGCACCTCACTAAGCTTCAACATAGGATTCCACAAATCTATTCCTCGACATACACAGTGACTGCTCACATTTATTGTAAATAAATCCTTTGAACCATTCCTCTGCATTTGGGTCTGTCTCACTATTGCACATTTCAGGACCTTGATGAAATAGGGCGGACCTCAATGCCTACTCTCAAATTACATCATTTATATTGTGAAGAGTATCTCTTTTCTCCAGCCTATTTGAAGCAGTATTTTACAATACCTAGTTTATGGGTTAAAAATAAATTGACAGTTAAGATTAGTTAAATGTGATTTATTATCAGCTAACAGTTTCATGAAAACATAAAAATACATTCACAAATAAAATAACATGAACGGAATAAGAACATTAAACAAGTAGTCTGGAAAACGTGTCTTTGATTCGCTTCATTAGGCGACCCATACATAGCCTAACTGTGACAGCCAATCGATAGGCTACTAGTACTGTTCTACTGGTCTTTCTCTCTCTCAGCAACATGGCTGTGGCACACAGGAGCCTGATGTTAGTCTGCTGCTTGTCACAATGTACAGATTTTCCCAACACACACATCTTTGTTTATTGTTCTTATTCTGTTCATTGGTTATTTTATTGGTGAATGTATTTTGATGTTTTCATGAAACTGTTAGCTGATAATAAATCACATTTAACTAAGCTTCAAATAGGCTGGAGAAAAGAGATACTCTTCACAATATTAATGATGTAATTTGAGAGTAGGCATTGAGGTCCGCCCTATTTCATCAAGGTCCATTCACTTTCAAATTTCTGGCCTCGCAACTGCAGCCAATATTTCTAAAGTGTAAACTTTATGAATGAAAATGTGCACAGTGTGATTTCAGATCAGATGGGCGTGGTCTCGTCTCTGTTAATTGTGCGTGTCTGGAGCTTGTCAAGTGTAACATTAAGATACGACATCATATACACTTTTCACTTCTTAAAATGTCTATTTTAATGTATCACACATTTCACACGTGATTCTCCTAAACCAGAGTGCGATGTAAAATTCCTGACCTGAAGTGATTTCACGTTGGAGCCCGTCTATCCATCTCTTAAAGTTGACCACATTTATATCCACATCAGTGATTAAGATCTCACTCACCTGACTCACTCACCTGGAATATTATCTAGAAGCTTCTGTTGTGCCCTCTCCTTGGTTTCTCTGCGTTCACTCTCTGAGCGTGTTTTGTTATAAGGTGCCAGTTTCCCGTTGGGCCAAAATGTGTCCCGGAATATATTAATGTAGTAAACCAACATCTGCTCACTGAAAATCCAGTTTACAGTGTCTCTGATTTGCCTGCAGAGATGTATACATTATATGTTATGGTCAACCCTGTTACTATCATTGTTCCACATTAACATACTGTACTATTCTGTCTTGTTTATTTTTTTTCCCTAAGCTTCAGATGTCAACCCTGTTCCCTTACTGAAGGTATAAATATATAAACATAGGGTTAGGTAACCCTAAACCATATTATCATTTAACTTGAGATATCAGAGTGCATTTTACTGAGAGACCTTTGCAACCCATTTTTCCTCCATAATTTCACGTGTTTCAAAGTGAAAAGGGATATTCAACGGGATGAAAATGTAGTACAGATCTTAGTCTCGGCCTCAGATCACACGCCCATGTTGCACGCAAAACTGGACAAAACTTTCCAGTTAGTCAGTCCTAATCTGATTGTCTGGTTTGCTGGAACTTCCATAGGTTAAAGCACACTGGACTTTTTATCAGTCCATCTGGAATCAGAGTGGCATTCACAATATTCTACATTGATACAACGAGCGCTTTTGAGGACAAAATAATTGTCTTATCTTTTTCCCAAATCTTTTAAAGATACTCAGAGTTTCATTTAAGGCACGTAGTAGCAATTAAATTAGACATTTTTTAGTAATGTGCTGTGCTGACTAGCGAAACATTTTCTGACATTTGTCTGTGTGTTTTCTGCACGGAAGACTGGCCCATGCTCAAATCTCGTTCACTTTCACACATTCAACAAAAATACTGACAATGAACACAAGAAACAATGTGCACAAGTTATTTTCTTTTGCCTTTTCTCCTGCCTTGTTTTAACGTTTGCCCGGCACCACATCGCATCCTGTGCACGCAGCTCTCAACAGCCAAAAGCATTCATGGTGTCAGGTGCGCTCGTAGTTCAGTTTAAAATGGGTGAAGAGGTGAATTAACTCTTCATTTTTAGTCTGTTTCTCTCACAACACTATCATATGGCTTCAGAAGAATTTAGATCGAAGGCACGAGGGTTATGGATGACTTTAAGGTGCTTTGATGTGTGCTTTTGGAGCTTGGACAGCCACAATCACGATACTCACATCCCTCAATCTTGAGGTCGCTATAATGGGTTCGCTCTCGGTGGGGCATGTGGTGAGTTGTGTTACCACAGAGATGCAGCGCGTGTGGAGGCTTCACGCTATTCTCCACGGTAACGTGCTCAACAAGCCACGTGATAAGATGCACGGGTTGATGATCTCAGATGCGGAGGCAAATGAGATTTGTCTGCAAAAGTTTTTTTTTTTTCCAAAGGGGGGTGTGAACCAAAAAATTTAGAACCACTAACTTAAAGAGACAGTCTCCCTTTTCCATGTGAAACATGTTTGAAGTGTCTATGGGAAGCAAATAATTCCTCTCAACTGTTCTACCACAGTGAACTATGACACAAGCACATAATTGCCTATTACAAAACTAAATACCCTAAGGCCGTGTGTCCACCAAAGCATTTTTCCTGAGGCCAGCGTATTTTTTCAATTGTTTGCAATGGGAGCACCGTGTATTTATAAAAGCCAGCAGTGTGACGAGGCGCTGAGTGTCTATTCCACGTTGAGAGCTGCATGCTTGCCATTTTTTTCTGGTCGCCGAGAGTTGAAAAATGTTCAACTTTGGGTCTAACGCAGTGCTCATCACTGTCACTTTTTACCCAGCCATCCAATCAGAGTGGAAGAGGGGCGGGACAAATATCACATTGACCAACCATAACATCTTACTTCTACAACAACTGAACATCAGTGGAGGAGAAGTTTGCTGATCTCTGAGTATCCATGTCTGTACCAGATGACATTCCCAGACTACCACAATATTAATATGAAAAATAATGCTTCAGCCTTCCCTTCATCCAGAGCAAGGGCCAGAGCAAGTACTCTTCCTTGTGCCAACATTTTTACATTGAGTACTTGTTGATAACACAAACTATCTGTGAAATTAAATACTTGCAACACATTACTTCCGCAGATATTCCGTGTCATAGCAACCAAAGCATCTCAGCTGAAGAAAACGCTGCATCTCCAAAACAGTCTTAAGCGCTCCCAGCTGGGCATTTTGAGAATAGTGCCTGGCATTTCAGCTGGCAAAAATACTTTGGTGGACACACGGTATAAGGACTGTGAAGTGACTGTGTGTGTGTCCTCCATTTTAAACCTGTCACAATCTCCTACTAACAAATGAGCTGTCTCCTCCACAAATGATACCTTTTCAGACCACTGATTCACACACACACACACACACACTGTGTCTCTGCCTATTTTACCTAAGGAAATCTTCCCTCGACATTATGACTGTTATAAATCATACATGTCAGTGTGATTTACAGCATGAAAATAAATCTAGATCCAGACAGTTCTGCTTCTAAACTGTCCTTCTTGAATTACTCGTGTTGTGCTGAAAGTCAAGACCTTGTCAAAATCCTCTGCTCCTCAGACAACTAAGTATTTCCACTGGATGAAAGAACTTACTTCACTTATTCTATTCGGAGCTCGATAAGAAATCCAACAATATCACTAGTTGATGTATGTAGTCTTAAAGTCAACAGTAAATCAAAACTGAACCCATTTACTTCATTCAAGTTCCATCTTATTGTGCCTGATGCACTGGTGTTTTATTCCAAAGCAAAAAAATGCTTTCATAATCAATCATCGATATTTAATTCCTTGCTCCGTCTCTGCTGAAATGACTTTCCCTTATGGCTGACGTCATAGCCCTTGTGTTTCTCAACCCCTCCAGCCAACATTTACAGACACTTTTCACCATCAAATCAATTACCAGTGGATAAAATAAAGTCCCATTTTACATCTTCACATTAAATATCCTGTTTTTCTTGGAAATATGCCACATTACAGAAGTAAAATTGTTGTGAATGCTATTTCATGATGACATCAACCGTCAAAATGTGTCAATTAAATATCTTTTTAATTGTATATCACATTTCTGATTTTATAACTGAAGCTACAAATGGTATTAAAGATTTCTCTTACAGTGTGTTTTCATTTGGCATGGCTAAACCCATAATGATTAGCCTGCTAATTTAGACTTCACATAATTAGATCAATCCTCTGAAAAATGTAATTTCTCTGTGTCAGATATCATAATTCCCCACTTTCTCTTTGGATCCTATAATGTTTTACTATCAAAGAGTAAACCATTATTATTATTAGCATCATATTATTATAAGCATCACAACAGGAGGATATGAAAAATGTCAATGTAAATCCACACAAACTATGTGAAATATGTCAGTGTTTCCTTGTGTGCCTGTGTGTCAATACAGTATATAACATAGTTACATATTTTCAATAAAAAATACTGTAATAAAAAATAGATGGTCAGACATGGCAGAAATTAAAGACTTGTGGTTCATTATTGGGTCGAATATTAATGCAGTCTGCTCTGACTTATTTAGTTCATTCAGTTCATTCAGTAAAGGACTTGATACACCGATTCAAACCGAAAACTACCGTATTTTACGGGAATAAAGACGCACCTGAAAATAAGTTGTACCTGGTCTAAAGCAAGTTTAGGGAAAAACAAAACAAAGATAAATGCCGTATCCCATGGCAGAAACTACAGCTCGATTTAAGTACTTTTACTCGGGACTACTTTCTGTTGTTTTCGCACATGAGGAACTATAATTCCTTTTAGCCATTTAGAGGGACTTTTTTAGCTCCTAATTTGGGGTAGGTACTTTTTGGGAGAAGAGGGACTGTGGGAGGTGCTGCAACCTGTGATTGGTCAAATACGTATGATGCACAAAGCAATGAGAAACTTGAAGAGTTTCTTATATTTGCAACCCACTTTGCTATGCACCAGAGTTTCGCTCAGAAATTTTGGTGTTGGCCAACCTAATGATAAAGTTTACCAGACAAATTGGAAAAAATCCAGTCACCTCATTTCTGTGTTTATTTTGCGCTGTATTGCATGGAATTCATAATGCAATATAATAATGACACAATCAAGACAAACGAACAATAAACGTTTGCTCATTTTATTAAAATGGCATTCATGGAATTAGTGTAAAGAAAAAATTCAAAACAAAAACAGAGGGCAAAGCAAAAAGCTAAACTGCAATTTGCCACATACTGTGTTCACAAATAAATATTTAAATAACAAAAATCGGTCATAAATTTTCTCACCTTGCCTAATTTCTTTGTCTTATTTTTATTGGAGTGGTGGTGGCAAATATTTTCTTCTATTAAATGTCAGGAATTTATGAAAAATGTAGTTTAAATGTAATTGGCTAAGGTGTATGTAAACTTCTGACTTCAACTGTATGTTAGACAGAATTTTTAAACAGGTTGCATTAAATACTTTGTAAATGCAAAATATTATGTCGCTTCAGACTATAAGTCACAGGACCTTTCAGATGATGAAAAAAATGCGACTAATATTCCTGAAAATATGGTAATGAGTTGGTGAGTCGTTTTGACCGAATCATAAAAGAACCAGCATTTGTTCATGCTTACAGTATGTTTATTTGGAGTGCAGCCAGCAAACACAACGCAACAGAAAGACGTATTGTTTTGCTGTTTTTTTACGGTTTACACACTCTTTTTTTTACTCATCACTTTTAATTCAGATGGCAAGCACACAAAATAATTTTCCCCTTTTCTCCCAATTTGGAATGCTCAATTCCCACTACTTACTAGGTCCTCGTGGTGGTGCGGTTACTTACCTCAATCCGGGTGGCGGAGGACAAGTCTCAGGCGCCTTCACTTCTGAGACAGTCAATCCGTGCATCTTATCACGTGGCTCGTTGTGCATGACGCCACAGAGACTCACAGCATGTGGAGGCTCATGCTACTCTCCGCGATCCACGCACAACTTACCATGTGCCCCATTGAGAGCGTGACTCTACCCTCCCTAGCAACCGGGCCAATTTGGTTGCTTAGGAGACCTGGCTGGAGTCACTTAGCACGCTCTGGATTCAAACTCGTGACTCTAGCTTTGCAGGGGTGGTAGTCAGCGTCAATACTCACTGAGCTACCCAGGCAAAAAAAGACAAAAGAACATTTTATTTATTGGTGCTTATTTATGCTTACTTGTTTATAGTCCGTCCAAACGTGACTTGAACTAGTGCAATTAGTGTCTTCCGAACCCATTTAAACACTGCAGAGAGAAAAACACAATAACATCAGAAACATCACACACCATTCACTGGACTTATACGGTTGAGAGTATCCTGTGACTCTACTGTGTGTTAGAAATGGACAGAAGCATTTTTGTACTTTTTCTGGCTTGGCAGCTTCTGACTAAACTACCTGTAGAAGAGGTCAAACAAACTGGCTTAAGTGCTTGCAGTGCAATGAAATGCTTAAATGCTAATTATGTACAGATGATGCTGTTTAAAGACCCCATGAAATGGCTTGACGAGTGCAGTTTTCTTTTCTGTGTTGACGTATTTCCTATCAAAACAGAAAGTTGGGACGGAACATTTTGAAGGGCTCATCTCTACCCTTCCTTTTAAATAGCCAATGTTCTATAGTTTCAATCACAGCTGTGAACCATGGTTTGCAACTTGCTGGCCAGTTTGAGAGACGTTCTCATTGTAGAGAAAATTTGATCAAACATCTGTTTTGTATAATATTTTTTTGTTCATTTTCC
The DNA here is from genome assembly GCF_019703515.2 of Myxocyprinus asiaticus. NCBI lineage: Eukaryota > Metazoa > Chordata > Actinopteri > Cypriniformes > Catostomidae > Myxocyprinus > Myxocyprinus asiaticus. The sequence continues at coordinate 43,928,835 of NC_059365.1, forward strand.
TGGAAGAGAAAGAATGTACATTTTTAATTGTGTTCATCTGCTTAAAGTTTCTTTTGTCAACTTGTAGGAGTACAATAGCTTGTAGATGGCTAATAGACATGGACTAAAAGCCACAAAAGTCCCCATTTAGATTTCAGGGGGCTTTTAAATGAACAGCAACTGCAGCATGTCTGGTGTATTGTAAATTTCCATTCAAATACAGTTTAGGTTCATGCTTCTGATAATAAGGTCTGGCTTAAGTTTGAATTTAAAAAGTAGAGTAGAAAAGCATTAAAGAGTGTTTTTAAAGGTGTAGCTAAAATACAGCATGTGCGGTTTTCACTAGAGAGAAACTGTCACTGTGCATTTCACCCACAGACACAATCCCACAGTATCTCTGCACACATTCATCATTATGGGTTACATTGTGACAGTTATAAGGTGAGAATAATGTTGCGCTCACTGCCCCTGAGTTCAAATATTTCTCCGATCAGCATGAAGCAGGGTTCTGCCAGTGCGTCTTTTCTTCCTTCCGTCTCATCACCATAGTCTGACAGATCACTGTCATCCTCGCCTTCATCCTGACACACACACACATCAGATTTGTCATGTTGAAAACCGACTTGTGAGGACATTTGAAGCCTTCCACTCTATAGAGCACAACAGCGCCCACCCACTTTTTCAGCCGTCTGGGTTCCGGAAGTATTTTCCCCATAATAAAATGCACAACATCACAAATTATGTTTTGAGGCAAAAAAGTATTTGAAAATTGGACATAAAAACAAAGGTATAAGACTACTTACCATCTTTCATGAGGGCACAATCTACAATCCCATAAAGCATTGCAAATGATGTCATTGAATAAAAAACGATGGAAATACATAAAACTATTGGTTATAAGTATAGAAACAATATATTTTACTTTTATTGCATAATATTCCGATATGTACAAATATATAAGTAGTTTAAGGGTGAAGGGAGACCGACTCGATTACGTCATTCACAGTGCATCATTGGAGTGAGCTGTCGCTCTGAGGCACGTTTTCACACGGTTTTGCGGGGATTGGTGGATCTTTATCTGCTGTGCCATGGGTAATGTAGTTGTTTACCATGAATTCCGCTATCAAACACGATTTTTAAACAATGAAGTTGAAATAATGCAGATGGATGGCTTCAACTGAAGCATATATCATCGATGAACAATCTGTTCACGGTAGGTCTAGCTTTAAAAGTTATCGCTGAAAATGGTCTATGGGATAAATGAATGTGATTTTTACTTCTGGAACCACACTATTGCGCTCTATTGTAATAGCTCATAAATCAGCCAAATCATGTTTTGCAAATAAATGACCCCACAAAGACAGTAAAACCTGAACTCTGCTGAAAGGTGGGAACACATGTTTAATACTCATACCAAATAATGTGTTTAATACACATACCAAATAATGTCTTAGTGAAAATCAAAAAATTCCCAAAGGTATCTGTAAGGGTTAGGTTGAGGGGTAGCATTATGGAAGAGCAAATATTAAGTCCCCACCATGATGTGTGTGTGTGTGTGTGTGTGTTTGTTTGTGTGTGTGTGTGTGTGTGAGTGTGTACCTCCTGATGTGAGAAGAAGTCTCCAGGCAGTCTCTCCAGGAAGGATGCGAGTGAGAATGAGGATTTCTTCTGGATGTCGATGACCTTCAGGTGTTCTGGTGAAGGACTGAGAAACGCATACAGCGCCTCGCTCTGACACATGCGCTCATCTGTCAGTACTTTCTATGAACAAAACACATACACAGAAACCAACTTCATGAATCTATGAATAAACTTCTCAAAATCACAGTCCAGCATCAAATAAGGCATGGATGACAACACTTAGACAAGAACAGAAACTGGTCTCTGATGTTTACTAAGAAGAACTTCTTGCGGATTTATATTTCTGTGTTGAAATTGTAACTATGCAAAAACACACAAATGTGACAAATAGACATCTGTTTACAGCTTATAAACACTGTGCTTTCACGGATTGTACTCAATATATTTTTTTGTCTGTGAGGTAAACAATTGTATTCTACTCAAGACCTTTGCAATTTGTAAGATGTTTGACATTATGGTGTACAGTGAATAATCATACGTATTTCATAATTTATGAAAACTGAACACTTTTCATTTTTCAGCAAATTAAAAAGCGCCTGTTAAGAGTTGGTTATATTGCCTATATGCATTGTAAAGTCCAGGTTCTATGCTTTAGCCTCGTGTGACCCCGCGTACACATGCACGGACGTTATATTATGACTTCGCTATACACAATGTATAATTTAAATTCATTTAAACTGACTGATCTCAGATCAGGAGACTCTGTGCTTTCAGTAAAGGGTTAAACTGACAGACGGAGTCAGGTGACAAAACAACATGGTGCCGATCACAGCAGAATTTGTCTCCGTCTTTGGGAGAAACACCAACAAAACTACATCTGGTAAGAAACCTAATTCAGTTTTTACATTGAAACCTTTTTGAGTCAAAAGATTAGAGTCTCTTGTTTCATCCGCTATGCTATTTTGATAATTTTAGCAATCTATTGCAAACGCTGCTAAACACAATGTACACTAATGTGTACTTAAGCATATTATTTCCTTTACTGTGCATTATCACACTGACAATCAATGGGTTCATCCAAAAGCTGAAAAATTTTGCTTTCAGAGGCTTTATATGGAGTAAGGATGAAAATAAGGTGCATTTCTGTTCTAAGACCAGTGCAGACAGACAGCACACTGGATTTAAGTCATTCACTATATAGGGAGCAAGGGAGAACTCTATTTACCTTATCCCGCCCCTTTTCCGCGCTCTGCTCTTCCGCATTTTGGCATCTAACTTCCTGTTTGTATTAAAGCAACTGAGAAGAGTTGAACAAATTGGATTACGTGTGGGAGCACAGAATGTATCTTTCTCCAAGAGTTGATGGTGTGAGTCTACAGCATTTCTGAATGAAATACTCTTGTTTTAAAATCTCCCCACTCTGCTTTCCGTTGCTATGACATCTCCTGAATACTATAAAATACTCGTGATAACTTTTGGCAACTCTATAACCTGTAAATCTACTTTGCTAGCTAATTACACTTTGACACATCATAGACATCTACAGTATATAGCAACTGCTAGACCAGAAGTTCAGAGACAACATTTTCAAGATGGCCGTATGCTAGTTTCTCTGGCGCATAAGGTGATAGTTTTGAGGCAGCAGATGATGCTAATTTCTGATGTAATGTCTGTAACGTCTCAAAAACATGAATAACCAACACTCCTGGAAACATAATAAACATTTTTGATTTAAAAAAAAAAAAGTAACTTTCTATAGCCTGATACTATTTACAATTTTACAACTTAGTCTTATTGTCTACATACAGCATGTGGACATGCTCTAGATTTATTTTTTGCTTGTTTATTAGGTGCTACTAGTAACAAATCAAAAAGGGAAATGGAAAATACACACAGCAGTCATGCTTGGGTCTCAGGAGGTTAAACCCCCATGTTGTGTTAATCAAGCTAATCTTAACCATGAGTAATTATTAATTTGATGATTTGTGTGCCAAATATTTATTTATTATTATTTAAGCAATTCAAGAACAAGCATATGCCTGTACCGTATATGCCTGATTTATTTTTCTTGCATGGCAAGCAATGTGTATAATAAAAAATATGTAAATAATCTCAAACATACTTTGATGGACTTGTTTTTATGCTAAAATAATTTCACAAATAGTTTTAAATCCAACAAAAGTCCTTGAATTCACATGAAGGACTTTTGTTTGAGGCACTTTGAGGTGGCGAGCAAACTAGATATCCACAAGCAGTATTCTTGACTTAGTTTTCTAAATTATGTAGTAATCTGCAGTTGGAGAAAAAAATCTGATTGCAAAGTCTTTACACATTTAAAATTTCTTTAGTGTTTTCAGCACAGCCGAACGTAAACTGACACTCAGTGTTGGGTAGAAACAGATAGCATGTAATCGGGAATATGTAATCAGATTACAAAAATAGGGACATATAATTACATTAAATTATATTTTAAAATACTCAATCAGATTAGTGTTACTTTTTATGGATTACATATTAATCAGACAACGGCAGTAAATTATTCATCATTTCTTGACCCTAGATTTTTTTTAATTTTTCATTCTAAATCAGCGTAACGCTGATATACGTTTAGTAAGTCTTCAAATCTCCTTTTAGTTGGTAATAAAGAGTGGAATATATTTTCTTCAAAATGGTACAAGACTATTCTACTTGAAGGCATGTGACATCAAGTAAACAGGAGTTAAATCACAAGTAGTCCTAAAGTAATCACATTAGATTAGATTAACATATAATCCAAGAGATTACAATTTCAGGCACGTAATTTGCAATCAGTACCAGATTACAATTCACATGTAATCTACTCAGCACTGCTGACACTGCAGTGCAATTGTTATTTTCTCTCCCCATGCCCATCTAGTGACTATTTCAGATAAACCTGCCCCTAAACGGCACATACAAATGAAACAAACTGTCCTTGTTTGCTTTATATGTTGATCAGACCGACCTTTCCTGTCTAAGTGGGCGGATCTTGACAAGAATAAGTTGCACATGGACCAGACTTTATGTCGATAATCAAAAGTCTGCCTACGTGAGATTAGGAAGGACTCACCTGTAAAAAAGTGTTGAGTTGATTTTTGGATTTGTCAAGGAATTTTTGGTCAATGGATTTGAATGGCAGTTTACTGAGAGAGGGAAGCTGGACTTTCTTAAGTGATGGAAAACACTGCAAAGAGAAAAGAAGGAAAATAGATAAAAAGACTGAGACAGCATTCTCACATCTTTTGGCCAATGAATTTCCATGACTTTTTTCAGGTGTTTGTGATTATTATTTGAGATTTTAAAGAGATTAAACTCACCAAGAGTAATTTCTAGCTTAGAAACTTTTACATTCACTACATACATTTCCATGAAATTAAATTCCATTGTTTTTCCAATCCTGGAAATTATAACGTAAAAACTTGATATTTCCAGTGGTCCTAAGGTTTTCCTGCTCAGTCATGCATAATCTGGATCAGAACTAATAATGCAGCGATGTGATGAGTCACTGCATCACCACAGCAACGACTGTGGCAGAGGGCAGCAGTCACATCTCACTGGTGTTTTAGGCAGTGGCGGCATGAATATCAGCCTTACCTCCGTCAACTTCCTGTGTAGGGCCTGAAACTCGCTGAGTTTCCTGGTGACAGCCCAGCGGTTGTTCTTGCAGTCATCTGCTTCTGAAAGACTCACGGATACAGAGTAACACGCCATCTGCTCACCATTCTCCTCAGAGGTCTAAAGACACACACAAATTAAGATGAACTCCAAATAACAAGTTTTGAAAACACTTGAAATGTATTTTTGAAAATACAGAACAGAAAGTTCCATTTTTAATGCTGTTGTTAGGTTGCTTGGCAAGTTCATGAACTATATAACATATCAAACCAATTCTTTACTTTGATTATTAAAGCTTACACCATTATAAGTTGATCTTTCTACACTGGAGCTTGCAATGAATTTCATTCAAACCCTATATAATTCAAAACTCATTTACATGCATCAAAGCAGACTTTTGGGGTATTAAATACAATTTGACACATGCATTCAACAGAACGTAACGGATTGGTTGTTTTGCGCAGAAGTTGCTTCCAATATGACAATGAAAACAATGACAATGATCGCAAGGGTGATTCTCAGGAAACCTGCCAATAAATTGTCCTGATCCTATTTTACACCAAAATCAAAAGAAAATGAAGCCTTTTTTTAGGGCCATTAGGATTTTTTACATTGAGACATCGGGCCCTATTTTAAGTCGAAGTCAGTGGGCATGGCTATGAAGTTTTGGTGTTTTCTAAGTCTAGCCGCAAGTAAGTTTGGTGAAATTACTCACGCAAAGCGCTAATTTGTATAGGCATGCACTTCACTTCTACGGGTCGATTTTGATTTTGAATAATTGTATTCATTTATTGAAACATGAAAAAAATTTAACAAAAGATATTTCTAAATTCAAATTACACTTCAAACGAAACTATATATATTCAAAATAACGAAGTGATCAAAAAAATCATACAAAATCCAAACATTTTTGTACCAACTTCTTCCACTGGCCCCTTTTGCAGTGACTTAAAAATCACTCTACGACAACAGGTGGAAAAATACCAATACATAATAGATCATAAATACAATTGTAATTATAAACATAACACTAATAATAATTGAAAAATAAACCATGACCTGTGGATAGTTTAACAAAACACTCATACATTTTTGTTTCATAAAACGGCTATTGTCAGGGATATAATTTGATATTCTACTGTATTTTCAGAGTTTGGAAATTACTTTATTACCATTTTCTGGTGGAATTTTCAAACTGCAAATGTAGGAACTGACTTTAGACTTTGTGTAACTTCTTAGCACAATTTTTTGCTCCACTTCATTAACATACAATATACCCACAGATAACACAAACACTTCCACCCATGCCCACTTGCGTTTTATGCTGGCACGAAAATTACACTTAGAATTAGCGCTCTCCCGAAAAATGGAGAAGACATAGCGCATGGTCTCAGCGCATAGTGCTGTGCTTTGCGCACTCACGAAAATAGAGCCCATTATTTTAATGGGAGTTATGCATATTTTACACTCCAATTCTCATTAACACAAAGCGCAAAAAGACATTATGTCATTATGATATTCTCATTACCGTAATATGAAAAACTGATAAATCAAATCAATTGTAAAATATTTATAAGCTATAGTAGTATAATAATTGGAATTTTTATCGTTGAAGTCAATGGGAATAGTAGAACGTCCCGACGTGTTACAGTAATTAGAATGGTGGGGGGGGGGGGGTTGGGTAAAATGTGATTAAGTATCCAACAAATAATGTCACAACTAGGCATGTAATGATACACAAACTTCATGATACGATACGATGCAGAACCCTCACGAGAAAACAGCGGCCACAACATTTATCAGCAGATTGTTATGAGAAAAACTCATGTTTTCAAGTCATTTTAATTTTAATTGCACATTGTTTCAAAGCAGCTTTGTGGAAAATCATGTCTTAAAGCCCCCAGTGAGCAAGCTAAAGGTGACCGTGGCAAAAAAAATAATTTATTTGGTGGTGCAAAAAAAACCTTGAAAGGAACCCGACCTCCGGCTTAACGTTATATGTACATAATACAATATTATTTAGTGGTTTGAGGAAAAACGGATCGGCACACGTAATGTTTTGCCCTCTTCCCCTGGTTTCACTTTGCATGTAAACTTCAGCAGTCTTACCGGTGTTGTGATAAAAAGTTTGTAGTGACTAATCAAAAACCTATCAAAATCACTTGATGGCTTCACATAAATAATGAATTTAAAAAATGTATTTATTTATTTAAAAAACATTCATGCATTTAAGACATGTTTTAGGCTAACTGAAACGATCTATAGCTTTGGTTATATACTATTATGTGTATTAACATATTATTTAAAAGTAATTAAATGTAGTATTTACAAATTTACATTGACACATCCAAGGGCGTAGATTTGGTTCAAACATTTGCCATGTTGTATTGTGAAGTAGGAGGTGGCGGGTGGGTTGGGTTGTACTTGCTAGTCTTGAATATTGGGGGAGGTTACCTCAACAAGCTCACCCCATCCCCCCACCCCACGCCAGAATATACGCCCCTGCATACATCATAAAGTATGTTGTAGAATTATTCTATGAGCCAGTGGAATCGCTATCACCTTTGTCAGATAGGGTCTCGATTTCACGGACACCAGCATTTCCAATGCATTGTGCTCAGAGCCATTTACATTTCGACATCAAAAGCAGAGAATAATAAGTCTCATGTAATCGCGTTTCTTACACTGTCGTTTTTTTTTTTTAATAAGCTGGTTTTTGATAGTTTTGAGCATCTTGCTGTTCATGTAATCACACTCTGTGTCAGCTGCGAGAGGCTGGCTGTTAATTGTAACTTGCTGCTGCTGTTTCTGCCACGCAAATCCACCGATTTAAGCAGTGATGTCGGCATAAATAAAATGACATGTTTGATGTTCTGTAGCACCGGGACATGACACTGTTGTTTAGCAAATTGGACAAGCAGTAAGACTACAATCTACTTGGCGTTTCCCATTGGTCTTCGAGCTCTCAACTCGTCTATATACACTTGTTGTTTTCTTGTGAGCGCTCAGTGCTCCTCCTCTTCGGGGAGGAGACCGTTTTACAGCTCTCAGTGTTGTATTGCTTGGTTTTAATCACATTTATGTATTTATTTATGTATCGTACGATGCATAATATATCAAATCAAGAGCGTTGCATCGGAAGATACAACAAAATACAATATTTTTCACCCCTAGTCACAATGCAAAAAATCTTAATGTATGATCATTTTCATTATGCAAAATATATAATATTGGGTAAAATATGACCAGGACATTGTCTTGGCAGGTTTTGTGAGAATCACCCACAAAGCAACTGATTTAAAAATCTGTGATTTGGGGAGGCCTCGGTAGCTCAGCGAGTAAAGATGCTGACTACTGCCCCTGGAGTCGCGAGTTCGAATCCAGGGCGTGCTGAGTGACTCCTACCAGGTCTCCTAAGCAACCAAATTGGCCCGGTTGCTAGGGAGGGTAGAGTCACATGGGTTAACCTCCTCGTGGTCGCTATAATGTGATTCGCTCTCGGTGGGGCACGTGGTGAGTTGTGCGTGGATGCCGCGGAGAACAGCGTGAAGCCTCCACACGCACTATGTCTCCGCAGTAATGCGCTCAACAAGCCACATGATAAGATGCACAGATTGACGTCTCAGACACGGAGGCAACTGAGATTCATCCTCCGCCACCCGGATTGAGGCGAGTCACTATGCCACCACGAGGACTTAGAGCGCATTGGGAATTGGGCATTCCAAATTGGGGAGAAAAAACAAACAAAACAAAACTGTGATTTACAGCCAATTAACAGACAAATGGTTAGTGAACGAATGACCCACTGCTGAGCATAAATATTCAAATGGTGTGATATTAATCGTCAGGAGTATATAAACCCATTAATGGGGCTCTTCACAAACATCTGTTTACTTGCACAGAGTGGCAGTGGGTAATTAAAAAGACTGAAAAAGAATAAAGAGCGATAAGCTTCTTTTTAAAGGCCAGTGGCGCTTCACTGCTTCAAGTGTTATTTTTATAAAGCTAGTGAAGTAGGAAGGTTATTAGAAAAATAGATCTAGATAAAAAGGAGGAAAAAAGAGGAACAGATGAAAAGGAAGGTCTTGGGCTTTATACTGACATCTACTGTATCTGTGTGGATACAGTAGTACATAAAAGTGAAAATTATCAGTAATAGTTTTTTATTTTGTTTTATTGTTTTGTTTTGTCTTTTAAACTGTCAAAATTATTTTCTGTGGTATTCGACATTTTGTCACACATGCTGTTGTGTTGAACCAATAACATTCCTATGCGGACAGGACTGTGTTTAGAACTGACTTCTGTGGTGTTGATGACGGCTCTCCATGTGCCCAGATTCTCACACCAGCAGTCTGTTCGTGATATATGCAGCTGCAGATCACTGTGCTCCTTCTCCATCGCTCCGATTTCCTCCTTCAGCAATGACACAATCTACAGAAAGACACTGTCATGAGTTCCAGAGCTCTCTGAATAAGTCTGTGAGTCTAATAAGAGCTTCATCTGACAGGAAACATCAACGGCTGCTCCGAGGAGACTGGAAACATTGACCCTGAGCTTTCCACAAGAACTTTGTCAAAACAAGAGATGATCAAATATTCACAAACACCTCAAGAGCACTTTAGAGAGAAATCAATTCCTGTCTTATCAAATGGATTAAATCAAGCCACACACAATGCAGGGCACATAAAGTCAAAACAACAATATATTAGAGAGAAGGGTTGTTATACACACATTTCAGTAGTCTATGCACCACAGTACTAAGTGAAGTTTAAAGATTCTCTATACCAATTTCAATACCCCGACAAAAAATAACAAACTACTTTAACTTCAAGAAGTTAAATATGAATATGAATATAAATATGGCACGTAGTATTCAAGTATTTCTGTGCTAAAGGTCAAATGTGTCGTCTGTTCTATGTGAAAGGGTCATTGACAAATAAGGTTGTCCGAGGGAAAAAAATGAGAAATCTTTTAATAATCTAGATTAAGTGGGCCTGGGTAGCTCAGCGAGTACTGACGCTGACTATCACCCCTGGAGTCGCGAGTTCGAATCCAGGGTGTGATTAGTGACTCCAGCCAGGTCTCCTAAGCAACCAAATTGGCCTGGTTGCTAGGGAGGGTAGAGTCACATGGGGTAACCTCCACATGGTCGCAATTAGTGGTTCTCGCTCTCAATGGGGCGTGTGGTAAGTTGTGTGTGGATCACGAAGAGTAGCATGAGCCTCCACATGCTGTGAGTCTCTGCGGTGTCATGCACAACGAGCCACGTGATAAGATGCGTGAATTGACGGTCTCAGAAGCGGAGGCAACTGAGACTTGTCCTCCGCCACCCGGACTGAGGTGAGTAACTGCGCCACCATAAGGACCTAGTAAGTAGTGGGAATTGGGCATTCCAAATTGGGGAGAAAAAGGGATCAAATAAAAAATATATAAAAATCTAGTTGAAGTTCGTGAAAATGTCTTTGTGTCCAACAAAGTTTCATACATTTTTGAAACACCTTTTATAGCATTTTCTACAAACATTGATTTAATGGCTTAAAATGTTTTAATTTGGTGTAAAAATCAAGTAAAAAGTATAAAAAATATCTTCCTAGCATCTTAAATACACAAGAGTGTACCCAACCATTCATTTCAATAAAGTTTTCAAACATATTTTTCAAGGTAAATATGAGAATTTCAGAATTATTTTAAATTTTTTTACTTTAAAACCGAGAAAAAATATCAAAATAAATTTGAACTCATAATTGAAAACATCGTAGAAGAGGTGTATTTAATTTTTTTGGTAAATTGCATTTTAAATGTATTTTTGAATAACTTAAAGGGGTCATGACACGAGGAATAAAATTTTCCTTGATCTTTTGTATTATAAAAACATACTGTAAGTTTCAGAACTGAAAACTTCCTTCTTAATAGAAATGTATTTAAACCAAGCTGCAAAAACGGCTCATTTGGAATTTGTAGAACTTGTGACGTTACAAGGACCAAATACATCTGTATATGTAACACCTATTTTTCTGTCATTGCACCCTTGGCCCCGCCCACTGGTGCTCAGTCAGTCACACAGGTGAAGAGAAGAGAGATGGCCTGTCATGGGAGATTCATCCAAAGTGGACTTACACAGGACACCTTCATGTGCCTATCTGGATTTAAATGTTTTTCTACATAAACATGCACTAGACGGACGGCTTTGACCATTATCATACATCTCGCGCCGCTTTAAAAAGACACAATAGACCTTTTTCACACTTCCGCGTTTCTCGCTTCCGGGGGTGGCCCCCGCAGGTAAACTTCCAGTATCAACAAAGACCACTGAAACATAAGCAAGATCTGCTGAAATCAAAGTCTTCATACAAATTAAATAGCGTGTAAATGTTTGATCTGACTTTGTTCTGTTGCCAACTCTACAGAGCTCTAATAAACATTCTGACAACTTGAAGGCATAATGCGGCAGAATCCAGCATATTCACTGAGATATTCAAGCTGCTACTGGTCATAGACTACATTGGTAATAAATCATTTTAATAATAAGATAAATAAGACAATGAATTCTCATTGTCATTCTCCATGTCTGTTTGGGTCAAAAAACATCATGGGCAGCTCCGCTCTCTCACACACCTGTACAGCTCCAGAATGAGAAGCAGAGTAGGGAAAATCACGTCTGATCGCTCGCATCAGGGACACATGTATAAACAGAGACACTTCTGTCATCTCTCTTTCTTATATTTAATCTCATTCAGATGCTCCTGACATCATCATAAAACTGAGTTAATGTTTAACATTCGGGATAATATTTATTAAACTGTGTATTTCACACCATGAAGCCAAACCAACTCAGATACACATCTGTGTTTTACATAGCACACGGCTCAAATTTTAAAATAAGATCATTTTTTCATAGCAATATTATTATCCCTATAAATAAAAGATTGGAACCATGGCTGTGAAATGTTCAGAAGAATATCCCTTTTGTGAGACAAGGCTGTTTTTCGTGTTTATAATAATTTTTGAGAAGTGTATGTAGCTAATATTCTTACTATGTAAATCCACGCTGTAATATCTGATGTAGCGCTTACTCCACATGGCACATGATAATATTGTTATAATCAGTATAAAATGCATTGTTTATTGCACAGTTCCTTATTGCTCTCTGCTCCTCCGTTACTGGGATGGTGGGGTTAACGTACATTGTGTATATAATATATACAATTTATGAAAATAGGTAAATAAATTTGACAAGATAACTTGGTTTCATTAGTTAGATTTTTTATACATTTATTCTGTATTTAACATGTTTGGGAGTTTAATACGAGGTTCAATGAGACATAGTGAATTTGATTTGTATTTTTGCATCTGTGCTGGGAGTATATAAAGCTTTTTATAATTCATTTTTCATGATACGGTGACGTGAGGATTCTCATTTATAATAACGACACGGGAGCTGGTTAAGAAACCACACCAGCGCTTCATTTGAGCATATAAACTCAAAAGACACTGCAGCCTGAGTAGCCGAATCAGTTGGGAAAAATTGTAAGTAATTTCTGTGTACATTATTGTGACTCATTGGAAAACCATACAGAAAAGGAAAGAAGAGTTATTCGTTGCAAATGTATACTAAAGTAATAGCCGCAAATCTGTAGTGGAAGTAACTTTACCCTGCGGTGACGTAGTTTCCAGTTCTCTAAAAGGAGACCCCCATTGTGTTTCATTCAGCTGCGCTGTCATGTTGTGCTGTTTTGAAGGCGTCCTGGACCATTTTATTCATTTTTTTGGATTGCATTTCAAATGTAGCTGTATTGGGAGGGCTGCACAATTATAGCCAATCAGAACAGTGGTTGTTTACACTGAAGTCTTAAAGGACCAGGCAGCTTAAAACTGAGCATTTCAGATGGAGAGCCAGAGACAGGGTGGAAAATTATTATATATATTACTAAATTATGACTGTTTTTGTACAACAACAAAAAACTATACTAGCATTATAAGTGGACCTCAGGAAAGATAATACAATTATAGAAAAAAAAAAAGAAGAAAAGAGTATGTCAAGACCCCTTTAATATATCTGTACAAAAAAAATTGCATCATGGTTGTCAGCGACAAATATGTTCTTCCATTCCTGCTTAATGGCTATAAAAGTAAGCCATTTGTAGGTTGATTTCCCCATATCTGGCTTGATTGTGCACGTTCAGACTGTGGTTGGCGTGACTGATTTTTGAAATCCCTACTACAAAGAATATTAAAGGCACTGGTTACTAATCGGACAACATTTTCATTTCAAAGGGACTACTATCCTGGCCATCAAACCAAACACACAAACACTTATACAGAGTACCTTTTTATCAGGTCGGGGTGCGTTCTGAATGGAGCCCAGGGCTTGCCGTTTGTACTCGAGTCTCTCAAAGAGTTGGTGTAGTTTGGTGGTGGCGTGACTGGCCTGTTCACTGATGCCTTTGCTGCCTTCATCAAGAGCAACGTCACCTCCCTCTATCACCTGACCCTAGACACACAGAAACACATGGAAGATTCAGAACTTAAAGTCACAGAAAGTTCAAATACTGATGCAAAACCTGAGCTCCAAAAAGACTGTGGGTGTGTTTGGAATGGCATAGTAAATACATTTTTATTTATTTTCTTATTTATACTGTGCACAGTGTGCAAATTTTCTGAATGCATGGAACAAATACTACATCTAACAAAATGTGCGGGATACAACAGAGCATGGAAAAAATGTATTCCATAAAGTAGTACACGTATTCTTCCTTCCATTTCCAATGTATCCTAAAACTCATTTTAAGTATTTAAACATAAGCCTTTTGATCAAAATGTTTTGACAAACTTGACTGGTGCAGTATAAGTATCCCAAGACACTATGCAGGTCTTAACCCGGTAAAGCCTGACATATGAAAGAATTGTTTTTGACAATAAACTGTTTTTTAGTACCATTAGACAAACTATAAAATGAAACCGTTTTGTATGTTTATGTATGTTTCATATTTTTTTAATTTTTTTTTATGTATCATAGTTGATACATTAAGCTTTGAAGGCCAACCAATTCATTTTTGTGTAGGATATTTGTTATTGAAGTTTCTCTTAGTTCATACATGCTACAGTGGTAAATATTGGGGTATTATCAGAGGACTCCCTGGGCTTTTCAGAGACACCAAATGTTTGAGAGCTTGGCCATGACAACCTCCTCTCCTTGGTCTATAAATATGGACTGAAATGTGTCATAGTTCAATTCAGCATAACAAATACAATCTGAATAAAATATTCCTTTTTCAATAAACTATTTTTATCATATGTATTTTATGCACCAAACACTATAATGACATTTAAAAAAAGGGAAATTGTAAAACTTTTTACGTTGGGTATCAGGAACTTATGGTAAGATGACATCATAATAGCTTTTAATGTAAAATAATGAGATATTTATAATGACAGAGCAGGCTGCATATATGAAAATACACAGAAATATTAGTTCACACATTAAATATGTCTTATAAAATGTATAAGTCAGAATTTTCAAAGCTCTGTGATTTTTTTGTGGTGGGCATGAATGGAATGGAATGGTGATTGAGAGATATACCTCAAAAGCCTGATTATATCATATTTGATACATGGATTTCGAAGGGGGGTTTTCAATAAAATAATATTCAAAATTTTAACCAAGCACAATTTGCTCATATTCAGCAAATACTCATTTTAAAATATCAGTAACAATATAATCTTTGCTGATTTTAATAAAGTAAAAGTGACAGTAAAGATTTCACTTCAAAAAAATTTGTGCATGCAATACAAAAGCAGACATTTTTGAGAAAAATAAAATAAAAATATTTTTCCAACAAGAAATGCCCGGAAATGTCCACCAGGGGGAAGCAGACATCTAGTACATTGCAGACAATAGGATTTTCGGCATTTTGATGATGTTAGTGATACACAGGCTTTAGAAAATAGCTTATCAAATTTGATAAAGGTGGCTTTAAAGTGATTTTTATTCAAACTAACAGATTTCAATTTTATTTCTTTTTGTTATATGAAGGTCTGAAGGAACTGACTTGGAAACTTTTAACCAGACCTTCATTATTTACTTTATGCTACTTTTATTTATAGATTTTACAGTTTTAGCCTCGTCCCAGACTCAGACTTTTAATATTACACTATGAAAATTCATTATAAAAATACAAATTAATACGTTTAACACTATGATAATCTAATCAAAGAGTGAAATAATCATAGACCATTTCAATTTCAAAAATTATGACAGTCCTAAAGTTGTGGCGTCATTTGCACCACACCAAACAATTTTGCCACTAATAAATGTACTTGTTTATCAAGTTGACAAAAGTGTCATTGAGGAGCAAGCTTGAAATAAAACATAAGGCAAATGATGTTTGAAGAAAATAAAGACTATAACTTATAAGAAAAATCTAATTTTCATATTCAAATTTTCATTTCCAATAAAGCTATAGTTTTGCCAAATTATGCAAAAAGTATGAAAAGTCTAGGATGCATAAATGTTAAAAATGTTCATCAGCAACATATGCACCACAGAATTCTATTAAACACAATACAGAGATGTGCTGGAAATGACACTGTGGTGGGAATGACTTTCAGAAAAAAATGACATAAATGTCCTCTGATTCATATAAATACACGGTCGGACATTGTTGTCAGGCAAATTAAATAAATTAGTGAGAGTGTGAAAAATGTTTTAACAAGATTTTACTTTCTAGAAATTCACAGTGCTAAAAGCGACCGAAGTTGTAGAAACTCTCTATTACAATTGTCATAATTGACAATATCCTCGGTAATATAAGAGGATGTCAGATTTTTCTTCTAGAGGTCAACAAATTTTGCCGATACCGATAACTAAGGTGGTGGAAAAGGCTGATAATCGATTAATCGGCTGATAGTTTTTAAAATCGATTTATAGAATGTTACAACATTTTCTTAGTCGGCACAGACATAGAGGACAGAGTGCAAAATGAATAAAAACCCTGATGTAGTTTTCTTTTCAACCAAAATCCCAAAAATAATCAGAAAAAAAGAAGATTTGTTGTATAACGTGGGACTTTTAACTCTAAAAATGCCTGAAACACACCAAGGATTCCTATTTTGAAATGACGGAGAATTGGTTACGTTACAATGATCTATTTTTAATATTGACCAAATTGAGCTTTGTATAGCCTATATATTATTGTTATTCACAATATATCAAGCTGGACATACGTCTATAAAGTCGCATTTTTCTTTGCATGCCCTCACTTCAATTTTAAAAACATAATTATCAGAGCAACACGGAGGAATTAAAAAAAAACTATCGGCAACTATCGGATTTTTGCAGATAACCAATAGTTCCAGAAAGCAACTATTTGCACCGATTAATTGGTAAAACTGATATATCGGTCTACCTCTAATTTCTTCCTCAAAAAGGACATTCAACACTACTCTGCTACTTCAGACCCCATTATGTTTGTTTATAGCCAAAACATTTTTAGTGATGTCACAGATGACTATAAAACAAATCTAGTGGTATTAATCATCAATAATCTGTGTAATTACAGTATGTACGTAAAGTTAATACAGATGCAACAAATGACATTCCAGGACTTTCAAGGACTTTACAGGAATATTCTAGGTTCAATTGGTCCAAAAGTTAAGCTCATCAACAGCATTTGTGGCATAATATTGATTTCCACAAAAACATACTTTGACTTGCCCCTCCTTTTCTTAAAAAAAAAAAAAAAGTAAATATCTGGGTTGCAGTGAGACACTTACTATGAAAGTGAATGTGGCCAATTTTTGGGGGGTTTAAAGGCAGAAATGTGAAGCTTATAATTTTATAAAACCGCTTATGTTAATTATTCTGTTCAAACTTGTGTATTATTTGAGCTGTAAAGTAGTTTAAATCTTCATTTTTTCAGTCAGTTTATGGTTCTATGGTTTACTGCGTTATGTTGTCATGGCAACCAAGTTGTAAAACTGGATACAACTTAACAGAAAAGGTTAGTAAGCAAATTTATCACACTAAAATCATGTTAACGTGTCTTGTGGCTATAATTTTGAAACAGTGAGGATTTTAATGTTTACAGGATGGCCCCATTCACTTCCATTGTAAGCGCCTCACTGTAACCCAGATTTTTGCTTCTTTTCTTTTTTTTTTTTTAAGAAAAGGAGGGACAAACCCTCCTTTTTTTGCCTCAAAAAAACTTTTGAGGTAAAAATTTGTTGAATTTACATTTCATTTTAAGCCATCTTTGGGTTAAAGGATTTCATCTGTGGTTTTCTGGAATTAAATAAATTCATGTTTTTTTAAATATTTCAGCTACATATTTAATATCTATACATGATCAAGGACTTTTTAATGCACCTCTTGTTAAAAAACCTTGTTAAAAGTTGCTATAAATTTCAAAAAGCCAAACTGAAGTACTTCAAGTAACTTGTACAAACCCTGTGTATTGATAATCACAGCACCAGGTTTAAGTCCTCTAAATGCACAACAGAAAAGTCAGACACAGGATGTATGTTGATGTCCTGTTAAACTCACAGCATCATCTTTCTCCTCACTGCTGGACTGTGAACTGCTCCTGTGCTCCTCTCGCTTCATGAGCCGCTCATACAGGTCGCTCACCAGGAATGAAGGGTAATATCGCTCCTTCATGGTCTCGTAAACATCTCCCTGAATCCTTAGGAAAATGTCCGTTCCCTTGTTTCCCACCAGAGTCTGCTGGATTTCTTTATAAAGAGCTTTTTCCACTGGGATCTCCCTGCTCTCCACAAAGTAGTTCTGGTAGATCTCTCCCACCAGCTGTGGCACCTCATTCTGCGTGGAAACAAAGACATGAGAGCTCATTTAATGTCTAAATATCAACACCTGACTGGTTTTGACCAGTTTTGCTGAGCTGGGAAATAACTGCACACCCATGCTAGCTTTATCCTTATTAAAGGGGGCCATATTCTACCACACTTATGTAGCATTTCATTGTTTCCCTGAAGTCCACTGACACTTCAGATTAAACAGGCTGCTTTTGTTCATTATACCATTAAGATTTTTATATGTAAATAATCACTGATATGATTGGCTAACTTCATCACCAGTGAAGTGGGGGTGGTAACTGTCATGACAGTAATGTCCCAATGAAAAAAATTGTCTAAAATAGGTTTCATTTGCTTTATACAACATATCGTTTCTTACATCTTTATGTGGATTTTCGGGTGAAATATGATCTGGACATGTTCACGACAGGTTTCATGAGATTTAGCCTAAAGCCAAGGTTCTGATGATCTACACCAGGGGTCAGGGCCGTAGCTAGTGGGGGGAAAGGTGGAAATTATTCAAGGGGCCCAAAGGTCCAGGGGGGCCTATAACAAATTAGAAACTGTATTTTTTAATAGGTAATGGGCCCAGAGCAATACATAGTGAGGGGGCCCAGAATTCCTTGCTACGGCCCTGCCAGGGGTACTCAATAGGTGGACTCAGGTCAGGATCCAGACTGAAGGACATTTCACTCCGGACCGAGCTCAAAATCTTTGTGCTTGTTATCTGACACCTGACTAAGTGATTGTGTAAGCATACGTTTATACGATCACGGAGCTGAAATAAAGTGCGTTCAGCGTTGCTTGCTTTATTCCCACTCCACGCGTTGCCTCTCTCTCCACTATAGACGTGAGGCGCCGCATAAAGCCTAATTTACTGTATGTACCTGTTGCAGGTGTGGTTATTCTAACATCAAAAACATTAATGTGGCACCTTTAGACTATAACGTTTTTTCCACTTTAGCTTTATTAATCAGCATGTTAGGAGCCTTTCATAACAAACAAACTGAATTTTGTTCTAATTTTGTGAAAATTAGATGTCAT
Source organism: Myxocyprinus asiaticus (assembly GCF_019703515.2). Lineage (NCBI taxonomy): Eukaryota > Metazoa > Chordata > Actinopteri > Cypriniformes > Catostomidae > Myxocyprinus > Myxocyprinus asiaticus. The sequence continues at coordinate 43,947,882 of NC_059365.1, forward strand.
CACAGATGGCAAGGAAAGCCAATTTATACTTATTATGCAAACAGTATTTTAATGCTTCACTGTTATGTAAATTGTTTATTTGTTGTTAATATATTCTCACTTTAAGGAAAATATAAAAAATTCAGACTTTTACATTTTTATAAGTGTTCTCTCAGAGGATATCCCTGATCCCCCATACAGTGATTTTTTTATCTGTCAAAAGGCCTCCTCTGTCCCACACACACACACACACACACACACACACATATATTTAAACACAAAAACTGTACTGCTGTCATTCAGCTTCAAAACAAACTGTTGATCTTATCTTTTAATATTCATATCCAAGTGCTCTCGACTGATGAAGTCTTGATGAAATATTTTAATATTTTTGTAGAAGATTCCTCAGACCCCAGTACACTGGCTGTCTCTGGGCCCCCAATGTCCTCATCCCTGCCCAATTTTGAAGAGACTATTCTGACTGTTTAGGAATATAAATATATATATATATACATATATATATACACACACACACACACACACACACACACACACACATCATTTTTTTATTTTTTTTATTCCAAAGTACTATTGCTGCCAACGTGGCAAGTTATAAAAACTATTTAAAAAAGATACATAATTTCCTTGCCATATAACTACTGACACCATGTAAGCTACATATAATTATCCTGACCTTTGCAGGGAAGGAAATATAGAGACTGGACCTCTTGGAACTTTGAGTACCCCTGCGCTACACTATATGTCCCTCTAATGTTCTGCTAGCAGCAATGCTACACTGTGCCTGCAATGGTTTAATTGTTTTGAAAAGGTCTTCAATGTTCAGCATCTGAAAAGGATTCCGGACAGTTTAGAACCTACTAGCAACATATGGCTAATCTTAACCATTTGGTTTGGTGTTATGCTGAACAGATGCAAACTGATAATAAGGGGAAAAAACAACATTAAAACATAGTTGCATACCTGCAGTTTCACATAAATGAACTTAACGTGCCTCCTCAGATAATAAGAAGCCAACAGCATTCTGGAGTACTAATTTCTTCATGAATAGCCATGTTTTTATTCTACAACATTCCAGACATCTTTGTTTACGGTGTCTTAAACTCTCCAGGACCACACAACAATGAAAAAAATAAAAAAATAAAATAAAAAATAATTAAATAATTTCCGACATTCCAAGACAGCTCTGTAAAGACTCATAATTGCTAATTTTGCACAGCTGTACATAATGCATCAGTATGATTATATTATTTAAATTATCTTGTGTCTTCAGAAGTCTTTGAATAGAGCAAATGCATCGTATGGAATACTTATTTGTGCTTTTTGGATCTTGCCTGTCATCATCCTCTCCCTCCCTCATCCATGTAATTTTGCATTCCATGGATAAAAAAAAAAAATAACATACTGGGTTAGAGCAACATGATTAGTAATGTGGAAATGTATGCAAAATAAAATGTATGAAAATGAATTTACTCACCAATGATGTCAGAATTTTCATTTTTGGATTAACTATTCCTTTAATATCGTTTTGCAAAGCATTACCGCTTTTTATGTATTCATTTATTTTGGGGTATTTTAAAAGCCATTTTCTTTAATTAAATGTTTTGTGTATTTTGGCAACACAATGTAGACCTACTGACAAAAAGTGAATTCAGTTAAATTTTCTCTCAGTGAAGGGTGCAACCTTTTATTATTCAACAAAACAGCAAAAAAAAAAACCTGAAAGAACCTATGCAACTTTCATTGTCTTTTTTACAATATCAATTTTTCATTATTTAACAAAACAGTGACAAAGCAGTGCTGTTTTTATAGCAGTTTATCAATAAAACCTTTTAATATAACTTAAAAGACTTTCCCTTTCAAGTCAGTCACTTCAACGTTGCATCAGTAGCTGACACTATGGGAGCTCCTCCTAGGGGTGGTGACTGTGAAACCCTCTACCATCACACCAATTTGACTGGCTGGTGACACTTAGCGCTCCGACTTATGCTTGCATCATCGCATGGCATATAAACCAGAGCCCAGCAACACACATCTTTCAGGGTCGCATAGACATCTCTCATGCTCTGGAACCCTAAACCAATGCTTCGTCATTTTAATCTGCACCCGGACAGCAAGTAGAACTCCTTCACCCTGCGTGATCTGGAAAAAAAGTGTATCCTTAAAATACTTGCATAGTGTTTCTTTATAAGAGTGTATTAAGATACTGAAAGAGCCCTATGCTGAAACAAAGTCTTTAAGGCAAAAATGTTTTGCAAATGTTTTTCACCTTGTGAGCGATATATCACTATGTCCGACAGACACGAGTGCTGAAAGAACAAACAAAATGAACAGTAAGGCTTTTACATATTTTTTGAATGGCAAAAAGAGCCGTGGGCTACGGTATATACTGGACTCGAGGCCCTTGAAATCGGACACTTAGGAAGTCTCCGTTCAAGATGGTAACTCTACTGGTTTGTGTCAATTGACCTGAAAGATGCATACTTTCATGTGCAGATTGTCCTTCGACACAGGTCGTTCTTGAGATTCGCCTTCCTGATCGTGACCAGTCTACTCAAGCTCCAAAAAAGGCCTCCTTCAGTTCGCGAAGCGCAAATTCTATGCTTAGAGTTACAGAATCTCCTTGCCAAAGATGTAATGGAGAACGTACTGACATAAGAACAGAAAGGCTTTTACAGATGTTATTTTTTGAAAGCCCCCAAAAAACTTGGGTTACGGCCCATACTGGACTTGAGGCCCTTGTCTCCATTCAAGATGGTAACTTGGAGGCAGATCCTGTCTCATGTCCACCCTCTGGACTGGTTTGTGTCAATCGACCAGGAAGATGCATACTTTCAGGTGAACATTGTCCCTTGACACAGGCCATTCTTGAGATTCGCCTTTGAGGGGAATGCATTCCAGTTCAAGGTCCTACCCTTCGGATTTCCCCTGGCTCCTCACACATTCATGATGATTGGTTGCTGCTAGCTCAATGTGTGACACTCGCCAAGATGGCCAGACATAAAAGTTGTCACCACAGATATGTCCAACACAGGCTGGGAAGCCCTGCGTGAAGGACGTCCGGCATCTGGCACCAGGACAGGTGCGCAAACTGCATAACATATAAATTGCCTGGAGCTCCTTGCAGTCCTCCTCCACTTCCTATTTTTCAATATGAAGGGGTGGTAATAACAAAGCCTTTTTACTACCCTGTTGACTAGGAGTCATTGCCAAGGCTCTCATAGTGTGACGCTGTGCCAGTAGCTGAAAGTGACCAACTTAAAAGGGAACTTCTCGGTTATGAGTGTAACCTTGGTACCCTGAAAGGAGGGAACGAGATGTGCTGCACTACTGATTTTTCCACTGTTAAGGGAAAGGGAGAGGCCCACTCCTCCCTTCAGTTTGAAAATTCCGATGGTGTGGCACTGGGCTCTGCTTTATATGCCCGTGATGACGCAAGCATAAGACAGAGCACTACGCGACACTAGCCAATCAAATTGGTGTGATGGCACAGGTTTAAGGTAACCGCCCCTAGGAGGAGCTCCCATAGCGTCAGCTACTGATTTAGCCTCTCGTGGCCTTCTTTCAGGGAACAAATTTACACTCATAACCATGACGTTGTCACTTTTACTTTAATATTGCTTCTACTTTTCCTAATTTGTAAGTGATAATGTTTTTTTTTTAATTTATTTTTTTATTTTTCAACATGACAAGGCAAAAACATTTTGCAATAATACTGATATTCAATGAGATTATGGTGGTACAGAAAAGACTTTAAGACGTGACAATGACAGCAGATCTAATATGATCAGAAATGTTGAGCTGAAGGTTGTGCTGGTGTGTTGAAGTTTTTGATTGACCTTGTTGGCGCACTTGAGCATCTCCACCAGTTCCCAGAAGCTGATCAGAGCTCTCTTATCCACACGCTCCATGTAGACACGGAAATGCTCCCGGTACACTGAGTTCGACATGATCTCCTCAAACTGAAGAATCTGTGAGATGATGAGACAAAAATGAACACCACCATATTTTTATTACTACAAACACTTCATAAATCACACACAAAAAAAAAAAAAAGCTACACTGCAGATTAATAATCTTGAAAAGGCTGCATCATTAACCAGCAACACTGCTGTCAGATGGTGAGTTTGTTCCTCATATTTTAAAGAGCACATATTTCTGCTTTGTACACTACACTTCTGTAGCATTTCAGGTCCACTGATAATGGGGACAAGCTCCTTTAACCAAGAGGTTATGTTGTTGAACTCTAAACACTGAGGGTTCTGTTTGTTTTAAGAACGCCTGCAGAGCGGGAGATATGGCCTGTTAGTGACTAACAAACCAACACACTCACTGAGCTTTATGTCAGGGAACTGATCTTCACTGGGTTCATTACAGCTCGGCCTGCAGATACATTCAGAGACAGGCCTGACTGTGCGGAGCAGAACAGCCTAGAGCTACTGCAACAACAACAGTCTGTCATACGACCAACTGTAGGGTGAGCAGGGCCCTCCCTATCATTACACATTTCTCCATTGAGCAGAGAAACTCACACATAATAGCATAAGTGATATTCTTTAATGGAAGCTTAAATCTACTCATGGCTGACCAGTAAAAGATCCAAATTCAATGCTTTATATGAACAAAATACGAATGTTTTATTTAACCTCTTCAGCATATTTTCAAAAACCCAAATTCAAAAGCTCAACTTACACAAATACAGTGAACTAAATACAAAATATTGGTATAATTTCACAGAAAACCAAGTAAAAATTACTTCAATTATAATAGTTCATAAATATTGTATGTTTACAAACTTATGATGAACATGTATTTATCCTGTCTTTGAAAGCATGTGATTCAGGCTCTGTTTGCTCTATGTCCCTCCAAAAAAAAAAAAAAAAAAAGTGTTAGTTCATTCCACTAGATGGCAGCAAATCCTAGGAAAAAGACATTTTCCTCTATCACCTTCAATCACAATATACAGATCTAAATTGTTGGTGGCGCTCTAACACAGCTGAGCACTCGCTATGACCTCCTCCATAGATATTCAGTCTATTTTGTGATGCCATGCACCTTCCCCACTGTTTCATCGAGAATCTCAGCCTGAGTGGACTAAAAGCTTAGACTAAGTGTTGTTGGAAAGCCGTGATCCTCATGAATAATGCGATTTATTATAATTGTATAATATCGGTATCATTTTGTATGTATAATATTTCATCATCTGTAGCGGAGTACATACAGTTGAAGTCAGAAGTTTACATACACTTAGGTTGAAGTCATTAAACTCATTTTAACCACTCCACAGATTTTACAGATTTCATATTAGCAAACTACAGTTTTGGCAAGTCATTTAGGATATCTACTTTGTGCATGACACAGGTACTTTTTCCAATAATTGTTTACAAACAGATTGTTTCACTTTGAATTGACCATCACAATTCCAGAATTCAGAAGTTTACATACAGTAAGTTAACTGTGCCTTTAAGCAGCTTGGAAAATTCCAGAAAATGATGTCAAGCCTTTAGGCAATTAGCCAGTTAGCTTCTGATAGGCTAATTGGCATCAATTGGAGGTGTACCCGTGGATGTATTTTAAGGCCTACCTTCAAACTCAGTGCCTCTTTGCCTCGGAAAAAAAATCTGGTTCATCCTAGGGAGCAATTTCCAAATGCCTGAAGGAACCATGTTCATCTGTACAAACATTTGTATGCAAGTATAAACACCATGGGACCACGCAGCAATCATACTGCTCAGGAAGGAGCCGCATTCTGTCTCCTAGAGATTCATGTAGTTTGGTGCGAAAAGTGCAGATCAATCCCAGAACAACAGCGAAGGACCAAGTGAAGATGCTGGAGTAAACAGGAAGACAAGTATCTATATCCACAGTAAAACGAGTCCTGTATCAATATAACCTGAAAAGCCATTGCTCCAAAACCACCAGAAAAAAGCCACACTAGAGTTTGCAAGTGCACATGTGGACAAAGATATTACTCTTTTGGAGAAATGTCCTCTGATCTGATGAAACAAATATGGAACTGTTTGGCCATAATGACCATTGTTATTTTTGGAGGAAAAAGGGTGAGGCTTGCAAGCCAAAGAACACCATCCCAACCATGAAGCATGGGGGTAGCAGCATCATGTTGTGGGGGTGCTTTGTTGCAGGAGGGACTGGTGCACTTCACAAAATAGATGGCATCATGAAGGAAAATTATGTTGATATATTGAAGCAACATCTCAAGACATCAGCCAGGAAGCTAAAGCTCGGTCGCAAAACAGGTCTTCCAAATGGACAATGACCCCAAGCATACCTCCAAAATTGTGGCAAAAATGGCTTAATGACAACAAAGTCAAGGTATTGGAGTGGCCATCACAAAGCCCTGACCTCATACCGACAGAATACTTGTGGGTAGAACTGAAAAAGCGTGTGCGAGCACGGAGGAGGCCTACAAACCTGACTCAGTTACACCAGTTCTGTCTGGAGGAATGGGCCAAAATTCCAGCAGCTTATTGTGAGAAGCTTGTGGAAGGCTACCCAAAACATTTGACCCAAGTTAAACAATTTAAAGGCAATGCTACCAAATACTAACAAAGTGTATGTAAACTTCTGACCCACTGGGAATGTGATGGAAGAAATAAAAGCTGAACAAAATCATTCTCTCTACAATTATTCTGACATTTCACATTCTTAAAATAAAATAGTGATCCTAACTGACCTAAGACAGGGAATATTTTCTATGATTAAATGTCAGGAATTGTGAAAACTGAGTTTAAATGTATTTAGCTTAGGTGTATGTAAACTTCTGACTTCAACTGTATTTTGGTAATAATATAAATCGATGAAGCTGGACTTAATTTGTTCTGGACATCTGAGACATTACATTGGAGAATTTACCCAAGAAATCCTACAGACAAGTAGAAAATGGCTCATTATGAAGAGAAAAAAAAAAAAACAGCCTAAGGTAAGAGCTGATATAGAGTTTGTGGCTACTTGTGACTTTCAGAAGCAGTAATCTGAGCAGAATTGAGACGTTTGTCTTTGTTGTCTTAGAGATTATCTAGCATAAAGGATCTAGCCATATTAATGGTGATGGCGGGTTTTTCCCAGGCAAGCACCACTTATGTTTTCTTCAAAAAAATCTTTAAATAAAATCTAGTTTTATTTAGGTTTATCTGGCAGCATGGCTGGTTGCTGTGTAAAAAGCTGGTGGCAACAATAATAAACCACATTCTTAGAAGAGTGAACAGAATTTTTCTTGGGCATGGTAAATCTACTCTTTCTCTGCATGTAGGGAACTTGCACTTTACTTTCAGAGCTTTCAAAATATAGTGTGAAGGTAATTTCTTTTAGTACCCGTTGGCCCTGAGAACCATCCACCTCGTCCTGGGCCCCATCCTCCTGCTGTTCGTAGTTTGGACCTCCGAGGAGCCGGATCCGTTTCTCACATTGTTTCTTTGCGACCGTGAGCTGGTTAATGTAACGCTTCATGTTTCTGGCACGTAAAAGATCGGCCTTCAGTGCAGCGGCCTCTTTCCCTTTACTGTCTGCAGAGATAGAGAAATATATATAGAGAGAGATATAGTCAACCCTGTAACTATATAGGTGTATGGTGGCCTTTTAATATGAGTCAGCAGAGTATCATCTCAGGATAATTTTTTAGTTTGTTTGTTTTGTCCAATGTAAATTCATTTTTTCAGTTCCATTTGAGTTTTCAGGTGAAACCCATACAGAAATTTGATGTATAACAATATATGTAAAACACATACTGTATGTATGTTCATGTATGGTTTCCACTGAGAAAAAAAAAAAAAAAAAAAAGTCACATACTATGCATCCAAGCCATAATGTATATTTTAAAATACTTAATTCATACATGTAACATTTCTCAAATAAAAAGTTTAAATGGTGATATATCAGATTTCTGTAAGGAAAGGGATATGGAATACATTTAAACTTGGGCTGGGCGATATATTGAGTATGCACAATCGCTATGATATTGCTAACGATATAAAATTAAGCAATATTGTGTATATCACTGTATATAAAATATAACTATAAAAGTGCATATCAATGAAAATTATTACGTTTTATGCTCCCTAGTGTTCATTTAGTGAAAAACTGTGGGAAACAGGCCTTTTATTTTTAAATAGATTTTTATTCAATGCCTTGAATTATTGAATCTACTTGTCAACAATGGCTGTTTGGATGAAATGATGGTTCCTCTGATTTAAAAAAAAAAAAAACCCCACATTAAACCATTTCAGAGCAAATAGATTATAGAGATATACGTATATTGAATATCGTCAATAGGCTGAAAAATATTTGATATAATTTTGTAGCCATATCACCCAGACCTACTTTAAACATACACTTAAAGCATTACTATTACTAGTTTTGCATGCTCACATTAAACTTTATCAAATCAAGTAAAATAAAAACACCAAGTATTATTTTAAGCATTGTAAAATTATACAGCAACAAGCATATTTCATGTATCTATTACTATTAATTATTCGCTTTTATTTTTAATAAGTCACCTAATTTTCTGATCGCAATGCCTGAACAATTGTATTCAAACATCATTCCTGAATTCCCGATTTAAGTAGTATTAACAGCTGATTCATTGCATGCTGCTGCCCACTGGACCAAAAGACATCAACAAGAAATGTTATGTGAATTTGGGATCATGAAGCAGCTCACAGGAAAAAGTTTTTACTTTTTGACCTGTGAAGTTTGAACAGAAAGAGCCACCTGTAGCATTCAGCTAGAATTCCCAACACTCAGATTGAGTCTGAAAATATGAGCAATCACCACGAACTGGCAGTCATCTCAGCACACTGCATCTTCCGGTGGAAGCACAGGAGGCACATTCGCAGCTGCTCTCCTTGCATTCCTGCCTGTGACAGCCATGTCTTTGTGATGAAGCAGCAGGCACATTTATAGATTTGCCCATTACTGGCTGGCAGAAGACGGAAAACATGACGGCAAATAAACAACCACTTCCTGACTGACTGCGAGGACTAAAATAACACTAATGCTTCTCACCATGTGCATTAAAAAAGGGTTTCATTAATCCAACATGGAAACAAAGGCAGGATTAATTAGCTTTATCAATCTCCATTGATCTATGTCTGGCTCTTGTAATAAACTACCTGATTATTCAAAGTAAACCACCACATTTATATCCAGATATGGTTCATTAGCTGGCCATTGTAACATGTACTGTATATGCCACGTTTGTGAAGTTGACAAAATACAGACAGATCTGTTTACAACGGATTGGCTTTTACTAGTGAATTAATGAATAGGAATCTTGGCTGTTTAAAAGAAACTAGCCACGCATAGGGTACAAATTAGTGTCTAATTATTTTCTTAAAGCAATAAAAAGGTGTTCCTTGTAAAAAGAACAGATGTTCTACACTAAACTACTAAAACTAAACCATAAGCTAACATAAAATTAACAATGCATTAGAAGTATCTAGTTTTAAACACTCCAATCTGTATCCAAAAATTCAAATCTGACATATGAAAATGTTATAATTGACATACTGTAATCTGATGAATTGGCATTAATTGCAGAAAATACTGCGAGTTATTATTTCAATAATCAAACATTAATTTCCACATTTTGTGAGCAACCATGTTACCAAATCATTTTCTGGTAACACTTTAAAATAGTTAGTAGTTTTATATTTGTACAAGTAAACAGAATCTTTTCACATCCCTTTGACTCAATTCACAGTTATAGTAAGAGCACTTACAATGGAAGTAAATGGGGCCAGTCAATAAATGCTAAAATACATGTAGTTTCTTAATTATAATCAAAAGATATAAACAATATACATGATAATATTATTTTAGTTATAAAACCACTTACTAACCTTATCTGTGTAAAGTTGTATCAAATATAACTTAATTGTCATAACAACAAAACCCTGTAAATCCATGGTCTATATCAGCAGATGCTTCTCTTGAATAGCAAACTCAAAACGTTTGTGCTTTTTATAAGTTAAAGTAGTAGCTCTAACCCCAATCTCCAATCTCGTTTCATTAATTGGATGCCAGGTTTGCCAGCTCCTGACTCGAATTAGCTTTTGTTGACATCATTAGCCTGGGGTTAACTTTTTCCAACCTACACTGTGAATGTTTGAACGATGTATTCTATATGTATAAGAACAATACAATAATTTATGTGTAGTTAAAACAGATTGTGTTTGTTCATTGTTGTAACTTAGATGAAGATCAAACCAGATTAAACACTTTTTTTTTTTACATAAATGCAGGTAATTCTAAAGGATTCACATACTTTTTCTTGCCACTGTATTAATCTTAAATGTTAATTTAAAATATACAAACACATTTTTAAAACTAGAAGTTGTATCATTTACATTACATATTGCATTATGAACTAACATTAACTAACAATGAATAATTTTATTTTCATAAATTACCAAGATTAATACATTTTATCATATTAATAAAATATTATCAAATAGAACCTCATTGTGAAGTGTTTATGATTTTCCACTATTAAAAACAACGTAACATTCAATAGCATTGTGACACCCAAGAAGTAACATTATTTGGACTCTTTCTCCAATATAGTAAGACAACAAGATAATATCATTTTAAAATAATAATAATAATAAAAAAAAATAATACTTATTTTTATTAAGACAGTTTTATTTATATAGCGCCTCAAGGCCGCTTAACAAAGCAAAATACATTTCTCAATTTTTACAAATATTGTAGTGTTGACAGCATTAGTCAAGTCAAACCATTCAACCCGGTTACCAATCTTTAATTTATTTAGGGATGCAAACTCATGAAGGGTGAAAAAGGTGAGACAATCACTGGTCCATTAACATGGTTTCCAGAGATATTTTTTAAGAATAAGGTAAAAGCACCAATTCCAGCGATTTAAGTGATTCAAGTATGGCAACTTAACTGCAAAACTGTACAAAATTTGCTGCAAAAATAAAGGGCGGCAAATATTTGTTCAGTTTCATTTACTGATTAGTTCAGTGACCACTTCTGGAGATGCCACAAGGTGGCAAGAAATGAGCGTCTTATGTGCTGTAAGTGAGTCTTTGAATCATTTTGAGTCGTACATGACTGAAATCTACCAAGAGACTTTATAGTGTTTAAGCATTAAAAGAACAAAGCAGATCTATAATTTTCCTTGAGTTTGTGAGCTGCTGAGCATGGCCTTTCATTCAAAAAGTACATTTGAAGTCAGAAGTTTACATACACCTTAGCCAAATACATTTAAACTCAGTTTTTCACAATTCCTGACATTTAATCGTAGAAAACATTCCCTGTCTTAGGTCAGTTAGGATCACTATTTTATTTTAAAAATGTGAAATGTCAGAATAATGTAGAGAGAATGATTTTGTTCAGCTTTTATTTCTTCCATCACATTCCCAGTGGGTCAGAAGTTTACATACACTTTGTTAGTATTTGTTATCATTGCCTTTAAATTGTTTAACTTGGGTCAAACGTTTTGGGTAGCCTTCCACAAGCTTCTCACAATAAGTTGCTGGAATTTTGGTTCATTCCTCCAGACAGAACTGGTGTAACTGAGTCAGGTTTGTAGGCCTCTTTGCTCGCACACACTTTTTCAGTTCTGCCCACAAATTTTCTATCTGTCAGGGCTTTGTGATGGCTGACTTCAATACCTTGACTTTGTTGTCCTTAAGCCATTTTGCCACAACTTTGGAGATATGCTTGGTGTCATTGTCCATTTGGAAGACCCATTTGCGACCGAGCTTTAACTTCATGGCTGATGTCTTGAGATGTTGCTTCAATATATCCACATAATTTCCTTCCTCATGATGCCATCTATTTTGTGAAGTGCACCAGTCCCTCCTGCAGCAAAGCACCCCACAACATGATGCTGCCAACCCCATGCTTTACGGTTGGGATGGTGTTCTTTGGCTTGCAAGCCTCACCCTTTTTCCTCCAAACATAATGATGGTCATTATGGCCAAACAGTTCCATTTTTGTTTCATTAGACCAGAGGACATTTCTCAAAAATTAAGAACAGTTTTTGTCCCCAAACTGTTGTCTGGCTTTTTTGTGGTGGTTTTGGAGCAGTGGCTTCTTCCTTGTTGAGCAGCCTTTCAGGTTATGTCGATAAAGGACTTGTTAACTGTGGATATAGATGCTTGTCTACCTGTTTCCTCCAGCATCTTCACAAGGTACTTTATTGTTGATCTGGGTTTGATTTGCACTTTTTGCACCAAACTACTGTACGTTCATCTCTAGGAGACAGAACGCATCTCCTTCCTGAGCGGTATGATGGCTGCGTGGTCCCATGGTGTTTATACTTGCGTACTATTATGAATGTAGCACCTTCATGCATTTGGAAATTGCTCCCAAGGATAAACCAGATCTGTAGAGGTCCACAATTTTCTTTTCTGAGGTCATGGCTGATTTCTTTTGATTTTCTCATGATGTCAAGCAAAGAGGCACTGAGTTTGAAGGGAGGCCTTAAAATACATCCACAGGAACACCTCCAATTCAGTACACCTCCTATCAGAAGCTAATTGGCTAATTGTCTAAAGGCTTGACATAATTTTCTGGAATTTTCCAAGCTACTTACAGGCACAGTTAACTTGGTGTATGTAAACTTCTGACCAACTGGAATTGTGATATTCAATTAAAAGTGAAACAATCTGTCTGTAAACAATTGTTGGAAAATTACTTGTCATGCACAAAGTAGATGTCCTAAACGACTTGCCAAAACTATAGTTTGCTAATATGAAATCTGTGGAGTGGTTAAAAAATGAGTTTGAATGACTTCAACCTTAGTGTATGTAAACTTCTGACTTCAACTGTATGTTGACACCCCTTTCTAATTAATGAGTTTGGTTACTCCATTAATTCCAGTGAAGACAATTCATAATTCCTCTCCGTACAATGATATTCTAGGGCAGGGGACATTAACCTTTTTGACATGGAGCCATTTTTAATTTATCTTGTTAATCACTATGCCGTCCCCCGTCCCTTCATCCCATTTATGTACTGCATGTCCTAGGCCTATAAGGTGTGTTTCAAAAGTCTAAATGTAAAAAAGTGCTTATACAGTGGCAATAAAAATTATGTGAACCCTTTGGAATTAGCTGGTTTTCTGCATTAATTGGTCATATAATGTGATCTCATCTTCATCAAATGTGCTAAAACTAACAACACACAATTATAATCATTCATGCCTTTATTGAATACATCCCATTAAACATTCACAGTGCTGTGGAAAAAGTGAACCCTAGGATATAATAACTGGTCAATCCTGTTTTGGCAGCAATAACCTCAACCAAGTGTTTTCTATAGCTGCGGATTAGACCTGCACAATGTTCTGAAGGAATTATGGACCATTCTTCCTCATAGAACTGCTTCAGCTCTGCCATATTCTTAGGATGTCATATTCTTGGGGAACATTTGTTGATTTCTAAATATATCTTATTCATTTTACGTCACAACATTTGTTTTATTAACATTTTCAAAATCATGAAACTTTGTTTATTTTAAGGTTTGATTTAGATTTTGACCTAGACTTTTTTACCCCACTATGTGTGTTTCCTCTTTGCCTTTAATTATGTAGCCTAGCTTTGAGAGTCACCGTACACTGTGGTTTAGGGAGCGTGTACAGTATACTGGGTTAAAAATGTCAAACATGGACAGCAGTATCTTCTTATTTACAGCAAATATTTTTCTGAAGCAAAATGCAACAAATAAAAGAACAAAAATGTAGGCTGTCACCCGCTCAATCGCGCAGCACGACCAACACAAAGTGAACACGATAACTTGCTGCAATTCACCGAAAAAGAAGGCGAGAGTGACTTCAAAATAAAATACATTGTCACAGAAATAGTATTCTCAGGGCAAATGGAGGAGTCAGGAGGCAGCAAAAACAGTCAACGTGAGAATTTTATTACTCTTCAGCTTCATTCACAAAACACAAACAAAAAGGGCACTCAGTGGCCAAATAATCACACACAAACGAGTCACTCAATCGGGCTGTACACACACAGGAAGAGTTTCTCTCTGGTCCCTCTCTTTCTGTCAACTGATGCTCTTTGTCGGCCTTTTCAGGTCTCCCTCCGCCATCACTATAACAAGAGATAGGTGTTAATGATAATGACAGCCCAGTGACACAACCACGACCCTTTTGCTCACGCGCCAGTGATTACCCCTTCAGCATGCCACAGGTTGCTGACTCCTGTTCTAGGACATTGTGTGTTTCACAGACCTTTTCTGTCCCAGCATGACAATACCTCTGTGCACAAAGCACCATAAGAAATATTGTACTGTGTCTGGTGTGGAGGAACTTTACTGGCCTGCACAAAGCCCAGACCTGAATCCCACTGAACATCTTTGGAGTGAATTGGAACATCAACAGTGAGCCAGGCCCCATCGCCCAACATCAGTGCCTGACATCACTGATGCTCTTGGGTCCGAATGTGTCTGCAACCATTTACTACATTCAGAATTTATTCAGAATAGTGGAAAGCCTTCCCAGAAAAGTGGAAGCAGCAGCAAAGGGGGAATTGATGCTTATGGTTTTGAACTTAAACGATCATCAAGCACATATAGGGCCCTATTTTAAGTGCACTACACCTTAAGCGCAGTGTTATGCGATACGTCGTATACGCAAAGTCAGTGTGCATGGCCATGAAGTATTTATATTTTCGTGCAAGCATGCGTTAAGTCCAGGCGCAAGTGGGTTGGCGAAATCGCTTGCGCAAAACGTTAATAGGTTGAGTCAAGTGCAATTTAATAAGGAGGTTCTTCTCCGGTTGTTGTGACGTCTGAGTCCTTTAATATATTCCATTTCCTATCGAGCAACGTCGATATAAATGTGATTGTGTTTTCGCCTGCGCTGCTCCGGTACCTGATGTATGTGTTGTATGTTCTCCATCAGCCTTTCTGGGACTGTTGGCTCACGTCCTGCTCACCTGTGTCTCACCTGCTTAATATATGGTTAGCTTCTCTTCCATTGTTCATTGTTTTGTAATTTATATTTGTTAAATATTTCTCTGTTTAATGTTTAATTTCTGTTAAGCGTCCTTGAGCTTTGGAAAGGCACTTTACAAAATAAACTCATGAAAATTGTATAATGGTCATTGCGCCTAGCGAGTTCGTGATAATAGAGCCCATGGCATCCACAAATGCATAAACTTAATTTTATTACATTTTGTATTTAAAGATAAAGTGTGTAATTTATGCACCACTAGCATCACCAAACTGAAGTGCAAAAACAGTGATTGTTTTCAAACAGGTTTCCCAAACACTCTCCCAATCTACTATTGGTTAGGGCTACACAATTATTCGTAATTTAACTGTGATTACCGTGTTTGCCTCTCACAGTTAATTAAGCATACTCATCTGCTGTTGTGTGAGCTTTAGAAACCATCTTTTCCTTAACTGATCTATCCCACCCTGTTTAAAGGTTCGCTACTGACCAATCACTGTTTCACTTTCAAGCACACTCTGAAATACAGAGCTGTGTGCTGTATGGCTCTCATGTGTGCCGCTCTGTTCTATCTGTTGCGTATAAACCATACTCGGAACACCCCTGAGGCTTATGCTATGGTGTTTTCAGTGGTCTCAGAGTGGTTCTTTGAGCATGTGCTTCTCGCTTTATGCAGCTTGCTTACATGCATTGACCACGTAACATTTAAAGTGTTCCGGATTTACTTTAATTGCACATTTGCGTAATTCCAAATATGTCTGGTCGCCATAGGGATGGGATGCCCCGATCAGAATTTTTACAGCCAATACCGATCACCGATCTTCTTGTCACCTGATCGGCTTATACCATTCCTGATCATTTCACCTTTTATCAAGATCTCTATCATAACTGGCTATATGTAAGCTTTCTGCACACAGTCACTATTAATTGAATTTTCCTCTTCCCAGTAATATCATATACATATAACTTTGCCTAGTTTTTGCTGACAAAAAAAAGTTTAAAACGCTTATTACAAAGCTTCTTTTAATAAGACTTTACAAAAGGTAAAGGCTAACAAAATATTACCTTTATTAAGATAGAAAGCCCTATAAAAAATTACGCTTAGTGTCAAACTGAAGACAAACTGATAAACCATAGGTGCAATTAAACTTAATGTGACATTTCATTGTCAATATTGCATGTAATTATTATTATTCCTCATTTTATTTATATTTTATTTTTGCATTATATTTAATACATAACATTGTGGTATCTTAATTCTGTATATTTATAAATTCCTTCCCTGCCTTTTCATTTAGTTGTAATTATTGTATTAATAGTTTTTCACTTGTTGCTGATTAAACTTTAATGAAGGGAACACGCACTCTCTCATGAGGGCAAGAGATGAAAGGAAGGCAGAGAAAGTGCGCATGTTTCTGGACTCTATGGGTGCTACTGTTGTTAATGCCATTTGATATATTTGATAAAGATGTTTGAATTACACCACATCTTGTAACACGCGTTATTACTGAGATGCCTATGTCCAGGAAAGCCATGAACGATAATATTGATATTAATATTGACAGTGCTGCTCAAGTCTTTTTTTTGTGACATACACTATATTGCCAAAAGTATTCGCTCACCCATCCAAATAATTGAATTCAGGTGTTCCAATCACTTCCATGGCCACAGGTGTATAAAATGAAGCACCTAGGCATGCAGACTGCTTCTACAAACATTTGTGAAAGAATGGGCCGCTCTCAGGAGCTCAGTGAATTCCAGAGTGGCACTGTGATAGGATGCCACCTGTTCAACAAGTCCAGTCGTGAAATTTCCTCGCTACTAAATATTCCACAGTCAACTGTCAGTGGTATTATAACAAAGTGGAAGCGATTGGGAATGACAGCAACTCAGCCACGAAGTGGTAGGCCATGTAAAATGACAGAGCGGGGTCAGCGGATGCTGAGGCGCATAGTGCGCAGAGGTCGCCAACTTTCTGCAGAGTCAATCGCTACAGACCTCCAAAGTTCATGTGGCCTTCAGATTAGCTCAAGAACAGTGCGTAGAGAGCTTCATGGAATGGGTTTCCATGGCCGAGCAGCTGCATCCAAGCCATACATCACCAAGTGTAATGCAAAGCATCGGATGCAGTGGTGTAAAGCACACCGCCACTGGACTCTAGAGCAGTGGAGACGCGTTCTCTGGAGTGACGAATCACGCTTCTCCATCTGGCAATCTGATGGACGAGTCTGGGTTTGGCGGTTGCCAGGAGAACGGTACTTGTCTGACTGCATTGTGCCAACTGTGAAGTTTGGTGGAGGGGGGATTATGGTGTGGGGTTGTTTTTCAGGAGCTGGGCTTGGCCCCTTAGTTCCAGTGAAAGGAACTCTGAATGCTTCAGCATACCAAGAGATTTTGGACAATTCCATGCTCCCAACTTTGTGGGAACAGTTTGGGGATGGCCCCTTCCTGTTCCAACATGACTGCGCACCAGTGCACAAAGCAAGGTCCATAAAGACATGGATGAGCGAGTTTGGTGTGGAAGAACTTGACTGGCCTGCACAGAGTCCTGACCTCAACCTGATAGAGCACCTTTGGGATGAATTAGAGCGAAGACTGCGAGCCAGGCCTTCTCGTCCAACATCAGTGTCTGACCTCACAAATGCGCTTCTGGAAGAATGGTCAAAAATTCCCATAAACACACTCCTAAACCTTGTGGAAAGCCTTCCCAGAAGAGTTGAAGCTGTTATAGCTGCAAAGGGTGGGCCGACGTCATATTAAACCCTATGGATTAAGAATGGGATGTCACTTAAGTTCATATGCGTCTAAAGGCAGATGAGCAAATACTTTTGGCAATATAGTGTATGTGATCTGTCAAATTACTGATCGAGTCATAGGACATGAATATCGGCTAATACCGATCAGCGGCTGATCGGTCGGAGCATCCCTATAGCAAACCTAAAGTAACTTCATAACACAGGGGTTTTGTGGACAGAAGAATTGAGGAGCATAAAGCTGTTGTCAACTCAACACACAGAAACTCAAAGGTCTTCCTTCAGTTTTCTGCCAAAATAAAAGCTAGAGGCAGCAGAGCAATGCAAGTTATGACATTTTTATAGAACATATTAATATTGTATATAATAATAATAATAATAATAATAATAATAATAATTAATTGTTTTTAGTAAGCATTATATTACAATAATATAATACTCAAGTTAACCCTTTTAGTTCAGACTGTGTTTTTTTTTTTTTTTTAGATTTCCTGTTTCAGTGGCATACCCAAAATGAAAGGCTAATAACTTAAAAAAAAATAAATAAAAAAAGAAAAAGAAAAAAAGAAAGAGGGTCAAGTGTTTGGTATCATTGTAAGAAAAACTTTTCAAATGTTCTAATGATATAGTTTATGATACATTCTGTGACTCTCAGCCTAAGAAACTGCTGAAAAATCACAAAACAAATTAGCCACAAATGTACTTTTTTTCCCCTTATTTTTCTTATTTGACATTATATATCTTTGGGTGTAAATAAGGTGGCTCCACAAAACTGCTTTTGTTTTGTTCCCAATCATCTTGAATGTATCTGAGAAAAAATTTGTGTTGATATGATAAAGCAATAAAAGGTTATTACAAAAAAAGTTGTCATACTGTCCAAAAACATCTCCAAACAAATTAAAAATATAATAATTGTAAATAAGAACTACTTAGACATGCAAACAATGACTAAAGGTTTGCATAGCATGCAGACATGATTTTAGAAATGAGATTTCACAGAATGAGTGTCATTTGACTCAATGAGTCTGCATCAAGTCTGTGTCATGCTGAATTATGAGCACCGCTGTTGAGATTTCACATGGTTCATTTAATATTCTTGACGCAGCATAACACTTGCCAGCCCGTCAGCTGTGTGCTTTGTACACTGCGAAAGAGACCCACCACATACACACACAATGCACGTACTCACAGTAACGTCACCACATTACACACGTGTCAAACTCGCTTCAGTTTGAGTGGCTCACAAGCTCATTTCTGAAATATAGGATGGCAGGGGATCGGAATGTCTCACTGACCAATCAGTAAGCACTTTCCTCGTGAATATTAATGACCCTTCCCTGTCATCTGTATGTTTTGGAGTGCATTTTGCTCGCTTCAAAAGCAGAATGAAATGGCGCTACACGAGTCATGAGGCAATAAATAAAAATGTGGCAAAAACATGTATGTATCTTACTTGGGGGCAATCTTTTTCACTTATTACTTCATGAAAATTAAACAAAATGTGTGAAATAGCACATCGTTCCTTACTGATCAGCATTGTGGAACATTTATCTTGAAATAATTCTCACAGAGTGGCCTGAGTTGGCTAAAAACACTAGTTTGTGGGTGAAACGAATGTGCATGTTGTATTTTACGGGTTGAGACTTTTCTAACGTTATGACTCATGATTATTTGATCTGTATTTTACCTATTTCCATTATGATTGTTGTGTTCACATTTCATAAGTTATACAGTGGAACTATAATAAGTGGAACTATTATAGCACAGATGTGTGCTATAATAAGTGTCACGGTCCTGTCACTCTGTCAGTCTGGGTTTTGGTCTGACAGGACCGTGGCACTATCCGCCCATGTCTGTCTTTGTGTGAGCGCGCGGTCTGTTTTATTCCCTGCCGTGCGCTTTTCAGTCTGTTGTGTTTCATGTCTGGAGTGTGGTGTCTGGGTCCTGACTTCCTGTCTAGTTCTGTTTCGGTCTGTGTCGGGACCCAGACATTCATATTCCTTGTCCTCTATTATTGACGTGGGTGCATCGCGCTTGTGTCATCATGGCTGCATGCACTTGTGTCAATAATCTATGTCGGTCTTTGTGTCTGTCTCTCGTGTCCGTGGGCACGCGTTGCGCTTGCTATGTGCTGCACGCCCAGGTCGCAAGCTGTCTTCATGTTGCGCTGAGGTTCGGTCACTTCAGTAAGGTATCAGATGTGTGTGTGGCCGAACTTTCACACAAGTGTCCTGTCTTGTCTTGTTTGTCGATTGGCATGAGTGTCTATCGCCTCGTTGTCTTGGTGATGTGAGCTCATGCCAATCAGATGTTTTGCCTTCTTGTGAAAACACGCGGCTTTGTTATTGTTTCTATATCACCACATCTGTCTTCTGTATCGCCACATCTGCCACATCTTCTCTGTCTTACGTCACATCCCGCCTCCTTGCTTGCTCATTATTGTTTCATTAGTAACACCTGCCCATTATTAACCTGCTTGATTTCTCTCCCTATTTTATTCTCCTCATGTTTGCTGTCCAGTGCCAGTTCATCTTGTTCTCTAATCTGTCCTGTATCTGTTCTCTGTGTTCCAGTCGGTCCTGAATCCCTGTTCCCGTAGCCTGGTCCGGTCGGTGCTGGTTCCTTGTCTTCCTCTGCCTCAGTTCCTGGATTACTTTTTCCCCTATGGGGTGATTTATGTTTTTTCCCCCCTCATGGGAGTTTTGTTTGTTAATAAAGTATTTTTGGTTTTGAATTCTGCACTTGGATCCTCATCTCTGCAAACTGTGTCAAATAAGTATCTGTGAATGAGACGCACATAACACACACAAACCACCACTGTACTCGCATTCTGGCTGCTAGCATAATACAACATCATGTAAACAGTGATTAGGGTTATAATATAAATGGGCACCATACAATTTATGCAAGTGTATTGTCATTTATTTGTCATTTAAATCAGCATTCATCTGTAATAAAGGCACATTTCTGGTTCACGTGATATCCGCCAAATCTTAAATAGCAGCAAGTCCATATTTTTCAAATGAGAAGCGTTTAATGAATTAGCTAGCAGTTCCAGGTTAAAGGATTAAAAATTAAAACTTTTTTTTTAATATCGGTTATCGGTATCGGCCACAATGAGCTGTGAAATATTGGTTATCGTATTGGCCCAGAAATTCCATATTGGTACATCCCTTTTTGATAGCGCCACAGAGTTATACTTTTTGGGTAAATCAAACAATGTATGTCTGTCTTACAGTTGTCTCTGCATAATAAGGTGAAATAAAAGAAAGCATTTTAACACTGAAAAATTCTTACCCACATCAGCTTTATTGTGTTTGGTGAGTTT
Source organism: Myxocyprinus asiaticus (assembly GCF_019703515.2). NCBI lineage: Eukaryota > Metazoa > Chordata > Actinopteri > Cypriniformes > Catostomidae > Myxocyprinus > Myxocyprinus asiaticus. The sequence goes on from NC_059365.1 coordinate 43,968,913, forward strand.
CATTTCTGTAGTTAATTGGTGACGTGTTTTACAGGCAGCACAGTAAATGTTATCGCTGGCTGCTGCTTGCCTACCATCTGAAACCAGAGCTCCTCTGCCTCGCGCACACACCTTATGCCCGCTTCACTGTAATTACCCACCTGTCAGTCACAGAGCAGGCACACGGCTAGACTGAACTACAGATGCTCTTATCAGAAAGAACAGCTCCATAATAGCGCAAGAAAGATCAAAGCAAATAAGGCTATGTATTTGTGTGTGTGTGTTGTCGTGCTGCTATAAGAGTCTCAATTTAGCGTAATGCCCTTTCTTAACTACTGGCAGAGTTAGTTCTTAGATGGTCCATCATGAAGATGTATTGACAGTATATGATATGTGTAGATTCCATTAAAGGAAATTGGAAAACATGAAGGCAAATGAAAAATGGAGCACAGAATTAGTCCAAAGAAACTGTTCAGAACCTGAGAGAAGATTTAGGAGCTTCCTTAAAAGCTCGTCTTTACAGTTAACTGAAGAAAGGGTAAAAACGTGGTGACCCAGAGTTTACAGCCCAAATAAAGAATGATATGACTGTCAGGGCATCTTACCTTTATGTCTCTTCAAATGTGGAATACTGCTGATAGTGGTCGCCTGAATGATCTCCACAACTATCTGATACCTGCAGAGAAGAACAAAGAGCAATTGCTTACTGAAAAATACTCAGTGCCAAAATTACATGAAAGTCATAGTTCACCCAAAACAAAAATGGGGTGAACACCATATTTGTTTTGTTAATGAAATCTTATTGTGCACAATTCATCAGTGCACATTATTCTAAAGGAAAAAAAAAATCTTTACTTAGTCCTCTACAATATAGTTATGGCATCTACCAGCAGGGCTAACTTGACCATGTAAACCATCCAAACATTGACCACTTGAGTGTAACCACAAATGTGGAAAAATAATATTAGCCAATAACATAATAGCAAACATCAACAATCCAATCGAATCCTGATGGTTAAAATTAAGACCTGCCCTACATTATTTCCACTTTGATATTTTGAATCACTTAGAAATATGTCGCATTACAGAAGTTAAATGTGTTGCTAATGCCATTTCATGTTTCTTCATCTTTATTGCTTTAAGTGAAACAATGTCCATTTATCAGTTCCCAGTCTGATTTTTTATTAGTTTTATTCTGGATATTTACACTTGGCCACATTAACCTCGTGCGACCCCGTGGGCTCATGGGAGGACTCGCTTTTTTGGATTCAATTTACGCAATGCATAATACTTTGCAATAACTGAATACTGTTCAGGACACTCTAAGGAGTCATGTAAGGGTTAAACTGTCAAGGCTCTGGTGAGTTTGTCGGTTTGTTTTGTATGTTTTGTTATTTTCTTTCCCTAATGTCTCGCAGGCGCTGCTGGCATGCATGATCAGTGTTTCCATGGGAACATTGATTGTTCCCGAGGGAACAATGATCATGCCACTAATTAGCGTGCTAGCAGCACCTGGTTCTCCTCTAATTCACTCCCTTCTTAAGCCCTTCTTGTTCTCAGTATCTTTGCTAGATTGCTATTTGATATAAAGTAACTTACCTCACTCTCTCTGCCTAGTTGGTCCTGTCTCGTGTATCTGTTTGGTTGCCTGTCTCTGCCCGCATGTCGGGAGTGTGGCTGCCTTCCAGTTTGCTGCATGTCAGCTTATCTTCAACGGAGAATTCCTTGTCTCTGCTTGCGTGTGGGGAGAAAGATTGCCTTAGTCTGCTGGGCGTTGTTCTCTGCACCTCACTACTCTTCAACTGAGGATTCCTACGAATCTATTCCTGACATCCACAATGCACACACTCATCTTCGAACACACTCTTCACGGATTGCCCCTTGCGTGACCATGACTCGCAAGCATCTCCAAGACCCCCTTCCCACTACTGCAGCCGGAGTCGGGATCCTCTACCTTCACCAGAACAGTCATAATTAATATTTATTGTTAATAAATCCTTTGAGCTGTTCCTCTAATCTTGGGTCTCTTTGTCTCACTCTCGCTCTCTGACAGAACAATCTAGCCAAGATGGACCCAGCGGAGGAATCTACTCTTCGCTCCGCCATCTCTCAGCAGGGAGCTTTACTGGGACGTCAGCAGGATCAAATATCCTCATCTAACCGAGCTCTGGAGATGATGGCATCGCAGCTTGCTGAGCTCACCTCTGTCGTGCAGCAACTCTGCCTACCTCCCGATGCTGGCCCCATTCAGGAAGCATCTTCACCGGCTCTGGCGGTTCCATGTTTCTGGACACTCAGAGGCTCGTATCCCCCCTCCAGCCCTGTTTTGCATGAAGCGGGATCCTGTAGGGCATTCCTTTCACAATGTTCCCTGTCCTCTGTTCACGTTACAGCCCTCGGCTTTCCCATTGGAGATGATGAAGGTGGCTTGTGTGATCCCACTAATCACCGGAAGGGCCAGTGAATGGGGAACCGCCATGTAGGACAACAGACATCCCTGTTGTGCTTCTTTTCACATTTTCTCCAAGGAGCTCCACCGAGCATTTGATCGCTTGGCACAAGGTCGGAAGGCAGCGAGGGTCTTATACAGACTGTCAAGGAGATTGACGAGTCTCATATTATGCTATCTAGTTTCACACACTGGCTGCTTCTTGTGAGTAGAATGAGAACGCCATGTGGGATCAGATTCTGCATGGGCTTTCCGGCGACATCCAGGATGAAATTTACCCTTTGGATCTACCTCCACGCTTTGACGATTTAGTGGATCTGGCTATCCAAGTAGATCAGAACCTGACCATATGCTGTCGCTGCTGCTCTCCACCTACTCGGGGGGCTGGCAATCCTACCCAGTCTGCTTCTTCAGCCAGGTCACCAGAATCACGGGCCGACTCAGAGCACATGCAAATCGGAAGAACTCAGATTTCACATAGGGAGAAGCAGCGACACCACGTTAATGGACTATGCTTTCATTGTGCCCGGTCTGGTCATCTCTCTGCTTCCTGTCTGGGTAAAAGACACCACTTGTCAGTAGGAAGGGGGTTACTGGCAAATGCAACACCTTTGGACAAAACCCCTGGACTTCGGACACTTCTCCCGGCCTGGCTGCAGTATGGATCTACCTGTCACACGGTCTCAGCCCTGGTAGATTCTGGAGCCGAAGGGAACTTTATGGATTTCGTCTTGACTTCTAAATGGTGGCTTCCTATGGTCCAGTTGGATTAACCCATCACCACCCACACCCTCAGTGGCATGCCCCTGTCCGTCTTCATCCAGTCCACTAAGCCGGTCACCTTCGTCTCTGGAAATCATACGGAGCAGTTGTTCTTTTACCTGATCCATCTGCACCGGTAGTGTTGGGGCATCCTTGGTTGGTAACGCACAACTCACACACAGACTGGTCAGCCAACATTGTTCTTGCTTGGAGTCCTTACTGTTTGTCACACTGTCTTAATTCTTTTGTCTCCCCTGTCCAGACTTGTGTTTTGTTGCAGGATGAACCGGTGGATTTATCCAGAGTACCGTTGACGTACCATGACTTGAGGGCTGTGTTCAACCGGACCCACACCGTGACCCTTCCTCCTTATCGCCCGTACGACTGTGAGATTGAACTGCTTTCTGGCACCTTGCCTCCTTGAGGATGGCTGTATTTGCTCTCGGCTCCTGAGAGGGAGGCCATGAACAAGTATATCAGTGATTCTCTGGCAGCCGGTTTCATCCACCCGTCCTCGTCGCCAGCAGGGTTGGGGTTCTTCTTAGTGGAGAAGAAGAATGGTTCGCTTAGACCCTGTATAGATTATCGGGGGCTGAATGACATCATGGTAAAGAATCGCTATCCTTTGCCATTGCTGTCATCTGTTTTCGAACTCTTACGCAATGCTTATCACCTTGTCCAAATTAGGAAGGGGAATGAGTGGAAGACGGCTTTTAACACTCATAGGGGGCACTTAAAATATTTGGTTATGCCTTTAGGATTGGTCAATGCCCCCGCCATCTTCCAGGGGCTCATTAATGACGTTCTTAGAGACATGGTTGATCATTTTGTGTTTGTCTATCTTGATAATATTCTGATCTTCCAGAATATCCAGGAACATATTCGGCACATCATGCAGGTGCTTCAGCGACTGGTAGAGAATTGGCTGTTTGTCAAGATGGAGAAGTATGCTTTTAATGCACAGTCGGTTCTGTTCCTGGGGTTCATCGTTTCATCCGAGGGAGTGCGCATGGACCCTGCTAAGGTCAGTGCTGTCTCCGATTGGCCAACCCCATATTCTGGCAAGGCATTTCAGTGGTTTCTGGGGTTTGCTAATCTTTATCGGAGATTAATTAGGAATTAGGAACAGCTAACACGCCGCGCCTCTGATGGATCTCACATGCATCCACACTGACTATTGTTGGTCCCCGTGAGCTGAGGCCACATTTTCTAAATTAAAGGAGCGGTTTTCTACTGCACCCATCCTCGTAACTCCTGACCCTGCAAGTCAGTTTGTGATGGAGGTGGATGCATCTGAGGTTGGTGTTGTAGCGGTTCTGTCGCAGTGCTCTTCCTCGGGTGGAAAGATGCATCCGTGTGCCTTTTTTTTGCACCGCTTAACACCAGCAGAATGGAATTACGACATGGGTAACCAAGAATTGCTGGCTGTCCGGTTGACCTTGGGCGAGTGGCATCACTGGTTAGAAGGTTTGGGGGTACCTTTCGTGGTCTGGACTGATCATAAGAACCTAGAGAACATCCGTAGCGCTAAACGCCTCAACTCTAGACAGGCTCACTGGATACTATTATTCACTCATTTTAATTTTGTCCTTTCGTATCGCCCGGGCTCTAAAAATGTCAAGCCTGACTCTTTGTCTCGATGTTTTATGTTTTGAGGTCGAGACCTCCACCATCCCACCGGATACCATTCTACCCGCCACTCGCGTGGTGGGCATGGTATCCTGGGAGGTGGAGGATTAAGTCCTTGCTGTGCTACGAAACACCGCGCCCCCGCTACGTACCCAGCGGGCCGGTTATTTGTTCCGTGATCAGTTCGGATGCACTTCCTACTGTGGGGTCACTCATGTGGTGTCCAACGTCGCTTGTCATCCAGGGGCGACTCACACTCAGATGCTCATTAGACAGCGATTCTGGTGGCCATCGCTAGCGCAGGACATACGTCGATTCATAGCCACTTGCCCCGTTTGTGTGACTAATAAGATTTCCTGTAAACCCCTGGCTGGGCTCCTCCAACCGCTGTCTGTCCCTTCGAGACCCTGGTCGCACATAGCCATGGATTTCGGAACTGGTCTCCCCCATCTCATGGCAACACAGTCATTTTGACTGTAGTGGACTGGTTCTCGAAGGTGGCTCATTTCATTCCCCTCCCCAAATTAGGTCATTAACCACATCTTCCACATTCATGGCCTCCCGGTCAATGTGGTTTCTGATAGCACGAGTGCAGCCAGGAAGCCTGGGCCGGTCTGTCGGGGTTGCGGGGAGCTGGATCGCGTCCAAGACCAGCATCCAGTGATGGAGGTGGAGACGTGGATTTGGGTCCCCGACACGCCACCGTCTTCCCCCGGTTGAGCAGGGACGTACAGGATACCAGTAAAAATTAAGGGTCATACATACCAAGCCCTGGTGGATTCAGGTTGTAATCAAACCTCGATCCACCATGGCTTGGTTCAGGGCGGGGCTTTGGGTACAAAACACAAGGTGATGGTGAGGTGTGTGCATGGGGATGTTCACAAATACCTGGTAGTGACTACCGTTATTCAATTTCGGGGAAAGCATAGAGTGGAGGCCGCAGTTAATTCCAGCCTCACCCATCCACTGATTCTGGGAACCAATTGGCCGGGGTTTAAAAGATTATTAAAAGCATTGTGTGTGGTTGGGTCCTGCAAACCAAAAACAGTGTGTGATGTGTGACGCGATGGCTGGGGAGGCAGAGCCGGGGCCGTCCGCGTCTTCTCAGCATCAGAATGATGCAGGGGGGTAATCCTCCGACCTTAGGGAATTCCCGGAGGGGGACTTCCTTCTAGAGCAGTCGCGTGACGAAACCTTTAGGCACGCCTATGACCAAGTGAGAGTAATCGATGGCCAGCAGCTCCAGCCTGATGTCGCCCTCACATATCCATATTTTTCAATTATTAGGGACCGGTTGTATTGAGTGACACGACACTCAAACCCATGAAAATACAACCCAGTTATTAGTCCTGAGGAGCCGTCGAGAAACGCGGGTCACTTAGGGCAAGAAAGAACACTACACCATTTAATGGCCTGCTTTTATTGGCCGGGCATTCACGGGGATGTACGGAGATGGTGTGCAGCATGCCGTGAATGTCAGCTGGTGAATCCATCGGCCACCTCAAGAGCGCCACTGCGCCCATGACAGTTAAATCGAGGTCCCCTTCGAAAGGTTTGGTATGGACCTTGTCAGGCCAATAGAAAGGTCAGCATGTGGGAATCGGTTTGTATTAGTCCTTGTGGATTATGCAATGCAATATCCGGAAGCAGTGCCTTTAACCAACATCTCAGCATGCAGTGTTGCAGAGGCACTCTTCAAAATTGTCTCCCGGGTGGGGATTCCGAAAGAAATCCTCACCGAACAAGGCATAACGTTTATGTCAGGAACATTACACAAACTTTATGAATTGCTGGGGATAAAATCGATTCGCACCAGTGTTTATCACACGCAAACTGACGGGCTGGTGGAACGATTTAATCGCACCCTAAAAAACATGTTTCGTAAGTTCGTACACGAGGATGCTAGGAATTGGGACAAATGGCAGGACCCCATATTATTTGCAGTCAAGAAGGACCCGCAAGCCTCCACGGGGTTTTCACCCTTCGAGCTCCTCTATGGACGCCGGCCCCGCTTGATGTCATACGGGAGGCGTGGGAGGAAGGACCTTCCCAGAGCAAAAATTAAATTCAGTATGTCCTTGATCTTCGAGCAAAGCTACACACACTGGGTCAGTTGTCACAACAGAATTTGCTCCAAGCTCAAGAGACACAAAGCCGGCTGTATAACAGGGGTGCCCAGCTACGGGAATTTGCACCGGGAGACATAGTACTTGTATTACTCCCCACATCGAGCTCAAAATTACTCACCAAGTGGCAAGAACACGTTGAGGTTACACGGCGAGTCTGGGATCTCGATTATGAAGTTAAATGAACGGATAGAGGCGGGGCACATCAAATGTACCACCTCAACCTCCTTAAATTATGGAGAGAGGCGGTCCCCATGTCCATGGCGACGGTCATTCCGGAGAGAGCGGAGCTCGGGCCAGAGGTGAAGTTCAAAGCCGATCCATTCACCCCGGTCCCTTGTGGAGACCACCTCTCATCGTCCCAGCTCTCAGGGGTGGCCAGGATGCAAAAAGAATTTGCGGACGTGTTCTCTCTTCTCCCTGGTCAGACTAACCTCATACAACAGCATATCGAGACCCCACCGGGAGTGGTAGTGCGTAGTCGGCCATACCGCATACCCGAACATAAGAAACAGGTGATTCGGGACGAATTAGAGGCAATGCTCAAGACGGTTGTTCTTGTACCTAAGAGCGACGGGTCAGTCTGGTTCTGTGTTGATTACCGGAAAGTCAATGCGGTGTGTAAATTTGACATGTACCCAATGCCCCAAATTGACGAACTGCTTGATCGGTTGGATGAGGCTCAATTTTATTAGACACTGGATTTAACTAAGGGATATTGGCAGATCCCCTTAACTCCATTATCCCGAGAAAAAACGCCCTTTTCCACACCGTTCGGATTACACCAATTCGTCACTCTTCCGTTCGGTTTGTTCAGGGCTCTCACCACATTCCAGCGCCTCATGGATAAGATCCTCTGGCCACACGCTGTGTATGCCGCTTTATTTTACAGACGGATGCATCAGAGAGGGGGTTGGGGGCCATGTTCTCGCAGGAGGTGGAGGGTGTGGAGCACTCCGTGCTGTACATTAGTCGTACGCTCTCTTTGAGAGAGACTAAGTACAGCACCATCGAGAAAGTGTGTCTTGCCATCAAGTGGGCAGTCATAACCCTCCACTACTACATGCTGGGGCAGGCCATCGTTCTCCACTCCAATCACGCCCCGCTGCAGTGGCTCCACCGCATGAAGGATACCAATGCGCGGATCGGTCACTGGTACTTGGCATTTCAGCCCTTCAAATTTAAGGTGGTCCACAGGCCAAGGCCACAGATGGTTGTGGCTGATTTCCTCTCCAGGAATGGGGGGGGGTACTTGGCAGGCCAGATGTTGCCTGGGCCTGTGGTATGCGGAGCGGGACATGGTCGTGTGTCTGTCACTGGGGAGAGAGGAAGTGGTAAGGGCCATCACCTGGTGCTAAATGATGCGTAACACCTGTTTCTCGTTACAGTGACAACAGAGATGGGCTTGAAAAGGCCGCTGAGAACACCAGTGAGGGAGAGAGAGTCCCAGTCACACAGACCTGCTACATCATGAAGCTGTTAACCTAAATTATTTACAAGTTTATGTTGCCTCTTATGACTAAAGCTAGAGTAGATACCTTGTTGTGAAGCTGAAGAATAAATGCACTGCGGTGAAGCTGAAAAGCCAAAGACTGTTTGTTAGACTGGGAAACCATTAAAGCTTGATTTACCTGGACTGCCACCCCACTTCTCGCTTCCTTATTGTTGATACTTCTACAATCTCATTCCAATGAATAATGAGACAATAAAGATTTCAAGGCTACTAATATTTCATTGAGGAATTCCTTGGAGGAACAATATTCACTCAAATTTAATGAAATTAATCCTCTGATATTATAAAATGCTAAATATTTATAATACATTTTCTGTTCCCACAGGCTGAGGACAGCTGGTGATTGAAACTGCTTAATGAAAGTCAAATAGAGGTAATTTGAGAACACTGCCGCAAGTAGCAAGTAGTGAGGAATGAGCTCTAATACTTTACGACAATATGAAGGGTAATTTTCGAAAATGACATACCATAAAATAGAACTCAAACACACACTTTGTGATACTCACGAAAAACAGTACTTGTTCAGCCCAAAGGGCTGAAACCCTATTGTAATTAAGGATTTTTAGGGGTTCAAGCACAGAAGGTGCAGGAACCCTATTGTATGTGTTCCAATTTTCTTATTATTAGTGGTTCAAGTGCTTAGCACTGAAACCCTATTGTAATTGTTAAGATTTTATTATTATTATTATTATTATTATTATATTATGACATAAATCTGATCAGGCAGAGCGGGCCGTAAGGCCTAGAGACTTGAAACTTGGTCAGATGGTAGAAGTATTGCTCGCTACTCAGAAACATGGACTCTGCGAAATCGGTCAATGGGGGCGCTACAGCGCTGCTCATAACTCCTAGACCGTTTGTCGTAGACTCAAGTGCTTTATACCATTGGAATCCTTGGCTCAAACCAAACAAAACATATATCTCCGATTTCATTTCCGCCTATAACATTTTCCACCATCTTGGATTTTTCATAAAACCTACTTTTGCGAACTAGTCCTAGGTTTTTCGTTCCGATCGGGACCAAACCAGTGCCAAATGATTCTATGGAGTCTCAATATCAAAAGCTAGCTATGGTATGCGAAAACATCGGAAGTAGGAATGGCCAATTTTACGTAAATGGCTATAACTCTTGAAGGAAATGAGATATCTTCACCAAACTTGGCATGCTTATGTAAGATGTGAATGTTTGGTCGCCCAGAAAAGTTGGCATGGTTTTGCCACATGGTGGCACTATAATACCAAAAAAAACATGAAATTGGCTGTAACTATGAAACCGTTCATTCTATTGACTTCAAAATGTGCATACATTGTCTTTGTCTCAGCTGCCATCATCGTCTATATGGACATTCATGTATGTTGAAAAACATGGCCACCATCGACCAATCAAATTTCAGCAGCTATTACACAAGGTTAACAATGACCGATCGTAACGAAACTTGGTAGACCTATTTGACTCTTGGTCTCAGAGGGTTGTGCAAAGTTTAAAAAAATCGGCCACTAGGTGGTGCTATCACGATTTTTGTAGGTGTTAATGGTCGTATATAATGCAGTGTTGTGAAAAAACACAAGTAATATATCACCTGATAGCTCTTCTCATTCTAAACAACTTTGCCTCAAGAAGCTTTGGTGTCTGTCAAACCGTTTGGTAAATATTTCAGATAATGTTAAAAACCTACTTTTGCAAACTAGTCCTAGGTTTTTTGCCCGATCGGAACCAAACCAGTGCAGAAATATACTCTGGAGTCTGATTATCAATAGTTAACAAAAAAAAAAAGTTTACATTTTGACTCACGGTCGCTAAGGGGGTGCCAAAATGTTCAAAAAAGGAGGGCCATTTTTACTAAAATGGCTATAATGCCCAAACTAAATTAGATCTTTTCACCAAACTCTGTTCAATCTGAGGGCACAGTAAAAAAAACAAAAAACGCGGAGTTTGGCCACTTGGTGGCGCTATAACAGAAAAAACCCAGCTCTAACTACAAAACCGTTAGTCTGATTGAGTTGAAAATCGGCATGCAGTGTCCTTGTCCAAGGTTCCATGAATGTCTATGAGGATATTGGCGTATCTCAAAAAACATGGCTGCCATCAGCCAATGAAATTTGAGCACCTATTTGACAAGGTTAACGGAGGCCGATCGGCACAAAACTCGGTGGGCCTGTTCGACTCCTGGCCCTTGAGGTCTGTGAGAAATTTGAAAGAAATCTGCCAATGGATGGCACTAACGAGTTTTACGCATCTGTAATCACGTGGTGTTTCACACATACACACAATGGCTGTGTCCCAATTCAAAGGCTGCATCTTTCGAAGTACTCAGACTTCAAAGGCCACGCCTTCGAAGGCCGCGAAGGTCAGAGCATTGTTAATTGGGACAGTCTAGCCTACGGTGGACTGTTCTTGTCGCCTAACAACTGTGACAGCTGCCAAGTGACTGTAACGTTTGTACTGGACTTTTTTGAAAGTTATATTAAACTGTCTGAAAACAAAACAGGGTTCACAAACTGTCTAAATATTTTCACCATGGTCCATTTCTGTATATAATAAAGAGTATAAACTATATATAATCGCATCTTTGTAAGATACAAGTCAACATTTGAACCACTTTAAAGTTTTTTTTGTTTTGTTTTGTTTTTTTACATTTGTATCATTAAATATATAAGTTGAAACACAATACTTACGTTTGAAAGTGTAATTCGGCAATTTCTCTCAAAAAAAACGTTGTCACTGCGCGCAATGAATTCTGGGGTAGGCAAGGCCACGGAGGATCCATCTGTTATATCCATTTCACGGGAACAAAGGACGCATTTGGAGGCCGCATTTGAAGGAGCTTTCGAATTGGGACAGCCTTTGTCACGCAGCAGCGATGCAATCGGCCTTCGAATGAGACCTTTGAAGGATGCAGCCTCTGAATTGGGATGCAGCTATAATTCATATCATTTGTTAGATCTTCTCATACTGAACAACTTTGCCCCAAGAACCTCTGCTGTCAATCAAATCGTTCATTAAATATACACGATTATGTAAAAACCTACTTTTGTGAACTAGTCCTAGGTTTTTTGCTCAACCTCAGTAAAACAAATGCAGTACAATTCTCTGGACTCTCTAGGTCAATAATTATTAATTTTTTTTTTAACTTAACCCTTTGGGTAGCTATAACAGTGCCATTTAGAAAATAAGCCCATAATTCCTAAACAAAAACTCAGAACTTCACGAAATTAGGTGAGCAAATGCGACATATGATTCTAAACAAGCATGCAGACATTTATGGAGATTGGACCATAGGTGGCACTATGAGCTTTAAAAACCATGTATTTCCTTAGTAAATTGCCTGTATTGGCTGTAAATGGTCTATTCCATCTATGATCTACGTGGTTACATGCTTGCTAAATAAAACATAATAACTTTTTACGCATGTGCTTAAAGGCCTTAAACTGCTTGAACCCGTTAATTGCTGCTTGCAGCAATATTTATTATTATTATTATTATTTTCTGCCCTAAAAGTGTCTGGGTGTCAGAGACCGTATGTCATAGAGATTCCAAACTTGGCAGGATGGTTCCAAATCCCCCCCACTACTCAGGCATACAGACACACATCCTTCAGAGACTAGGTGGCGCTATTGCGAACAAAACAATCAAAAATCCAATTTTGGGCCATAAATATTGGACCATAAGAGCTAGAAACAAAATTATTTTTTCCTCTGATTCCTTGCATCATGCCGAAGAGTTTTATCCCCTGTCAGAATTTTGCTCCACCCCTTCGTTTTCCCGCTATTTTGGATTGTTTGAAAAAAATTCAAAACGAACTCGTCCTAGGCTGTTTGCCCGATCAGAACCAAACCAGTGCAGAATCATTCAGCAGAGTCCCAATATGAAAAGTTATCAAAGGAATTTTGAAATTCTGATTTATCGTCAAACGGAACGCCAAAATGTTCGTAGTGGGCATGTCCATTTTACTAAAATGGTTATAACTTTTGAACGGATTGAGGTAATATCACCAAATTTGGTAAACTTATGTATGGGTTCATGCTGAGGTCACACTGTGTATACACAAAAAATATTGCACACCTTTGCCTCTTGGTGGCACTATAATAATTAAACTAAAAATGGCTCTAACTATGGAACCGTTAGTCTAATCGACTTGAAATTTGTCTTTGTCCAAGGTGCCATCAAGGTCTATGAGCACAGTCGCATATCTTTAAAAACACGGCCGCCAGCAGCCAATCATATTGCAGAAGCTAATAGCATCAAATCTTAATGGCCATTACGAAAATTGAGATATTCATACACAGTGTCAAAATGAGGTTGTTTTGTGAGAATCTGTGACAAGGTGGCGCTATAACAAAAACATTTTGTTTTTGCTAATTCGCATCTGAGCACATTAAAATCAAAATGCTTTTTACCTCTAAATCCTTGCATCAATTCCTACAAAATGTTTATCTCAGTTTTATTTCATTTTATAAAATGTTTCTGCCATTCTAATTTACTGAAAACCCTACTTTTTCTAACTCCTCCTAGGGCGTTAATCAGATCTTCACCAAACTTGGCCCAGGTCAGCGTAGACCATGCAGGCAAAAAGTTATCGAAATAATTTTGATCCATTAAATCGTCTAGAAGATACAATCCGATATATTTGACTAGTGTGGCCCATTATGACTAATATTCATGTATCTTGTGTGCACAAATGCCAAACTTCACAAAACTATGTAAATATGGAAAACAGGACATTCTGAGGAATCATACTAAATTTCATGGATTTATGATGAACGAGGGTGCTAACAGCTAATTTTAAATTATCAGCCATTTATCTGATTTATGAAAGCTGTAATACTATTTTTTGTCCACCAGTGGGAGCCACAGGATAAGAAATCCTTTTAAGTCTAAGGCTTTAATGAGTATATGAATGCATATACATTTATTTGAAGAAACGTGGTTCACTGACAAAGTCTTCTGACTTTTATAATATTAGTTTGTAAATAAATCTGTGATTTCCAAAATGATTACAGATAATCAAATGTCACCTTAATTTTTAAATATCCTAAAAATATTGAAAACATATATGTCAAGTTGCCAGACACGATTAACTGTCACATTGCTTTAGGGATATGTTTACATATGTCTGGAATTATATTATGTGTTTATTTTTCCATTATCCCCATTTATGTCTAGTGTCATTTCTATATGGCTGCGTCTGAAAACTGTAAAATGCTGCCTTAAAACCAGCCCAAAAATGCCCCATAGGCATACTATGGCAAGGCTCTTGCCCGTGAAAACAACCGTTTCCTACTATGACAAGACAATGAATTTTGCGGGATCATATCTCCCAATCAGAATGTCGTAGAGACATAAGGGCAGGCTAATTTCACTCGGGCTACCAATCAGTCTTTAAATATCATCCTGGAAATTGCCCTAGCAACCACCCCCATAGATTTCCATTCAAAATGGCTCAGAAGGGTATCTTCAGAACAGAATTTTGTAGACACTTGGCGATTGGATCTTTTAAATCAGGTTAGTAATCAGCCAATAAGAATCTCTCTGGTCACTGGCTAGCCATGCCCTAGCAACAATTTAGAGGAACCTAGCAAGCAAACCCCACTGACTTCCATTCAAAATGGCTGAGAGTGATATCTTTGGATCAGAATGCCCTAGAGAAATGACAGTTGGCTTGTTTTACTTGAGTGAGCAATCAGACTTCATGTATCATCATGGAAACTACTTAGCCATGCCCTAGCAACCATTTAGAGCACCCAAGCAACCACACCCCATTGACATCCATTCAAACTGGCTGACAGTGATATCTTTGGATCAGAATGTCCTAGAGAAATGACAGTTTGCTTGTTTTACTTGGGTGAGCAATCAGACTTCAGGTATCATCATGGAAACTACTAAGCCATGCCCTAGCAACCATTTAAACCACCCTAGTAACCAAACCCCACTGACTTCCATTCAAAATGCTTAGATGGGCATCTCAGGATCAGAATGTCGTAGAGACTTCTGGTTTCATTCACTGGACTCAGAGTAGCAAAGAGCCTTTTGAGTATCACCTTGGTAACTGCCAAGCAACCAGATGGGGTTACCCTAGCAATGAAGTACCAAATCACATATCTCTGCACCAGAACATCATAGAGATTTCTGGTCTCATTCATTGGACTCAAGGTAGCAAGGAACCTTTGCAGCATCACCTTGGTAACTGGCTAGCAACCAGGTAACAAATCACATATCTCTGCACCAGAACATTGTAGAGATTTCTCCAAATGGAATCACCCAAATTTCATTGGCAGAAGAAGATTGGCACTCTGACACTCATGTGCAAGTCAGCGCGGGCATATGAACTGAAGCACAGCCCAGCACAGACCACCGCTATGTGGTACGGCCTTCTGGGGGGTCTCCAGCTAGGTACTGAGCACAGTCTCAAATCCAGTCAAACACGGCTACATGTGCTCTGTCCTCCACCATGACAGTGCGGGCTGCACCAAGCTTCCGCTCAGGAGGTACAGTGTCTCCTGGCCAAAGATGCAATAGAGAGTGTGACTATGTGCGATGCACAGAAAGGCTTCTACAGCCATTATTTTCTGCTCACCAAAAAGGATGGTGGGCTGCGGCCCATACTGAACTTGAGGCACTTGAACCAAACACACAGGAGGTCTCCGTTAAAGATGGTTAATCAGAGACTGATTTTGTTATGTTCAAATAGCCCCTCGCCACAGGCCATTCTTGAGATTCACCTTTGAGGGGACAGCATACTAGGGATGGGCACGAGTACTCGGGTACTCGGACGTGGCAGCAATGATCGATCATGAAAACAAAGATCGATGGTGATCAAGCATGATGTGACTTTTCACTTAATTCGAATTTCAGTAACAATTACCTGACAACTAAACACAAACATGTCAAAGAGTAAGCTTATTTTTATATAAACTTATATTACATTGTGATTTTGAGGGATACATTGATTGTCAGAAATATCTCATTGTAACCAAACTGATATACCACGCTGCAATGCTACCATTACGATAATCAGAAGAGAGTGTAATTAACCGTGTTTTGAACACCTGTCTTCGCAAAACGCTTGCTAAACACATTTTATTATGAACTTTGACTCATTAATGGATATTATTTAATAAAAATGAATGTTTGTCACTGACTATAAACCTCCCAGTCCTGGGTGCCGAAATGTTTGCGTGACGTAACACACACCTGCATCTCAACAAATGGGAGTTGAAGATTTCCGCATGAGTTTCCAAGTTAGAAATCTGACATAAAGTGTCTTTCCGTTGCACTTGCTCCAGTTGAAAGGTGGAAATTCCGATTCCAAGTTGAATGGAACGCTTCATGAATCATCACAGCACCAACAATACGGAGCATCGCGGCTTTCCCCACAGGAGCGAACACTTGGACACACACACACCAGGCGTGTGGCGGTGGACTTTGAAGTGGACGCACTGAAGCAACGCTTATACAACTGGTGAGTGTTTCAAACAGCTAGACAGAGTGCAGCTAAATGGAACAGAATGCAGCGTCTTCAAAACTGAACTTCAACTTAACATGCATATTAAAAACGCGATGGTTATTGCGTCTCCTTTTAAGCCAACCGCGATGAAAATAGACGGTTCAGACAGTCACTAAAAAAACTGGTGCGTGCTTACTAAGATTACTATAGTAACCTGAAGGAAGAACAGACAGACGCACGTTGTGCACATTCTTTCATTGAGTTCTTCGCATAATGACAAAATATGATTCATTATACTTTGATTATGCAATCTTTTGTACATTTTGTAACAGATTATTGTAACTGTCTATAATAATGAATAGAGGATACACTGGAACAAGACGCAATGCAGCAGCCAAATACGTTTGTCATATATATATATATATATATAGTTCTGTACATGTCATTGCCCTTCGAGTACTCTA
Organism: Myxocyprinus asiaticus; assembly: GCF_019703515.2. NCBI lineage: Eukaryota > Metazoa > Chordata > Actinopteri > Cypriniformes > Catostomidae > Myxocyprinus > Myxocyprinus asiaticus. Next base: position 43,985,280 of record NC_059365.1, read on the forward strand.
CGATTACTATTAGTCAGAGTACTCGAGTAGAAAAAATGGCCAAAATTCCCATCCCTACAGCATACCAGTTCAAAGTCCTACCCTTCAGATTGTCCCTGGCTACTGCAAATTTACCAAATGTGTCACCACGGCGCTCCCTACACTGAGGCCGTGCGGCGTCCATGTGACAAACTACCTCAAGGATTGGCTGCTCTTAGCGCAATCAGAGGAATTAATGTGCAAACACAGGGACCTGTTGCTTACACATTAGGAGCACTTAGGACTCAAAATCAATTGCGCAAAGAACAGATTGGTTACCAGTCAGCTGGTTTCCTTCTTAGTAATGAAAATCGACTCAGTGACCATGTCAGCACGTCTGACCGATGCTCGAATTCTGTCTATGTTACACATAAATCGCCTGGAACTGCTGGCAGTCCTCTTGGCTCTGAGAGCTTTTTGAGCAGAGTTCTGATCTGCATGGACAGTACTGCGATTGTGGCGTACATTAATCGCCAAAAGGGGGGTTTGTTCGCACCAGATGTTGGCTGTGGCGCATCAAATTTTCCTTTGGAACGAGTCTCAATTCCTGTCAATACATACGACACACATCCCTGGTCACCTGAACTGTGGGGCAGACTTGCTCTCGCATCAAGGGGTCAGACCAGGGGAATGGAGACTTCATCTTCAGACAGTTCAGGGGATTTGGGAGGTATTCAGGGAAGCCGAGGTGGACTTCCCGAATACGACTCTGGTCCTCCATGACTCAAGCTTTGCTGTCCCTGAACAGGGCTCGTCTGACACTCAAGGGTTGTCACAGCCAGTGCTTGACACCATACTACAGACTTGAGCCCCCTCTTCAAGGAGCCTGTATGCCTTAAAATGACGACTTTTTACTGACTGGTGTTCCTCCCAGGGCGCGGACTCAGTGCGTTGCCCAGAGCAAACGGTGCTCCACTTTTTACAAGAGTGTTTGGATGCAGGACTTACTCCATGCATGCTTAAAGTGTATATCGTTGCTATAGTGACGAGCCTCAACACCATATCTGGTGTGTCTGTGGGTAAACACCCTCTGTCAGTAATTTTTTTCTGAGGAGCTAGATGGCTGAGGCCCTCTTGCCCTTCTATGGTCCCAGTCTGGGACTTAGAGCTGGTGTTAAATGGACTCAAGGGTTCTCCTTTTGAACCATTAGATGCAGTTAGCTTCTGCATACTCTCCCTGAAGACTTTGCTGCTCCTCACTTTGGCTTCAGTCAAATATGTTGGGAACCTTCAGACCTTGTCGGTCAAAGACCCTTGCTTAGAGTTTGGACCAGGCTTGTCTAAAGCTGTAAGCCTAGGGAAGGTTATGTTCCCGAAAAATTATTGGCTATTCACTTAAGGGCTCAGGTTTTCACCTTTCAGGCATTCTCTCCTCCTCCGTTCAAGTTGGACAAGGCTAAGAGACTGCACAGGCTTTGTCCAGTGAGGGCATTGTGCTTGTACCGTATATTGACCAAACAAGTCAATTCAGGCTGTCATATCATGTCTGCTTTGGAGGCTGCTAAAAAGGTTTAGTCGTCTCTAAACATAGACTTTTTTTCATTGGGTTGTTGATGCCATCATGTTTGCTTATGACTCGCAAGGCAAACGGTGCCCAATGGGTGCTAAAGGTTATTCCACCAGGAGCATGGCCTCCACCTGGCCTTGGGCTAAGGGTCTGTCCTTGAAGGACATCTGCCTGGCAGCACGCTAGGCTTCCCTCAAAACCGTCGGCAGTTTCTATAACTTGGATGTTTCCTCCCTCTCTTCCCAAATTTAGACTGAGAAATAGGGCTGAGGTGTCAATGTTTTACTACCCTGTTTCCAAGCGTTATTGTAATATGCTGCAGGTCTTTTACCTTGGTGTTTTCTATTCATTCTCAGTGTGATGCGAAGAGCTTCTTATCGATGTTTAACTACCTGGACTGGCTAGTGGCATTGTTGTATTGTGTTCATCACTAACACAGTAAGTATCTTCCTATCCCTTCCTATTTGTCAAAAGAAGGGGTCGGTATTTCAATGCTTTTTCACTACTCTATCGGCAAATGGGCATTGCTCTAGTGCATGTCAATCAGTAGCACGGTGTTAAGGTATACTATTCCCATAGCATAAGCTACTGACACAACATCGAAGTGACCTACTTGAAAGCAAATATCACATTTACGACTGTAACCTTGCTTCCCTGAAAGGAGGGAACAAGACGCTGTGCATGCTTGCTGCACTACTGATTTCTTGCTGTTAGGGGACCGAGAGATTGCTCCTCCCTTCAGTCCTTCCTTCAGTAAAAATCCTGAAGAAATGGCACTGTGCTCCAGTTTATGAGCCTGTAATGACGCACACATGAGGGGTGGAGCGCCAAGTGCCATTTGCCAATAAGATTGCCATGATTCCATACAGGGGCCGTAGCGTTAGCTACTGACACACTGTCTCATTCCCTCCTTTCAGGGATCCAAGGTTACAGTCATAACCGAAATGTTTCTGGCTGTTATTAAAAGTAGGAGTACAGACATCATCTGTCACAGTATCTCATCCAAGAGTCATTCAGCAATATTCACGAGTAGGTTCAGACAGTTAAGATGTTTATGGTCATTCTACAAAATGGGTGTCTTTTATGTGTAAATAATGACAACAATAGTCATGCTTCCATCCAAGTTATGAATTTAATTTATGCACAAAATCATTGCAAAAACAATATGTGAATAAAGCAGTGTTTTCATTCCATGTGTTTAAGAGAACAAAATCGTCTTCTGAGAGAATTGGCACAAAATAGAAATCAAAATAGAAGTTGAAGCCAATGTGTCCCTTTTATTTAATGTATGACTTACTTACAGTAAAGACTGCATGGACAAAACGCTCTGATGAACATGTCTGGGGGAGGAAGGGTGTCAGAGAGTTCAGGTAATAGTAACCAATCAGTTTGATGACAGGCTTTGTGTCTGACATTTCAGAATAACCAGAGCAACATTTGAGATGCAGTACTACAGTACTGATGATTTCTCTGAGAGAATTATGTATTCACAAAGCTTGTTGAAGCAAAGTCTAGTGACTGTTTTGATGCTCATCTACTGTATATTCCCATGCATAAATTTAAAAGGAATATATTCTGTATATTCTGTTTCCATAATAGTTTATGCTCATGTCTTCTTATCAAATAAAAACTTTATCCATCTCAAGCGAGCATATACATTTTTATGCACATTTGACATTTTGTTTGTATCTTGGTGTTTCCATCTTGCATTTTTTGTGCAATATTCCACAATTAGCATAAAAATACACATATGTAAACTAGAGCTGTGGTGGCCATTTGTTTTTACCACCGCAGTGGTTCAGAGTGATGTATTGGTGATATATTGGGTATGCTAGCAGCCCTAATAGAAACCCAGCTAATGAATAGCTCACACCTACTGTGTGTTATTAAAGGTCTCCTTCGTGTATTACAAATATTTTGTATTTATTTTCTCTATGAATATTTTTAGATTTAAGTTGGCACAATGTAGCTATCATATACATAACTTAAAGTTGTGTCCAGATTATGCTTTAACCCTGTAAAAAAAAAAAAAAAAAAACCTTCAGCAGCATTATTATGTGTGAATTCCTTTGTTTCCTACTTTATTTTCAACAGAAATTCACCGGTATAAAAACGAACTTTGAATAAGCTATTTTAGAATCACGTAACATTTTTATACATAATGTTACAACTACATATACATACAGTTAGAAACAAAAGAGGATTTAAATTAGCAGACCAGAAACATCAAAAGATGCTTTGAAGATATGGTCGGAATTTATTTAAATTAGGGCTGGAAAATTTGACGCGTTAATGTCTCAAAAAAACACACATAAAACAGTATCCGTTTTTTAACTTCCTGAAACTTCACTAATGTTTTTCCCCCCACTTCCTTTGGCTACAATTGGCATATATACATTTCCAGGAGGTACACACTCAACTCCACTGCACATGCTAGCACAGAAACTGTGAGTGGAGCAGTGCAAGTTTATTCATTACACACAATGCAGGTCCCGGTCATAATAAACACAGGACTGGAGTTACTGTATGGATTTACCGTTAAAAATTAATTCAGTTTGATTTATATCTGTATGTATAGTGTCTAATAATGCATTGGCAATGTACACTTAAGTTTTACTTGCCAATAAAGCTTGATATTAATTAAATCTGCCCATTTGATCCTATTATTAAAAAAGTCCACTAGAAAACAGCAGAAGATTTTGCCCAACTTTTAATTACAGCATATCCGCTGATCTTATGGCATGTAAACATATACTTGTATCAAAGATTCATACCTGTAAAAATGTGTCTAATTGAACTCCATCCACAAAAAAAATTACAATTAAAAATGTACATATTTTAATAATTAAAATAAAGGATGACTAATCAATTTTTTGCAAGTTCTTTGAACAGTGTATAAAGTAAATGTATTTATGATTATATTTTAATGTTTGTTTTAATATAACATTTACTGTACCACAATTAATCGCGATTAATCACAGAAAACAGTGCATTAATTAGTAAAAAATAATCAATTCACAGCCCTAATTCAAATATTTAAAAATACAATTCATAGCAATCAATTCATGATGTGTGTACATAGGGCTGCAAACAAGATTACAGTTACAGCTGCCACAAATAACTAATATACTGAAAAGTATCAATTATAGCAGTTTATGTAGGTCTACTCATGTTGCATCAAAATTAGTGTTTTAGTTCTCTATTTAATGTGTGATTTTGCAGCGTTTGAGCATTGTAACAAATTACAGACAAGTCTGTTGAGTAACAGCTTATTTATGCTACTAAAAGTGCCAATATGAAATTTACCATTTAGGCATCATCTTCATTTACTTATTAGGAAGTAATTAATGAACACTTCTTAGCTTGTTTTGGATGTGCAGCCTACATAAAAAATATTGCATGCAGTTTATCCACTTAAAATTCATTATTTAATATAAATTGTATACATCAAAATTAATTGTAATTACAATATTAAGGGGAACAAATATCATTTTTGTCATAATCGTGCAGCCCTATTCGTAAGTATTAATTAATTTGAGATGGACGGGAATATGAAGTGCTTGGAGTAGCGATGCAATGAGTAAAAAAAATAAAAAAATAAAAAAAATGGGGTGTTTGTCAACTGAAGGGTGCAGGGTGATGTAACATGCCGCAATGGATGCTTAGACAACTCTGCTGATTATAATGGGAATTATCTGTTTTTTCAGTGACGCACGCATCTGGGGTAGAAAGGTTTTTTATTTCTTTTTTATACTTCCAAAGACTTTTTCAACATTATTGCCTTGTCCTAATTGGAGTCTACACCAAAAGCTTTTGAAAATCAGCGGTTTTAACAAGACTACCATTAAAAAAGCACTACAAACAATTCCTGTCAAACTGCAACAGTTGACATCTTGCACACTATAATCACAATACTTTTAATCCAGAACGCTGGAGTAAGAGCGTTCCCGCCCGTCACCTCCAAATCCATCTCCATCCTTTATGGATCAATACAGCTGAAAAGTTTCTCTGAGCCTTCAAATGTCACAGTTGCATGATGACTCACAGATAACTCATCCAGAACTAAACTCCAGCGGAATGAACCTAGAATGACAAATGTGCCCTTTGAACCGGATACAACAAACTGAACAACAAAAACAACAAATGAAATGACAGCACAGACTTCCAGTTCACCTGTTCAAAGAGTGATTTGTCTGAAAGCAACAGAAATGGCTTTCAACAGAACTATTTTTATCTGGAGATAACTTGTATTGGAAGTGGCGAGGTGGCCGAGGTCCAGACAACATTAGTGAGTCATCCACTGACTCAAGCTTAAAAAAAAAAAAAACCATGAGATTAATCAATAACCTATTTAAATCACTGTCAACTGATGAAGAGAGCAGTGGACAAAAGCTGACCGTAGATCCAGACCAACATAATCAATGGTATATGCTTCTTTTAAAGCCATTAGTCCACATTATTTCAACTTCATTTTTAAAAAAAATAGTTAAAAAACAGAATTTCAGGTGAAAAACTACACTATCCATGATCCTAAAGAGAAAGATCCACCAATTAGAGTATGTCTGCAACAACCACCCACTATCATGGAGCACTGTGAATAATGCATTCTCCCTATACTCCCAAAACTACTTAGAGTATATCTAAATATTTTGCAATAAATGTAAAATATGTAGATTCTATACTTATAATCAACAACTTTAAATCAATAGTTTATATTTTTCATTGTTTTTAATTTGATTATGTCATTCACAATGCTTCATGTGATTGTAGTTATTTTCCACATGAAAGACAGTCTTCGTCTTTGGGTGCAATTTTCAGTTTTTAATGTTGTGATTCACCTTGGACTTGGTTGGTTTGGGTCATGGCTTACGGCTGTTTCACATCAAAAGCGTGAGCAGCGCGTAAGCAGAGCATATAATTTTTTTGGCACCTGTGTTAACAGGTTACAGCATTCACATCGGAAGCATCAGCAGCATGTCAGAGCATAGCGTGAACGTCCGGAAGCTGCAGTGCAGCAGGGGTTTCGGCTCCAAGTCTATTTTTGCAGCACTTCTCAAGCTCAATTAAAGTGATGGCGCACATTTGATAGACAACATGAATGTAATTTGACACAAAAAAAGTACAAATTGCACAGAATAAGCATATATTTGTAGTCCAGTGTGTGTTTTATATGAATTAAAGCAATAAAGAGAAAAAAAAAGAGACGCTTGTCAGATGTAAAATGACAAAAACAAACTGAAATTATTTAAATGATATACACTACCGGTCAAAAGTTTTGAAACACTTGACTGAAATGTTTCTCATGATCTTAAAAATCTTTTGATCTGAAGGCATATGCTACATTGTTTGAAATTAGTTTTGTAGACAAAAATATAATTGTGCCACCATATTAATTTATTTCTTTATAAAAATTTAATTATGTTTTTGAAATTGATGTTTTGGACCAAATAATAAAGAAAAGCAGCCAATAAGTGCCCAACATAGATGGGAACTCCTTCAATACTGTTTAAAAATCATCCCAGGGTGATACCTCAAGAAGTTGGTTGAGAAAATGTCAAGAGTTCATGTCTGCAAATTCTAGGCAAAGGGTGACTACTTTGAAGATGCTAAAATATAACACAGTTTTGATTTATTTTGGATTTTGTTTAGTCACAACATAATTCCCATAGTTCCATTTATGTTATTCCATAGTTTTGATGACTTTACTATTATTCTAAAATGTGAAGAAAAAAATTATAATAAAGAATGAGTGTTTCAAAACTTTTGACCGGTAGTGTAGCTTAGGCAGAAGTATGGTTTTGTCATTTAAAACTACAGTTTACTTCAAGCTATAGGCTTAAACAAAATAAAACTACCTTTTATAACAGCAATACCCATATACACAGCTAAGTGTGCTGACAAATGCAAACAATGCACGCAACACCACGTGTGGTCGGTAAATTCAGAACCAACTTCAGTCTTGTATTGACGAAGGATGACACAAGATTGATTGCAGAGAAACTAAATGCTCATGACCCTCAACTTACATTTCGGAAGGATTTCCGTATTTTCCTAAATATAAGTCACGGTTTTATATCATCATCTGAAAGGTCCTGCGACTTATTGTTCGAAGCGACTTGTATAAATAATATATACACACGTAACTGATGTCGGCAGATCAAACACGCACACCAATACAGATAAAGACATCAGTCATAGAGATGGAGGTAGTGTTAAAAATTGCCTATTCAGAGTATTTTGCCTTTAAAAAGTACTTAATGCAACCAGTTTAAATATTCTGTCATCATTATATTATTGTCGAAACAAACAAGACCGCTGACAAACACAACTCCTGACATGCCCATAAAATTACGTTTCATCACTCTAGTACAGTAGTAAAAACATTCAGTCAGTAAACTGGACAATTAATGCATAACAAACATGCTTGCAAATATCAGAAATATCCAAAGATAGACATTCGCTAACGTAAATGAATAAATAGAATACAACAGGCATATTGTTAACTCACAGACTAAAAGAATCAGAATCAGAATCAGCTTTATTGCCAAGTATGCTTACACATACAAGGAATTTGTCTTGGTGACAGGAGCTTCCAGTGTTCAACAATACAAAAACAATACAAAAACAGCAGCAAGACATAGATAATAATAAAAAATTATTATACACATACGTATACACACACACAGACACACACATACACATACATAGTGCAATCTAATACAAATCTGTTATCTGTTATGTACAGTGAAAATAATGCGATGACATTAGAAAACTGATAACGGAGTTTTCAAACAAAAACTGATTAGTGTGGATGTGGCCTTGGAATCAGTTTCTACCTTCAGATTCCATATCAAAGGAGAGGAGACTTATCTTGATTTAACACTTAATGGAACAATGTAGACTTTGGGTCCAACTCTAATCTTAAGACCACATGACAAAATATCTCAAGTGTAAACCCGCTTACCAGCATTTCACAATGGTTTCAAAATAAACCTGTGGGACTGATGTAAACACGTGCATTTCTCCACTGGTTGCTTACTGGCCCAAGTCAGAATAGCCCACCCTCAATTCTCTATGATATTCTAGTCTCTACATTCTGTTTAGCTTGGGTATCTTCCTTTGTTCAAATTCCTAACCCATACTTTTGAGCAATAGTAATAGTACTATTTGTCTTAGCAAAGGGAGTATTTCAGTACCTGAGCTGTTTGAGGAACTGTATGTCTGAGCTGCTGCTGATGAGTTTGATAAACTCCTCGTATGATGGTGCATATGTGTATGCTTTCTTATGATGCTCGTTCAGCTGCTCTCTGTGTTCCAACTGAGCCAGCAGCATCCGGTTAATGTAGTCTGGATCACTCAACACATCCACCAGTGGCTTCAGCACTGCAGAGAGACAGAGATAAGGGCACAAATTAAATTCAGTTAATATACACAATACACGGCCCAACAGACTACTTCAAACTGCAAATTAAAGGGACAGTTCACCCAGCAATGAGGTGATGCTAATGAGGTCATGGTCTCAGATGCAGCAGCATGAGGTCATTCCCAATACTGCCAGAGCTGGAAGCATTACGTGCATGTGTAAAGATGTACTCTTATTTTTATTTTTTGGATCTAAAAAGCTCTTAACGTATAAACTCTGTCCCTCATAATGGGATAGACTAACAAGGCAGGATGGGTAGTGTTGTGGTTAAATGTTACATATTGAGTATGTTAAATGTATTTCAAGAGAAATCTGGGACAAATACTGGGTTTCTTCAACTCATGTCCCATGGTAAAGTACAGATTGGACTATTTTAGCCTTGTCCCAGAACCAGACGTTCAATATTAAACTTGGAAAATCCACTATAAAAATACAATGTTACATGTTTAAAACAGTTATAATCTAAACAATGAGAGAAATAAACAAACCATTTTAATATTTATTGTGTAAAAATTATTTCTATACATTTTTCAAGAATTATGACTGTCGTGCCGTTATTTCCACCCCAACAAACAACTTTGCCCCTAATTATTATTGCCAAAAGTGTCAATGAAGAGCATGCTTGAGATTAAATATTAGACAAGCGATGTTTGACAAAACAAAGCAAAATCAAAGTAAATATCAGAATATTTAATTGGGCATCATTTCCAATCAAGCTCTTATTTTGCCAGTGTTTTTTAATTGTGTGTACTTAGGATAGATAAAATGCCCCCTATGAAATTAGCCTTAGCAAGACAAAGGAGTCAGCCATTTTATTAAAAAAGTTAAAAATTTAATTTCCACCAGTGTCATTTCCAGCACAGAACTCTACTAAACACAATACACAAATTGAGATGTGCTGTAAATGACACGGTGATGAATTTTCAGGGAAAAAAATGACATAAATTGCCTGGAATGCATGTACATATACTGTTGGACATTGTAAGTGGGAAAATTAAAATGAATAGTAATTGTGAAAAATGTTTTAGTGAGACTTTACTTGGAAAATGTGTAAACGTGAAAAAAATAAGATATATATATATATATACACAGGTGCATCTCAATAAATTAGAATGTCGTGGAAAAGTTCATTTATTTCAGTAATTCAACTCAAATTGTGAAACTCGTGTATTAAATAAATTCAGTGCACACAGACTGAAGTAGATTAAGTCTTTGGTTCTTTTAATTGTGATGATTTTGGCTCACATTTAACAAAAACCCACCAATTCATTATCTCAACAAATTAGAATACATCATAAGACCAATAAAAAAAAACATTTTTAGTGAATTGTTGGCCTTCTGGAAAGTATGTTCATTTACTGTATATGTACTCAATACTTGGTAGGGGCTCCTTTTGCTTTAATTACTGCCTCAATTCGGCGTGGCATGGAGGTGATCAGTTTGTGGCACTGCTGAGGTGGTATGGAAGCCCAGGTTTCTTTGACAGTGGCCTTCAGCTCATCTGCATTTTTTGGTCTCTTGTTTCTCATTTTCCTCTTGACAATACCCCATAGATTCTCTATGGGTTCCAGTTCTGGTGAGTTTGCTGGCCAGTCAAGCACACCAACACCATGGTCATTTAACCAACTTTTGGTGCTTTTGGCAGTGTGGGCAGGTGCCAAATCCTGCTGGAAAATGAAATCAGCATCCTTAAAAAGCTGGTCAGCAGCAGGAAGCATGAAGTGCTCCAAATTTCTTGGTAAACGGGTGCAGTGACTTTGGTTTTCAAAAAACACAATGGACCAACACCAGCAGATGACATTGCACCCCAAATCATCACAGACTGTGGAAACTTAACACTGGACTTCAAGCAACTTGGGCTATGAGCTTCTCCACCCTTCCTCCAGACTCTAGGACCTTGGTTTCCAAATGAAATACAAAACTTGCTCTCATCTGAAAAGAGGACTTTGGACCACTGGGCAACAGTCCAGTTCTTCTTCTCCTTAGCCCAGGTAAGACGCATCTGATGTTGTCTGTGGTTCAGGAGTGGCTTAACAAGAGGAATACGACAACTGTAGCCAAATTCCTTGACACGTCTGTGTGTGGTGGCTCTTGATGCCTTGACCCCAGCCTCAGTCCATTCCTTGCGAAGTTCACCCAAATTCTTGAATCTATTTTGCTTGACAATCCTCATAAGGCTGTGGTTCTCTCGGTTGGTTGTGCATCTTTTTCTTCCACACTTTTTCCTTCCACTCAACTTTCTGTTAACATGCTTGGATACAGCACTCTGTGAACAGCCAGCTTCTTTGGCAATGAATGTTTGTGGCTTACCCTCCTTGTGAAGGGTGTCAGTGATTGTCTTCTGGACAACTGTCAGATCAGCAGTCTTCCCCATGATTGTGTAGCCTAGTGAACCAAACTGAGAGACCATTTTGAAGGCTCAGGAAACCTTTGCAGAAGTTGATTAGCTGATTGGCATGTCACCATATTCTAATTTTTTGAGATAGTGAATTGGTGGGTTTTTGTTAAATGTGAGCCAAAATCATCACAATTAAAAGAACCAAAGACTTAAACTACTTCAGCCTGTGTGCATTGAATTTATTTAATACACGAGTTTCACAATTTGAGTTGAATTACTGAAATAAATTAACTTTTCCATGACATTCTAATTTATTGAGATGCACCTATATATATATATATATATATATATATATATATATATATATATATATATATATATATATATATATATATATATATATGGTTATACTTTTAGAACCCAACATGATTATTATGGGGAAAAAATTACATAAAAGCTGTAAAAGTGTGTAATTTCTGTGTCACTAGCATCACCAAACAGAATTGCAAATGGGCCTGTCTCAATTATTAAATGAGAATGAGAGAGAATGAGCTTTACTGACAAGTATGCTTACACATACAAGGAATTTGTCTTGGTGACAGAAGCTTCCAGCGCACAAACAATACAACAAGACAGAGAAAATAAAAAAATAGAATAAAAATAAAAAGCGAATAGTATATGTATATATATATATATATACATATACATATATTGTGTAATGGCAAATGTTATTTGTCATTGTGGGTTCAAACATGCAGTGTTAATGACACACAGTAACACAGAGGAGCCCTGTGTCATGCCTGAGATGACAGAATGAAGAACGTCCTGGTTACTTTCGTAACCTCCGTTCCCTGATGGAGGGAACGAGACGTTGTGTCGATGTAGTGACACTAGGGGTCACTCTTGGGAGCCCCAAACACCTCTGCTTTTTTGAAAAAAGACCAATGAGAATTGGCGAGTGGAATTTGCATGCCACTCCCCTGGACATACGGGTATAAAAGGAGCTGGTATGCAACCACTCATTCAGGTTTTGTGCTGAGGAGCCGAGACCAGGTCCCGGCCATTTCAGCGGGTAGTTCAGCGTTGTGGCAAGAGGGACACAACATCTCGTTCCCTCCATCAGGGAACGGAGGTTACGAAAGTAACCAGGACGTTCCCTATCTGTCACTCACTCGACGCTGTGTCGATGTAGTGACACTAGGTGTCCCTATACAAAATGCCACAACTATCTGAACTGTGTTATGTGAACTGGCGGTGTGTGATGGGCAGACTGCGGTGTGCCTCGTAGCCAGCGCACCAGGCCATCACGTAACCTCCCCCAATGCTCTTATGAGCATCAAACGGTCCATCAGAAACAAGTCGACTGCCCAATTATAGGGACAGGCTAGCCCAGCCGAGGCCTCTTTTCCCTCTCTTTTCTCCCCAAAAAGAATGGAATTTGTTAACTGACTGGGAGCCATAAGTGTCTGCGTCAAGGGGTGTCCCTCCCAAGGGGAAGACACCGCGGAGACCACACCCTGCCCAAAAATGGGGGGGGGGGGTTGGGGTATTTTGAGTGGAATACATCACATGGTCTTACCAAGTCTTGTCGGAAGTACGTCATGTGGAGAGGTCCCATGGTAGGTCCTACCCGAAGGGGGAGGGGTTTCTAAAGAACATGGTGACCAGGGGCAAAGGGGCCTCTGCCCAAGGAAGACAGTTTTCCACCAGGGAAACGTATTTGCGAAAGATATCACATGGGGTCGCCTTCAGGGAACCAGCCCATGTGGAGCACCTACCTCAGTACAAAGGCTCATTGGCACACGTACTGGGCCATTCAGTGAGTTTCTCCGCAAACTCAACTGCCAGAGGGCTAAGGAGGAAAGTCATCCAGGGATCACAGTCTGTGAACACGACTGGGAGTCAAGAGCCCACGTCTTTACATCAAGAGAGGTGAAAGGCGCTATGCGCAAGCGGTAAAACCAGCCAGTTGTCCCGGAACTTACCTGCTCATGTCTGCCAATACACGGGATGAGACCGGCTCAACCTGGAGATTGTAGAACCTCGAAAAGGTGTTGGGTGTTGCCCAGCCTGCTGCTCTGCAGATGTCTGCCAAAGAGGCGCCACTGGGCAGGGCCCAGGAGGCCGCCACACTCCTGGTGGAGTGGGCTCATAACCCCGCAGGGGGTGGCATGTCCTGAGCCTGATATGCCATCACGATGGCATCAATGACCCAGTGGGCGATCCTCTGTTTGGAGACAGCTCTTCTTTTCCGCTGTCCACCAAAGCAAACAAAGAGCTGCTCGGAGCTTCTAAGGCTCTGCGTGCGATCCAAATAGATGCGTAAAGCACGCACCAGACACAACAACGCCAAGGCTGGGTCTGCCGGCTCCTGGGGCAGTGCTTGCAGGTTCACCACCTGATACCTAAAAGGGGTCGTGGGAACCTTGGGCACATAGCCCGGTCAGGGTCTCAGGATCACGTGAGAGTAACCCGGACCGAACTCCAGGCACGATTCGCTGACAGAAAACACCTGCAGGTCCCCTATCCTTTTGATAGAAGTGAGCGCAGTCAGGAGGACAGTCTTCAAAGAGAGTGCCTTAAGCTCAGCTGTCTCCAAGGGCTCAAAGGGAGCTCCCTGTAGACCCCGAAGGACTACAGAGAGGTCCCACGAGGGGACGAGGCGTGGTCTGGAGGGATTCAACCTCCTAGTGCCTCTCAGGAACCTGATGATCAAGTCGTGCTTCCCCAAATACTTATCATCTACTGCATCGTGATGAGCCGAAATAGCGGCTACAAACACCTTCAGGGTGGAGGGGGACAGCCACCCCTCCAGCCTCTCCTGCAGGAAGGAAAGCACTGAACGACTACGCATCTCTGGGGGTCTTCGCATCGGGAAGAACACCACTTAGCGAACAGACGCCACTTCAAGGCATACAGGGAGCCCTAGACTGAGTGATCGTGTCTACCACCGTAGGTCTATATTGAGGGGTGCCTCGGTCAGAGCGTACCAAATCGGGCAGTAGGAGGATTCCCGGGAAGCAAACAGGTCTACCTGTGCTCGACCGAATCGACTCCAAATCAGCTGGACCACCTGAGGGTGGAGTCTCCACTCTCCCCTGAGGGTAACATGACGTGACAGTGCGTCCGCTGCGGTGTTGAGCTCGCCCGTGATGTGAGTGGCTCGTAACGACTTGAGGCGCTGCTGACTCCAGAGGAGGAGACGGCGGGCGGGTTGTGACATGCAATGGGAGCGTAGACCGCCTTGGCAGTTGATGTACGCTACCGTCGATGTGTTGTCCGTCCGGACCAACACGTGCTTGCTCTGGATCAATGGACGAAACCTCCGCAGGGCAAGCAGTCCTGCCAACAACTCTAGGCAGTTGATGTGCCAACGCAGCCATGTGCCAGTCCAGGAGCCGGCGGCTGTGTGCCCATTGCATACGGCGCCCCAGCCCGTCTTTGAGGCATCTGTTGTAACCACGACACGCCTGGAGACCTGCTCTAGGGGAACCCCTGCCTGTAGAAATGCAAGGTCGGTCCAAGGGCTGAAGAGGCGGCGACAGATCGGCGTGATGGTCATGCGACGTGTCCCACGGCACCATGCCCATCTCGGGACTCAAGTCTGAAGCCAGTGCTGAAGCGGTCTCATATGCATCAACCCGAGTGGTGTGGCTGACGCTGAGGATGCCATATGCCCCAGGAGCCTCTGAAAATATTTCAGTGGAACCGCTATTCTCCGTCTGAACACCTTCAGACAGTTCAGCACCGACTGTGCACGCTCATTCATGAGGCGCACTGTCATCGAGACGGAGTCCAACTCCAAACCGAGAAAAGAGATGCTCTGAACCAGGGAGAGCTTGCTCTTTTCCCAGTTGACCCGAAGCCCCAGTCGGCTGAGGTGCCAGAGCACGAGGTCCCTGTGTCCACACAGTAACTCTCGAGAGTGAGCTAGGATTAGCCAGTCATCGAGATAGTTGAGGATGCGGACGCCCACTTCCCTTAGCGGGGCAAGGGCTGCCTCTGCGACCTTCGTGAAGACGCGAGGGGACAGGCCGAAGGGGAGGACCTTGTACTGGTACGCCTGGCCTTCAAAGGCAAACCGCAGGAAGGGTCTGTGTCGGGGTAAGACCGAGACATGGAAGTACACGTCCTTCAGGTGTACCACCGCGAACCAATCTTGATGCCGGACGCTTGCTATAATGCGTTTTTGCATCAGCATCTTGAACGAGAGTCTGTGCAAAGCCCGGTTCAGTACTCGCAGGTCCAGGATTGGTCGCAACCCACCGCCTTTCTTCAGTACAATGAAGTAAGGGCTGTAGAACCCTTTCTTCATCTCGGCTCGAGGGACAGGCAGAAGGGTAGCGATCTCCGCACGCAAGGTAGCGGCATTCTCGCCCTTCACCGAGGTGAAGCGGACGGCGCTTAACCTGGGCGGGTGCCTGGTGAACTGAATCGCGTAGCCGAGTTGGATGCTCCAGGTCAGCCATCACGACGGGTTGGAAAGCATGAGCCATGTGCCCAAACTCCGGGCGATGGGGACCAAGGGAATGATCACTTCGAACGTACCGGTGGGTGGGGCTCACGGCAGGGCGAAGCTCAAGGTGCCACATCAAGAGGATTCGAGCCCCGTGGCCATGCTGAGTCCAGGGACATCGAAGCACTTACCTGGCTCCAGCCGCCCACCATAAGATTGGCCGAGGAGGGGGGGAGGAGTCGTCTCGTCCCCATAGTCCACCAAACCCAATCCCGTGTGGGCGTGTATACCTGGAGCGCCATACCTGCAAAGATGGGACGGTGGACGGTGGTCGTGACGACGGCCGTGCGCACCGGACATGTGAGCCAGGGGACAAGAAAACCGCTCTTTTGTTGACTTTTTGGGTACCGCAGCCTCTTGGACATGCGGCGAAATTAAATGAAAACGAAACAAAGATTCTCCTCCTGGCCCTCCACCGGGGGATGGAGTGGTCTGCTCACACACTCCAGAGAAGCGGGTCTCCTTGCCCCTGGGTCGCCCATCTCAGGGGCACTTCGAAGCCTTCCTCGGGTTCTTGGCGGCCGGCCGTGAGACGGGTGGCATCTGCTTCCTGCGCTGGGCTCCACGCCGGGGCCGGGCCACGGGGGTGGGCTGCGGCAGAGCCAGTGTTGTAGTTGCAGGGGGATGCCCTTGGCAATGAGCAGACGGGGTGCGGGGTCTTGAGCCGCACCAGGGCAGGATGTGTTGTATGGCCTCCGTCTGCTGCTTCACCGCCGAGAACTGCTGGGCAAAGTCATCGATGGTGTCGCCGAATAGGCCAACCTGGGAGATGGGGCGTCAAGGAACCGTGCCTTGTTGAGCCAAAGGTGGCGCTCCTGGACCACCAGGGTGGACATCACCTGCCCGAGAGACTGCGCCGTGACCTTTGCCACCAGGAGAGCGAGGTCAGTCGCTGAGCGCAGTTCCTGCATCAATCCTGGGGCAGAACTACCCTCATGCAGTTCTTTTAGCGCCTTGGCTTAGTGTAATTGCAGGAGAGCCATTGCGTGCAGGGCGGAGGCGGCTTGTCCAGCGGCACCGTAGGCCTTAGCGTCAGGGACGACGTAAACATACAGGCCCTGGACAGGAGTTTCGGGTGCCCATGGCAGGTGGCGGCGCTCTGCGGACACAAGTGCACTGCGAGCGCCTTATCCATCTGGGGGATCACCGAATACCCCCTGGCCGCTCCACCATCGAGGGTAGCGAGAGCGGGGGAGCTGAAAGACCGGGACCAGGCAGTAAAAATTACCTCCCACGATCTTGTCAGCTCCTCATGCACTTCCGGTAAGAAAGGAACGGGGGCGGGGTGTGGCCGTGGGCAGCGCCCCGAGCCCAGGAACCAATCGTCGAGAGGGTTCAGGGGAGAGTGATTCCACTCTAGCCCGACACTCGCGGTCACCCGGAAAAGCATGTCCGTCATTTCCACGTCGGCCTGGGACTGGGCGACCATTCCCGAAGGAGGAAGCCCAGTCGAAGCCTCTGCGTATGACTGGACGAACCTGCTCTCCGATGCAGCGCTCGATAACTCATCTTCTTCCCGGGCTCTGAATGAGAGGTCGAACTCGTCCGAGTGCCCGACCAGGGCAAGCGAGCGTGCTGGGGAATGGGAGGTCCATGGGGGGATACCCGGCATAGGTGGTCCCATTGAGGTCCCCAAATTGCCCCCAGTGCTAACCGGCACGGCCTCATACCCGTAGGTAGAAGGACTGAGGCGGGGAGCCTCTGAGGTGGCTTGCTTTTTTACGAATGCAAGCCACGACCGCAATGTTGACATGGTCATGTTCTCGCAAAGAGGACAAGACCCATCCACGAACGATGTCTCCGCATTGGCAGCGCCCAGACACTTAAGACAGCAACTGTGGCCATCAGAAGCGGAGAGATAACGACCACAACCAGGAATTACACACAAACGGAAAGTCATCTTTAAAAAGACGTTCCGTGTGTGCCGCTCTTTTAGAAAGAAAATATACTCTTTTTAGAATATACTCTTTTAGTTGTTTCTGCCGAAGCGCCCAGGGGTTTTCTCTGCACTCCACGGGTGCGACGTAGAATCCAGCAGATGAGGTGAATGAACTTCGCGGATGAATTCAGCTTCAATGAATAGAACCGCTCGGCTCTGAAGAGAAAATCTGAATGAGTGGTTGCATACCAGCTCTTTTTATACCCGTATGTCCGGGGGAGTGGCATGCAAATTCCACTCGCCAATTCTCATTGGCCTTTTTTCAAAAAAGCAAAGGTGTTTGGGGCTCCCAAGAGTGACCCCTAGTGTCACTACATCGACACAACGTCGAGTGAGTGACAGATAGGGAAACACAGAATCTCAAAAGTCTTTTTCATGTGAAATAAGGGCTAGTGGGTTTAATCGGATAATACAATATAATATAATAAAGCTATTCAGGTTGATTGGGTTCCAACAACAACATTGTAAATGCACAGTGGACTAAGACTAAAGTTGACTAAAAAGAGGAGATATTTTAAGTATTTTGAAATATTTTGATAATTAAACAATTTTTTAATGTCATTCATAAATTTTTAAAGCCTTAAAGGAAATTATGTAAAAGTTAAATATGAATAAATGACTTCTTAAGGTTTATGAGGCACATATACACCTATGACAAAAGCATGACAATTTGTATAACCATTAACCGTCATATTCGTAAAAGCCCTTATACAGACAATCGTCATAATCGTGAAAGCAAGAAACCACACAATCAATCGTCGTAATCACAATTATTTATTTGACAATTAATCATCAGCCAAATGTAATAATCATGCAGCCCTATTTGAAAAAATAATGACTTGCTCAAAGAAAAAGAGCAATATATTGTTATAGCGACGCGCACTTAAGAATCTTGCTGGAAATACTAGGTCATCTAGGTATTTCTTGCTTGGTTTTTTATGAATACTGAGGATTCAGACACCCTAATCCATCTGTTTTTAGCATACTATGTAGTTGGGAAGTATGCATAATTGGATTCAGCAAATTGTTGTCAGGAAAATCAACCAGTGAATAGCTTACTTATTACTTATAGCAGACCCTGATTTTTTTAATTGCACACTTTACCTTTAATCATTGCTTATTTCAGTGATGATAGATCTCTGAACAACCAATTTTATTTTAGGTGTATAAAACGGGTTAATTTCCTGCAGTAATCAATTTCTCCTTGTCTCCCAGACATGAAAAGGACACAACCTGCAGTCATCACGGCCTCAATACACCCTCTCTACAACCGCCTGTGTGAATATCTGCCTGTCTCTAATAATAGATGTTATTAGTAATTTCAAAGCAGTTTTCAGACAATTACAATCACACATCTGGTGCTTATCAAAAAGGTCCTGGAAACAATTTTGTGACAAAGTTTCTGAAACACAAGCAGAACTTCATATAGTTATACATAAAAACAAGAGCAGTATTGTAAGAGCACAGATGAGTACTTAACACACCATCATCTTCCTCCAATCAGATGATGTGGAAAGATGAAATACAAAAATTTAGACATTGAAGCTCAAGCCAAAAACAAGACTTTCTCCAAATCTAATTCTCAGTTACTAATACTGCCAGATTCTCAGTGAATCAAAGATTTCTTTTGAGAGCTGAAATGTTTTTCGATTGTTACAGCAATCATGAAGCTGCATTCATGATTCACATCAGAGAGTCAAAGCCAGTGTCCAGTGCCGCTTTGAACTCAACATGAAAAGCGCTTGAAAACAAAAACGTCTCATTCTGTGTTTTGGTGATAGTTAAGAGTTCATGTGCTTCTGTGCCTTACATATGCTGACAAATACTTGATTTCCATAATAAGTCCCATCGGGGCTTGTTTTGTACATCAAATAGCGCTAAGAACTAATTTCTCCATCATTTTGACAGGGAAGCGCTGACAGAGATTCTTTTATTTACTGAGATAACCTCTGCTGCTCTATCACAGGAGAGAGCATAACAGTCAACTAGTGGGTTACGACACTCCCGCACACAGAATGTCTTTTATGCTACACTTAGGCAATTTTTTTTAATCCCCTTTTCCCCCCAATTTGGCATGCCCAAATCCCACTGCTAACGAGGTCCTCGGTGGTGGCGTGGTTACTCACCTCAATCCAGGTGGCGGAGGACAAGTCTCAGTTGCCTCCACTTCTGAGACAGTCAATCCGCACATCTTATCATGTGGCTTGTTGTGCATGACACTGCGGAGACTCACAGCATGTGGAGCGTCATGCTACTCTCCGCGCACAGCTTACCACACGCCCCATTGAGAGCGAGAACCACTAATCTCGACCACGAGGAGGTTACCCCATGTGACTCTACCCTCCCTAGCAACCGGGCAAATTTGGTTGCTTAGGAGACCTGGCTGGGGTCACTCAGCACGCCCTGGATTCGAACTCGCAACTCCAAGGGTGGTAGTCAGCGTCAATACTCACTGAGCTACCCAGGCCCCCAAGTGTTCATGCTGTATTAACGGTAAATGCGTAAATCACGATTAAAAAAAATTATACGTTAAAAGTTTTTAATTCATCGCATGCATTAACACATTATACTTCATAGTTATTTACTAAAACCTGCTTAATTAGTGTTACATTTTAAGGTTAGTGGAGAAAAAAATACTGTTGTTATCTAGTTGACTAATAATTGTGCACACTAATATTTGAGAAAATTGCTGCAACTCCCCTGAGAAACACAACTCGCACTTTTTCTTTGTGAAATATTCAGTTTTGATACAAAATAAAGTTTTAAAGAATCACTGACAGCATTGTATCTGTTTAACAGTAAACTTAATAAGAAATACTAACCGTCTAACAATTCTGTAAATACCATGGATCAGTATACATATTGAGTAATCCATTATTTTGTAGAGGGGGTCAAAAATAACTTCAAAAATAATAACTTTTTTTGTTGTTTTTCCAAAGTTGGGAGCGGCTTTAACTCCAGAAATATTAAAGATATCTTGATATTCTTTAAGATTCAGGTTCAGAACAAACTTTCCTTTCTGTTTCTTCATATTTAAGGCCCTGTGTGGTTTAATACCAGAGATATGGGGCTCTTGGTGTGGCTCCATCTGTAAATTGTTAGAGGGATAGTTCACCCAAAAATAAAAATAAAAATTATCTCATCATTTACTCACCCTCATGCTATCCCAGATGTGTATGACTTTCTTCTGCTGAACACAAACAAAGATTTTTAGAACATTTTCTCCGGTCTGTAGGTCCATAAGTAAATAGTGGCCAGAACTTTAAAGGTCCAAAAAGCAAATCAAGGCAGTATAAATGTAATTCACAAGACTCAAGTGGTTAAATCCATATCTTCAGGAGAGATATCATAAGTGTGGGTAAGAAACAGATCGATATTTAAGCCCTTTTTTACTATAAATCTCCACTTTCACATTCTTCTTTTTTTGTTTTTGGTGATTCGCTATATTTGTGCATATCGCCACCTACTGGACAGGGAAGAGAAAGAATTGACAGTAAAAAAGACTTGATCTGTTTCTCACCCACACCTATCATATCACTGCTGAAGACATGGATTAAACCACTTGAGTCATGTGGATTACTTGAAATATTGAGCTGAAATGTTTTTCTTAAAATTTTTGTTTGTGTTCAGCAGAAGAAAGAAAATCAAACACATCTGGAATGGCATAAGGGTGAATAAATGATGAGAGAATTTTCATTTTTGGGTGAACTACGCATTTAAATGTTTTCACATTTTTAATGGTTGAAAACCAAATGTGGGTCACATGGTATGAAGCTAGTTTTTCTTGTCCAACAAAACAAACATCTGAAATGTACATTTATTTATTCACATAAACACAATAATGTCAAAATCCAGATTTTCGAGGATGGTAATACCATGGTACTACGATATATATCATATACTGGATTATGCATTCATGTACCACTGTTACATGGTACTCCAAGGTACTTCAAAGAATACTATGAGACTACCATGGCACCAAGTACTAGAAAACATGGTTCCATGGTACTTTCCAGTCATTTTTGCACATCTCTGAACACACACACCTCAATGGTGAACCAAAACATGAAATTTACTAGGCTTATCTAGACTTGCAGTTTGTCTGTAAGTATATTCATTTAGCAGACTGTTTTCCCCAAGTGTCTTACAGTATGGGTTAATTTTAATACTTTACAAATATTAAGTAATGTAGTTATCGTAAAGTGTTACATATAAAAGAAAATACAATAAAGTAAACATTCAATGCTCAGTCCTCCTGCAGTAACCTGGGGTTAAGTGTCTTCATTAGGACACAATGGTAAATGGCTTTCTGTGATCAGATCAATATGAGCTGATATGAATCCAGACAGGCACAATATCAAATGAAGCAGTGGTCTGGAATTTAAAGCGAACTCTGTCTGGTCTGTCATCAATAAAGCCAGCCTGCCATCTGTTTCCAGAAATGATTCAGCTGTCAACAGCTAACGGCAGTGTGATCTGAAGAGAACATTACATGACAGAGCAGGAAACATCTGGGGAGAGAGTCAGTTCAACAAACCATTGATGAGTTTGAGTCTCTGTGAGTTTGTGACATTCTGGTTCCTAAATATGACTCGGGTCCTTCCAATTTACAGCCCAATGGACAAGGTGCGATTTTTTTCTACGGTTGCTGCTTTTTAGGGGTGCACCAATCGATTGGCCATCAATCGGAATCGGCTGATATTCACCTTAAATCCGTATCGGCGATTGGCCGATCATGCCTAGATTTAGGGCTGATCTTTTTTGCAGCATGCAGGGAATCACACATACACTGTGCTCCTCTAATGAATGAGTGCTTTCTCAGAACTTGATGCATGACAGAATGGCCTCTGGAGGGTGAGTTGATGGGAATTCTAAGCATTCACAAATGTAAACTTTCAGACATGATGTAATTCAAATGAATATGCCGTTTTGTTTTTAAAAATGTGTAAGAATTAAGCTGCCCATTTTCTAGAGTCATTATGGTAGTTATTCTGACTCGTTGAACAGTGAGCAAGAAGAGGATAAAGAGACTGCTAACTGGTATAAAAACAAATTAAACAACAAGTAAACATGCAAATACATGATACATGACGTGAGTCGTGACAATCAGACAATGTGTTGAGCGATCATGAGCGCTTTCAGCTTCACAGCCTTCAACATGAGTGCTCTCTGTCAATCAAACGTGGTGCAGAGCCACATGCAATACGCAGTTGTTGCCTCTAAATTCACATAGCTACAGATATTTTTTCAATTAAGGTCAGTTTGTCCTGTAAAAGAGCAAATAAACATCTTCTTGATGAACTCTTTCATTCTTTCTTGTCTGTTGCTTAAACAAAACAAAAAAAATAAATAAAAAATAAATAAATCGGCAATCGGTATCGGAATCGGCCCATTTGTTTGTAAAAAATCGGCAATCGGAACCGGCCATGAAAAATCATGATCGGTGCATCCCTACTGCTTTTTAGATTGTACATGGGACATTTAGTCTTTTACGTACTGTATATATGACTGTACAATGTCTTAGGACATTAAACAAACAATATTTTGGAAAGTGCCACAGAGCCAGTGTTTACACTTTTCTGGGAAATCAGCCTATCAAAGGCTTATATATACAGAGTTGTCTCTGTTTTTTCAAACTAGGAGAGCAGAAAGTTTTTTAACATTGAACGAACTGAACACTTGAGCTTTAAGGGAAGGCAGTAAGAACTTCCAGGTCACCTTTAGTAGCGATGACCTCCACCAGTAAAAGTCTCAGGCTGCGTGAACGTGCGTCCTTCACGGGCAGCAGACGCAGCATGAGCAGACGAGCACAGCAGCGTAGGAAACACAGCTCTTCATCGGGACTGCGCAGACACGGGTGCAATGGAAACAGGTGTGGGACTTCCTCCACCCTAGAGAGAGACAGGGAGCAATTAAGAGCACTGAATGTTTACTTTATTGTATTTTCTTTTATATGTAACACTTTACGATAACTGCATGACAAAGTATTTGTAAAGTATTAAAGTTAATTTATTTATAAATTGTTGTTCTTACATTGTTAATACATTAATATACAAACAGCATGTTATTCATTTATATTTTCTGTTGCAAATGATTTATAATATTTTAATATATTCATATATAAGCAGTTTGATAGTGTTTTCATACTTCGTAAACTACATGTTTACCGTACCTAACTATTGTACTTCATTTGATGCAAACCAGTGGGAAAGAAGTGTTTATGAGAACATTAAGAAGGTATTAATCCGTAATTAATAAATACATTTTTTGACATTTATATATGGAATGAATTGGACAAATATAAATGCTTATAAAAATATTTTGGGTTCAATACAAGTTGAGCTCAATCAACAGCATTTGTGGCATAATTACAAAAAAATAATAATGCTGACTTGTCCTTCCTTTAAAAAAAGCAAAAATCTGGTGAGGCACTTACAAAGGCAGTAAATGGGGCCACGCCGTAAACATTAAAATGCACATTGTTTCAGAAGTATAGCCCAAGATGCAAACAATATGCATGTTAGCATAATTTTAGTTGAATAAAACTGCTTACTAACCTTTCTTGTTTAAAGTTACAGTATATCCAATTTTTCAACTTCGTTACCACGACAATGTAACAACATAAACCTTTAAACCCTAAAATGACCATAAATATTATATTTCTGCCTTTCAACCTTACAAACATTGGCCCCATTCACTTCTATTATCCAATTCATATTCAAATATCCCATTCAATACATACAGTATATAAATGCATATATAATTCATTAATTATGAATTTATGACTCAAACACTTCTTTACCACTGGTTTGCATAAACTAAAATACATCAGTTAGGTACGATTAACAGGTTGTTTACTAAGGATGAAAAACTATTATCAAACTGTTTATAAACAAACTTATTAAACAATATTAAATTGTTTGCTACAGTGAACATTAATGAATAACATAATATTTGTATGTAGCCTATTAATGTATTTAAAAGTGCATTCAGTAATTTTTTCCTCTTTAAAAAAGTTGATCTCCTAAAGACATGAATTGTAATTTTGCCATATAAGTATGAAGTCATGAGCACTCACATTAAAATGAAGACTCCAGTCATATCAGTAACCTTATAAAAGATGTTTTATTCTACATGGAGAGGGTCCACACATGGGGGCTGCCATGTTAGAATCACATGACCAGCCGAATACTTCTTGTTTAATCTCAGTAACCGTCCTGTTATTTGACACTTTACTCATTGATTAAAGTAATCATGACTGACTGTGAATACTAAATTTCTACAATGGCATCTGAAACTGAAAACTATTGATTTTAAATGATGCTGCATCCAAACCACTAGATGTCAGTGTAAGTCCAAGATGACACAAAGACAAAAGTTACTGAGTGCACTTTTAATAATGTAGGAACAATGATTTGCAAATTATCAATTAACTATAAACTAATGCTTTACAAATACTTTATATTTGTGTAGTTATTATAAAGTGTTACCCTTTAGCTGTATGTTAGTATACATTTTTATAGTAAATGTTATTACCATTACCTATTTTTTAACTATTTTTTGTTTTTCTTTTTCTCTCTTCTATGGCAATGTTTTATGCAATAAAAAATAAATAAAAAAATAATTGTGAGAAAAATGTATATTTGGTTGGATGTTATTTTATCCTATTGCACAACTCTCTGAAATATTTAATTCTGATTCTCAATTACGGCATTCAACATTAGTCTTTTTTAATAGGGTTTTTTTTTTTTTATTTAAAAAAGTCTGAAAGTCCATTGATGATGTTGAACCAAAATTAGATGCTATTTAGCTCTTTATGACTTTTTCCAACCTCTCTCTGACCCTTAAAAATAAACAGGCTGTATGTGCTGTTGTAACCTTAAAGGTGAAGTGTGTAATTTTATCCATTTCTTCCCATGGTATTTCATAAAATCCATCATAAAAGAGTTGTAAGCCATGAACGAACAAACCAACCAGCTCCGAAGTGAATCACAACATTACAAACTTCGATTTAAAGCAAAAAAGTATTTGATATCGGACAAAAAGACAAAGATATAAGACTCTGCAGTTAACGTATTTCTTGAGGGAATAAACTACAATCCCATGAAGTATTGTGAATGATGTTTCTGATTTAAAAACAATGGGGAAATATAAAACTATTGATTTATAATTGTGTATAAGTATAGAAACAATATATCTACAGTTAATTGCCAAAAATCTTAATATATGCAAATATATAAGTGTTTGAGAGTGTAGGGAGAGCGATTCGACTGCGTCATTCACAGTACGTCATGGGAATGGGCGGTCGCTGAAGAGCCCTTTTGGCATGCTTTATTCGGGGGAAATTATCTGATTTGTGAATTGTTTATCTTCAGGATCATAGGTAGTGTAGTTCTTCACCAGACATTTTGCCATTACATTTTTTTTTTTTTTTTTTTTAACAAATCAAATGAAGATAAAATAATTTTGACTGATTGCTTTGGCATACTAATTGCTTTTTGGTTTTATCATCGATTAACAACCTCGGACGATTAGTCTATGGAAAAAATGAATGGGATTTTTACTTCCGGAACCAGACTGATGAGCTCTGTACTGTTAAGAGTTCTAAGGCTACGTCCACATTAATCTGGATTCATTTTTCATTTTCGAAATGCTCGCCGTTCACACTGCTGTTTTCAAAACGTTTCTCGTCCACACTGACACATATGAAAACACTTAAATCCCCCTACTGTGCTGGCAAAAAAATTGCTGTTCTATGTATGGTCTGAAATGCAATTGTCCTTGTGTTCCGTCACAGGACAGCAATTCCGAGTAAAATTCCCGTCGCCTTTGAAGGAATGCAATGTGAAGGTTGTACAAAGTAACACATGTCTTTAACATTATCAAAGTAGATAGCAGGCACAACAGTTCCACTACAACATGGGCTGCCATCTTGATTCTTTTTGGTTGAATGGATCACATGACTGTGTAACATGACAACAAATGCATCATCGTTTTCAGATATTTCTATTTTCCCTGTCCACACTACAATGCAAATACTGTGTTTTCAAATGTATCCACTTGGAACAGCATTTTCACAGAACAAATACGCCATCTCAGTGTGGATGGAAGGCAAAAGCGTAGACAAAAAGATGCATTTTCAAATGAATATGTATTAGTATGGTGGCCTTAATGAGCGTTTTTTGCAGATTAGTATCAATAAATGGTCTGTGTGGACTGGGGAGGGAACTATGCATTGGGAACATTAGAGTAAGTCTATATAGTACATACAGATCTTATTTCAAAAGAGCTAAGAAAATCCTTTTTTCCACGATATGGTGCCTTCAAGTTTCCCCTCACATTGGTTTGGTCGCTGATAGTTGTAACACTAAATAGTTTGGATTGCACATCTCTGAGATGACACCAAATAACAGGCCCTGTAGAAGTGTTTTTAAATTACAGCTCTCCAAAAACTCTAGATCTGTCTCAGTATCATCTTTAGGTCTGCAGCAGAGATTATAGTTGATACAGTGACAGTAAACGTGTCGATTCTGGGCTCTGAGCCAGCGACAGACCATGAATTCGGGAATACACAGACATAACTGAGGCCATGACACAACAATTATGTCTGACATATTTTAGAGCTCTCTACTGTTCAGTGGATTACATTAAACTAAGAAATGGTAAAAGGTAAAGACAGTAATTATTACAAATATTGAAAAAAACGTACTTTTTCACAAATTATGATCACAACGTAATTGTCAAGTGTAAACAAAATGTGAGCAACACTTTATTGAATGTCTAGAAATTTTGGGACCCAATTAATACACAGTGTTTTTAACCACTATGTACTTAAGCATTTGATAAAATGTACTCATTATGTACATACAGTGGCAAGAAATTAAGTGGAATTAACTGGTTTTCTCCATTATTTGGTCATAAAATATGATCTCATCTTTATCAAAGTCACAAGTATAGACAAACAACGTGCTTGCACTAACAACACATAAACAATTATAATCTTTCATGTCTTTATCAAACACATCCCATTAAACATTCACAGTGCTGTGGAAAATTAAGTGAACCCCTAGGCTAATGAGATCATCAAAAGCTAATTAGAATAAAGCACTCAAACATTTTGAGTTTGCTATTCACAAAAAGCATCTGCTGACGTGGACCATGCCTTGCAAAAGAGAGATCTCAGAAGACCTATGATCAGGAACTGTTGCTTTGAATAAAGTAGGTTACAAAGTAATCTCGAAGAGCTTTGATATTAATCTGTCCACAGTTAGACAAATTGTCTATAAACGGAGACGATTTAGTACTGTGGCTTCTCTCCCTAGAAGTGGCCGTCCAGCCAAGATGACTCAAAGGGCACACCGCAGAATGCTCAATGAGGTAAAAAAGAACCCTAGAGGGGCATCTAAAGACTTGAAGGAATCATAGATACTGGTTTGGTTAACATCTCTGTTCAGTCTACTATACGGAAAACATTAAACAGGCATGGTGTCCATGGCAGGCCAGCACGAAGGAAGCCGCTGCTTTTCAACAAAAACTTTGCTGTGTGCCTGAAGTTTGCCAAAGACCACCTTGACATTCCACAATGCTACTAGGAAAAAGTTTTGTGGGTTGATGAAACTAAGGTTGAATTGTATGGAAATATCACGCAGCATTATGTATGGTGTAAAAAGGGCACAGCATACCAACATGAAAACATTATCCCAATGGTGAAGTACGGTGGAGGGAGCATCATGATTTGGGGCTGCTTTGCTGCTTCGGGGCCTGGACCACTTAATGTCAGGGTGGCTGTGTGGCAGCTAAAGCTCAGTAGAAGTTGGGTGATGCAGTAGGACAATGACACAATATGTAAATCCATTTAAGAATTATGGATGTGTGCTCAGACTAATTTGACTGTCGTTTAAACAGAAGTTTTGTAACCGATTAGTCGACTAGTCTAAAGACAAACCAACCTTCAGAAAACAGTAAAAAAAAAAAAAAAAAAAAAGTTTTTATGGGACCCATTTAAAATACTTAATCTATCCAACGCTAAATTCCACTGAAAAGGGGCATTTATCTCTGACGTGCTCGCCTTGCATTATGATCATTGTGCATTAAACATAGAACATGACACACATTCACCTTTAGCGAATACAGGTTTATTTATTGAAAACAATTGAATGAATAGTGCAGGATCAAATGGAACAACCCTAAAAGCCTGTTCTAAATGGAATTCACCAAGTAAAAGTTACTTAACATATTAAAACAGTCAGGACATTGTTGAAAATAATTAACAGGTAGACTAAGCCAAATCTATGAGAGAAAAAAATGCGCTGAAAAGTTGCGCGTATTTCACGACGTGCAGTCGTACATTAGCCATTGATCTAATATGACAGCTCTTCAGTAAAAACGTTAACCAATAAGTTACATTGTAAAAAAAAAAAAAAAAAAGAAAGTAGCTATAGGATAGCAAAAATATTCCTGTGATGTAGCCTACAATAAACCTAATGTATTCTAAACATGACTTGTACACAGAATAAAATATAGTTTAACCCGTTAAGCAGTCGGCACCTCGTTGAAAATAGCCTTCTTAATCAGTAGATTTAAAAAAAAAAAAAAAAAAAAAAAAAAAAAGGCATACCTAGTCTAAAACAGTTATTTTCTAGGCTACTTACTCAAAAGCATAAATTTTAGTAAAGTAAAATTAACACGTCGACATGGTCCGGTGAAAGACGGGACTTGACTCACCTGAGGCGTCTATCCTGCACTTGAAAACACCTGCTCAGTGGAAAAATAATGTACAAGCATGCACAGATGTAAAGAAGACTCAAATGTTAAAACATCCTTAGGGACTTTCAAAAATTTGGAAAGCCGATTCCCGCACCACCGAAGTGATTTCATAACTACTTTGCTGAGTTTGCTTGTCTAGCGAGAGGACATTTTCCTGCGCGCGCTGCGAGTGAGAGAGGGAAGAAGCACGCGCAGCCCGAGGTGAAATTAAACTCTGTATCTGCTCCAGAAATCCTCTTTTTAAATAATATTTGTATTATTAATTCTATTTAAAATATGTAACATTAATATGACAGTAATTTAAGTGCAGCCTCTGTAAAAATATAAAGCCAAACGTAAATGTGTAAAAATTATGATCAGTTTAATGGGGGAAATATTAACCGACTAGTAATTCCAGTGTGGACTAGCAGCATCAGAACCGTTTAGTCGACTAGTCTCACACATCCCTATTAAGAATAGCTTCAAAAAAGAAAATCCACCTTTTGGAGTGGCCAAGTAAGAGACCAGACATTAACCCAATAGAGATGCTGTGGAATGACCTCAAGAGAGCCATTTCACACCAGATATCCTAATAATATGGCTGAACTGAAGCAGTTCTGTAAGGAAGAATGGTCCAAAATTCCTTCTGAATGTTGTGCAGGTCTAATCTGCAGCTACCGGAAACGCTTGGATGAGGCTACTGTTATCAAAGGAGGATCGACCAGTTATTAAATCCAAGGGTTCACATAATTTTTCCACAGCAGTGTGAATGTTTAATGGAATATGTTCAATAAATACATGAAAGATTATAATTATTTGTATGTTGTTAGCTTAAGCACATTGTTGTTTGACTATAATTGAGACTTTGATGAAGATGAGAACATATTTTATGACCAATTAATGCAGAAAACCAGCTAATTCCAAAGGGTTCACATATACTATTTTTGCCACTGTACCTGTGTTTGCATTGTACTTGCATTTAAAGTACCTGCATTTAATTACATCTGTAGTTACACTGTTAATCTTACCCCTAATCCTAACCCTAATCTAAACCCTAACACTATCCTAATCCTACCTTTACCTCAACCTCGTTAGTAGCAAATGTGAATCTTGTGAGAATTTTGCAGAACAACATGTAGTTACACAATATGTATACTGTATTGTATGTTAGTACATAGTAAAGACACCTAATATGGAACTGTAATTTCAATGACTGCACACATGTTCTCTATTAATATGATGTAGAAATGATATAAATACTAGTACTGTAAGTGCTTACAAGTGCTGGGCTTATATCAACTATATGGCCAAAGGTTTGTGGGCTACCCTATCTAATTAACAGTTTGGCTATTCCAGAAAAATATTGATCTTAAGTGTTTTCATTTCACCAATTTTGTATAGATGAAGTTTTTGTTTAAAAACAAATACTCGGCAGCGGCACTTATGGGTTCTTTTGGCACCCCAGAAAAGAACTGTTTTTTTAGTACTCAGTAGCTCAGATTGTGCTAAAAATGTATTTGTTGTATGTGGAGTTAAAAAACCCAGTTTTCAAAAGATTAGCATAAATTTGGGCTTCTTTACATTTTCATTAGGATTGTCATGGCACAATAAATCACTTTACACCACGTCAATGCCTTGATTGTAATGGGAGTTTTGTTTTGTTGCTCGTTTGCAGTGTATTTACTGTCTGCATCACAAGGAAGCAGTCTGACATGTAACAAATCCAAAATAATTATAAATTAACAGCTATGCTTTTTGCTTTTTTTCTAAAAAACGTAATCAGGTGATGTTTCTTCAGCATGTGTGCGCCACCAAGAACAGATGTGAAACATGAATCTTGTATCTGGGCATTAGACTGTATAATACTTGCGCATTAGGATCAGCTGTAATTACAGACAAAATTGTTGACTAATTTAAGCGTCTCCGATTCATCATTGCCATTTCATTGCTCAACGGACATATCTGAGATTGGTTAGAATATCTAACCGCTGCATATTCTACCAGCCTTTAGGTGACCCTGCTGTATAGGTGCCGGCATCCAGGGCTGCATGATTATGACATGGTGCCAAGCTGTTTTTATTCAGCAGTGATCGTTTTGTACGTGTAAGTTAACAGCAGTTCTCGCTTGCAGTGTATTTACCATCAATTGCACAACAATGAAAATCCTAAATAATTCAAAATGACCAATAACGCTTTTTGTTTTTGTTCAAAAGCTTCTTTACGACTGTCAGGTGTTTCTTCAGCATTGGTTTTCATACCACCACAAACAGACATAAACATAAAACAGGCATCTGTGCATCAGACTGCTTACAACTCCCTCATTAACACTGGTTGTGATTAGCCTATACAGTATACTCATTTAAAATTAGTCACAATGGCGGCAGACAGACATAGCTGTGATTGGTTAAAAGTCAATCGCTGCAAAAAAAACGTGCAGCAGCCGTAATCATAATCTCGTTAATGTTTCAGATGAATTGTACAGCCCTACCGGCATCAGCCACTGAAAATGAGAAGTGAAGTGTTATGTGTAGTCTCACCTTGTGTTAGCAGCTTTGAGGTCACAGAAGTGTGTGTGGAGGGTCTTCACAGTGTCATTACAGACCAGGTTGACCACATCCAAATCAGTCAAATGCATTCGCAGCTGTTTGGTCATCTCCCAGAAATCCTCTGATAACATCTGATATAGCTGACCTTCATCTCGACTCAAGGGCACATACCACGAAAGAATATAGTCCCTATAGCTGTAATCAAACACTGAACAGAGAGAGAAACATAGAGGGAAATAATGTCAGTATAGTGCTGATGAATTAGTGAGCTGTGTCTGTCAGGACAGAGTCAGTTTTAGAACTGTGGAGCTTATCAGGAAGTTTCCTTCACATGCAAAGGTATTCTTTTCAAAATGGCATGTTGTGAGTAGAGGTCAACCGATATATCGTTTTTTCAGATTAATCGGTGTGGATAGCTACTTTTGAAAGTATTGGTTTTTTCAAATATTAATGCTGATGGTTCGCCGATAAGTTTTTAATTTTCCACTGTTGATGACGCCAGAGGGTTCTAGGGTACAACCGCAGCCTTTGAAAGTTAAATATAACACCTAGTGGTTATTTTGTGTTTAAATCTGTCTTAATTTACAATATCTGAATTTATATACTCACTTTAATGCATATTTTGTTATTTTGATTAGATAATCGTCAAGTTTTGTAATTTGAAGTGACAAGCAAGGGTTTTCACAGAAAAATGTGAGTGTACAGAAACTAGAGATTGACCGATATATCGGATCCGATAGTCGCTTCTTTTTTTTTTTAACTACCGGCTATAGGGAAAAAAAAAATGAACTCCGATAGTTTCCAAATAGTTATTTTGGTTTCATTTCTCTGTGGCCGGCGCTGGGGGGGTTCTACAATCTAAACTCCTTGGTTCAACAAATTACAGTAACGGCTCCCTCTAGATGTTTAATAAAAAATTATCACTGACTCCACGTGGAGTTTGTTGTGCAACGTGACTGCTATTTATAGAGACGCACGCTTCAAAATGAATTTAAAATGGGTTTAAAAGAGTCAAGTGACACCAATCGAGGATCGGACGTGTGAACGCCAAGCTCTGCAGTCTTTGCTAGTTTTAACACTTTTAATGACATAAACCTGTGAGATTTGATACACTCTGTTCCATAACTGTTCTAGGAGGACAATATGTCAAAGAATTCAAAAACCTCAGGCTCTGGAGACATTAAAAGACACTTACGTGCTCAAGCTGATGCCCCCAAGCAGCCGCGAGCCTGGGAGTCAATTTAGTCGGGAAAGTACAGGAAATACGGCGAGAGCCGGCAGAATAACATCCGAATCGTTGGAATTCCTGAGGGTGAAGAGGTACTGGATATGGTGAAATTCTTTGACGGGCTCTTTCTGAATCTGCTTGACATCGCAGGCCATAAGCTGGAAATCGAATATTACAGGGCTCAATGCTAAGGATTTTTTCTACTGGCCCAGTCGGGCCAGTGCTTCAGATTTTTACTGGCCCTGCCAAAATCTTCACTGGCCCAAATAGCTGTTTGTACTATAATGACTTTAAAAATGTGTCCAAAGATAAATAATTTTTACATATATTATGTTTTTAAGACAATGTCCCGCAAAATTGAATCACATTTATAATTTGCAAGATATGATTTATGCCTTTACGTAATCAGATATAAATCATATTAACCTCAGCCGTCCTGCCATTTACACATGAGTTTTTAAGCGAAGAGTTCTGTTGTGCAGATGATGGGTTTTCGGTCACCCATTTAGTCATGTTGTCATGCAACTTTTGGCCATGTGTAGTGTATTCACACACAGGATCAAAGATTTAATCACTGAGTTAAAGATTTGATTATTGGCTGAATGTAATAAACATATGAATTCCTGAGAAGAGACTTGCTACCAAATCAGTTGTGATGTGTAATATACATTAGGGAGATATTAGGCCTAATCTGTGAATTAAGAATGTGTATATAACTTGAAATCAGACAACCCAAATACCAACACAGAATGATGCACAAAGCACAAAAACAAAAATACCTTTTGAATATTCATCTTCACCCTGCAGCTAAACAGCTCTGATAATAATAGCCTAATAGCAATAGTGATTTTGCTTCTTTTCATTTCAAACGCTATTAATATGTCGAATTAATGATTACATTTTGAAACTAACCTAATTAAATCTATACTTACATTTTGGATACTGAGCAGCTTGTGATTTCCAGGCACGTGTATAACTGGGGTTTAACAAAGTTTATTACATTTCATTTGGCACTTCATCTCTAAAGGCTAATTAATGAGAGAAAATTCTTTTTTTTTTACAGTGGGAATAAAACTTGCGCTCTGTCCCTTTACGAGAGCGCATGCATGTTAAACAGTTTACGCTGCACAGAGAGATATGATGAGACATATGCATGGAGAGACATGGATTTTCAGTCCTTTAGAATAAAACTTGATTTTTTGTATTCCAATGTGTGGATTACTGCTTTTCACCAACATGTAAAAACAAAAAATGTGGGGATTTCGCGCACTGTGAACACGGAATGTGCAGGGATACTTAAAATGTTGCACAAGACGTGCAATCCCACTATGAAATTCATTAAGTGGATTTTTTTTTCTTCTATTTTCTACACATTGGTAATAGCTGCTGCTAAGACACTTGCTAA
Organism: Myxocyprinus asiaticus; assembly: GCF_019703515.2. Lineage (NCBI taxonomy): Eukaryota > Metazoa > Chordata > Actinopteri > Cypriniformes > Catostomidae > Myxocyprinus > Myxocyprinus asiaticus. Next base: position 44,019,945 of record NC_059365.1, read on the forward strand.
GAGAGTGCACTCAGTGTCTGCACGATCTTTTGCATGCACGCGACTGTGCCATGGCACATATAGTATATTATGCTCTCATGCATCTTTGCAAGCTAAATAGAATCACGCTCGCTCATCGGTTAGAATACTTGGTTCGCTCAGTGTAAGTGTTGTGCTCTCTCACTTGTTTTCTTGCACTAATGTTATAAATGCAGCACTGGCCTGATCGGGCAAGTGACAGTTTTAGCAACTGGCCCGAATCTCTCTCACACTGGCCCCGGGCCATCGGGCAGTCCTTATTGTCGAGCCCTGTATTAGCCTTTTTTTTTTTTTTTGCCAATGTGTGAACGGCTTGTAATGCAACTTAAAAAATGAGCCGTTCCCAGACTTCCTAGGTTGCCTATTAAAGCCTGTAGACTGATTTTCATGCGAAGGGAGCGGGTCGTTTTTGCCAAGAAAATCCATTTATGCGCGCTGCCAAGAGCCTTGCCTCAGTGCTTCTCTTCCGCTATTCAACAGCGACAACAAACAGTCAGCAACACTAGGTAACGTTATCTTAGAGTTGGAATCCAGCAAACAGCCGGCTCCCAGCACAACACCGACTCCTACACAAACTCAGAGTAAGCAAAAAAAAACAACAACAAAAAAAATCATTTATCTACTGAATCCCGTCTGGCTAAGCGGGAACGTGATCATGGTCGAGCAAAAACTAGAGTGAACATCGGCAGGGCATTTGATTCCTGGAGGGACATTCGTTCGGTTTTGGGGATCAAAACCAACCCTGAATTGGCATTCTTCTTATTGGACAGGTAAGCTTACATAACTGTAAAGCATGTGAAATATAGTGCCATAAGGATTGATCTGTGTAATTTTAGCTAAACTACAATAACACATGAAATGAATGCTACAAAATGTTCAAGATAATGCAAAAATACCCATTCATTAGTGTAAAGTAACTTGGATATACTGAAAATATATACATTCTATTATTATAAAACAATAGCACATCGATATGTCAAAATGACAGTTGTGATGGAATCACATCAATACTGAATTGTGTCAACATATTTATAAATATACAGTCTATTTTATGAAAAGATACTGCCAAATTTAGCTAACAGGTATTGATAAAGCTGGCTAGCTTGTAATGTTCCGCTTCACTAGCGTAGCTACACAATTAAGGGACTTATCTTTCCTACTGTGAATGAATGTTAAAACGCACAATGAAGAAGACCAGACACAAGCAGTACAAAAAACCCAAGGTGTATTAAACATGTAAATACCAATAAACAAACAGTGATCACAACAATTACCAATACAGTACACAAAGTGCGAGTGTGTGCGTGTGTGTGTGAAGCTTTCCAAAGTTCCAGTGCACAATATATACAAGGTGAGATTGTTTTGGTCTCACCGTAAATGACAGTTAATGTCCCAGGAGTGCGAAATCCAACCAGCGAGATGATGAATGTTCCTCTCAGGCAAGTAATCCAATATGGCAGAAACTCCACAAAGAGACGAATAGAGTCCTCTATCCTCCAACACGAAAGCGCGAAACAGTAATCCTTAGAATGTACGTATATCCAATAACACTCGTGAATGTAAAACACCACTTGCTTATCGCCGCTTTACCGGCTTCTTTTATATCCTTGTTTACTTCCGCGTACGGAGCTTAGTCTGTCACATGATTGCACATGACTGAAGTCTCGCAGGAAGTAACACAGGAACCAAACACCATATTAGGGCAAACAGAAAATGACAGGAATAAACAGCATAATTATCTTTACCAAATATGGACACAATTATCCGTGGTTACACTGATTAATCCCCTTATGTGGCTTCGCTGCATAGATCCCCCCACCCCCAGCTAGCGGCATAGGAAGAGACTATCCATACCAGCATTTTAAGTTCACCACATTGTATATTTCAGTTTTAGCTTGGTTGCCCCAAGAAACAGTGTAATTTATTGGCCCCATTTTCTTTTTAATTTCAGCTGGACCCTCCCATTTGGGCACCAGTTTAGAGGAGAATTTGTTTGTGGCTGAGGAGAGCAGATGAGTTCTGAGCCAGTCTAGATCGCCCTGTTGAAAGTGCGCATCTTTCCTCTGGGAATTGTAGTATCTAGCCTGTCTGGCTTGCCGTACACCCATTCTATGCTTAACCTCCTCCAAGTTGGTTTGTCTTTCCAGCAGGTTGTACGACGACTGGTCTGGAGTAGGCGGTCTGTAGATCAGCCTTTCCAGCGGCCCCTGAAGCTGCCTGCCTATCATGAGCTCCGCAGGTGTCTTCCCAGTCATCTCCTGTTGTGCTGTGTTGATGGTATACCGAAACTCTGGTATCCAAAAATCCCAGGTGTTGTGTTGCTGACCAACATATGATGCAACCATTGTCTTTAATGTCCTGTTTACCCTTTTGGTCAGATTAGTTTGTGGGTGATATGACGTTGTGAGTTTCTGAATTGCAGAGTTCAGAAAGTATGCTGGAGGTAAACTGTGGTCCTCGATCTGATATGAGGTATTTGGGAACGCCCCATCGGGTAAAGATCTCCTCCCTAAGGACTTTAACGATCTTCTGTGTTTTACTATCTCTCAAGGGGAACATCTCCACCCATTTGGTGTAATAGTCCATGATGACGAGTAGGTAGGTGTTCTGTTTCTTGCTAAGGGGGAATGGTCCCATCAGGTCAATCCCCAATGTATGACCTGGTTCTGTCACCTGGGTGCTTTGCATCTGTCCACTGGGTTTAGTGTTATCAGGCTTGTATTTTTGACAGATGTCGCAACCTTTCACATATGCCAAAACATCCTTCCGGACAGTGGGCCACCAGGCGACTTCCAACAGCCTTAGTAAAGTCTTCAGCCTCCCAAGATGTCCTCCAAGCGGGTTGTCATGAAAATAAATCCAGGTATTAGAGATTGTGGAACTATTACCTGGAACTTCTCTCCAGTGTCCCTCAAGGGGACTGAGCGATATACAACCCAAGGCCCAAGACAGAGCTGCATGGTCTGTGAACACCTCAAACTGTCTTCCAGGTAATGTCTCCATTTTTCAACTGCCCAGACTACCGCTAAACAGTTCAGCTTCTCTTAGGGTCCGGGAAGCATAGGCCACAACTCTCTCGCCTTCCGCTGACTGTTGTGTAATGATGGCACCCAGGCCCACATCACTGGCATTGGTGTGCACCTGAAAAGGCTGGTTGAGATCCGGCTGTACTAGGACAGGTGGGTCTTGCAGGGCTCTTTTGATGACATCCATACTTGAATGGCACTTGGTAGTCCATTCCCACTTCATCCCTTTCTTCTTCAGTTGGTTTAATGGGGTGGTTATGTCAGCAAAATGGGGTATGAACTTATGGTACCTTATGGTACCCTTATGGTTCCCCAGGAATCGTTGCAGTGCTTTCAGATCCTGGGGTGGAGGATACTCTGCAACCGCACAGGTCTTCTCGTGATTTTTTTGCACCCTCCTGTCGGATACTATGTGCCCTGTGAACTTCAACTGCCTCTTGAAGAAGTGACACTTCTTCATGTTCAGTGAGAGGTTGGCCTGGGTAAGTCTTTGCATTATTAAGTTCAAGTGTTGGAGGTGTTGGTGAATAAACTATGATATCGTCAATATACACAAAAAAAAAGATACTCCCTCTCAGTTCTGCCAGGACCATCTCCATGAGCCGTTGGAACGTGGCTGCAGCAATCGGAGGCCATACAGGATAGACCAAAATTGGTATAGGCCCGTCATAGTGGAAATGGAATGGTAAACATCCCAGATTACATTTCAGTAAGTTGCACAGGCCGACTGACAAAGGTGGGCTAGGCCTACCCAAGATTTTGTTTTATTATTATTCAATCGGTCTCACACATTTGGCTCATTGGTTGCTTCCACCTGAGAGAACCCCTCTCTGGTTTTGTATTGAACAGGAAGTTCTTGCCCCAATTTCGTCATTGTAAAGCCTTTCTATCAAACCAACCAGAGAAGTTATGTCACACCCGTTATCTTGCATTTGCACGTGATATGGACAAAAGTGTCCAGAGTGTTTAATTCGGACATTTATTTAAATGTTGCTTCAAGCATATGGCTGAACCCAAAGTTATGTATTAATAAGTTCCCTTTCTGCTGGACAGAGTGGATTGTGAGGGAGGTTAATATGCTCGGTGACCTATGAGAGTGGAGTGTTGAGATCCTTTGAAAATATGGTTCAACATTTTGGGATTCCCAGGTCTCAATTCTTCAGGTATTTACAGCTGCGCCACCTGCTCTGTACTAATATGTATAAATTGTATATGCTTGGTCTTAAAGACACACCCACCTGCTGCCAATGCCAATCAGAAGATGGGGACACAACCCATGTTTTTTGGTGGTGTGTTAAGATCCAAGAATTTTGGTTGAGAGTTCAGAGTTTTATGTGTGACGTACTGGGCACTCAAATTTAATTTTGCCCCAGACTCTGTACTTTAGGGGATGGGGCAGTCATTAATATAGGGGATAAATGCATATTGGGTCCTAGCCAGTGTTATGATCGGCAGACAGATTATTCTTAGGGGATGGAAGTCGGCTGGAGCGCCCTCATTTCAAGAGTGGTGCACAGAGATGGGCAGGGTAGCGGCATTCAAGAAAATGTCATGTAGAATGCTAGGCAACTTAGATACATTTAATAAAAAATGGGGCAGTTATTTGGCCTTTTTGGAGGGCTCTCAGGCAGGGGCAATGGAGAGAGAAATGTAGTTTTAAATGTATGTGATTACTATTTATATATATTATATATATATATATATATATATTATATATATATATATATATATATATATATTATATATATATATATATATATATATATATATATATATATATATATATATATATATATATATATATATATATATATATATATATATATATATATATAATTTTTATTTATTTTTTTTATTTTTTTGTATACTCAAGTTGTGACCACAGGGATATTTGTTGAGGGTCAGGGTGGGGTTGGGGATTAGGAGGGGGAAAGAGAATAAATGTTGATTCTGTGAATATATGTTTTGGTTTTCTGTGTCATTTTTGTGAATCAATAAAAAAAAAAAAGAGAAAAGCCTAGGTATGTATACAATACACGTTATTATTATTGTCATGGAACAATAAATCAGTCATTTAAGACAACCAAAGGTGGTTTGATAATTAATTTGTTTATAACTAATCGCTGCACTGGAGAATTGCATTGCCAAAGGTGGTGATGACGCATTAATAAGCTAACATTAGCTGTTCGAACGGTTAGAACAATGTTGCAAGTCAAGGATGGAAACTGCTGCTTACCTTTCCTCTTAATACGCTGTTTGAAATAAAAAATAAATAAATAAATAAATAAAAATCACTTATAAAATTGTGAAGATCCGTTGAGGGTTTTTTTTTTTTTTTTCAAGATTGAGGGGTGTCCAATATGTTCCAGTCAGTAGCAAATCAATCTTTAATGCCAACTTTATATGAATATGATGCCTGAGTTTTTGCTTTTCCTCGGCCGCTCGCTTGCTTCAGAAGACCAAGCACTAGCAAATTACATTGCATAAATGCACGCACACATTAACAGTTTTATAGTTTTACGATTTTTGACTATAAAGTTTCCCAAACTTTTCTCCATTCAGACAAATGAAATTCTGTACAAGCTTCTTAATTTTATGAGGTAGTTATGTAAAAAAATAAAAAAATTATATATATACAGTTCATCCGGAAAGTATTCACAGCGCTTCACTTTTTCCACATTTTGTTATGTTACAGCCTTATTCCAAAATGGATTAAATTCATTATTTTCCTCAAAATTCTACAAACAATACCCCATAATGACAACGTGAAAGAAGTTTGTTTGAAATCTTTGCAAATGTATTAAAAATAAAAAACAAAAAAAAAAAAAATCACATGTACATAAGCCTGTTTTCCCTGTTTTAGTTATCGGTTTTGGCAAAACCATAGGGTGACCAGATTCCAGCTTGTGGAAAACGGGATAGCCCCCTCCCAGCAAAAATGAAATTGACGTATCCTTACCTAGGCTCAGATCAATGCGAAGTAGAGTGTGCATCCACATCTGTAACTGTTGTCACCTTGTACTTTCCGCTGGCAGCAATTTTTCTCAGTGCGCTTGTCTTTCAAGAGTTTATCGTAAAATGCAGAGCAGTCCAGTCCAAAATTAAGATGTACGAAAAGCATTGCCTTCATGACTGTTACACTGAGTAGAGATTTATCCGGTGTCCATGCTACATTCATTAATGAGAACACACGCTCCACAGATGCAGATGTCCCAGGCAGGCATAAAACAAACTCCACGACTTTGGCTAAGACTCTGAAGTTGATGGTCTTGCTCTTCAGCTCACGAAAAACATCTGTCCATCTCTCAGACATGGCCGTCTTCTTCATGTTCCACTCAGTGATGCGACGAGTGACAATGTATTTCAGGCAAGCCCACTCATCAAAGAGCGTGGTTTCATCAATCAAACTGAGAGTGGGGATTCTGGAGTAAAAGTGGTCGAGGCTGCTCTGAATGTCTTTCCACTCTGGGATGTCTCTCAGTAGGGCCCACTCGTGTTTTTCTTTGTTCTCTAATGAATTACCTCCAATTCTGGAAGTAATTCACCAGTGCTGAATAAAATGTTCTGACTGTACAAAAGAAATAATCTGCTCGCATGTCACCAGCTTCAACCAGGGCATCCAACTGCTTTTTAATGTCAGAGGGTATGAATGATTCCTCCAGCCTGGCCTGCAAGACTTTTCTCAGGTCATGAATGTGCAAAGCCACTTCTGTGGCTGATATGTGGTCTTGCTCTTCTATCTCCAGTGCACAGTTAAAAGTGGCTGTTTGCATGAGTGTGAAGTCAATCCAAAGTTTAGTGCAAGGATCGCTGAAAATGTCTCTTAGAAACTTTTCTATTTTTCTTGAAAAAGAAAGTATGCATTCAGACCATTGAAAATATGTTGTATTCTTTCAACAGCTGGACCGAGAAAACGTGTGTTACCATGCTGCAGTAATTTCTGATAGTCCAGCTGCACAAAAGCGAGTATGTTGCAAATGACAGCTTCAGATTTGGTGCGGGCAGAAGAACATTTCGGATCATACAATGTCTTGATCAATCTGGCAGTGCAGTCAGCTGACCGAAAACTATGGCCATACACAACAGAACAATAAGCAAAAAGTCCTTCACTTATGTGCACTTTGTCAGATTCGGAACTTTGCTTCACAAAAAAGAACAAATAATTGAAAAAAAAAGAAAAAAAGAAAATCGCTAACACCTGGTGTGGCACACTTCCTTTTAGCAGCATCCACATGCTTTTTTGTATGAACATGCTGCGCGATGTCGGTGCGGCCTTCATGTGCAATGGAAATGCAAGCTCCACAAATCTCACACCTCACTTTACAAGGCTCTGTCTGTGACTCCTTTTTTAGAAATGTAAACTCTTTTGAAGATTCTCATTAAATGTACATGCACGCTTCCTTGACATTTTCCAGCCGCAATTTCATCTGTGTGCTCAAAACTGACTCTTCAATCAGTTCACTAACTGGACGTGTATTGATAGGGGATTGTGATTATGTACTAAAAAAATGTACCAATCATGGACTAAAAATAACACAGTGTGATTTTATTGGTTTTACAAACCGTATCCTTGGCTACCTTTGATTAGAATACTCACATGACTGAGAAAGTTTCATAGGCGATAGAGAAATTTTAGAAGAGGGGAAATATGGGACAAAACAAGTTTTTTTCAGAATAAGTTGGAACACTAGAAAAAGTGCTTAAATATGGGACTGTCCCGGGAAAAATGGGACGTCTTGCCACCCTACAAAACCCACTATCGGTTGACCTCTAACAGAAACATGCTCTGTCAGCACATACATTGCATCTCCAACTTTATATTTGGTAAATAATCAAAGAGTCATCTGGTGAAATTAAAGGTATAAAAAAAAAAAATAACTGAAATGAACATGTTAAAGCATGCAGTTAGTTTATAATGTTTAACGCGTTAATTTTTCTTAATCGCGATTAACGCATGTTCCAATTTTATTGGTCATTTTAATTAAATAGATTCTGACATTTTATTCAGCTCTGTGTGAATTCTAAACACTGGTTGGAACAGAGTGGAACCTTTACGCTGTGTCCAGGGTCATCGCACTGACGCACACACAACAGCGATTCCGTGTCAATGATCAAGCCATGTTGAAAGGACTTCTTAACCATAATTTTGTTTGTATAAAACAAACCAAAATATACAAACTACCACTGAAACACCTCAAATAGCCACACACGGACAATGGCAGGTGACAGATGGCAGATGGATTACCAACAATTGCAGACTACTGCAACAACACTCTTATGATTCATACTCCCACCAAAAGTGCCTGCAAAATCAACATGCACATCTTTAAGAAACTAATGTGCTGCACTGACACTTTTTGTGCTGTAGTTCTTCAAATCTTGCTCTTGTGCACAGGCATTTTTCCCTCAGCTGAGGTGGCACTATTTATAGCCTCAGTGACCTCATAAAATGTGCTGACTTTCCCCAGCTGAGCAACAGGAAGTGCAGATGACATTGTTCAAGTGTTATTTCTTCCAGGCATCTTCCTCTTATCCAGTGACACAACAGTAAACAAATGTCATCTCCTGCCCACATGCACAAGAGTTTAAAAATCTCTGTCACACTGTTGACTGCAGCAATAAAATATCTTAAGCACTGTTTACTTACACGTACAAAACGATCACTGCTGAATAAAAACAGCTTAAACCAGCTGAATCTGGTTTGCTGATCATATCTGGTTTAGGCTGGTCTAGCTGGTCAGCGAGCTGGTCTCACAGCCTGACCAGTTGTCAAGAGCAGCAAACCAGTTTAAGATGGCTTCAGCCATAAAAAATAAAACAATTTAAGTATTTTTTACATTTACTTAAGAAAACATGAGTGGTGCTAGTACAAGTAAAACATGTTAAAGGAATAGTTCACCCAAAAATGAAAATTCTCTCATTACTGACTCGCCTTTAGGCCATCCCAGATGTGTATGTCTTTCCTCCTTCAGCAGATCCAAAATGAAGATTTTTGTAAGCACATTTCAGCTCTTTATGTCCATACAATGCAAGTGAATGGGTGCCAGCTGTTTGGTGGTTCAAAAGGCATATTTAGGCAGCATAAAAGTAATCCACATGACTCCAGTCGATCAATTAATGTCTTCTGAAGGATATCGATAGGTTTGTGTAAAAAAAACAATAATTAAAACTTTATTTACTTTTAAAAAACACTTCCTGCTAGCAGTGGATGCATCACGGAGCTGTCGCGTGACGCAAGCATGATGGCACGTTCTAGCGAGAAGTCAGAAGCGTGCTTTGTTTACAGAGGAACGAACGTCACACGAGAGTTAGGTCAAACAGTGCTAGCCGGAAGTAATGATTTAAAGTTAAAAACGTTTTAATTATCAATTTGTTTCTTATACAAACCAATCGATTTTTGCTTCAGAAGACATTAATTGATCGACTGGAGTCATGTGGATTACTTTTATGCTGCCTAAATATGCCTTTTGGGCCATCAAACAGCCAGCAGACTGGTGGCACCCGTTTACTTGCATTGTATGGACAAACTGAGCTGAAATCTGCTTATAACAATCTTCATTTTGGTTCTGCTGCAGAGAGAAAGTCATACACAGCTGGGATGGCTTAAGGGTGAGTAAATCATGAGAGAATTTTCCTTTTTGTCACATTCTCCCCAGTATCTTATTGTCTGCCAGGTGAAAATTTTAAGTCTGATGCCTTATATAATAACAGCACACCTCTCTTCAACAAGCTGCATGATTTGAGGAATCATTCATGTGTGTAGCACAAAGAGTGCAGGACGAGCTACATGTCTAAGTTTAATACTTCAGTAGTAGGCCTAAGAGTGATCCTTAGAAAACACCATTAATTAGAATTAAATTACAATTCATTTGCTCGATTCATAACATCAGACAACTGTGCTCAGAATGCATGAGGGAGTGTCCTCTGCTTCAATTCCCTGTGCTGTTGAACATCATTCATTCAGTTTAATACGAGCCATCACAACCACAGCACTGTTACACACTACAATCTGTCTTTTCTCCGTTATACACTCAATTTTAAAGGAGACAGAGAGAAACAGAAGATTATGCAGGCTCTTTGACATCTAGCAGCATCCAAACAAACGCCCACAAACACCCAGCATGTCTTTAGGCAGGAAAAGATCATGAAAAAATGCCTTTATCGTAGGAGGAGACTGGGGTTGGTTGGCAAACTTTTCATTCTTTGTTGCATATATCTAAAGGTGTGTATAAAGAAGTATTAAGTTTGTAAATAGTTTGTATGAAGGTAGGGCTGGGCATTGATACGGACTTCCCAAATCAATTCCGATTCACAAGCTCTCAATTTGATTCATGTCCATTTTGCTTATATATGTAAGAAATAATCTCCCAGCTAATGCTGTTAATTAAACAGGAGACCTTCTAACTAGGAACAGTTTGAAAATATTACATACTATATTTGATTTGTTTTTCATCATTTTGGTCTCATTTTAGCTTTTTAAAAATATACAAATCCATGTATTCCATCAATAAATAAACATTATATTGCATATATAATATTCTGTTGCAAGTTTATTGTTTAATGCATAATTTATACTTTTTTAAAGCATTAAAATGTATTTGTAGAACAGGTGCTTAAAATTGGTACTGTCTCTTTAAGAAAACCAGCAGTTCTGACAAGTTATTGATGAGAGAGGACTCTAATGCTTTATTTACTTCATCACTGCTATTCGTGATTAAAAGAGGCATTATTCAGTGACAAATGGATTGCATTCATCTCGTCTTTGGATACATATTACAACTTTTACTCTCAACACGCCGTGAAATAATGCTGAACTTCTTAGCTGATATACTACTCAATCACTGGAGAGTCAAATCTGAACATTTACCAGCTAGTGGCTAATCACAGACATTTTTAGTTGCATAGCATGAAATCTGGTCTCATATGCAAGTGATTTACTTGAATAGCAGAGAGTTGTGCATATAGTAAAAGATAAATCTTGGATTTAAGGATATCGAGATCGTTCAAATGAAGATCGCGGTGCATTGGAAAATCTATATTTTTACCCAGTCCTGTATGTAGGTTATGAATACCATTTTACACCAAAAGATGCACTTTGTCTCCAGCGATTTCATTTCCATTTGTGTTTCATTCACTGGATCCAAAAACAGGCATTACCAGATGGTTATAAAATAATATAACCCACTTTTTAGCTGAATGACTCATATTGCTCACACCTAACCTTAAAGGTGCTGTAAGCGATTTTTTTCATGGAATAGTGTGCAAAAAAATGTCCTTCTCCCTGAAAGATATCACTGAAAAATCCTGAGATTTCACCAGTCTTCATTACAGAACTAGACTACATAAACAGCAAACAAAAATGTGACCGTGTCCAGGGACACACTCTTTGATCAGCCAATCAGAAGACTTTGAAATGCTTTCTGCCTCTCAATAGGTGTGTTCGACTTCATGCAGCACTGCGCAGTCCGATCGGCATCGAACTTGAAGCAGTGCATGTCAGTTAGTAATTTTGTCAGATTTCAGATGGTGTCACCGCCGTGTCACCATGACGTATGCTACCAAAGTACCACAAGAGCGATTCGAGAGCAGCCACCTAGCTCAGCCGCTGCAGTTCTTGAAAGCAGCTGCATGAGCTCTGAATGACGACACAGCTTATTCGTGATTGGCCGTCAGGTCACAACATGACAACGGTGACTGTTTTTAATGGGCTGTGTTCGCATTGGCATACTTTACATACTACACTTACTACTTCTGCTATGCCACTCTATGAAGTACCACGATAGTCTGCCATTATCAAGGTGTTTACTCTGACATCTCCAGGTCGGCGAAAACTCTCACAAATTTGTTTTTATATCAGTACATGTTTATATCATGTTTATTTATAAAAAATTTTAAATGATTTTTTTTTTAAATGATTAAAAATACTGACTCCTTTATTGATATTAAAATAATATAGGCTTTTATTGCCCTTCCTTTTGTACACACAGCAGGCACTGAATTTAAGCAGCACAATCCTTTCAAATAAATAATGTTTCTGATTATTTCATCTGAATTCCACTGCTCTGCAATAAAAGAAAACAAACATTACATGATCTGCCATGACTGATGTAGGTTCAGCACACGACAGGAAGCACAAAAGCGTCCAGCATTGAAGAGAGGTTTTTGAAAGAGGGGGCGTGTCTAATTCAACAGTTCATTCTTGTGGAATTTCTAGACTGGCTAAAATTGCTTACAGCATGCTTAAAGTATTTGTTAGTGTTACAGACAAGAATGATCCCTCAAATTGTGCTTCTTGTTGAGGAGAGGTGCGCCATTACTAAAGTGATCAGACTTTTCACCTGCGATCTAAATTTTCACCCAGCAGACAATGAAACAACAAAAAAAAAAACTTGTGGCATTTCACACAACACTCTTAAAGGAATAATTCACCCAGTTCTCTCATCATTTACTCACCCTTATGTCGTCTCGACTCAAAGGGCTGTCACGATTATGAAATTTGGTTGATGATTAATTGTAAAATAAATAATTGCAATTATGACGCTTAATTGTCTGTTTTAGGGCTTTGACGAGTAATTTTCACGATTAATTGTTAAGTCATATTTATTAGGGTGCATGTCTGCTTCATACTCCTTAAGAAGTATTTTGTACATAATTAACTTCAAATATATATATCAAATAATAAAATAGGGATATACCATTACCTTTCAAGGCTTTAAAAACTATATATAGTGCATTCCTAGTTCCTATCAAAAAATAATAAAGAAAATCACGTGTAATTATTTATTTATATTTGTAATTTTTTTTTTTTTCACAAAGTGCTTTGTTGTGTAATGCACATTTGCTCATTCAAGTATTCATGAACAAAATTCACATACAGTGTAAATTATACATACTTTATACTGCAGAAATAGTAAGAGAAGTATGTTAGCATGCTATTCCAATCATAGCTATTTTTACACAAACTTGTTTTAAACCCCTGAGACCCAAGCGTGACTGATGTGTGCATTTTTTATTTCCCCTTTTGATTTGTAACTAGTAGAGATGCACCGATACCACTTTTTCTTGGAAATCTCAGTATCGGCTGATACCGATCCCGATCCGATACCAGTGTTGTTTTTTTGCATAATCAGTTTAGAATATCTTTACATTATTGTGTGGAACTAATTGGGAGTACTCTTTAATATGTAAAGAAACACAAACCTCAAACTACACATTATTTCAATATAAATGTATAGCTTATTAAGAAAAACATTATTGTTAACTAGTATACTGGATAATGTACAAAGTAATTTTTTGGAACCCGTACAACTTAAATATTATTATAATTTGTAAACACATAATAATAATAATAATAATAATAATAATAATATAATAGTAATATATAATAATATATCTCAATCGTGCACCTTTAACTTTTAAACCCTCACGCTTTTATTTTGACATTCTGAACTCTCCAGGAAGTCCTGTAAGTGTGTCTGTTTGTAGGCAAGTTCACAGTAGTTTAATTAGCTTCTTATTCAAATTCTAGTAAAAAATAAATAAAAAAATAAATAAAAATAAAAAATAAAAAAACACCTCCGGTGCCATTCTAAATGCATAATATAAATGAACTGAACTTTTGAGCATCTACATCTGAGATGTTGTTCATGAGTAGCACTCAAATATTGTGCATGGCTGTGAAGGCTAAAAATAGCCACAAGTGTGTGTGTAAACAGAGCAGCGCCATTCACTGATGCGCTGGAGCTGCGCGTGCATTTTATATATTTACTTTATAAAACTACAGCCTTTTGTGATTCACAGAGCTATCGCACATCTTCAAGTGGCTTTGAATAAAATGCACGAGTCATATGAACAACTTTAATTGTGTTTTTATGGTTCATTTCATTTTTTTTTAGTTTGACAGTAACGAACATGACTAATACACAGTATCGGACTTGGATCGGGCTCGTTGGACCGATACCCGATCCGTCTAAAAGCTTCAGTATCGGAGCCGATACCGATCCAGGTATCGGATCGGTGCATCCCTAGTAACTAGTAGCACTAAATAAACAAGCAAAAAATATATATATATTTCTTTTTTTTTTTTTTTTTTTAAAGCAAACAGTTTTCCTAAAAATGTATGTCCACATATGTGGACAGTGTGACTAAATTGTGATATTTTTTAGTAATACCAAGCTATAGAATGTCATCTATTTTTTTATATATCAAATTGTTTAGTGTGTTTCCAGGAGTGTTGGTTATTCATGATTTTGAGACGTTACAGACAGCTTTGGAACAATGAGTATTGGGAAAAGAACAAATAAAAAATAATTTGACTTGATTTGACTTTTATGTTACAGTGTTTTTATCTACTTTGGCAACAAAATGCTTCTGTGGTCATGAAATCATTTGAGAGACTGGTGTTGGCCCACCTGAAGAACATCACTGGACCCTTTCTAGATCCTCTTCAATTTGCTTATCGAGCAAACAGGTCTGTGGATGATGCGGTCAACATAGGACCGCATCATATCCTGCAACATCTGGACAGACCAGGGACATATGCAAGGATCCTTTTTGTGGACTTCAGTTCGGCTTTCAACACCATCATCCCAGCTATACTCCAGAATAAATTACACCAACTCTCTGTTCCCATGTCTATCTGTCAGTGGATTACCAGCTTTCTGACGGACAGGCAGCAGCTTTTGAGACAGGGGAATCTCACTTCCAGAACCTGTACAATCAGCACTGGTGCCCCCCAGGGATGTGTGCTCTCCCCACTACTCTTCTCCCTCTACACAAATGACTGCATCTCCAAGGACCCCTCTGTCAAGCTCCTGAATTTTGCAGACGACACCACTGTCATCGGCCTCATCCGAGATGACAATGAGTCTGCATACAGAATGGAGGTTGAACATCTGGCTATCTGGTGCAGTCAAAACAATCTTGAGCTGAACACGCTCAAAACGGTGGAGATGATTGTGGACTTTAGGAGGAACACCCCAACACTGACTCCCCTCACCATTATAAACAGCACTGTGGCAGCAGTGGAGTCATTCAGGTTCCTGGGCACTACCATCTCACAGGACCTGAAGTGGGAGACACACATTGACTCCATTGTGAATAAGGCCCAGCAGAGGTTGTACTTCCTTCGCCAGCTGAGGAAGTTCAACCTGCCACAGGCGCTGCTGATACAGTTCTACTCAGCGGTCATTGAGTCTGTCCTCTGCACTTCAGTAACTGTCTGTTTGGTTCAGCTACGAAATCAGACATCAGAAGACTACAAAGGACAGTTCGGACTGCTGAGAGGATTACTGGTTGCCCCCTGTCCCCCCTTCAAGAACTATTCACTTCCAGAGTGAGGAAAAAGTCTGGAAAAATCCCTCTGGACCCCACTCACTCTGCCCACTACCTTTTCTGAACTGTTGCCTTCTGGCCGACGCTTCAGAGCTCTGAGCACCAGAACCGTCAGGCACAGGAAGCAGTTTTTTCCCTCAGGCTATCCATCTCATGAACAGTTAAATTGCCCCATTGAGCAATAATTATGTGCAATACACAGTTTAGTCTTTTTTATATTTATCCAACACATCCAACCTCTTCTGCCATTTCATTCCTCTGAAAAAAAATAAAAAAACATTTGCACTGTACATAACAGATTGTATTAGATTTGCACTACCCATGTGTATGTGTATAATTAGTTTTTTTTTATTATTATCTGTCTTGCTGCTGTTTTTGTATTGTTGTACACTGGAAGCTCCTGTCACCAAGACAAATTCCTTGTATGTGTAAGCATACTTGGCAATAAAGCTGATTCTGATTCTGAAAATCTCAATGTTCTCTCTTTGCTCTGTCAAACAAACATGTGATAGCCAATGCTGAAGCATTTTACCCAATCACTGCCAACCATGTTAAAATAAAATGATACATTATAAATTATTAAACTTAATACTGATTACCATTGTCCTATGTCTGTCAAACATGTTGAGTGGTTTAAACATAATCTGCAGACTGAAACTGAACTTTTGATAGGATGTTTGGATTGAATGCTCTTGGCTTTATAGGAAAGCTATTGGATGCTCCATTGCTCCCTATTTAGTGAATGACTTAACCTCCAGTGTGCTGTCTGTCTGCACTGGTCTCAGAACAGTTCAAAATGCACCTTATTTTCATCCTAACTCCACATGAAGCCTCTGAAAGCAAAATTTTTTCTCAATGTGAAATGCACAGTAAATATATGATTTCTAATGAAAACCTTGTGCCATTGTACACATTAGTGTACATTGTGTTTAGCAGCATGGCGTTTCACAATAAACCACTCAAATTTAAAAAATGGCATATCGGATAAACAAGAAACTCAAATCTTTTGACTCAAAAAGGTAATGTCAGTAACGTGGTTGAAGCAGCTAATGGTTCAGGTACAGTTCTTGAGTGAAAGAGATTCTGAAATATTTAGCCTATAGTGGAGTTTGCTAAGGCAAGCATTACTATTATTATTGCCCATATTTGAGGTTAGGAATTTGAACAAAACCCTTAATCTAAGGAAACCTAGACCCTAAAGTCTACACTGCATCAAAGAATGCTGTGAAGCCATTGATATGGAATGGTGTTTCACTTACACATCCTTTGACAAATAATTATTAAGTGCAGGGCTCCACAATGCGACTAAATGATTTTAAAGTTTAAATGGTTTAAAGTTTATGGTATGGAGGTCGGTTTTTTTGAAAAACTCTATAAAGCATAAACTCATCTGTTTGGAAAAACATTTAATATTACAGTTACGACTGTAGCCCTGGTTCCCTGAAAGGAGGGAACAGGACGCTGCGTCAATGATGATCTCTGAAGTTCTTCACAATCATGCCAATTTATTATATATCCACACGCCTTCCTCATGTGGTCCCTTGGGAGCCACAGAAGCAGTATGGTGGGAGGGGAGGGAACCGGCAACGTCCTTCAAAAGAAGTCGATCTGAGAGCGAAGCAGAAAGCTATTCAATGTGCAGAAATCAACAGCGATCGAAGATAGAGCATCCAGAGCATGACAGATGATCCTATCACGACCCTGAAGAAGAAAATTATGATGAAATAGTGTTGCACTCCATGTTATATACCCGCGATGACACTAAATCTGCCGATAAATTGGTGATTGTGATCTCTGGGCTTCAGAAATCGTCACTCTTAAACAGAGCTTCCCATAGCATCAGCAACTGACACAGCGTCGAAGTGACCGACTTAAAAGGCAACTATCTTTTAGTACCATATGGTGGACATTTCACCTCAGAACTGCTGTGATACGTGTAATTAACAACGTAATATCATTTTGCAAAAATATCACCACAGTCTCAGAATTTTCATGCAATCAGGCTGAAATGTTTACTTGAAAACTTGAAAAAATGTCAAGCACCGTTTACTTAACTGAGCAGTGCTTGAAGGCTACATGTCATTTTTTATTTAACTTAATTTTATTTAAAGGAATAATTCACCCAAAAAATAAAATTCTCTCATTATTTACTCACCCTCATGCCATCCCAGATGCATATGAATTTCTTCTGCTGAACACAAAGGAAGATTTTTAGAAGAATATCTCAGCTTTGTAGGTCCATACAAAGCAAGTGAATGGTGACCAGACCTTTGAAGCTCCAAAAAGCACATAAAGACATCATAAAAGTAATCCATAAGACTCCGGTGTTTAACTCCATTGCATTCTTCGTTCATAACGTCACCTACTGGTAGGGAGAATTTATAGTAAAAAATGGACTTAAATATTTATCTGTTTCTCACCCACACCTATCATACTACTTCTGAAGACATACATTTAACCACTGGAGTGTTATGGATTAATTTTATGCTGCCTTTATGTGAATTTTGGAGCTTCAAAAGGTCTGGTCACAGTTCACTTGCATTGTAAGGACCTGCACCATTTTTGGGTGAACTATCCTCAATTAATTTTTGACTTTTTAAATACAGGAAAGTGGAGCTAAAAAACTAATGCAGCATATTAGTTGCATCAAAATTGGTATTGAGAATCATGAAATGTCACTTGTATTGGTATGGTCTACAGAAACTTTGGTATGTGACAACCCTAGTGAACCTGTAATGAGGTTTGTGAGCAGCAGAATACAGTGTGTGTGTGTGTGTGTGTATTGAGGATCTGTATCACCCTACAGTCTGAATAAACACCCCTCTGTTACTGTGAGCACAGTGGGCTCCAGGACTCAACAACGCTTTGTGTTGGTAACAGGTCTCCTGTTTTACCAGACTCACAGGGGATCAGAGCGTGTAAGCTAACTCATTATTATAATCATACATCTCATTCCATCCTGCCCCATTCAATAGTACGTCTAAATTCTCATTCATATTAATGTTACTAGCTGTCATGCAGTAGCAGCTGTTTCAGATTATGTGGTCAGACACAGCTACAAGAAACAACAAGTTTAAAAAGCATAAAATTTATAGATACCATCCATAGCAAACTGGACCCGACTTATGACCACAAAAATACTACTGGAAATATATCCAGGAATTTTATAAAATGTTGGCATCCAATGGCAGCATGTAAATGATGATTAGTTAATACAAAGCTGACATCACACCAGTCCACCTGTGATATCACACAGCATGTCAACTGGTTAAACTGATTTTCAGTATGGACATAAGCGGTCAGAAATACTCAGCACTGATTAATTCATTAGACAAGGACCTCATCCCAGAATAGATTCCTTGTTTATAGTGGCACCAAATGGAATTTAAAAAAACAACAGAGGCTACACATCATTGTTTTTCTATCTTGTTTTCTTGAGATCACAATTGTTCCAAAATTGTTAAAGATTTCGATGTAACAAAAGTTCGAGTTATCTCGAGGAACACACTGGGCCTCTCTCACTCATTTGGCTCTTTATCTCTATCCGCAACCCTCAACCTAAATCACTCACATATGCAACAAAAAACATTGTGTGATTGGTCACTGGCTGGTTATTTTTCAGATTTCACTCAGCAGTGATTGAGTAGTGTGGTGCGGGAGAAGTTCAGCACCAAGATCTGTTTAATGCGAGTCCAATGACGAGACCTACACTATCGATTTATTGAATAATGTGTCTTTTAATACACTTTCTGTTCTCTAAAGTTTGTTATTGATAAAAAATAACAAAATAAACATTTACTTCTAATCACACATAGCATGGATGCTGTAAAGAAGCCATTTGACCAAAACACTTCTGTCAAAGTCCCGTTCGCTGGTCTTAAAGAGACAGTATCTTTTTAGCACTCTTTCTACATTTCAATGTGAATATTTGTAAATAGTACAAATTAGGCATGTAAACAACAAACATGTAACATAAAATGTGCAATTTAACGACATTTATTGATGTAATACATGGACTTTGTTTATTTTTAGAAAACTAAAATGTGACAAATGATAAAACAAATAAAAATTATGATGAAATAAAGTGTGTAAAATGTATATTTCCGTAATATAACAAGTTAGAAGCTCCTCTGTATAGTTAATAACAGCATTATCTGAAAAAGAATTTCTTTCATGGTCATTTTTACCTAAATAATTGTTTCTCATTTAATAAAAATGGTTTCCTTTATATAAGCAGTACAAGAGTTGGTTACTTCTCCTCCATTTGCCATCTGAACATAAAAAAAAATTAATTAATAAAAAAAAAAAAAAAAAAGGGGGCTTTATTCGATAAGTCTAACCTTTGGTATTCACGGTCAAAATTAATCAAACCACTGAAAATGAATGGGAAAGACCAAAAAAAGAGCAATTTTTATTTTTTATTTTTTTATTTGTCAAATACAATCAATAAATCAGCCACTGTGCAGAGAAAACAAATTACAGGGTGAGACTCTAAAACATGGTTTCTCAACCTTTTGCCCACTTCGACCCACTTTTTTTGAATTTCAGTCATCCATGACCCACCATGAGGGCAGGGGTGTAACGGTTCAAATTTCTCACGGTTCGGTTTGTATCATGGATTTAGGGTCATGGTTTCAGTATGGTTCGGTATTTGTTATGTTAAAAAAAAGAAAATATTACTGCCAAATCCAAAGTAAAAATATTCTATTTGGTAATAAACGCTTCAAGAGATTTGCCCTCACTACAAATCACCATGGTTTTACTTCAGTAACCATAGTTTAACCATGGTATTTGTAGTAAAATCTTAGTAACCACAAAATTAACATGGTTACTGTCACGGTAACAATACTGTAGTATAATCATGGTTACTATATGGAAACTACAGTATTACTGTTGTAAAACCATGGTTATTTATATCAAAACTATGATTTCTGCCAAGAAAACAATGGTGACAGCAGTCATTGTTACTTCAGCCATGGCTTCTACAATATTACTATAGTAAAACTATGGTTACTATATGGCTACTACAGCATTACTGAATAAAACCATGGTTCATTTTCGTTAGTGTCCTTAACTAAAAAAAATCTCTAATTACTAACTCAACATTTAACTTAATACCTGCATTTATGGTACATGCATCAACATAAAGTGCATTTCATACTCAACTCAACATATATTCAACATTCAGAAGTTGATCACTATAGAATGAATAACCTTGCTGTTAAAATGTATGCTAGAAGGGATGTCATAACGCAATACAAGTGTTTTAATCATACGCGGAAATCCCACATATTCATCAACGGAGTAAGGGCAACGTAACTTTGGCAATGAACACTCCAAGCACTTTAGTTATTGTTATATGTCTGTCTGAACTAGCACTGAGTTCCTTAAAGGTGGAAGGGAGTGTGTCTATGTGCAGTTTCGGGCTCACCTGTGCGCCGCGTTCTATCTATCCTTGGGTGATGTCAGCATAAATAAATAATCAATGTATTACCAGTATACAGCACTCACATCGAGAAATGTCTGCAAACAGTGCCTGTTTTGTAAAGATTTTTTCACCATCACTGTTCTGATTGACCGCAAAATGAAAAAGTTCCCAGACAGGAGACTAGAATGATGCAAGGGCTTCTATCTTGCGGCTTGTATTCTCAGCTTGCCATTTTCAACTTCACACTAACGCGTGCAGAACTGTGATGTCATCAATTGATTTAACATACAGTTAATAGGACAGCTTCGCTCTGTAGAAAGTTGACCCACATGAAACAGACAGTGTGTAGTGTGTCTACGGAGTGATACAGGTGCATTAGCAGAGGTTACAACTGCGCATGTCTATTTAGTGCTTTATTTTCTTTGCCAAAGTGTATGATCCAGATGAGTCATTAAACTTGAGATGAACCATGGTGCAAATGCTTACCGAACCGTGGGTGGCGAACCGTACGGTTAGTTTCCGAGAACCGTTACACGCCTACATGGGGTGGGGAGGAGGGGGATATTGCAGGATAAACTACGATTGAGAGCGTGCATTCTTGGTTAACAGACTACGCATGTGCACACATAATGTGTCTATGAACGCGCCCGCTGATGGACCACCGCTCTCATTAAACATCAGCTGTGCTCAGATATTCTTTGTTGTTTATTTCATTCGTTACATCCTTTTGCAGCTTATTTCCCTCTTTAACTGTGCTCTGCTTCAACCATTCAGAGAGCAACCATAAACACTTTGATAAAGGAACAACTCAATTGAATTCATGCACATTTAATAGGCTATTGGTAAATATATTTTTTATGATGAAATAATAACGCGGGCCGCAAAAGATGTCTCGAGGGCCGCATGCGTGAGTAGCACTGCTAGAGCATGCAACGCTGCATAAATAGACCATGTCCAAAAAGAACGATTCGTAGCATTTATGGATTATTGTGATTGGACAGCTAATAATTAACATCAGAGAAATGCAGCCTCTGACTTATGGTTGTTTACATAAACCTGGAGATATTAACACGATTCGACAATAGAGGTCACTTTTGCCCCAAACATTGCAAATGTACAGTTCTATCCTTCTAATTGGTACTCATGTACTCATGACAGAAAAGATCTCACAACCCAGCAGACAATGATTGGGTCGCGACCCAGTGGTTAAGAAACCCTGCTCGAAAACATCCACAGTGCAAAACATACACACCCACTCACACACAAACACACTTACACACACTTTTTTTTTTTCATTTGTCAAAAAAAAAAGAAAATAAATCAGTCACAATGCTAAAAATATACGCTCAGAAATTAAAGGGTGAGACGATAACACAATTACAATGCAGAACACACACACACACACACACACACACAAAAGGTCATCAATAAGTGGAGCTCTACAGCCATCTTTTGGTCATTGTTGGCATTACAAGTTATCTGTTGTTTTCCAGCTAATGACAGCAATCTGACACACACACACACACACACACATTTGCAAAATAAATGTTTACTATAGAAAGTTTGAAATTGCAAATATTTTACTCTGATTCTTCTGTTTTATACTCTAATTGAATTTTCAGAATTCTGCAGTTCATTTCTGTTTCTTAATATTCATTTTCTTGACATTATTATGCATTTACTTTGAGTTATAAATTTGTTTTGTTTGAAATAAATTATTGGTAGAAACCTGCTTATTCTGTGTCTTCTCTCTGTAACACCATGGTCAGGTTTGATGACAAGCATAATGACATTAACTACATAAACTGACACTTCAAATTCATTATAAAATGCTAAACCTTGACAAATAATTTATGTTCTTCATGTCCCAACTTATAGAAGTTTAGGTTCTGAATAAAAAAAAAATAAATTTGCTTATTTGTATACGCAAATTAACTGTAAAATGTAGAAATGTACATGTAAAAAAAATCAGAATTTTATAGTTCTTACTTCAGGGAAGAAAAAAATGGATCATTATAAAGGGTTACACATCTGACCTTTCTGGGCCTGCCGGCCGATGAAAACGACCAAGGGAAAAAGACAAACCTACAAAAGAAGAATCAATATAGTGTGTGTGTGTGTGTGTACTGAGGTGAAAGAGATATTTGATGGATGCAGATAGTGGTTTAAGCTATAATGTCATTCCACCCACACAGCTCCAAACAAGACAGAAAGAGACAGATGGGGAGAGAGAGAGAGACTAGAGAGACAGATAACAGGAGAGACAGGGAAAAAGCAAGCATTGTCAGAGTCAGCCATTGTATTCTCAAGCATATCCCAAAATACAACAGTAACATAGTCCTCAAGAGACTGAGACAGAGACAGAAAGAAAGATAGAGAGAAAGAGACAGGAGTTTATAACTCTTCAGACCCAATACTGTCTACAGCGACCTGAAACTGTGTTCTAAAAGTACCCCAGTGTCACAGAGCTGTTCCTGAAACAGATTTTATTTCCAGCACATACAGTCACCCCAAAAGGTACTGTATTTGGACACTTTAGTCACATAAAATATGATTTCATATCAAAATGATATCAATATTCATATCAAAATATGAAACCAAGAGCATTTATTTTAAAGAAAGCCTTACAGAAATTTAGAGTACATGACAAATTTGCTGCAAACTTGACTCAAATTCGCCACTGATTATTTTCACATCCAAATGAGGTTCACCACTACCGGTGAAGAGCTGCAAACTTCTGGCAAACATTTGCAGCAAATCACAAGTATTATTTGCATGAGAAAATAATGAGTGGCAAATCTGCGACAAATTTGTGGCTAGTTTGGCAGAACTCTTTTGATTTTTTTGTAAGTGAAGATAGCGTGAGCACACTTTTCAAGCAAAAGTTTAAATGATAAAACAATAGATAAACTGTTCAAAATAAAGACAAAAAGCATTTGGACACTTTGTGGTTGTCAAACGTTAGTGGAACATGTCAACAGTTAATGTGATGAGCCACACCTGTGGTTACACTGCTAGTTCTCTTGAGGAGAACTGACTTCATACATCCATTAATCCTCTCTGCAACACCAGTTTCTTTAAAAGAACATTCTGGGTTCAATACAAGTTAAGCTCAATCGACAGCATTTGTGGCATAACGTTTACTACTGCTAAAAATAACTTTAACTCATCCCTCCTTTTCTTTAATAAAAGCAAAATCGAGATTACAATGAGGCACTTACAATGGAAGTGAATGGGGCAAATTTTGGGAGGGTTTAAAAGAAGAAATTTGAAGCTTATTTTTTATAAAAGCACTTACATTCATTCTTTCATTAAAACTTGTGTTTTATTTGAGATGTAAAGATGTTTAAATCATCATTTTTACAGCTGTTTAAGGGTTTATTAAACAGCTGTAAAAATGTAAAAACTTATTTTTTACGTCTTGTGACTATACTTTTAAAACAGTGAGTATTTTTACGTTTACAGATTGGCCCCATTCACTTCCATTGTAAGTGCCTCACTGTAACAAGTCGAAATTAAAATGGCTCAGAGTGTAGTTAGTTAGTTCTCAGCATAATTTGTTTGCTGATCACTTGCTTTTATATTTGTTATCAAATGCAGTCACATTCAGACATTTGTAAGTGTGCAAGTGTAAGGGCCGCAGTGGGACTCTTCCTGAGATGCTTTCTGAAACGGCTCTTTGATCTGCTCTGGACTCCGAGATATTCCAGAAAAATCCAGTCAGTCTGAGTCGGAGCTCAGGGACAGAGAGCTGATCTTGTGACTGTCAGAGGTCAAAGGTGAAAATACCTCAAGGGTTGCTGTGTGCTGGGAAAATGGATTTCCCATTTCGTTCAGCATTCACGTTCAAGCATAAATCGTTTAAAGGGACACTGGTCAGTTAACTTGTGAACATGGCCAAAGAGTCTATCACAGCAGCAGAATATGGTTGTCAGTCCTGTATTTGAGTGCTTAAAATGGTTACCTTCACAAACAGTTTGGTTATTTACGAGGGTAACAACTGCATTCTAACCGAACTGACAACTGTAATTTTTCATGACTCACAACCGCATTTTCTGCAAACCCATGCTGTGTGAACGGAACCGCACTGGACAACAAATTGTCTTTCACATCATATAATGCAAGAGCCACTCTCACTGCACACACACATCTCATTTGTGTGTTGCATTTTATCATGTGGGGTTTCGGCACCTCACAGAGACGGAGATATGAGCCATGTGTCATCTGAAGGTCCTGACGCTGACTTCCTTCGGAGCTCATCCATTTTGTGGTCTGGCCATGAGCCGTACGACTCAAATGCTGCGCTCTACACTCGCTTAAAAATCATTCAAAGTGGCAGTCGATTAATTAAGATTTGGCATGAACACGCACCTTCATTAGACTTGTTTATTTAATAAAACGTCGTCAGTTGTGATAAGACTTGCCAGTGTTATGGATGCAACCATCTTTGATATTTAATTTAGTCACTGTTTTTAAGGTTAAAGGTGTTAGAAATCAGGCTTGACTTCTGTTATATATAAATATATATAAAACATATATATATATATACATACACACACACACACACACACACACACACACATACATATATACACACACACCAATCAGCCACAACATTAAAACCACCTGCCTAATATTGTGTAGGTCCCCCTCGTGCCACCAAAACAGCGCAAACCCGCATCTCAGAATAACATTCTGACATGATATTCTTCTCGCCTCAATTGTACAGAACGGTTATCTGAGTTACCATAGGCTTTGTCAGTTTGAACCAGTCTGGCCATTCTCTGTTGACCTCTCTCATCAACAAGGCGTTTCCATCCACAGAACTGCCACTCACTGGATGTTTTTTGTTTTTGGCACCATTCGGAGTAAATTCTAGAGACTGTTGTGCGCGAAACTCCCAGGAGATCAGCAGTTACAGAAATACTCAAACCAACCCATCTAGCACCAACAATCATCCATGCGATTATCTAATCAGCCAATTGTGTGGCAGAAGTGCAGTGCATAAAATCAGGCAGATACGGGTCAGGAGCTTCAGTTAATATTCATATCAACCATCAGAATGGGGAAATTTCAAATATTATCGGCCGATATTAGCCTTTCACTGATATATCGGTATTGCCGTATATTTTACAGATATGCGCAGATATGAAAACTTTTTTTCAGAACATATAATGCAGAAAACAATGCTTTAGAATTAGTGTCATTATGTAGTTTGTCCAGCAGAGTGCGCTCCAACTCCACTGTAAACAGAGCTGACTCTGAACTAATGGTGGCTCTGCAGACAAGGCGGAGTTGAGCGGTGTCTTCGCGGTAAGTTGCTAAATAGTTTGTGAAATACATACTGGAAAGTTAATAAACAATCACCCCATCATTTTCCCTTTTCAATATAACTAATATAACGTTAACCCTGTCCCTGACAACCATGTCACTCATGTCTGTTTGCTGTTAGCCAGCTATAGTTTGTCAGTGCAGTCAGTAATGTAGCAGACTGAAAGGTAAACATCAGAGCATCTTTATGCAGCTCAGCAGACAACGGTGCAGTGGTGGATTGTGTCTGCTGAGTGTTGATTTCACGCTACATTGTTACCTAGTTGGTGAGACGCAATGCTGGTCCATCTTTTACTCTCCGTGACAACGAGCTTACAGCTAACTAGCTAACCACGTAGTTACTTTCATTTCTTGTCAGCTGAGTGGAAGCTAATGTGCAAACATGTATTCACCAAACTGTTTTGTTCAGGATTCATAGTTTGGTACCCCCTTCAACCGAACAATTCCAATCGTTGCATTTACAAAATGTAATATTTAAAAGTCTGGTTTTCCACCGTTGAAAGTTTCCCCTGAACTTGTATAGCAGAATACGGTGTAACACCGCTTGACTCAGCAGGTGTTAATGCTTCTTGTTTTACAACCTGCCAATAATTGACTGGCAGTATTCAAATAGTCAGCATTTGACTGATACTAAACAGTACTGATGTTTATTTAGCTATTTTTTTATTTTTATTTATTCTTTATTTAAATGGTCAGCATTTGACTGATACTAAACAGTACTGATGTTTATTTAGCTATTTATTGTATTTTTATTTATTCTTTATTTTCTCAGGTGTTCATTTTTAGAATTTGTTGACAATGTATAATAATAATGTCAAAAATTCTTTGATAAAAATATTTAAGAAAGCAGCCTTCTGAGTACCTTTGCATAGTCATATCGGTGCAAAATCGGTGAAAAATCCACATAGAAAGTCTGTTTTCATTCCAGCTCAAAAAATTAACTATATCGGCTACCATATCGGTAATCGGTGAATTTTCCCCCTCTAAAATCGGTATTGTCTCGATCTCAAAAATCCCATATCGGTCGGGCTCTAATTAGAGTGTCAAAATTAAGGTGCATCTTAAAAAAATATACATTGATGTTTACACGTTGCATCGATGACGTCGTATCGTTGGTTATTTGATCGATGTATCGATCCAGATTAATGGATCGTTACACCACTACTACTAAACTCACAGGGTGTTGATTTCACTGCAAAACCATTTCCTGTTTACATGCTGAAGTCACATGTGCAACATTCACAAAAATGAAGTGAACAGTTTAATCCACTAAAGACCGTGCAGGCTGCCGGAAGGACCACTCACCTTCTTTAAGGGCCTTATCCACATTGAGAGACACCACAACCCTCCTGGTTTGGGCTGAATCCAGCAGTGGCACACAGAACCGGCCCTACAGATCACAGAGTGTGAAAGTCAACCATCAGACATATCCTATATATGAAACATACAAGAAAATTCCTAGTCCGACAACAGAAATATCAGCTGATATTTGGCCATTTTTAGATTATCTGTATCAATTCATAATCTTGAATTACACTTTGCCAATTATTACAGGGTTCCAAGCTTCCAACTCTTTTCGACTAATGACATTCCATTACTTTTTCCAGTCATTTATGATTTCTGGAAACCAAATTTTATAAATCATTTTGATTCAGACTGATTCACTAATCAATCATTAAAACCGTTTTGTGAACCATTTCGATTAAATTACTGCACAGAACCAACTTAAAAGAAGGGTTTGCTCATAAATCGGACAACATTACTACTCTACACAAACTTTAATCAAGAGCCATAATGAGGGAATGAAATAACAAGAAAATTTTACTTCCACTTTAAAAATTTCCATGCCTTTTGAGATTTTATTCATTCCAACCTGATCTCATGAAAATTCGTACATAATTTATGAGTTGGCTATTTCGTATGGTCTCGCACGATGTTGTTCACATAAACTCGTACGACTTCATCACCTGCAAATTCCCGGATGTCAAATTCAGAAATTAGCACGAGTTCCACGCAGGAGGCGTTAAGGACATGTTTATTAATATTATGTCCTTACCCAAACCCCTTTTCTAAACCTAACCGATCAGTAGAGTGTGTAAACATGATAGGAAGCTGTTGTGTGTGACAGAAGCAAGTAATTGTCACGTATTAGATGGAAACGATGTCCAGCGACATCATTGGCTGTAGTGAAAGTCGTGGGAATTCAAACGAGTGCAGTCGCACGATATCATACGAATTAGCCAAATTTAGAAAAGTCGTACGAATCCTGACGATTTCGCCGTGAGAGTGTGTTGATTAATTCCCATGACTTTTTCAGGCCTGGAAAATACTATTTTAAAATTCCCTGATATTTCCAGGATTTTCATGAACGTGTTAGGCTATTAGAAGCTGTAATCCTCCCTTGTGTCATTTCCTAAATATATTTACAGCTTTGTCAACTGATAATGTGCAAATATTTTACATGAATTGTGAATAAATAATGTGTCAAACTATTTAATGTATATACAAGTACAAAATACAAATATTCAATGCACGTCTCTCAACTGAAAGGAATATTCTGGATTTAATACCAGTTAAGCTCAATCGACAGCATTTGTGACAAAAATTTCAACTCATCTCTCATTTTCTTTAAAAAAAGCAAAAATTGAGATTTCAGTGAGGCACTTACAATGGAAGTGGATGGGGCCAATTGTTTGAGGGTTTAAAGGCAGACATGTAAGGCTTTCAATTTTATAAAAGCACTTACATTAATTCTTCTAATAAAACTCGTGAATTATTTGAGCTATAAAGTTGTTTAAATCGTCATTTTTATGGTCGTTTTAGGGTTTACAGCGTTAGGTCAATGAAGCAGCAATGTTGTAACATTGTATAACTTTACACAGATAAGGTTAGCACGCGATTTTATCACACTATGTTGATATTATGTCTTGTGACTATACTTTTGAAACAGTGAGTATTTTAACGTTTACGGATTGGCCCCATTCACATCCATTGTAAGTGCCTCACTGTAACCCAGATATATATATATATATATATATATATATATATATATATATATATATATATATATTTTTTTTTTATTTTAAGAAAAGGGCTGATGAGTTGTAATAATTTGTATTGTAATCAACGTTATGTAATAAAGTCAGGCTTTGAAATAGTCAGAGTGTGTTGGTAAGTGTGTGTTTGGGTAGTCTTGTCAGTCTTACCATTAACTTCTGAAATAAATCCACCAGCTTCGATGACTGTCTCTTGGTCGTGTCAAACCTGCTGATCTTCGGGGGGCTTTTCCTCACCAGCAGCCCGAAACTCCCCAGCAGGAAACAGAACAACGCGAAGGACACATACAGAAAGAGTTTGAGGAAAAACGAAGAGAGACTGAGTCCTCCAGAGCCGAGCTGAAACACCAGCACCGCCGCCGCGATGCCGAGGAACAGAGATGGGTAGACGGCGCTGGGCATGAGGGTGCTGTTGATGCTTCTTCGGCCATCAGGGGGATGCATAGTGATGCAGCTGACAATGACATGTCCTCACATGTGCACAACAACAGAGGAGAACCTGCATGCCCCTTGAGTTCACAGTCCAGATGTCACTCATCACCATGTGTGTTCAAATTCACAAGGTATCCATAGCTGATCCAGACATGAAGAGCCACTTCAGACAGAAAATTCACCTGCAACTGCTCATTTAGATGGCTGCATTTATAATGCAACAGATATTCCAAATCTGGAGCTCCACTTCGTCACATAAAACACAAGAAATGCGCGTGCTACTGTAGCATTTACATGTTACACAGTTGCACTTGAACGTATATCTGTAACATATGTTTCACTAATGCACTTTAGGCGGGAACATCTGTTACACTGTTTCAATTTGTAACTCTTGTTACAATTTCTTGAAGAAGGACACCAGTAAAAGTGAAAATTATGATCAGAGATAACCTGGTTGGCTCTAGGAGCTAAGAGGGTTGCTCATTTAAATCCTCCTACCAAATGCAAAAGTATAGTCTAGTGCACACCAGGAGCATCAAGTTATAGAAAACCGCTCTGATGCCTTACATAAGACCAGTGCGTTCATCCAAATATATAAAATCACCTACAGCTGACTGGCGGGCAGCGTTCAGCTCCATTAAAAATAGCGCACGAGCGAATACAAACAGAGGGGCATCGCCCGATGAATGTATGTTTCCGACTGGCAGTATGTGATATAAATACGTAAAAACACCGTGTTCACATCCCAATGTCTACTGCAATCCGCAACTAAATCAAAACAGGTTAAAAAAAAAAAAAAAAAAAAAATCAAACTCTCTATCCATCGCGTTGACGAGCGCCCTCAGGTCTGCTTGGATCCACTAACTAGGGGGCGAATATGCTAATCCTACTATGGAAATTATACGGTTCATTAATATCAATAACCCAACGTGACGTTCACCAAGTAGTTCTAACTGATTGGCTGAACGGCTGACGTTAGTGAGTGGGCGGTGGATTGCTGGCGAATGAACGGCACGGGCTATGACGAAAATAAGTCTTATAAATATGAATTAGTCACATGACTATACGGTAGCTGAACGTTACCAAGCAACGTCAACATTATCTTGTTAATATTTATGAGGGAAGTCTTCACCGTAGTAGAGACAGCGTTATTTGTTTCCCAACCGTATTCCGGCAACTCCCGTGATTGATATATTTAGACGTCAAATGATTGGACGAAAGTTGTCGATACGTCACCAGCTTGACGACGCCTTCTGATTGGATAGTTATCGGCTGTGTCTCATTTGGAAGGCATCGTTCTAGGTAGGACGTGTCCTTTGAAGGATGCAGTACACCGAGCGTCCTCCATTAAACAAATCTCGTTTAAACGAGACGGCCTTCGTAGGACAAACGGAAACAGAACTTATCATGGTTGCTATGACAGCACGCCACTCTTTAACAAGCGCGAGCGCTTTGAGTGAGACGGTAACAAAGTCCCTCTGGAAGAGAATGTATGAGGTACATTTTAGGAGAGTTATAATGATGTAAGGAGAAAAGAAAATAGATTTTACAGGTGTACTTTTAGTCTAATACTTTATTTGAATTATATATTAATATAATTATACATATTATATACTCTGCACCCATCTACTGGGGTACTTCAACTTGGGAATTAACATTCCTTGTGTTTGAACATCATATTTACGGGCAAATTGGCGTAATTATTATTATTATATACATTTTCGTTGAAGCAAAGAATTGTGGGTAATATAATAATAATAATATATATATATATATATATATATATATATATATATATATATATATAAAATTATTATTATTATTATTATTATTTTATTTTTTATTTCTTATTGAACATGAACAAAATGTACATTTATAATGGCATTCATAAATGTAAATGAAAACAATAAAACAAATAACAGGGCACACAGATAAACTGAAGAAATAACATAAATAAATAAATGAAGATAACAAGTTAACTAAAGTTCGGGACCAGGCCACGCCTCAACCAATCAGCTACTTCCCGTCAACGCACTTATACTGAACCAACCTCCTCAGCTCCGTTTGTCTCAGTTTCTCGACCCCACCCAACCCTTCCCTCCTAACCCATCCCTTAAACCCTCTAGTATTACATTTGGTCCTAGATGCACATCCCAAAGTGCAACGCTTTAATCGGGATACATTTGAGGGAACTTTTATCTACATTTAAATTGCCTGTTACCACCCATCAGTTGATCTTGTTATAAAGAGGTTTATATTAAGTATGCAGTTGTCAATTATCTTCTGTATACTAAATTATTTAAAATCCAGATTTTTGTACTGGTTTATTTCATATAATATTACAATATTTTTCATAATGTGTATTTAAATTTTTGGTTTTGAATTTGATTTCAAAGAATAATTTTAATGTAAAAAGAATAAAAAACAAATATGCAAAATGTTTTAAAACATAGGCCTACTGTAAAAATATTGAGAATGAATAGAGAAGTGTTAGACTTTTCCTTTTATGAGTGCAGTCCATTCATCATTTAAACATTAACCTACAGATTTATTGATGAGAACTTGATCCTGTTACTTGATCCTTTGCCATCTCCTGGTTGCAGACAGGTGTTGTAACATCGGTGAAGTTGTTACTATACAACAATTTTCCATCACAAATTTGGCATTTAATTGGATTATTAGTTTGATTCAAAGTAAAATATTGGCAGACTACAAGGTCTGGAAAGCAGCTGTCCGATGTGTTGAAGGGGTTTGTGCAATTGCGTCAAACAGATTTAAACAGTCGGAGCACATTTTATGGCTGATGAACTACAAAAGATTCAGAATCAGTTTGATGATCATTTAGTTGAAGTCTTTTTATAATCCTTTTGTGAACTGAATTAGTGCTGTTAAAGCTTCTGAATGTGTAGTAGTTCAGTGGTCACGAAAACTAACATATCAGTCCATTTCCCCGAGCGGAATCGATTCCAAGCTTTAGAGTCGTTTCTCGATTCCCAATGCCTCGGAATCAATTCTTTTTGGAATCGATTCCCAGCCCTACCCATTCTGTTCTGACGAGCTCGCTACACTGCATGCAACAACAAACCAAGCGTGAGAGTCGTAGCCAAATGACTCTTTTGAACCGGGTCTTTTTCATGAATCACCCGGAAAGAACTGAGGATTTGAACTCAGGAGCTCAGGTTAGCACTTTGAATCAGAGTCACTTTCTCAGCGAATCAACCATCAGTGAACTCATAACTGGGAGCGCAGACATTTCAAAATAAGAGTCCCATGTGTATTTCAGGCTTCTTTATAATTAAAAGTCCCGTACTGTGTACCATTTTTTTTTTCTCCTGGTAATGATTGATTGGGATTGGAGTAGCACAATAAACTGCATCTGGGATTTCATTCAGTTTGCACTCTTGTAGTCTCTTTGTCTGGGGCCATCCGGTAACAGTAAAGAAAGACTAAGGCAATATATATATATAATCAAGTTTTTGACACTTAGTACAATTGAGGGACTTGTACACAACTATTACACAAGGTGCAAACATTCACCGATGCTCAAGAAGACAACACTACTATATGTATACTATACTCTATGTAAATATCTGTTATGTAGATTCTGAAGAGCAGTACTAAATAAAAAAACATCTTTTATCTCTTACATTTGTATAAATTATGAAAGGGGTGTCAACATTGATGAGACAAAAAGGAATGCAAACTTATCCTCTCAACTATATATACTGTTTATTAAACCTCCGATTAATGGGTTATCAGCTGTCTTCCTTTTCTTCTGCTTTCTATCTTGTTTCTGAACAGCAATCTAAATCGAGCAATTCTGTGATTTGGGGACTAAAAACAGCCATTTGGCTCTTTAATGTTTCAGTTTAGGAGCCAATGGTTCCTAAGAAATTTTTTTTAGTCTGGAGCCCTGTTTTGTTACGTTTGTCAGTAGGGGACAATCTTAAATTGTCATCCCTGTTACTGTGATTTTGTACAGAAAACAGCTGATAATCAAAAAGTGGATATTTGTAGAGACATCAGTATTAAATTCTCTTTCTAGTAAATGCTTTGTAGTGTAATGATCTTGAGCATAAATCTAGTTATGGCTAAATGAACTGTAAAACTGTCAACTCTGTTACTTTTTAAAATCATAGCTATATCTCAACATATATTTCAAAATGTAAATTAAGCTTGAGATGGCACAGTGCAATTTATTAACACTATGACACTACTGTCATTGGCCTCATCCAAGATGCCGATGAGTCTGTATACAGAAGGGAGGTTGAACGGCTGGATCACTGGTGTAGTCAAAACAACCTTGAGCTGAACACACTCAAAACGGTGGAGATGATTGTGGACTTTAGGAAGAACACCCCAACACTTACCCCCCTCACCATTCTGAACAGCACTGTGGCAGCAGTGGAGTTATTCAGGATCCTGGGCACTACCATCTCACAGGACCTGAAGTGGGAGACACACATTGACTCCATTGTGAAAAAGGCCCAGCAGAGGTTGTACTTCCTTCGCCAGCTGAGGAAGTTCAACCTGCCATAGGTGCTGTTGATACAGTTCTACTCAGTGGTCATTGAGTCTGTCCTCTGCACTTCAGTAACTGTCTGGTTTGGTGCAGCTATGAAATCGGGTATCAGAAGACTACAAAGGACAGTTCGGACTGCTGAGAGGATTATTGGTTGACCCCTGATCTCCCTTCAAGAATTGTATACTTCCAGAGTGAGGAAAAAGGCTGGAAAAATCACTCTGGACCCCACTCACCCTGCCCATTACCTTTTTGAACTGTTGCCTTCTGTCCGACGCTTCAGAGCTCTGAGCACCAGAACCGTCAGGCACAGGAACAGTTTTTTTCTCTCAGGCTATCCATCTCATGAACAGTTAAATTGCCCCATTGAGCAATAACTATGTGCAACACACAGTTTAGTCTTTTTATAACTGTATATAACAGATTTGTATTTGTACTGTGTGCAAATATATATATATATATATATATATATATATATATATATATATATATATATATATATATATATAGTCTTATTGTGTATTCTATATTTACTTTATTTTCTGTTCAATTTTTATTTTTTATTCAATTTTTTTTAATTATTATTTTTGTATTATTATCTCTGTCTTGTTGCTGTATTATATTGTTGTGCACTGGAAGCTTCTGTCACCAAGACAAATTCCTTGTATGTGTAAGCATACCTGGCAATAAAGCTGATTCTGATTAAGAAAGAATGTTTAAAATCTCACAGAAATTTCCTTTAAAAAAAAAAAAAATCACCTTTTTGAAATCACCTTTAAAAATAGAAAAAAGAAAAGAAAAAAAAGAAAAATGAAATGGTGCAGATTTAGCAGATGACCCACATTATTAATAATTAATAATAAACAACAACAGCAATAATACATGGCAATAGTGCTGTATGACTACAATATTAAAAACCGTGGTAATTACATGGTATTGAAAGATACTTCAGTGTCCCAAAGAACACTGTGATAAATGGCGGTTTTGGTACTTTTTGGGAGTTACGCCGTATTCTCACTTACTCCATGAGCAGGGCGTGAGCAACGTCGCGTTTGGGCTTTCACACAGACCTTTTTCACAGACTGTGATGACGCGTTTCCGCCTTATTAATCAGCGTAAATCTCGCAATTTTTTATATGATAATTTTTTTAAATATTGAGTGTAAATTTATAACATTATGCTTTGTGTTATATTACCCTGATTTTTTATTTTTATTTTTATTCTTCTGGAAAGTCATTCAAATGTAATAGTGGATTTTTTCTTTTGCGTAAAAATAATATTCGCTGTGATCTCCCATTTACTGCTGTCGAAGTTTACCATGCAAACTTTTTCTTACGCGTTCCAAAACCAGGAGTGTGAAAAAGGTATATTGGCCGTGTCTCTTTTCTAGGTTCCTACGGCAATTGCGGGCAGTCACATGTACTTGTTTATCAGCATACATAATGATTGTTTAATATATATATAAGCCCCTTTAAGGCAAGTCAGTCCACTCTGCAGTTATCTTTGGAACGCTCTCGGGCAGGCTGGGCAGCTATTTCTTTGTAACAAGCGACACAAAAGTGCAGCTCCTATCTACTTGAAATGCGGAAAGACTGAAATTTCCAAAACGGTTGGTCAAGATTACGATCAAAAAACACGTTTAAAATCAGCAGTAAAATCTGAATAGTATCATAAACTGAGCTGCTTTACCTCAGAATAAATATCGAGCTAATATTACCAGAAACAGAACTCATAATTATATTTTGTAAAATGTCAAAATAATTATTACTGATGAGACCACATTATATTACAACTTCCAAAAATAAAAAATAAAAAAATAAAAAATAAATAAATAAAAAAGATATATACTGAGATATATAGATAAATAAAGGAGCACAGAGAATAATGTAGAATAATTTAGAACTGGAGGTGCACAGCCAAACCGGCAAGTGGCGCTACAACTCATTTAATTGCCTGCAAACTTAGCATTAAGAGCACAGAAATAGAATAAGCGTACCACTGTAAATAAAAATATAAATACAGTTTAACACAGAGTAAGTCAACCTGTACTCAGTGAATCAATGAATGATGTAACTACATAAATAGAAGAAAAAATGAGTCTTACTTGATTGTCCAAGAGGAAATATGAGGAAAAGTTTATTTTATTGAGAGGGGTAAAAAATAGTACAAGCCCTGTACTAAAGAAAGGTAGGCTACTATGGTTATAGAAATTATAACAATAAGAAAATAACACATGTAATGCCTTACATTCAAAACCTTAGAGACCTTGGCAAAGAGGCAATAGGCTACTAGTGAAACAATTTCATTTTACAGTATCAGAAAATTAAATACATGTTTTCTGTTACTAAAACCAACACAGACATATTAACTATGTGTACACAGACCAGAAATAAAACAATAGATAGCAATTAATAAACAAATGAATAACATGTAGAAAATTGTAGAATAAAAGGTCATATCTTTCTAAAACCACCTGCCTAATATTGTGTAGATCCCCAACGTGCCGCCAAACAGCACCAACCCGCATCTCAGAATAGCATTCTGAGATGATATTCTTCTTACCACAATTGTACAGAGCAGTTATCTGAGTTACCGTAGACTTTGTCAGTTCAAACCAGTCTGGCCATTCTCTGTTGTTCTCTCGTCAACAAGGCATTTCCATCCACAGAACTGCCGCTCATTGGATGTTTTTTTGTTTTTGGCACCATTCGGAGTAAATTCTAGAGTCTGTTGTGTGTGAAAATCCCAGGAGATCAGCAGTTACAGAAATACTCAAACCAGCCCATCTGGCACTAACAATCATGCCACGGTCCAAATCACATTTTTTCCCCATTCTGATGGTTGATTTTAACATTAAATGAAGCTCCTGACCCGTATATGCATGATTTTATGCACTCCACTTCTGCCACACAATTGGCTGATTAGATAATTGCATGGTTGATTGTTGGTGCCAGATAGGCTTGTTTGAGTATTTCTGTAACTGCCGATCTCCTGGGATTTTCACACACAACAGACTCTAGAATTTACTCCGAATGGTGCTAAAAACAAAAAAACATCCAGTAAGCAGCAGTTCTGTGGACAGAAATGCCTTGTTGATGTGAGAGGTCAACAGAGAATGGCCAGACTGGTTCAAACTGACAAAGTCTACGGTAACTCAGATAACCGCTCTGTACAATTGTGTTGAGAAGAATATAATCTCAGAATGCTATTCTGAGATGCGGGTTGGTGCTGTTTTTGCGGCAAGAGGGGGACCTGCACAATATTAGACAGGTGGTTTTAATGTTGTGGCTGATCGGTGTATATCTTAGTATATGTGCAAGTTGGTTCATCCAATGCCAACACAATCATTTCTTCTATTGCATTAGCATTAAGAGACATTTACAATTTGAAAATAAAGGCAGTGCAGCAAAAAGCATATGAAAAGAAAGTTTTCTATGTATCTGATGCCATGGCACGCACTAACACTCTATAACATGTTTCATTTATTCTCTTTTGTAATCTTCTCTTCAGTCTGATATGGTCAGTGCTTCAATGTGAAAATACAGTCATGGAAAGTTCTAGAGCAGCACAGACAGTGCCAGCAGCATTAGTGTCAGCATCCAGCTGTAGATCAGGGCAGCCACCGAGCTCTTCAGCATACACTCCACTCGAGACCACGAGCCATTGTTGGGCAAAGGTTCAATCCCCAGCGTCCTGCACAAAACATTATACACATCCACTGCTCGAATGGGACCAGCACGGTAGTTCGTCTTGAAGTCTGGAGAGAAAATAAAATTACACACACTGTAAAAAATGTCTCTTAGATATACAGTAAAATACTGGCAGCAATTTCCCCAGCAATTTACCGCAAATAAACAGCACGCATAATATAAAGCTAAAATGAAGATTTTTACTGTATTCATCACTGGCAGATACTGTTTTTCAAATTATATACAGCACAATTCTGTCAGCAGCATTGTACATTATGTTACTGGCAGCAGGTTCACCAGTAATTACGTTTTTTAGAACTCTAGCTATACTGATACAGCTGCACACTTTATTTGATAATACAACTCATAACTGTATTTCAGTACAGTAATCTCTTGTATATTTACATATTAACTGTAATAGTGTGATGTTCACAGTACTATGTTGTCACTTAAGTTCCCAGAAGGCACTGCGGCATTAAGAAATTAAGTGGATTGTTTACTGGCTTATTAGTTATTTATTATTTACTGGTTTATTTTGCTTTTGTTTTTGTTGAAGTCTTATGCTATGTTCAGACTGCAGGCAAATCGGATTTTTTTCGACGGAGGAGACTGGTAAATATTGTGATGTTCTGTGCTGCAGTCACCGATTTTTTTATGTCATCGTTGTGTGTCGCATTAAGAGTGATGCAAAAGACCATTTGAAATCCGATTTGAGCAGCCAGAGCATCCGGACTGAGACGCATCTGTCAAAATCAGATTTAAATCGCATTTGAAACCACCTCCCAATGTGGTTTGGATCAGATTCATGAAAATCAGATTTCATGTGGTTTTTTGCTGTCCAGTCTATCAAAATTCATCTGGATACAATCTGGATACAATGCAAAAAATCTGATTTTTAGTGGCAGTCTGAACATAGCCTTAGTTACTTGTATTTTAATGTTCAGATTTGACTTTTTTATGGAAAAGTATTTTTGTTGATTGTCACCACTGTT
This sequence comes from Myxocyprinus asiaticus, assembly GCF_019703515.2. Classification (NCBI taxonomy): domain Eukaryota; kingdom Metazoa; phylum Chordata; class Actinopteri; order Cypriniformes; family Catostomidae; genus Myxocyprinus; species Myxocyprinus asiaticus. Next base: position 44,058,772 of record NC_059365.1, read on the forward strand.
GAGTTTTGTGTGCTGAGTGATGATAATATCTGTGTGTGTCTTGTTGGCAATCCATACTATGTAAGTTCACCAGAAACAAGAATCGCTCAGTTTGCTGACATCACATTGCTGAAATATAATTCACTGTTTCTAATAACATGATTTATGTATAATGCATTCACTATTGCCACACATAGTGGCATTTCCAAGTTAAGGTCAGACTGTAAGTCTGATCATAAGTTTAGTCTTCTAAGTAGCACAGTGCACCAACTTGTACTTTACTAAATCACAATTGCACTGACTGGAAGAACCTAATATAATAATAAAGAAGGTCCAAGGTGCCAGCTCAAGAGATCACTAATCACCATAATGGTGATTTCAAACAAAACAACTATTGACAAAGCAACAACACTAAAAAAAAACTAAGACTTCTATTAATTCTGAATAAAAACTTTTGTACATGTCCCCATAAAGCCCCAATGCATTGCCTAAGCACATATATTTATTATTCCAGCTCAAAGGCTTATGGGTAATTCACCATTGTATCCCACAATGTAGTGCTATACTGTTATTTTACAGTGTACAGTATTTTATATATATAAATATACTGTTAAATTTTAGCAACATTTTACATTGAATAGGCAAAGCAAGGCAAGTTTATTTATATAGCAAATACACAATGGCAATTCAAAGTGCTTTACGTATAAAGTTTTAAAGAAAATAAAAGATGAAATAAGAATAAAAAGTAATAAAATACATTTGAAAATGAATAAGAAAAAGAATATTACATTTTTATCACTATCCATAACTGTTGTTAACATTCCCTGATTAAACAGAGGATAACCAAAAATTGTTGATACACTCTGTAACACATCAGTGAAAAGGAGGAGGCGAGAACTGGCTTGATAATATAAATAATAGTTTAATTATAAACCAAACTAATATGCTCAGTTTTTGTGGTATGGGTGAGAATCCTGGCAGTGGCATTCTGAATGAGCTGCAGGTGTCTAATGGGCATTTTGGTAAGGCCGGTGAGGAGTCCATTGCAGTAGTCTACCCTGCTGGTCATGAATGCATGAATAAGTTTCTCTAAGTCTTGACTGATACAAAACATCTAATTCTGGCTTTATTTTTTTGATGATAGTAGGCTGATTTTATTGCTTTGATGTGACTACTGAACTAAGGTCTGACTCCAAAATGACACCAAAATTTCTTGATTTTTTGTCTTTAAGCACTTGGAGTCAAGGTATGTATTCCCCTTTGGAATTTCACCTTTGTTGCCAAATACAATGACCTCTGTCTTGTTAATTGGTTAACTGAAGGACGTTTTGGCACATCCGACTGTTAATTTCATCAATTCACTAGCACAGAGAGTCTATAGGGCTGTAGTCATTTGGCGATAGGGCTAGATAGATCTGGGTATCGTCTGCATAGCTACGGTATGCAATTTGTTTCTTTTTCATAATTTGGCCAAGTGGAAGCATATACAGGTTGAACAGGAGCGGTGCAAGAATTGAGCCTTGTGGGACTCCACATGTCATGGATGTCCACTCAGATTCATAGTTCCCTATGTTCACATAGTAAACCCTACCTTCTAGATATGACCTGAACCATCTGAGGACCATCCCAGAGAGCCCCACCCAGTTTTCCAACCTGTCTAGGAGAATGTTGTGGTCAACAGTGTCAAAAGCAGCACTGGGATCTAATAATACCAGCACTGATATTTTGCCTGAATCAGTATTTAGCCGAATATCATAAAGGATCTTTATGAGCGCTGTCTCTGTGCTATGATGCGGTTGGAAACCAGACTGGAAATTGTCCAAGTAGCCATTCAAGTTTGAGAATTTCTTCAGCTGATTGAAAACAAACTTTTCAATGATTATGCCTATGAAAGAAAGATTTGAAATTGGTCTGTAGTTGTTCAATATTGAGTTATCTAGATCGTTCTTTTTAAGAAGCGGCTTGACAGCTGCAGTTTTCAGGGAATTCGGAAATGTGCCTGAAAGGAGTGATGCATTTACTATTTCTAACAGATCTTTTTCCAGACAGTTCAACACATTTTTGAAAAATGTTGTGGGGAGTGTGTCAAGACAGCAGGTTGAAGTTTTAAGATGCTGTACTATTTCTACCAGGGTTTTGCTATCAATTTCCTCAAAATCAGACATGGTGACTAATTTCTGAAGTTTTTGTGGTGGGTGCTGTCTGACCTCAGTGCAACATGAGGATGAGTTGATCGGCATTCTAATATCATTTATCTTCTTCATGAAAAAAGATGCAAACTCATTGTGTTGGGGGGGTTTGTTAGTCTCTCTACAGTTTATATTGCTGTTTATAATGTTTGAGAAGAAGGTCTGCCTAGCTGTGCCTAATTCCAAATTGAAGCATGAAGGCTGTCTTTATAGATATTATAATGGACTTCAAGTTGTCTTTTCCGCCACATTCGTTCTACTTTCCTGCATTTTCTTTTCATGTTTTTCACAGCTGTTGTGTTTCTCCAAGGTGCTTTACGCCTGCCATTGATCGACCTTTACAGGAGCAATGCCATCTATGGCATTTTTTACTTTTGAGTTAAAGATATCGATGAGATCATCAACATAGTCTGCGGATATACTCGGTTTCAAAGATATAACCTTGATAAATTGCACACTAGTGTTCTCATTTATGTACCTCTTTTTAACCTCAGTGGCAGGAGAAATCAATATTATTTCAGAGAAAATACAGAAATGGTCATATAGTGCAACACCCTTAATAATAGTGGACAAAATGTTTAAACCCTTGCTAATGAGCAGATCAAGAGTGTGTCCGTGATTGTGTGTGGGTCCATCTACATGTTGAGTCAGATCAAAAGTGTTTAAAATGTTTTGAATTCTTTGGCAGTGTTGTGTTCAGGATTATCTATAAGAATGTTGAAGTCCCCAGCAATAACAAAACAGTCAAATTCAGAGGAAGTTGTTGATAACATTTCTGTAAAATCATCAACAAAACCAGGAGAGTATTTTGGAGGTCTATAAATAATTATAAATAGAATGCGTGGAGCACCTTTTATTACAATACTTAGATATTCAAAGGTCAAGTAATCACAAAGTGACACTTGCTTGCATTGAAAGACATCTTTAAATATTGCTCTCCAAACAGCTCTGCAGACACTCATGAAAGTAAATTTTGGAGGGGCTGATTCATTGAGGACTGTTGCACTGCAGCTGTAATCTAACCATCTCATTTAGAAACATAAGTCCAGGTTGTTTGTGGTGATGAGGTCATTGACTAGAAATGACTTGTTCTTTAGTGAGCAGATGTTTAAACAGTGGCAGTTCTAGCTTGTATGGTGCCCTGGGCAAAACCCGCTTCAACACGCCCTCAAACTTGTTGGGGGGGTCTGTGTGGGTGTCTCATGCCACCATCCACAAGATGCCGCCCTGTGCAATGGCACGTCGCCCATGCCTAAATCTGTTACTGTGTTTAAAATAGCTAACTTGACATTATCTGTTTTTGGCCCCACAGTAATGTTGGATTGACGTCTAATATGCAACAGATTAGATTGGTTTGCCATTCGTATTGAGAAAGCCTTAGTCTTCCTATCACTTAACAGATATTGAAAAAGCTACCAGCACAGCGGGTTCCCGCTTGTTCTGTAAATATTTGTGAGTGTTGCTGCTACCATAGCGGGGACCCGATACACATCAGTTTGTTGTTTGTTGTTCACCGAAAGCAGAAGAAGGACGAGATGTACCCTTGCATTGTGGCCAGAGAGCTCTCTCAGAGGGAGGGTGAGCTGGGCCTGCAGGCTATGGTGTTAGAGGGGCCCGCCGTTTTTTGACTGGTATCTGGGGGCTCGCAACAATGGAGTGGGAAAGCTTTCTTCCAGCATACACTAGTTTCTCCATTTTCTCAGAGATGCCCAGAAGTGGGGATGCTGATAAGAGGGAGAAGGTGTGTGGTGACAGAGACTGTGGCTCTGGTGTTTCTGGAGGCTGATGTATGTTGCTGTTATCTTGGCTCCATTGGCTTTTTTCCAAGAAATTGTCCTTGGGTCCTGTATCTTGGAGCAGTTTTAAGTCATCACAGTCTGACTGTAGCATGCTCTGTGTGTGGGACTCAGCCCCATGTTGTTGTGTCTTCGCTGTGTTATTGAGAGATTTGTCGATCAAATGTCCATCCAGGTGCTGGAGTGCGATCCTGTGGTCATCCAGACACTGCGGTGGCATTTGTGTGCCATCCAGGTTGAGTGGATTTGTGCATGTTGCAGACAGATGTAGGATGGAGAAGTAGATATCGTCCTTTAGCACTTTTGCACCAAATTTGTTTTGGTGAAGGCCATCTGATTTAAACTGTTCTCTTTGACTCCAGAAAAGATTGAAATTATCAATGTAGTTCAGTCCTCTCATGTTGCAGATTTTGTGCAGCCAAGTGTTTAGACTTAGCAACTGAGAAAACATATTTGTTACTCGGGCTGGGAGTGGTCCACTGATGAATGACTGGGCACAAATGGTGCTATGGTGCAGATGCGGAGCAGGTTTCTTTCCAAGTGAATTGGGGTGCGAAAGAGGAGCGGACTTTCTCATCTGGCTGCTGCAAAATTTCTGGCACTGCCAGAACTTCGTCGGAGGCTAAAGATCATCGCAAAGGCTATTAATCGGCGCTCTGTGAACATGTCACACTGAACGTTGTAAGATTGATGATTTTTCCCAACGTCGACAGAAATCCTTAAGGATTCCCGAAATTTGTCTCAGACGGCAGAATCGTGGCCAAAATTGTACAGTGTGCACCGGGCTTTAGACAAGTGAAGGCTCGTGTGTAATGAACAGGAACAGAGAAGAGTGGAAGGAACATCATGAACAATAACCATGTGCCAAATATTTGATATACCATTTATTTTGTATTTTGGTTTTTTTTAATATATGGTTCAAAATGTCACTAGCTTTCACTAAGATGGTATAATGATTTTTAATGTTTATTTTCCCACAATACATTGCTATTTACAGAAAAACTAGTCACTTCACAGTGAGCCTCCTCTTGATCTCCCAGAATGCAAAATGTTTGACCGCAAACAATTGTATTTAAGAATTACAGTTGACTGCTGTAGAAATTTGGCTGTAAATTTTGTACATTTTTGCAGTGCAGAAAGATCCCTCAACACCAAAATTAACATTTCATAATTAGCACCTTTCTTTTCAGTGCTGTGAGTACAGCATACTTTGTATATTTTGTAGAGATTCATCTTTGTTTTGGACAATATAATTGTCAAGCTTAAAATGCTAAGTGCACTTGAGAATAAATGGTTGTTAAGTAAACTGTTGAGTAATTCATGCAAACAATACATTCATTAGGTTATTGTACATATGAATGTTGTTTCCTGTTGAGAAGAAAGAAATCAAAAAGTCTCTAGAAACAGCTGAATTCCACCTGCGTCAGAGTTCTGTAAGGTTATTGTGAAAATGACCCACTTACTACATTATCCCTCTAACTACTTGCCAAAGTTATTTAAGAAAATGGACATTAAATTCTGATTTGAGTTGAAATTATTTCATTAGCTTATGCGTGATTCGAGAAGTAGGAAAGATGACTCGCAATATCACTTAATCCCTGGATGTGCAGTCATTATTCAGAAATATTAGACCGCTGATCAGAATTGAGTATTCCAGAGAGAAGTGTAATAAATATATACTGTATAATAATATAATTAATTTATAACTATGTAACTAATCTATTGTACATTGTAAACAGAGTATGGAGGGATCTGTTCAACTTTACCTGGTCCTTGTGCCAGAAAAAATCCCCTCATGTCCATAAACTCATTATCGTAACCATGCCAACCATGCTGCCAGCCCTCTGCCTCTTCTGTGCCATTTTTCCAAAAGGGTAGTTTGGCTTTATTCTGTAAACAAAGGCAGAAGTGCAGGAGTTAGTGATTATCCAGTAATGTTGGAATTACGATTTATTGCTGTATTGTCCTTTTCTCAGCCTGAGGGTCTGTGTGTTTTTGTAGTAACCCTGATGACGCACCAGTGAGATACTCTGTTATATCAGGCAAGCACACTAAGCAAAAGCTGTTGTTTTTGGGTAAAATGGGGCTATTATATGAAGACTGAATCATGACTCTACTGAGTTGCTTTAGATCAATTCCTGTCAGTGGTTTTATGGTGAATAGCAACCTATTAAATGGGCAATGGATGTGTGGAAGATGTGGAAAATCCCATGTTCCATGTTGGGACCAACCATAGACATCAGTGATGGTCAGATATATCAAATTTGTAAGCGATAATGACAATGTACATTCAGCCGGTTATTATCGCAAAATAAACCCAGACCCCTGAAGGGGTTTATTTTGTGACAACAACCAACTGACTGTGCATTATCTCGCTTATTACATTGCTACTAACCAAATAAATAAATGGATATAAGGGTTGCATGGTGCCAAGCAAGGGTCGGACGTGTAAACAGCGGGCTCTGCACACTTTGCTAGTTTTTAATACTTTTTGTGTCATAAACCGGTGAGATTTGATACACCCTGTTCTATAACTGTTCTATGAAGACAATATGTCAAAGAATTCAAAATCATCGGGCTCTGGAGACATTAAAAGACACTTACATGCTCAAGCCCATACCCCTGACAGGGCCGCACATTCAGCGGTGGGAGAGATTCAGCGTCAACTGTCGAGCATGTCGGCAGTGCTGGCGAAGGTCATTGCTGACTTGGAGGATCTTGCTGTAATACGTTGATCGATCACTGCCATGGAGACGAAATTCTCTGAGTTGGTTACAAGAGTGTCGGATGTTGAGAAACGGCTCGATTATCTGGAGTCATCGGAGAGGGAATTAGCTGCTAACCCGCTAGTGACCAAGACAGACTTGGAGCACATTTGGTAAAAGTTAGAAGACATTGAGAATAATAACCGGCGAAACAACATCTGAATTGTTGGAATTCCTGAGAACGAAGAAGGCCGAGATATGGTGACATTCCTAAACTAGCTCTTGCGAGTCTGCTCGACATAACAGGCCATAAGCTGGAAATCGAGTGAGCTCACAGAGTTCCGGCTTGGAGATCCACTGAGGGAGACAGGCCCCGATCAATTCTGGCCAAATTTATGAGATCATCCGATAAAGACCTTGTGTTATGTGAGGCGAGGAGCAAAGGAAGGCTTTCTTGGAAGAACCACAACATTTTCTTGTTCCCAGACTTTGCGAAATCGACAAGAGAGAAGAAACGTGATCGATTCAAGGAATGCATGAAACTCTTACATTAACGGAAGGTCACGTTTGCATTGATGTGCCCAGCCAAATTGAGAATAGATACTAAGGATGGCCACAAAATATTTACATGCCCACAGCAAGCCATGTCCTTCATAAAGTCAATGGAATGAGTAAGTCATTGTGTGATGCTCTCGATGCAGCCGAGTGTACCTGACACACTGAACATTCACTTGACTGTCCGAGGAATCTGAGCGCCTTCTTTGTTTCTTTTTGTGTTGGCTCCGCCTAGTGGCTGGAGTTTGTTTTGTGGAATTACACTCCTTCGGGACAGTTTGTGGATGTATCTGCACGTTCTTTGTGCTTATGTCTCCTGTTGGATGGAGTTTGTTTTGTGGAATATTTCTTGCAAATCATTAGAGTGATTAGGGCATGTGTTACACTCATGTAACAGCCAAATGGGCCGGCTTACTGAACATTGGTTTGGCTACCCGAGGAAATAGATTATTTTCTGTTGTGTAATTCTGTCTCACAAAATTTTTATAGAAACACCGGACTTGAGCAATCCGATGGCGAAGTTGTCACAGGGGCTCTCATAGGCGTACATGGACTGTTTGAGTTTAGAGGGATGGACGCTGGCCATTGGCGCTATCGTGCGGAGTTCTTTTTTCCACGTTTGGGGGAGTTTGGGGTTTGTTTGTTGCTCTAATGCTGGAATGTGGTCTTTATAATTTTGTTTTTGACACACAATCAATTTTTTCTAATATGTCAATACATCAGATGTTAATATGAGAGGATTGGGCAAAGGCTGATTTTAGCTAATATTTACACACCTAATGCTGATGATCAGGGCTTTTTTGTAGATCTTGAAGGGATGTTGCAAGCCGCTTGCACCCCTCATGATATAATATTGGGAGGAGACTTTAATCTTTTGATCAGTCCTTGATCATTGTGAAGCAAAAGTGTGTAAGCCCCTTAGAGCAACAGTGACGCTTCACAGGATGTGTAAATATCTTGGTCTTACAGAGATTTGGAGACTTTTGACCCCATCTGGTAGGGACTATACATTTTTTTCATCAGTCCATAAGATTTATTCTAGAATAGATTTATATATATATATATATATATATATATATATATATATATATATATATATATATATATATATTATATAAGTCCCTCATTTCATCTGTTGTTGATTGTTCAATTGGAAACATCTTAGTCTCAGATCACACCCTGGTGAGTTTAGAGGTGTTGCCACATACGGAGAAAAAGATATCATATAGTTGGTGCTTTAATGTATCCCTTTTGCAAAATCCTGAATTCCAACAAATGCTAAAGGCTGAAATCAATGTCTATATGGAGACCAACTGGACCTCAGTATCCTCTGTGGGCGTGGCTTGGAAGGCACTTAAGGCGGTTCTTAGGGGTTGGATCATACAGTATGCCTCATTCACCAAAAAATCCAAAGCACGAGAACTCTTGGAGTTGGAAGGGAATAGTAAAAGTGCCGAGGCAGAGCTGAAGCGCAGAATGTCGTCTGATGGCCTCAGAGAACTGACCCGACTGAAATACAGATATGATACTATATTGTCACGGAAGGTGGAGTTTTGGCTATTCAGGGCAAGACAGTTTTTGAGTCAGGGGACAAATCAGGGAAGCTTTTGGCTAGATATGCTATACGCTATGCAGTGCGTCTTGCCTAAAAGTGCCTTTTAGCCATGACTTTATTCAGAATATAGCAAGGTACCTTCTTATTCTACTGTAAATAAGAAAAGTAATAGCATTCATATGTAGTTCAAGATTTGGTTTAGTTGCTATGATCCTAAAACAACTCCTAAAACACACATGAAGACATTCTGGAAAGATTCTGAAGAGACTATACCTCAGTGATAAACCATCCGGGCTCTGCGACAAGTGTTAGTGTCGAGACAAACCTCCCGTTCTTATAGTGGTAGCGGTCTGGGATCTCTTGCCTCTTGTAAATATTCATGTTGTCCGCTGTGCTCAGGTTTCGATAGATCTGAATTACACATTCACATATAAACAGAATTAGAATATTCACATACATATAAGCAGTCAGTTTTAGCCACTGTGATGTTATTTTTTGCCTGTGTAGAGATTGCACAATTATGCATGGTTGAAGCTAATATTAGCATTAGCATGTCTGCTGAATTTGCAAAGAGAGATTGAGGACAGGTATAATTACTGTCATGAATTGGATGAAATCACAATGTCACAGTTTTGTGAAAGTTGTATAATTGCTTGAAAACATAGTTTTCACCCCAAATCTTTTTTTTTTTTTTTTTTTTTTTTAATTTTTATTTTGCATTGTGACATTTTCATGACAATTAAACTATTTACTTATTACTGTAATGTGCAAGGGCATTTTATTTTTTATGTATTTTTATGTTTTTAATGTAATCTCATCATTCCAAATGCAGGTGATTCTCATTGGATTTTCATTACTGTTAAATTGTAATTCCCTATCTGTCGCTCACTCGACGTTGTGTCGATGTAGTGACACTAGGGGTCACTCTTGGGAGCCCGAAACACCTCTGGTCTTTAAAAAGGCTAATGAAAATTGGCGAGTGGTATTTGCATACCACTCCCCCGGACATACAAGTATAAAAGGAGCCTATGGTGCCGCCACGGTGAAGGGCGAGAACACCGCTACCTTGCGCGCGGAGATTGCTACCCTCCTACGGAAGGATGTGATAGAGCCTGTCCCTCCAGCCGAGATGATGAAGGGGTTTTACAGCCCCTACTTCATTGTACCGAAAAAAGGTGGTGGGTTGAGGCCAATCTTGGACCTGCGAGTACTGAACCGGGATTTACACAGACTCCCATTCAAGATGCTGATGCAAAAACACATTCTAGCAAGCATCCGGCATCAAGATTGGTTCACGGCGGTAGACCTGAAGGACGTGTACTTCCACGTCTCGATTCTACCTCGACACAGACCCTTCCTGCGGTTTGCATTCGAGGGTCAGACGTATCAGTACAAGGTCCTCTCTTTTGGCCTGTCCTTCTACCCTCACATCTTCACGAAGGCTGCAGAAACAGCCCTTGCCCCGCAAAGGGAAGTGGGCATTCACATCCTCAACTATCTCGACGATTGGCTAATCCTAGCTCACTCTCAGGACGTGTTGTGTGCACACAGGGACCTGGTGCTCTTGCACCTCAGCTGACTAGGGCTTTGGGTCAACTGGGAAAAGAGCAAGCTCCTCCCGGTTCAGAGCATCTCTTTTCTCGGCTTGGAGTTGGACTCAGTCTCATTGACAGCGCGTCTCACAAGCGAGCGTGCACAGCACTTCAGCACTGGCTTCAGACTCGAGTCCTGAGATGGGCATGGCGCCGCGGGACATCGCATGGCCATCACGCCGATCTGTCACTGCCTCTTCAGCCCTTGGACTGATCTCACGTTTCTGCGGGCAGGTGTTCCCCTAGAGCATGTCTCCAGGCACATCATGGTTATGACAGACACCTCCAAAACGGGCTGGGCGCTGTATGCAACGGGCACACAGCCGCCGGCTCCTGGTTGGGCCTGCGGCTACGTTGACACATCAACTGCCTCGAGTTGATGGCAATTCTGCTCACCCTGCGGAGGTTTCGGCCGTTGATCCAGGGCAAGCATGTGTTAGTTTGGACAGACAACATGGCAACGGTAGCATATGTGCGGTAGCACATGGCAACGGTAGAATATGTCAACCGTCAAGGTGGTCTGCGCTCCCGCTGTATGTCAAAGAGTATACTCCTCGCCTGCCGTCTCCTCCTCTGGAGTCAGCAGCACCTCAAGTCGCTGCGAGCCACTCACATCCCGGGCGACCTCAACACTGCAGCAGACGCGCTGTCACGGCAGATTACCCTCAGGGGAGAGTGGAGACTCCACCCTCAGGTGGTCCAGCTGATTTGGAGTCGATTCGGGCAGGCAAAGGTAGACCTGTTTGCCTCCCAAGAATCCTCCCACTGCCCGCTCTGGTACACCCTGACCGAGGCACCTCTCGGTATAGACGCGCTGGCACACAGCTGGCAACCCTGGACTTCGCAAATATGCATTTCCCCCAGTGAGCCTACTTGCACAGACCCTGTGCAAGTTCAGGGAGGACGAGGAGCAGGTTGTCCTGGTAGCACCCTACTTGCCAATCCAGACATGGCTCTCAGACCTCACGCTCCTCGTGACAGCCCCCCCCCCCCCGGCGAATTCCCCTGAGGAAGGGCCTTCTTTCTCAGGGACGGGGCACTATCTGGCACCCGCGACCAGACCTCTGGAATCTTCATGTCTGGCCCCTGGACAGGATGTGGAAGACTTAAGCGACCTACCACCCGCGGTGGTAGACACGATCACTCAGGCTAGGGCCCCCTCTACGAGGCGCCTGTATGCCTTTAAGTGGTGTCTGTTCGCTAAGTGGTGTTCTTCCCGACGCGAAGACCCCCAGAGATGCGCAGTCTGATCGGTGCTTTCCTTCCTGCAGGAGAGGTTGGAAGGGCGGCTGTACCCCCCCACCTTGAAGGTGTATGTAGCCGCTATAGCGGCACACCACGACACAGTGGATGGTAAGTCCTTAGGAAAGAACGACCTGATCATCAGGTTCCTGAGAGGCACCAAGAGGTTGAGTTCCTTCAGACCGCGCCTCGTTCCCTCATGGGACATCTCTGTAGTTCTTCAGGGTCTACGGAGAGCCCCCTTTGAAACCTTGCAGTCAGCTGAGCTTAAGGCACTCTCTTTGAAGACTGCCCTCCTGACCGCACTCACTTCCATCAAGAGGGCAGGAGACCTGAAAGCGTTCTCTATCAGCGAAACATGCCTGGAGTCCGGTCCGGGCTACTCTCACGTGATCCTGAGACCCTGACCTGGCTATGTGCCCAAGGTTCTCACGACCCCTTTTAGGGACCAGGTGGTGAACCTGCAAGCGCAGCCCCAGGAGGAGGCAGACCCAGCCCTGACATTGCTGTGTCCGGTGCGCATTTTACGCATCTATTTGGATTGCACAGAGAGCTTTAGAGTCTCTGAGCAGCTCTTTGTCTGCTTTGGTGGACAGTGGAAAGGAAGCGCTGTCTCCAAGCAGAGGATCGCCCACTGGCTCATTGGCGCCATAACAATGGCATATCACGCCCAGGATGTGCCGCCCCCGGCAGGGCTACGAGCCCATTCTACCAGGGGTGTAGCGGCCTCCTGGGCGTTGACCAGTGGCGCCTCTCTAACAGACATTTGCAGAGCAGCAGGCTGGGCAACACCCAATACCTTTGTGAGGTTCTACAGTCTCCGGGTGGAACCGGTTTCGTCCCGTGTAGTGGCACGCTCAAGCAGGTAAGTCCGGGACAGCTGGCCGGGTGTATCGCTTGCGCATAGCGCCTTTCACCTCCCCTGAGCTGAAGACGTGCACTGTTGACTCCCAGTAGTGTTCACAAACTGTGTTCCAAGGATGATTTCCTCCGAGCCCTGTGGCAGACGAGTTCACGGAGAAACTCGCTGCCGGCTCAGTACATGTGCTAACTAAGCCCTGTACTGGGGTAGGTGCTCCGCATGTGGTGGTTCCCCATAGGTAAGCCCATGCGACGTACTGTATATCTTCTGCTAATTCGTTTCCCTGTTGGTAAACTACGTCTTCCTTGGGCAGAGGCCCCTCTGCCCCAGTCACCATGTTTGTAGAAAATCCTCCCCCATAGGGTAGGACCTACTGTGGGACTTCTCCACATGGCATACTTCCGACAAAGTTCGGCAAGACCATGTGACGTACACTATATTGCCAAAAGTATTCGCTCACCCATCCAAATAATTGAATTCAGGTGTTCCAATCACTTCCATGGCCACAGGTGTATAAAATGAAGCACCTAGGCATGCAGACTGCTTCTACAAACATTTGTGGAAGAATGGGCCGCTCTCAGGAGCTCAGTGAATTCCAGCGTGGTAATGTGATAGGATGCCACCTGTGCAACAAGTCCAGTCATGAAATTTCCTCGCTACTAAATATTCCACAGTCAACTGTCAGTGGTATTATAACAAAGTGGAAGCGATTGGGAATGACAGCAACTCAGCCACGAAGTGGTAGGCCATGTAAAATGACAGAGCGGGGTCAGCGGATGCTGAGGTGCATAGTGCGCAGAGGTCGGCAACTTTCTGCAGAGTCAATCGCTACAGACCTCCAAAGTTCATGTCGCCTTCAGATTAGCTCAAGAACAGTGTGTAGAGAGCTTCATGGAATGGGTTTCCATGGCCGAGCAGCTGCATCCAAGCCATACATCACAAAGTGCAATGCAAAGCGTCGGATGCAGTGGTGTAAAGCATGCCGCCACTGGACTCTAGAGCAGTGGAGAAGCGTTCTCTGGAGTGACGAATCAAGCTTCTCCATCTGGCAATCTGATGGACGAGTCTGGGTTTGATGCGTCTAAAGGCAGATGAATACTTTTGGCAATATAGTGTATTTCCACTCAAAATACCCCCCCTTTCTGGGCGGGGTGTGGTCTCCACGGTGTCTTCCCCTTGGGAGGGACACCCCCCCGACGTAGACCTGGTGGCCCCAGTCAGTTAATTCCTTTTTTTGGGGGGGGGAGAGAAAAAAAAAAAAGAGGATAAGAGGCCACGACTGGGCTAGCCTGTCTCTATCTTTTGGGCAGTCGACTTGTCCCCAAAGGGCCGTTCGACACTCATAACAGCATTGGGGGAGGTTACGTGTCAGCCTGGTGCACTGGCTATGAGGCACACAGTGGTCTGCCCGTCACACACCGCCGGTTCACGTAACACAGTTCAGCCAGTTGCGGCATTTCGTATAGGGACCCCTAGTGTCACTACATCGACACAACGTCGAGTGAGTGACAGATAGGGAACGTCCTGGTTACTTGCATAACCTACGTTCCCTGATGGAGGGAACAAGACGTTGTGTCTCTCCTGCCACAATGCTGAACTACCCACTGAAATGGCCGGGACCTTGTCTCGGCTCCTCAGCACAAAACCTGAATGAGTGGTTGCATACCAGCTCCTTTTATACCCATTGTCCGGGGGAGTGGTATGCAAATACCACTCGCCCATTTTTATTGGCCTTTTATCAAAGACCAGAGGTGTCTCATGCTCCCAAGAGTGACCCCTAGTGTCACTACATCGACACAACGTCTCGTTCCCTCCATCAGGGAACGGAGGTTACGCAAGTAACCAGGACGTTTCTCTGTATTACTGTAGAACAATGATTTTATTTCTTTATTTAAATGACCATACATTTAAGCATAAAACAAATATTAACATTATATATAAATAGGTCATTGACAACAAAGGTTGTCTGAGGTGATAAAAATGAGAAATCTTTTTAAAACACAGATGTTAAGTTCATAGAAATGTAAACTTTATGTCTAATGTGGTTATATTAATTATTTAAAAACACTTATAGCATTTAATATTTTTTAATATAATAATAGATTTAATGACCCATCAAGTAAAAGATATTAAAATACTTTCCTTGCGCCTTGAATACAGGAAAGTGTACACAACTTAATCATTCATTTAAAAAAAATGTTTTAAACATTTTTAAGGTCAAAAATGATTATAATTATATTTTTCAGTCAAGAATATCAAGAAGTTTTCTCAGGTTTACTCCATATGAGATTAACTAAATGTGCCTTTTATAAAAATGTTTTTAGGGTATAAAGGGGTCCTCTCTGTTTAATATGTTGTTGTTGTTGCTTTTGGTCACATGACAACAAAATGGCAATATTTAAAAATAATAATAATATTAATAAAAGATTATTCTGGGGGCCTGGGTAGCTCAGTGAGTAAAGATGCTGACTACCACCCCTGGAGTCGCGAGTTCGAATCCAGGGCATGCTGAGTGACTCCAGCCGGGTCTCCTAAGCAACCAAATTGGCCCGGTTGCTAGGCAGGATAGAGTCACATGGGGTAACCTCCTCGTGGTTGCCCAATGTGGTTCGCTCTCGGTGGGGCGCGTGGTGAGCTGTGCATGGAAGCCGTGGAGAATAGTGCAAAGCCTCCACACATGCTATGTCTCCGCGGTAACGTGCTCAACAAGCCACGTGATAAGATGCATGGATTGATGGTCTCAGACGTGGAGGTAACTGAGATTCGTCATCCGCCACCCAGATTGAGGCGAGTCACTACACTACCACAAGGACTTAGAGCACATTGGAAACTGGGCATTCCAAATTGGGGAGAAAAAGGGGAAAATAAAAAAAATGAAAAAATAAAAGATTATTCTGCACTTGCCAATGCCTTTTTTTTTATAATAATTTTAGCTTTTAATTCGATTTCTTTTTTTTTTTTTTACTGTCTCCTGTCTATTACACCACATGACATTTTTTACTTTAATTCTCAGAAAAAATATCAAAATTACTATAAGTTCATCATAGAAGAGGTGTATTCAAGTAATTGTTTTGCGTGAATTGCATTTTTGATGTATATGTGAATAAATTCAGACCAAAAAAAAAAAAGAAATCACATCATTGACCCAAATACTGTACAAATTAAAAAATATGAAATGGAAAGAGTACAGTGATGGGTTCAGCTCACCTCCTCAAACTTGTCCTGTTTGGGCCACAGACTGACCACTGGCCCTCTGTCCATCATCTTGATGATGTTGGACATGTCAATGTATTTGTCTAGTTCAATGACTTTCTCCATCCACTTGAGCTCAGTCATACCATGATCAGAGAACAGGATTACATTTATCTCATCTCTCATATTCTTCTCCTGAACAAAACAAATGTGTTTTAGACGGCCAAGACAGAATCAAGAACCCTGACATGTTTGAATCAATGGAACCAATGTTTTCTTTCTTTCTTTCTTTCTTTCAATCTCTTGTGAAGAAACAAACCTTGATTTTGCGGTTGAGGGTTTGGAAAGCCTCGTCCAGTGTGCGTACGGCACGCTGTATTTGTATAGATTGAGGCCCATAATGATGTCCTTCCACATCTATCTTCTCATAATAAATTGCAGCCATGTCTGCTTTATTGCTCCTTATAAAACATATAACACCAGAGACTTTATACATTGAAAAACAAACACTCTAAAATATCCTCACAAAAGTGTCCCTATGATGCATGTGCGATATATGACACTTTGACCAAGAATGATCTCTGAACTGAATAAACGCGAACTTTCTTACAGTAATAACTTTCTTGGTCTTATTGTGCAAGATACATCTTTCATCAAAACATAATAACAAGCACCACCTCTGGAACAACTTTCCTTTTCTACTGATGTCACCAGGCCACATAGGCTGTTGGATAAAATTAACCAATAGCTATTCAGGCATTGTTTTTGCAAACTCAGATTCAGGTCTGGCTCCTTTCTATTATTTTCATGATACTATTAATTCCTGATGGATAAAACCAAATTCTGCCCAATATTTTTGTCCAGGATCCAGCCTGATCTCATGCAAATGATGTGTGTATGGCGACGTCTTTGCACAAGGATATTTCGTGGTTCCTTACGCGTATCGCAGCAGTTCCAAGGTGAAATATCCACTGAGTGGCCCTAAAAGTGAGTTAAATGTTCTCCCGAACAGATGAGGTTTTAAAGGTTAATGCTCTATTGAGTTTTAAATAAACAAAACCAACCTCCCTACCCTAAACCTGACCGATAGTGTATTTTCTATTTTATATAGAAAATATAAAGTCTGTATGGCCCATTTTTATATTTTCATTAAAGTGCGAAAGACTAGACTACAAACAAGTAATTTTATTGTCTTTCCTTGTCATGCCAAATATAATTAATTTCACAAAATTGGAACAGAAATGTATTTGTTTATTTTTAATGCTCGTAACATGCTAATTAATAAAGCTAAATTTAGAAGGAAAAAACTTAATGGTCTAAAGGTGCCCTGGAACCACGTTAACTTATGTGGCGCCTCATTTTTACTCACATGCGGGGAAAAGAGGCAACGCGAGCAGAGCGGGACAGGGCATAAATGAAGTGTGTTCGGTGCAAGAGAAAGATATTCAATAATACAGCGCAGAAAGATCAGATCTTGTGTACACAGCACTGTTGCTTTGTCGCACAGCTCAATAGAGACGATGAGAGGGCGCAACCGTCGTCATGATACCATCTTGTGGTCCGGATGGAATCAATCTGGGGTCCGCAGTGACTGGCGTAGCCTAATCGTTAGCAAGGCAGCTAACGTTAGCAATTTCATACATTGTGAGAAAGCCGAACTGCTTGTGTTTTTAGCGATGCGCACCTGATCGTCTAGATGTATACAGGCTATATATCGAAAATGACTCAAAAGCTTATCATCGATATCGTGGATTTTTTTATCGCAATAAATATCAAGATCGTTTTAGCCCAGCCCTAGTTGGGAATATCATGTATTACTCAGGAATACATCACATTACGGAGATAAAATGGGTTACCAATGCCGTTTCATGTTGACTTTAATCATTAACAGAATAACTAACAAGACAGAGAGACAAATGGAGGGTTATCAAAAAAACATTATGGCAGAAAAATAAGAAAGATATGTTTGAGGTGGCCTGGGTAGCTCAGCAAGTATTGATTCTGACTACCACCCCCTGGAGTCACGAGTTCGAATCCAGGGCGTGCTGAGTGACTCCAGCCAGGTCTCCTAAGCAATCAAATTGGCCCGGTTGTTAGGGAGGGTAGAGTCACATGGGGTAACCTCTTCATGGTCGCTCCGAAGATGCCGCGGAGAATAGCGTGAAGCCTCCACACGTGCTACATCTCCGTGGTAACGCACTCAACAAGCCACGTGATAAGATGTGTGGATTGACGGTCTCAGACGCGGAGGCAACTGAGATTCATCCTCCACCACCTGGATTGAGGTGAGTCAGTACACCACCACGAGGACTTAGAGCACATTGGGAATTGGGCATTCCAAATTGGGGAGAAAAGGGGAGAAAAAAAAAAAAAGAAGATATGTTTGCATAATGGTTTGCTGAGGAGGTTTGTGTTTATCGTACTTTAACATATTGAGAGCGCTCTCCAAGGAGTCAGTCAGGTTCTTCTCTGAAGGATTGTAGACATATTCCTCACAGAATGTAGGTCTCACCCCAAGAATTGACACTTCACAACCTGAACGAACAGAACAAACACAATTTACAGCATGTGACTTGGGTTTATATGCATTTGTAATAGATCAGTAATGCTTTTGAAAGCCTAAAAACTTTCAGTGGAGGGAATTGTAACATCAATCACAAACATGCTTGAGTGATGATACTTATGCATCTTCCAAATGTATAAATGTAAATGTAATATATATGTATAATTATTTTACATTTTGTGGGGTACAATGGTTTTATTACAAATACCATAGTTTAACCATGGTTACTGTAGTAAAATCATGGCTAATTTTTGTAAGGGATGGATGGCTCTATATTTAACTTTCTTGAAAATAATTTTTAAGAGTTTCAAGCCCTACTTTGTAACCTATTTATGGAAAGCACCATACCATAAACTCATGACATCCACTCACCAGGCCAGAAGTACATGTAGACTCTTTTTCCTGTTTTCTGCATGGTCACCCACAGCGGCTCTGAGCCATTCCACCACATATTCAGACTGCTGTCTGGGTTCGTTCCGATCAGGAATTCCTTCATGGAGTCCTTGTCCCACATGTAATTCCCAGTCATCTGGTGCACCTCACAGTAGCGTCCTGCAACATGAGGAGTGGAAAATTACTTCATGTGTATTTAAAGCAGGGATGATTTTAATCAACACTCAACACAGGTTCACATAATCTGTGTTTACAGACCATTTGGTTAAAAAGATTCATTCATTCCTAAAGAGTCATTCCATTACAAACACTCTTTACTCCTTATCAAACTTAAAGACACTATGAACTGGCTTGAAGAGTGCAGTTTTCTTTCCTGTGGAAATGATTCACTGATTCACTAGAGCGCCTGTACAGCCTTAAAGGGAATTTAGCTTCTTATTTGAAGTGAAATATTTTGAAGTGAAATATTTAGCTGTTTATCACTATATTTCCATCCAGTTATATATAATATATTTTGGTGACTTAAAAAAAAAGCATCATAATTTAACACAAAGCATCATGGATAACTCCAACACAACTGTAAACACAACTACAACCCATTTTAATTACCAACAATAACTATTTACACTCCTCATAACCCCTTATACCTTGCCCGGGCCTACATATTTAAATATTCAGGTGCAAATGCCTATGGCCCCTCCCCCAAAACACAGCTCAGCTGAAACAACTAAGTTTTTTCTAACTTTGTTCAAAACACAGAGAATACATTTAAAAACAACATATTATATTTGAGTAAAATTTAAAACATAATTGTAATTAATAAAAAGAGCAAAATTGTATTACATACACAGCAAAATCTCCGGTGTTAAATTAACACTCCTTGGTGTCTCCATGAGTCCACTCTACAAGAGTGTTAAAAACTAACACTGAGCAGTGTTGAATCTACTCTGTGTTGTGTTGAATGTTGAACCGGCCAAACAGTTCATGAGATCAAGTAGATACACTCTCTGAGTGATGATTGATCATTAGTGATGACACCTGCTGAACAAGCAGAGTAAGAGAGGAACAACAAGAACAGAAAAACAAGAGAACAAACCAACAGACACCCCAGCAACTAGGTACTAACCCTAAACCTAACCCTAACCCTAACCTTAACCCATATTAAGTACATGCAGTTACCTAATACTACTCAGTACTTTCTTGGTATGTACACATACTGTAAAATAAAGTGCAACCCAATTTACAAAGGGCCAAATTCATTCTTTTTCAGTGTAGAAACTCTTGTGTTTGGTACTGAACTAGTCTGGATCATATGATTTTTGTACTGCCTGTACAGCTACCTGTGCTAAAGTCTAAAAATAAATCTCTTCACCAATCAAACGCTTCTCTGTTTACATGTAACACATTAAGACCATGTGGTGTAAAATCACAGCATCAGTGTGACCATGTCGAAACTAAACTAATGCCAACAGTGCTTTATTTTGAGCCTGTATTCTGGTTTCAACGTTTGCAAAACTGACAACTAAAGCCTGCTGTGTGTTTGAGCGAGCAGAGGACTGTCATTTATGGCATGTGTTGCCTGTTATTTGGATGGATCATTTGTAAATATACTTTGCCACGTAACTCATCCCACACTGACTGTGCCATGGACATGAATGACACCTCAAATTATGCATTTTTGAGGAGAGGTGCACTAATACTTTTTGAATCAATCCAGGGCCTGAAATTTGGTGTGAGAATGTGGGTATTGAGGACAAATTTAATAATTCCAGTGGAAATGGTACAAGGCGCTGCTCATTAGCCAAACGCAGGCTTCTGGTGGGAACACAGCTTTGCAGAAATGATTTTAGGTACGTGCATCAACCGGCAGCCAGTGAAGAGAGACAAAGAGTGGTGTAACATGCACTCTCTTTGGTTCATTAAAGACCAGACATTAAAGACCATCATTTGCAGGGTCATAATTGTGCATGCGAATAACATTACAGTAGTCCAGTCTAGTTATGACAAGTGACTGAACAAGAAGTAGTGTGGCATGTTCAGAGAGGAGGGGTCTTATTTTCCTGATATTGTAGAGTGTAAATCTACATGTTCTTGCTACATGAAATAGCAAAAGTACTTTGTGTAAAATGCTACCAGAACTACTTAGCTGCAGGGTAAAGAGAGAAAAGCTTAAACACCTGTTGCATCTCT
This sequence comes from Myxocyprinus asiaticus, assembly GCF_019703515.2. Taxonomy (NCBI): domain Eukaryota; kingdom Metazoa; phylum Chordata; class Actinopteri; order Cypriniformes; family Catostomidae; genus Myxocyprinus; species Myxocyprinus asiaticus. Next base: position 44,079,585 of record NC_059365.1, read on the forward strand.
GATCTCCACCTCTCTAGAGCAAGGGTACTCAACCCATAGCTCACGGGACACTTTTAGAAACTGCTCAATGACCAGAGGCCAGAGAATATAATGACCAGGTAAAACCTAGTAGTATACTTCACATATTTGGTCACTTTATCGCCTCGCTTTCATCATAATTGCTGGTCAGAGACTTTCATTTTCTAGAACAATGTAGTCAGTGTTAAATTGTATATATGTCTTACTTAAACAAATGCATAAATTAAAATTTGTGGCTGTAGTTCATCACTCCTTTGTATTAAAGGCATAATTGTGGTCTCTTTTAAAAAAGGACACTTGGGCTGAGTCACGTGATGCCATGCGAGGTTCGGACATGTGAACGGCAAGCTCAGTGCACTTTGCTAGTTTTGATACTTTTAATGATATAAACCGGTGAGATTTGATACACCCTGATCCATAACTGTTCTAGGAAGACAACATGTCAAAGAATTCAAAATCCCCAGGCTCTGGAGACACTTATGTGCTCAAGCTGACACTCCTCCGGAGGCCTCGTACCAGGGAGTCAATTTGGCCAGAGAGGTGAAAGAGATTTGGTGTGAATTGCTGATCGTGTCGGCAATACTGACGAAGGTCATTGCTGACTTGGAGGATCTTGCTGCAATACGACGATCGATCACTGCCATGGAGACGAAATTCACTGATGTGGTTATCAAGAAATAGATCGATTATCTGGAGTGATCGGAGAGGGAATTAGCTGCTAATCCACTAGCGACCAAAGTAGACTTGGAGCGTGTCTGGGAAAAGTTGGAGGATATGTAAAATCATAGTCGGCGGAACAACGTCCGAATTGTTGGAATTCCTGAGTGAGCAGAGGGTCAGAATATGGTGGAATTTCTGGACGGGCTCTTTCTGAGTCTGCTTGACATAACAGGCCATAAGCTGGAAATCAAGTGAGCTCACAGAGTTCTGGCTCGGCGATCCGTTGAGGAAGACAGGCCCTGATAAATTCTGGCCAAATTTATGAGATCATTCGATAAAGATCTTGTTACGCGAGGCGAGGAGTAAAGGAAGGCTTTCTTGGAAGAACCACAAAATGTTCTTGTCCCAGACTTTGCGAATTCGATAAGAGAGAAACGTGATTGATTCAAAGAATGCAAGAAACTCTTACATCAATGGAAGTTCGCTTTTGCAATTATGTTCCCGGCCAAATTGAGAACAGATGCTTAGGATGGCCGCAAAGTATTTACATGTCTGCAACAAGCATTGTCCTTCATAAAGTCAATGGACTGAGTAAGTCATTGTGTGATTCTTACATTGCAGCCAAGTGGGACTGACTCACTGAACATTCACTTGACCGTCTGAGGAAACTGGGTGCCTTTTTTTGTTGTTTTTGTGCTGGTACCGCCTAGCAGCTGGAGTTGTTTTGTGTAGTAACACTCCTCCGGGATAGTTTTGTGGATGAATCTGCACGTTGTTTTGCTTAAGCCTCCTATTGGTTGGAGTTTATTTTATGGAGTATTTCTTTCAGGACATTGGAGTGATTGGGTCATCGGTTGAACTCAGGTAACAGTCGAATGGACTGGCTCACTGAACATTCGTTTGACTGCCCGAGGAAACTGAATGGCCTTTTTTTTGTGCTGTTTTGCCTTGCAGCTGAAGCTTGTTTTGTGGAGGAACACAACTTAAGGACAGTTATGTGGATGAATCTACACGTTCTTTGTGTTTATCCCACCTACTGGCTGGAATTTGTTTAATAGATATTTTCTGTTATGTAATTCTGTAGTTGTCACGGGGACTCTCGTTGTCACATATTCCCTGTTTTTGTGTTGACTTTTATGTTGAAATTCTTGTTTAGTTTCTGTTTCCTGTTAGTTTGTAGTCCTTTTGAAGTTTCATTTTATGATTGGTTTTCCCCTGATTGTTTCCACAGGTGTTCATCGTTCTCTTGTATTTAAGCCCTTGTTTTCCCCTGGTTTCTTTGTCAGTCTTCACATGTGTTGTCTTGTTCTGTGCTTGGTTTCCCGTGTTTTTGTTTCATTCTATTCTGAGTTACTTTGCTTATTTTTGGTTTCCATTAAAAGCTGCATTTAGATCCTCATTCCACGTCTGCCTCGTTACAGAAAGACTGAACATCCGAAATGGATCTAGCAGCATGCTTTGTCCAGTTGAGCCGAGCAAACTTACCAATTAGAGAATACTCTCGTCTGTTTAGCACCGTTGCCACATACACGGGATTTACCGATTCCCACTTGAAGTCCTTATATCACATCGGTCTCCTAGCTCACAAGTGGAGGGAATTGCCGGAGACCGGTGATTACATGCGGGAGGAATATGTGGAGTTAATTTTAGAGACATTCGCTTCAGAGGAACCTCCTCTCTCAACCCCGGTTCCGGTTTCCAAGTCTTCCACACCTCAGCCTGTTCCATGTCATGTCACAGCAATGCCTCAGCCTGCTCCATACCATGTCTCAGCCAAACCTCAGCCTGGTCCACACCATGCCACAGCTACGCCTGAGTCTGCTCCATGCTATGACACCACCAAGTTTAAGTCTACTCCACACCATACCACAACCCAGACTCCCACGGCCCTTGTTTCCAAGTTAAATTATCCACCACTTATGTCGGTGCGTAGGGTCATGAAGACCCTTCCTCACAGCTTGTCAGTACTCATGCCTGCCACGGCCAACGAGCCAACGCCCACGCCTGCCACAGCCAACTAGCTAGAAGCCTCATCCATCCCAGAGCCTGCGTTGCCAGCCTCGTCCATTCAAGAGCCAGCGTTGCCAGCCTCGTCCATCCCAGAGCCAGCGTTGTCAACTTTAGCCATTCAGAGGAGGAGAAGAAGAAGAAAAGTTTCTGTTCCCAAGTCTCTTCCCATGTACATGACCACGGAGGTCGTTCCCGAGTCTCTGCCCATGCCCACGACCACAGAGGTCGTTCCTGAGTCTCCGCCCATGTTCACGACCACAGAGGTCGTTCCCGAGTCTCCGCTCATGTCCACGACCACAGAAGTCGTTCCTGAGTCTCCGCCCATGTCCACGACCACAGGAGTCGTTCCTGAGTCTCCGCCCATGTTCACGACCACAGAGGTCATTCCCGAGTCTCTGCCCATGCCCACGGCTACAGAGGTCGTTCTCGAGTCTCTGCTCATGCCCAAGACCACAGAAGTCGTTCCTGAGTCTCCGCTCATGTCCACGACCACAGAAGTCGTTCCTGAGTCTCCGCCCATGTTCACGACCACAGAGGTCATTCCCGAGTCTCTGCCCATGCCCACGGGTACAGAGGTCGTTCTCGAGTCTCTGCCCATGCCCAAGACCACAGAAGTCGTTCCTGAGTCTCCGCCCATGTTCACGACCACAGAGGTCATTCCCGAGTCTCTGCCCATGCCCACGGGTACAGAGGTCGTTCTCGAATCTCTGCCCATGCCCAAGACCACAGAAGTCGTTCCTGAGTCTCCGCTCATGTCCACGACCACAGAAGTCGTTCCTGAGTCTCCGCCCATGTTCACGACCACAGAGGTCATTCCCGAGTCTCTGCCCATGCCCATGGGTACAGAGGTCGTTCTCGAGTCTCTGCCCATGCCCAAGACCACAGAAGTCGTTCCTGAGTCTCTGCCCATGTTCACGACCACAGAGGTCATTCCTGAGTCTCCGCTCATGCCCACGACCACAGAAGTCGTTCCTGAGGCTCTGCCCATGTTCACGACCACAGAGATTGTTCCCGAGTCTCTGTCCATGCCTACGACTACAGAGGTCGTTCCTGAGTCTCTGCCCATGCCCACGACCACAGAAGTTGTTCCTGAGTCTCCGCCCACGTTCACGACCACAGAAGTCGTTCCCAAGTCTCTGTCCATGCCCACGGCTACAGAGGTCGTTCCCGAGTCTCCGCTCATGCCCACGACCACAGAGGTTGTTTCCCAGTTTCTGCCCATGTTCTTGACCACGGAGGTCATTCCCGAGTCTCCTCCCATGTCCACGACCACAGAGGTCGTTCCTGAGTCTCTGCCCATGCCCATGATTACAGAGGTTGTCTCCCAGTCTCATCCCATGAACACAACCATGGAGGTCGTTTCCGAGTCTCTGCTCATGCCCATGACTACAGAGGTCATTCCCAAGTCTCATCCAATGAACACGACCACGGAGGTCTTTTCCAAGTCTCTGCCCATGTCCACGACCACAGAGGTTGTTCCCGAGTCTCTTCCTATGTTCACGACCACGGAGGTCGTTTCCCATTCATCCAGGACTCCTGCGGCCGCCTCCCAGGCCTCCTGACACTGTCTCAGCCCTGCAGCCGACTCCAAGGCCTCCTGACCCTGTCTCGGTCCTGCGGCCACCTCCCAGGACTCCTGACCCATTCCCCATCTTGAGGTCATCTCCTTGGTCTCCTGGCCATCTGCCTGATCTGCTCTGGTCTCCCTGGTCTCCTGGCCATCCGCCTGATCTGCTCTGGTCTCCCTGGTCTCCTGGCCATCTGCCTGATCTGCTCTGGTCTCCCTGGCCTCCTGGCCACCTGCCTGATCTGCTCTGGTCTACTTGGTCCTCCAAGCCTGCAGAGTCACTCTGGCTCTCCATCCCTCCAGCTCCGCCTTGGTTTCAAAACTCCCTGACTTTGCCTTGTTCCTCTGCTCTCCTTGCCCCTTATGCCCCCCTGAACTACCTGTTTCCCCCCACACTCCATGGACAATTTGTTTTTGTTTTTGTTTTTGAGCGTCTGGAATCCACTCCTTAAAAGGGGGGCTCTGTCACATATTCCCAGTTTTTGTGTTGACTTTTATGTTGAAATTCTTGTTTAGTTCCTGTTTCCTGTTAGTTTGTAGTCCTTTTATAGTTTCATTTTATGATTGGTTTTCCCCTGATTGTTTCCACAGGTGTTCCTCATTCTCTTGTTTGCCCCCATGTATTTAAACCCTTGTTTTCCCCTGGTTTCTTTGTCAGTCTTCACATGTGTTGTCTTGTTCTGTGCTTGGTTTCCTGTGTTTTTGTTTCATTCTATTCTGAGTTACTTTGTTTATTTTTGGTTTCCATTAAAAGCTGCATTTAGATCCTCATTCCACGTCTGCCTCGTTACACTCGTAGGCATACATGGACTGTTTGAGTTTAGAGGGATGGACGCCAGTTGGCGCTGTCGTGCATGGGGTTAATGAGGATGTTTTTCTTTTTTCTGTTTGTTTGGTTCGGAGGGAAGTTTGGGGTTTGATTGTAGCACTAATGTTGGAATGTGGTCTTTATAATTTTGTTTTTGACACACAATCTATTTTTTCTAATATGTCAAAATGTCAAATGTATGAGTGGATTAATATGAGTGGATTGTCTCTCTCCATGTGGAATGTGAATGGGTTGGGGCACCCCATAAGAAGGAAGGTTATTTCTCTTCTTAAACGTAAGAAATATGATATAGTGTTTCTTCAGGAAACGCATTTTTCCCCGCAAGAAGCGGAAAAATCTGGGAAGATATGGGGTGGACATATTTTCTTTAGTGCTGGCTCAAGTAAGAGCAGGGGAGTCATTACAATGATAAGAAAACAACTACAATTCAAATGTCTCAAACAGAGTAAAGATAAATTAGGAAGAGTCATTATTGTTTTAGCAGAATTTCAGGGGTAACGGTTGATTTTGGCTAATATTTACGCACCTAACGCTGATGATCAGGGCTTTTTTATAGATCTTGAAGGGATGTTGCAAGCCACTGGCACCCCTCATGATATAAAACTGCCCAAGTTACACCAGGAATGCACAATCCCTCCATCCGTGCTCAGACTGTCCGCAATAGGCTGAGAGAGGCTGGACTGAGGGCTTGTAGGCCTGTTGTAAGGCAGGTCCTCACCAGACATCACCGGCAGCAACGTTGCCTATGGGCACAAACCCACCTTCGCTGGACCAGACAGGACTGGCAAAAAGTGCTCTTCACTGAAGAGTTGCGGTTTTGTCTCACCAGGGTTGATGGTCGGACTCGCGTTTATTGTCGAAGGAATTAGCGTTACACCGAGGCCTGTACTCTGGAGCAGGATCGATTTGGAGGTGGAGGGTACGTCATGGTCTGGGGCGGTGTGTCACAGCATCATCGGACTGACCTTGTTGCCATTTCAGGCAATCTCAATGCTGTGCGTTACAGGGAAGACATCCTCCTCCCTCATGTGGTACCCTTCCTGCAGGCTCATCCTGACATGACAATGCCACCAGCCATACTGCTCGTTCTGTGCATGATTTTCTGCAAGACAGGAATGTCAGTGTTCTGCCATGGCCAGCGAAGGGCCCGGATCTCAATCCCATTGACCACGTCTGGAACCTGTTGGATCGGAGGGTGAGGGCTAGGGCCATTCCTCCAAGAAATGTCTGGGAACTTGCAAGTGCCTTGGTGGAAGTATGGGGTAACATCTCACAGCAAGAACTGGCAAATGTGGTGCAGTCCATAAGGAGGAGATGCACTGCAGTACTTAATGCTGCTGGAGGCCACACCAGATACTGACTGTTACTTTTGATTTTGAACCCCCCCCCCCCCCCCTTTGTTCAGGGACACATTATTCCATTGCTGTTAGTCACAAGATCTTGTTTGTTTGAGATGGTATAAAACTCATGTGTAGTGAGATGACTGTTGGGAGACTTCTTTTGCCAAAACATCTTTCTTCTGATGGTGAAAAGAATCCAAAGACTTGTGTTATTTCTCTTCATTGGAAAATTTCCTGACAAAACACTACAAATTACACATTATCTTTTTCATCTACAGTACTGTGCAAAAGTTTTAGGCACTTGTGAAAAATGTTGCATAGTGAGGATGTCTTCAAAAATAATGCCATAAATAGTTTTCATTTATCATTTAACATCATACAAAGTCCAGTAAACATAAAAAAGCTAAATCAATATTTGGTGTGACCACCTTTGCCTTTAAAACAGCCCAAATTCTCCTAGGTACACCTGGACACAGTTTTTCTTGGTTGTTGGCAGATAGGATGTTCCAAGCTTCTTGGAGAATTCCCCACAGTTCTTCTATCTATTTAGCTGTCTCAATTGCTTCTGTCTCTTCATGTAATCTCAGACTGACATGATGTTTAGTGGGGGGCTCTGTGGGGGCAATGCCATCTCTTGCAGAGCACCCTGTTCTTCTATTCTAATCTTTTCTATTTGCAAAAGTAATGTTTGGGAGTCTAAAATGTATTTTTCCTACTGACACACTAAAGCTGAAGATATAAATAACCATCTTAAGACAAAAAATTTTGTGAAACATCTTATGTGCCTAAAATTTTGCACAGTACTGTATCTTACTTTCAATCATAATTGAGTTGTTATAACTGATTTTACATGGATTCTATTAATAGAATGAGGCAGAAAGCAGATTATTTATAGAATATGACAGCTGTGCAGCTCTACTGCAGTGATAGCTGTCAATAAACATAAAAATACCAAAGACAGCTTGGAAAATATAGGCAAACAAAACATCGGCTATTTATTTACAACATGTCTAATCAGTCATAATTCAATCTAATCAATTATGATTAGACAACATGTCTAATCATAATTGTTTCTAACTAGGGATGCACCGATACAATTTTTTCTCTCCTGATCTAATTCCAATAACTGAACTCTGAACAACCAGTGTTGTTTTTTCTAAATCAGTTTTTAATATCAATACCTCACTGTGTGGAAATGATTGGGGGTACTCTTTTATATGAGAAGAAAAACAAACCTCTAACTATACGTTATTTCAATATAAATGTGTAACATATTAAGAAAAACTTTATTGTTAACTGGTCTACTGGAATATAATCCCAGTGGCTCTGAACTGTCTTGGTTCGTACTTTTCTAATACAATTGAAATTTTGCATTGCAGCACTTTTCGTGTTACTGTATCCTTAGGATTAATCGCTTATGTTTAGTCCTTCCTTATTTTTTTGGATAATTTGGATAAAAGTGTGTGCTAAATGTAAAATGTAAATTATCACTCTTCTCTTCAATTTCTTTCATCTCTGTTGCTACTATTCTGACCTCATCATCCTCTTTATAGAACTGACACTTTCAACAGTACCTTCTTTTCATTTCTTCATATTAATATAATGTTCCATTCATCCATCCATATTCTATAGCCACTTGTCCTATGTAGGGTCGGGGTGGTGCTGGAGCCTATACCAGCTGCCTTGGGCCAAAGGCATGGAAACACCCTGGACATGTGGCCAGTTCATCACAGGGTTAACACACACAGACATACATATCCACACTCTCACATCTACGGGCAGTTTAGACCCCGTTTCCACCTGGTATTAAGATGTGTTTCCAATCACATGTGGTCAGCCCTAAATACAGGTCTTAACGGGTCTAAAACGTTTTGTGACTGCATGTGACCACATCGCATTTGAGGTGTAAACGCTAATCCATCCTGTATGCGTCCCGGCAGCAGTGAAGCACCGCCCCTCACCTGTCAATCAACCTCTGTGCTAAAACAAGAGTTTAAACTTTGCCGTTTACGAGCGGCTTTAAAAGGAAATAACCATCCGATCGTAACATTTTAAAAAGCAGATACATACACAATAACGAGAGCTTCACGGATCTTCTTTAGCGTGTCTGAAATCAACACAGATGACAAGCACAAAGACCTGAAGCTCCTTTAATACAGGTAATCCACTAAAATAACAGACAATTCTGCTTGATATTTTACGTTTGTGCTTAGATGAAATTTCAACCACATCTGGGAGAAACAGTGCACCATTTGTCACACTTTCTTTGTCTTTTCTGACTTTGTTGCACTTTATTATCATGCAGTAACACACTGACATAGTGATTGATGTATGTTGTCATGAAACAGAGACTCTCCCCTCCAAATCCAAGCACTGGTGGGCACAGGAAACGCATTTAATTGACCAGGTGTAAACAGCGATGTGTCTCACCTGACCACATGTGATCGGAATACCCTAGACGTATCTTAATACCAGGTGGAAACCTGCATGTTTTTGGACTGTGGGGCACACCAGAGCACCCGGAGGAAACCCACGTGAACACAGGCTGACCATACAGCAATAATGTGGCAGAAACATGGTTCAGTGGTGTGGTACCATGTAGTGCCCGACCGATATATCGTTCGGCCGATATATTTTACCGATATGCGCCAATATGAAAACTTTTTTCAGAACATATAATGCAGAAAACAATGCTTTAGAATTGGTGTCATAGCGTAGTTTGTCCAGCAGAGTGCGCTCCGACTCCATTGTTTACAGAGCTGAACTAATGATGGCTCTGCAGACAGGGCAGAGCTCAGCGGTGTCTCGGTAAGTTGTTAACTAGTTTGTGAAATACATACTGGAACCTTAATAAACAATTACCCCATAATTTTCCCTTTTCAATATAACTAATATAACATTAACCTTGTCCCTGATAACCATGTTACTCATGTCTGTTTGCTGTTAGCCAGCTATAGTTTGTCAGTGCAGTAAGTAATGTAGCAGATTGAAAGGTAATCATCAGAGCATCTTTTTTGCAGCTCAGCAGACAACGGTGCAGTGGTGGATTGTGTCTGTTGAGTGTTGATTTCACACTATGTTGTTACCTAGTTGGTGAGACGCAATGCTGGAAAGTAAAATAAACAACGTCCGTCTTTTACTCTCCGTGACAACGAGCTTATAGCTAACTAGCTAACCACGTAGCTGCTTTCATTGTTGTCAGCTGAGTGGAAGCTAATGTTTAAACATGTATTCACCAAACTGTTTTGTTTAGGATTCACAGTTTGATACTCCCTTCAACCAAACAATTCCAGTCATTGCATTTATAAAATGTAATATTTAGAAGTCTGTTGAAAGTTTTCCCTGAACTTGCATAGCAGAATACGGTGTAACACCGCTGCTGCCGTTTATCTCTTGACTCGGCATTATTAATATAGTCAGCATTTGACTGATATTAAACAGTACTGATGTTTATGTAGCTATTTATTTTATTTGTTTTTTATTCTTTATTTAAACGGTCAGCATTTGACTGATACTAAACAATACTGATGTTTATTTAGCTATTTGTTTTATTTTTATTTATTCTTTATTTTAATGGTCAGCAATTGACATACTAAACATACAGTACTGATGTTTATTTAGCTATTTATTGTATTTTAATTTATTCTTTATTTTCTCAGTGTTCATTTCTAGAATTTGTTGACAATGTATAATAATAATGTCAAATATTCTTTGATAAAAATATTTAAGAAAGCAGCCTTCTGAGTACCTCTGCATAGTCATATCGGTGCAAAATCGGGGCAAAATCCACATAGAAAAGGTCTGTTTTCATTCCAGCTCAAAAATTAAATATATCGGCCACCATATCGGTAATCGGTGAATTTTCCCTCTCTAAAATCGGTATCAGTCTCAAAAATCCCATGGTCGGGCTCTAGTATCATGATAGACTTAATACCATGGTTCTGAATTGTTACCATGGCAGCAATTTCCAAAAACTGGTAATAGCCTACCATGGTTCTTTTTTTGAAAGTAATTAGTCAAATGGCTCATTAACTTAAAAGTAAACTGACTTTGGCTAAATCAGACAGCTCCTTCATTTTATGATATTATTCCATAAAAGACGTATATAATTTCTATTAACACTAAAAGCAACATGACTGCTCCCATTATAATGAATAAACTGTCTAAACTGCAAGTCTGCGATGTCGGGAATGCAGTAGCAATAGAGTATTACCTTTTGACAATACATAGATTGGATTTTTTATTAGACCAGTTACTTGTGTGAGGCAACAGCACGCCGATGATCCAATATGCTGTAATGTGCACTAGGGATGTCATAAAATACTGATATATCGATTACTGATCGGCACGTTATTTTATCTATATATTTTTGAGGCATCGATATATTAAAATTAGCCGACATTTAAATCAGAAGCCCAACTGGCATGCTTTCCAATTCACGTTAGGAGCATTGGGAGACCACAAGAGGGTGATATAATATTTTACTGAAGCCGGTCGTGGTCACGATCACACACGCACACAGGACGAGCTGAAGTGGCACAGATGGCAGTCAAAAGTTACAAAGCTGTTTGTACTTCTTCAAGAATGAACAAATTGACGTTGATGAGTTTGCAGTTTAGTGAAACTGGTGTAACTGTGTGATGTTTATTATCAAATCAAATCAAATCAAATCACTTTATTGTCACACAGCCATATACACAAGTGCAATGGTGTGTGAAATTCTTGGGTGCAGTTCCGATCAACATAGCAGTCGTGACAGTGATGAGACATATACCAATTTACAATAACATCAAATTAACACAACACAATTTAAACATCTGTTATACACATAATTACACTCAGCAGTATACAAATAATAACATACACTGTACAGTATACAATACGCACTATATAGATACACATTATTCAATAAAAATAAAAAATAAAAATATATAAAAAAGTATATATATATATATATATATATATATATATATATATATATATATATATATAGAATGTACAGTATTGTACTGTATTGACATTCAGGCTGTCGGTTGATAGTCAGTTGTTAAGAGAGACATCATATAATAATAATAATATAATTTATGACAGTCCAGTGTGAGATATAAGAGTAAGGGTAATAAAGTGCAGTGCTGATGTATTTTGATCGTGGGAGATCAAGAGTTCAAAAGTCTGATTGCTTGGGGGAAGAAGCTATCATGGAGTCGGCTGGTGCGGGTCCTGATGCTGCGATACCGCCTACCTGATGGTAGCAGTGAGAACAGCCCATGGCTCGGGTGGCTGGAGTCTCTGATGATCCTCCAAGCTTTTTTCACACACCGCCTTGTATATATTTCCTGGAGGGAGGGAAGCTCACCTCCGATGATGTGTCTGGCAGTTCGCACCACCCTTTACAGTGCTTTGCGGTTGTGGGCGGTGCTATTGCCATACCAGGCGGAGATACAGCCAGTCAGGATGCTCTCCACAGTGCAGGTGTAGAACCGTGTGAGGATGTGGCGGTTCATTCCAAACTTCCTCAGCCGTCTCAGGAAGAAGAGGCGCTGATGAGCCTTCTTCACAACGGCTTCAGTGTGGATGGACCATGTGAGTTCCTCAGTGATGTGGACACCCAGGAACTTGAAGCTGCTGACTCTCTCCACTGGTGCTCCATTAATGGTGATGGGACTGTGTTCTCTGTCTTTTCTTCTGAAGTCCACCACAAGCTCCTTTGTCTTACTGACGTTGAGGGAGAGGTTGTGCTCCTGACACCAGTGTGTCAGAGTGTGTACCTCCTCTCTGTAGGCTGTTTCATCATTGTCAGTGATCAGACCTACCACCGTCGTGTCATCAGCAAACTTAATGATGGCATTGGAGCTATGTGTTGCCACACAGTCATGTGTGTACAGGGAATACAGTAGTGGGCTGAGAACACAGCCCTGTGGGGCTCCAGTGTTGAGGGTCAGTGATGAGGAGATGTTACTGCCTATTCTAACCACCTGGCGTCTGCTTGACAGGAAGTCCAGGATCCAGCTGCACAGCGAGCTGTTTAAGCCCAGAGCCCGGAGTTTCTCATCTAGCTTGGAGGGCACTATGGTGTTGAATGCTGAGCTGTAGTCTACAAACAGCATTCTCACATAAGTGTTCTTTTTTTCCAGGTGGGAGAGAGCAGTGTGTATTGTAGATGCAATGGCATCATCAGTGGAGCGGTTGTTGCGGTAAGCAAACTGCAGCGGGTCAAGAGAGAGAGGCAATACAGAGCAGATGTAATCTCTGATTAGTCTCTCAAAGCATTTGCTGATGATGGGGGTCAGAGCAACAGGACGCCAGTCATTTAAACAAGTTATTTTTGATTGTTTTGGAACAGGCACAGTGTTGGATGTTTTAAAGCATGTGGGGACTACAGACAAAGAGAGGGAAAGGTTGAAAATATCCGTAAAAACACCAGCCAGCTGGTTCGCGCACACTCTGATGACGCGGCCCGGGATGCCGTCTGGGCCCGCGGCTTTGCGGATATTCACCCGTCGGAAGGATCGGGTTACATCCGCTACAGAGACGGAGAGTGAACTAACCTCTGTAGCTTCAGCCGCGAGAGCTCTCTCCGCGAGGGCGGTGTTATTTCCCTCGAAACGAGCATAAAAAGTATTTAGCTCATCCGGTAGAGAGGCAGCGGTGTTCATGGCGGAGTTTTTATTCCCTTTAAAGTCCGTGATGATGTTAATTCCCTGCCACATGCTTCTAGAGTTGGTGGTGTTAAACTGTCCTTCAATCTTACTCCTGTACTGGCGCTTTGCAGTTCTGATAGTTTTTCGGAGGGCATAACGTCATGGTTACTGGTGTAACCTCCGTTCCCTGATGGAGGGAACGAGACGTTGGTGTCGATGTAGTGACACTAGGGGTCACTCTTGGGAGCCCGAGACACCTCTGGTCTTTGATAAAAGGCCAATGAAAATTGGCGAGTGGTATTTGCATGCCACTCCCCCGAACATACGGGTATAAAAGGAGCTGGTATGCAACCACTCATTCAGGTTTTACGCTGAGGAGCCGATATAAGGTCCGGCCATTTCAGCGGGTAGTTCAGCGTTGTGGCAGGAGGGACCAACGTCTCGTTCCCTCCATCAGGGAACGGAGGTTACACCAGTAACCATGACGTTCCCTATCTGTCACTCACTCGACGTTGGTGTCGATGTAGTGACACTAGGGGTCCCTATACAAAACGCCACAAGGCTGAACTGTGTTACGTGAACTGGCGGTGTGTGGTGGGCAGACTTGCTGTGTGCCTCATAGCCAGCACACCAGGTCGACACGTAACCTCCCCCAACACAGTTATGAGTGTCAAACGGCCCTTTTTGGGGACAAGTCGACTACCCAGAGATAGAGACAGGCTTAACCCAGTCATGGCCTCTTTCCCCTTCTCTTTTTCCACTCCCTAAAAAAGAAGGGGGATTATCCGACTGGGCCGCCAGGTCTAGTCGGGGGGTGTCCCTCCCAAGGGGAGGACACCGCGGAGACCACACCTCGCCCCAAGAGAGGGGGGATATTTAAGTGGAAGAATACATCACATGGTCTTTCCAACCATGTGGAGAGCCTTCAAGGTAGATCCTACCCAATGGGGGAGGAGTTACTACAACATGGAGACTGAGGGGCTCTGCCCAAGGAAGACGCAGTTTGCCAGTAGGGAAACGAACTAGCGGAAGATATAGATCGCATGGGGTTAGCCTTACAGGGAACCGCCACATGCGGAGCACCTACCCCAGAACCGGGCTCTTAGTTAGCGCGTGTACTGGGCCGGCAGCGAGTCTCTCCGAAAACTCGACTGCCACAGGGCTCGGAGGAAGTCAACCAGGGAACAACCTTTGTGAACACTACTGGGAATTAACAGCGCACGTCTTCAGCTCAAAAGGAGGTGGAAGGCGCTATGTGCAAGCGATACACCCGGCCGGCTATCCCGGGCTTATCCGCTTGTGTTGCGTGCCACTACCTGGGACGAAACCGGTTCCACCCGGAGGTTGTAAAACCTTGCAAAGGTGTTGGGTGTTGCCCAGCCCGCTGCTCTGCAATGTCTGTTAGAGAGGCACCTCTGGCCAGGGCCCAAGAAGCCACTACACCACGAGTAGAATGGGCTCGTAGCCCTACCGGGGGCGGCATGTTTTGGGCGAGACATGCCATAGTTATGGCGTCAATGAGCCAGTGGGCGATCCTCTGCTTGGAGACAGCACTTCCTTTCCGCTGTGCACCGAAGCAGACAAAGAGCTGCTCAGAGAGTCTAAAGCTCTGCGTGCGATCCAAATAGATGCGCAAAGCGCGCACCGGACACAGCAACGCCAGGGCTGGGTCTGCCTCCTCCTGGGGCAGCGCTTGCAGGTTCACCACCTGGTCTCTAAAAGGAGTGGTGGGAACCTTGGGCACATAGCCCGGTCGGGGGTCTCAGGATCACGTGAGAATAGCCCAGACCGAACTCCAGGCACATTTCGCTGACAGAGAACGCTTGCAGGTCACCTACCCTCTTGATGGAAGTGAGCGCAGTCAGGAGGGCAGTCTTCAAGGAGAGTGCCTTAAGCCCGGCTGACTGCAAAACTCAAAGGGGGCTCTCTGTAGACCCTGAAAAACTACAGAGGTCCGATGAGGGAACAAGGCGTGGCCTGGAGGGATTCAGCCTCCTGGCGCCTCTTAGGAACCTGATGATCAGATCATGCTTCCCTAAGGACTCACCGTCGACTGCGTCATGGCGTGCTGCTATGGCAGCAACGTACACCTTCAAGGTGGAAGGGGACAGCCTCCCTTCCAACCTCTCTTGCAGGAAGGAAAGCACTGATCTGACTGCGCACCTCTGGGGGTCTTCCTGATGGGAAGAACACCACTTAGCGAACAGACACCACTTAAAGGCATACAGGCGCCTCGTAGAGGGAGCCCTAGCCTGAGTGAATGTGTCTACCACCGCAGGTGGGAGACGGCTTAGGTCTTCCGCGTCCCGTCCAGGGGCCAGACATGGAGATTCCAGAGGTCTGGGCGCGGGTGCCGAATGGTGCCCCTTCCCTGAGAAAGAAGGGCCTTTCTCAGGGGAATTTGCCCGGGGGGAGCTGTCACGAGGAGCGTGAGGTCCGAGCACCACGTCTGGGCGGGCCAGTAGGGTGCTTACCAGGACGACCTTCTCCTCGTCCTCCCTGACCTTGCACAGGGTCTGTGCGAGCAGGCTCACTGGGGAAAACGCATATTTGCGAATGCCAGGGGCCCAGCTGTGCCAGCGCATCTATGCCGAGGAAGGCCTCGGTGAGGGCGTACCAGAGCGGGCAGTGGGAGGATTCTTGGGAGGCGAACAGGTGCACCTGTGCCTGACTGAATTGACTCCAAATCAGCTGGACCACCTGAAGGTGGAGTCTCCACTCTCCCCTGCGGGGAACCTGCCGTGACAGCGCGTCCGCTGTAACGTTGAGGTTGCCCGGGATATGAGTGGCTCGCAGCGACTTGAGGTGCTGCTGACTCCGGAGGAGGAGACGGCGGGCGAGTTGTGACATACAGCGGGAGCGCAGACCGCCTTGGCGGTTGACATATGCTACTGCTGCCGTGCTGTCTTCCGAACTAGCACGTGCTTGCCCTGGATCAACGGCCGGAACCTCCGCAGGGCGAGCAGAATTGCCAGTAACTCGAGGCAGTTGATGTGCCAACGCAGCCGCGGACCCGTCCAGAGGCCGGTGGCTGCGTGCCCGTTGCAAACAGCGCCCCAGCCCGTCTTGGAGGCGTCTGTCGTGACCACGATGCGCCTGGAGACCAGTTCTAGAGGAACACCTGCTCGTAGAAACGAGAGGTCGGTCCAAGGGCTGAAAAGACGGTGACAGACCAGTGTAATGGCCACGCGGTGTGTCCCGTGGCGCCATGCCCGTCTCGGGACTCGAGTCTGGAGCCAGTGCTGAAGCGGCCTCATATGCATCAACCCGAGCGGGGTGGCCACCGCCGAGGACGCCATATGCCCCAGGAGCCTCTGAAAATGTTTCAGTGGAACCGCTGTTTTCTGTTTGAACGCCTTCAAACAGGCCAGCACCGACTGGGCGCGCTCGTTCATAAGGTGCGCCGTCAAGGAGACTGAGTCCAACTCCAAACCGAGAAAAGAGATGCTCTGAACCGGGAGGAGCTTGCTCTTTTCCCAGCTGACCCGAAGCCCTAGTCGGCTGAGGTGTGAGAGCACCAGGTCCCTGTGTGCGCATAACCCGTCTCGAGAGTGAGCTAGGATTAGCCAGTCGTCGAGATAGTTGAGAATGCGAATGCCCACCTCCCTTAACGGGGCAAGGGCAGCCTCTGCGATCTTCGTAGACGCGAGGAGACAGGGACAGGCCGAAAGGGAGGACTTGTACCGATACGCCTGACCCTCAAACGCAAACCGCAGGAAGGGTCTGTGTCGAGGAAGGATCGAGACGTGAAAGTACGCATCCTTCGGGTCTACCGCCGCGAACCAATCTTGATGCCGGACGCTCGCTAGAATGCGTCTTTGCGTCAGCATCTTGAACGGGAGTCTGTGTAAGGCCCGGTTCAGTACTCGCAGGTCCAAGATTGGCCGCAACCCACCGCCTTTTTTCGGTACAATGAAGTAGGGGCTGTAAAACCCCCTCTTCATCTCGGCTGGAGGGCTTTCTTTTTTTTTTCTCTACAGGTTCTATCGCGTCCTTCCGTAGGAGGGTAGCGATCTCCGCGCAAGGTAGCAGCGTTTCCATCTTTCACCAAGGTGAAGTGGACACCGCTGGACCTGGGCGGATGCCCAGCGAAGTGAATCGTGCAGCCGAGTCGGACGGTCCGGACCAGCCCTCGCGACGGACTGGAAAGCGCAAGCCATGCACCCGAGTTCCGCGCAAGGGGGACCAAAGGGACAACGTCATCGGATGTACCGGCGGGTGGGGCCTCGCGGCGGGGCGGAGCCTGAGGTGCCACACCCCATCGTGGCCGTGCTGAGTCAGAGGACATCGAAGCACTTACCTGGCTCCTTGTGACCACCCCCGAAACAGCCTGGGACGGGGGAGGAAGAGGCCTGTCCTCATGACCCGTGGAGACTGTCACATCGGGGGCAGATTTGTGCCACAGCTGGGCGCTCAGGGCGGGAGACCGCCGCTGGAGCGCCAACCTGCCAAATGGAGTGGTGGACGGTGGTCGTGATGCCAGCCGTACACACCGAATATGTGACCCAGGGAACAAGGAAACCACTCTTGCGGAGCTCTTGAGTACTGCAGCCACTTGGGCATGCAGCGCAATTAAATGCAAG
Organism: Myxocyprinus asiaticus; assembly: GCF_019703515.2. Taxonomy (NCBI): domain Eukaryota; kingdom Metazoa; phylum Chordata; class Actinopteri; order Cypriniformes; family Catostomidae; genus Myxocyprinus; species Myxocyprinus asiaticus. The sequence goes on from NC_059365.1 coordinate 44,097,233, forward strand.
AGGTAACAAAAAGAAGATCTGCTTACCAGCTCCAGAGCAGCGGGTTTCGTTGTCCCTGGGTCGCCCGTCTCAGGGGCGCTTCGAAGACCTCCGTGGGTTCTTCGGTGCCGGCTGTGAGACGGGTGGCGTCGGCTTCCTGCGGTGGGCTCCACGCCGTGGCCGGGCCGGAGGGGCGGGCTGCGGCGGAGCCGGTGCAGTCACCGCAGGGGGACGCCCTCGGCGATGAGTAGATGGGGGGATCTTGAGCCACGCCGGGGCAGGACAAGCCGGCTAGCACCCATCTACTGCTCTACCATCGAGAACTGCTGGGCAAAGTCCTCGACAGTGTCGCCGAATAGGCCCGCCTGGAAAATGGGGGCAGCAAGGGATCATGTCCTGTTGGCCTCACCCATCTTGACCAGGTTGAGCCAAAGGTGGCGCTCCTGGACCACTAGTGTGGCCATCGTCCGCCCGGGAGACCGTGCCGTGACCTCCGTTGCTCGGAGAGCGAGGTCGGTCGTCGAGCGCAGTTCCTGCATCAATCCCGGGGCGGAACTACCCTCGTGCAGTTCCTTTAGCGCCTTGGCAGACTTGCAGGAGAGCCATGGCGTGCAGGGCGGAGGCGGCTTGTCCAGCAGCGCCGTAGGCTTCGACCGTCAGAGACGACGTAAACCTACAGGCCTTGGACGGGGCTTTGGGCACCCACGCCAGGTGGCGGCGCTCTGCGGGCATAGGTGCACCGCGAGCGCCTTTATCCACCGGGGGATTGCCGAATAACCCTTGGCCGCCCCACCATCGAGGGTAGTGAGAGCGGGGAAGCTGAAAAGATCGGGACCGGGCAGTAAAAGGTGCCTCCCGCGATCTTGTCAGCTCTTCATGCACTTCCGGGAAGAAAGGAACGGGGCGGGGCGTGGCTTTGAGCGGCGCCGCGAGCCCAGGAACCAATCACAGAGCCGCGAGGGTTCAGGGAAGAGCGGTGAAATCCACTCTAACCGACGCTCGCGGCTGTCCGGGAAAGCATGTCGTCATCTCCGCGTCAGCCTGTGACTGGGCGATCGACCCCGAAGGGAGGAGCCCAGCCGAGGCTTCCGACTGGACGAGCCCGCTCTCCGATGCTGCGCTCGAGAGCTCATCACTTTCGCGGGCTCCGAATAAGAGGTCGAACTCGCCGTGAGACGAGCCGGCGGACTCACCCGGAAGCCCGATCGGGGCAGACGAGCGTGCTGGGGGATGGGAGTTCCGCGGGGGGATACCCGGCAGAGGCGGTCCCATTGGGGTCCCCAAATCGCCCCCAGTGCTAGCCGCGCTGGCCTCAAACCCGTGGGTAAAAGGACCGAGGCGGGAGCCTCTGGGGTGGCTCGCTTCCTTACGAAGGCGAGCCGCGACCGCAACGTTGCCATGGACACATTCTCGCAATGAGAATGTGACCATCCACGAACGCTGTCTCCGCGTGAGCAGTGCCCAGACACGAAAGACAGTGATCGTGACCGTTAGAAGGCGAGAGATAACGAGCACAACCAGGAATAACACACAATCGGAAAAGCATCTTTAAAAAGACGCGTCTTTAAAAAGACGTTCCGTGTGTGCGCTCTTTTAGAGAAATATATACTCTTTTAGAGGGGAAAAATGCTCTTTCAGAAAATATACTCTCTAGTTTTTCTGCCGAAGCGCCCAGGGGCGTTCTCTGCAGTGCACCAGTGCAGAGGAGGGAGAAGCCGCTGAAATGCGCCGTCAGATCCAGCAGGTGAATGAACAGTAGTATTCAGCTCAATGAGCATGACCGTTCGGCTCCGAAGAGAAAATCTGAATGAGTGGTTGCATACCAGCTCCTTTTATACCCGTATGTTCGGGGGAGTGGCATGCAAATACCACTCGCCAATTTTCATTGGCCTTTTATCAAAGACCAGAGGTGTCTCGGGCTCCCAAGAGTGACCCCTAGTGTCACTACATCGACACCAACGTCGAGTGAGTGACAGATAGGGAACTGGCTTGTTTATGCTCCTCCACGTTCCCGGAATTAAAAGCGGAGGTCCACACATTAAGTGCCGCGCGAACATCGCTATTGATCCAAGGTTTCTGATTCGGATAGATTCGTACAGTTCTGGTCGGAACGACGTCCTCTACGCACGTTCTGATGAAACACATTATGCTATCAGCGTAAAGCTCGATGTCGTCATCAGAGGCGGACCGGAACATCTCCCAGTCCGTGTGATCAAAACAGTCTTGTAGCGTAGAATCTGATTGGTCCGACCAGCACTGGATCGTTCTGAGGGTGGGTGCTTCCTGTTTCAATTTCTGCCTGTAAGCGGGCAGAAGCAGAATGGAAGAGTTGTCCGATTTGCAAAATGGTGGGCAGGGGAGGGATTTGTAGCCATCCCGGAACGGAGAGTAGCAATGGTCCAAAACCCGGTCCCCTCGTGTGTTGAAACTAATGTGCTGGTGATATTTTGGTGCGACTGATTTTAAACTGGCTTTATTAAAGTCCCCGGTCACAATGAACACGGCCTCAGGGTGCGCGGTTTCCTGCTCACTTATACTCCCATACAGTTCCTTGAGTGCCCGGTCTGTGTTGGCTTGTAGGGGGATGTACACAGCAGTGATAATGACTGCTGTGAATTCCCTCGGTAGCCAGAATGGTCGATACAGAAACATAAGAAATTCCAGATCAGGAGAGCAGAAAGACTTGATAGAATGTACGTTCCTCTGATCACACCAGGATTTGTTGATCATAAAACATACAACACCACCTCTGCTTTTACCTGAGAGGTCTTTCGCTCTGTCCGCTCGGTGCACGGAGAACCCCGCGGGTTCAATGGCTGAGTCTGGAATCTCCGCAGACATCCAAGTTTCTGTTAGGCAGATAATGCAGCAGTCCCTTGTATCTCGTTGGAAAGAGATCCGCGCTTTCAGCTTGCAGAGCTTGTTATCCAGAGACTGAACATTTGCCAGTAGAATAGTGGGTAGCGGGGGTCGATTTGCACGGCGTCTTACTCTGATGAGAACACCGGCTCTGTTTCCCCCTTCCTCCTGCGTTTCCGCGGCCGTGCTGCCCAGACAAAGGGCTCCGCTATGCAATTTCTCTGTATGTAGCCATGATAGGCCTTTCATTCAAGCTAACAAACCACAAAAAGGCATACTTGTAACTGAAATTACATTGTGTGGCTCTATGAAAGATACTATATACAATATGTCATCCAGTTATACTAGAGTAAATAATCTTTGTCCTTTGATAATGATTTGGGTCGAATTTGATGGAAAACTATGCGACTTGTGCTCCGTGGTACTTTAGAATGTTGACGCTGAGCTATGGTGGTGTGTGCGTATCTTTGTAGAAAATAAATAATTGTTTTGAATTTTAGAATGCGCCATGTCGTCCGCCAGATGCATCCAGTGTGCAACCCCTTTTAATTAACCCTGCCTCTCACAGTTTACCAAAGTTGTGTTGAGAAATATGTCTGAAGAGACAAACACTATTGTGCAATGAGCAGCCCTAATTATATCTGAAAAGAATCTATAAAATCTTCAGATTATCGACACTTGAAAAAGGCATCGATCCCAAGCCTAATGCGCACTGTTAAATGCACCTCCACCTAATTTCCTTTAATGCTTCCACGATTTACAAGGAATTCTCATATTGACCAGTGTTGGGTAAGTTATTTAAAAATAGTAATCCACTACAAATTACTAATTATTTCTATAAAAATGTAATACAAATTACTATTTACTTTATTGCAAAATTAATCACATTACTAATTACTTTACTTTTAAGTTACTTTCTAAAACACTTTTCCGACTCAAAAAATTCAAAATAATGTCTATATTTCTTTGTTGTTTATTGTTACACAAGTCATACACTCAGCATCTCACATTTCTCCTTCACAATGACTCGTTACAGGGACATAATTTATGTATTCTACATAAATAGTATATTAGAACCCTTTGATGTACTTAAAGTAATTAATTTAAAAGTCCATAACTGTAATTTGATTACAAGAATTTAAAATGTAATTCATTATACTACTTTTGACTAAAAAGTAATTATATTACAGTAACAAATTACTTTATAATTGGATTACACCCAACACTGATACTGACACATTATTACTATTATTGTGAGATTATTATAAGATTTTAATTTAATTGTATTATTTTATTATTAGATTTCTCCTCTTTCTCTAGATGACCAAAGGGCACCTTTAGATTTGGCCTCCTTCTGTGCACTCGCAGCCTTGGCTGAACCAGACTAACAGAATGTTTTGATAGCACCACATATTCACAGTGTTACACATTTAGAGGAAATCAGTTAACCTCTGAACGGTTTACTTATAGTTGTCTCTGAATGTGATGCTGGGAAAGGAAGTTAAATACTTCACTTCAGTCAAGTAAGACATTTATTTTCTTATACTGAGGCCCCGGGTTAAGAGGCTGGGCAGATTGCTCTCACATTGTCCTAGCTTTCACCCTCATTGTTTGATTTCTTCTGAAAGCCTGAGCCCAATTCTCATGGCAGACTATCTTCTGCAGCAGCCCTAAACATTGTGGAGAGGGGAATATGTCCAAATAAAACAACTGTCAACAGCAAAGAATTAAAGCATTGGTGTGAGCTGCTGTGATTGGTAGACACTGGGTCAAAGCGCTGTGTGCTTGGGCTCAGCAGTGGCCTTTATTACTCTGAAGGCTGCAGTACTGAGAACACACACAACAGAGTGGCAATAAAACACTCTGACCGGTTTGTACCCAAGTTATAAACAAACGTTTCCAAACTTGAATACAACAAAAATTGTTTGTTCAAAATGTTATTAACAATGCAACAAGAAGAAACTGAAAAAGTTCTGGAAGTTTTTGCTATTGATTTCATAAAAGTTCATTTGTTTTTATGTTTGATAACTAATACAATTAAATTCTCCCCACATTTTTTTCTCTTTATTTGCCATGGTTAGGTGGAATATATTTCTAATTAAATTTCAAATGTGTCTTGACCCTTAAGATATTGAACCCTCACGTTTTCTTGCTCAGCATACATGAAATATCAGGTTGGAAGTATATTACTTTTCTACTCATAGGAGAAATTCATAAAAACAAAATTCCAACTTGTTTACATTCATCATCTCGCATCATTCTCCATGAAAAAGGTTACATTACTTATGTAATACTGGAGAACAATTGCTTTTCTAAAACATTTACATGTCTACTTTGCGGTAAAAAAACTGACAAAAAATAATACCTGTCTATTAGTTTTACTCATACAGAAATCTGATATATGGCCATATATGAATAAATATATATATATATATATATATATATATAATCATTATAATTCAAATATTTAAGCATATATGTACATATTCAAATTCCAGTTGTATTTGGGAAAATATATATGTTGCATATAAGAAAACAGCCTGTTTTGCTGTAGTTTGAAATATATTTTGCATACTGTATACTGTAAGCAAATGTAACTTTTTATATTAGTTAAAACAATATATGAACATACACTAAAAAAGGAAAAGCAGCCCTGTTGAAAATACTAAACAAGTACACTTGAAATCAATTTAATACACTTATGTTTGAGATGAGAACATAATTATAATGCATAAAGTCCAAGTGATATTCAACACAGTCATCAAAAAGTGATACGATCATGTTGCTATGAAATGTTCAAATTAATTCAGATCTGTGAACAGGGTTTGGGAGTAACGGAATACATGTAACGGTGTTATAAGTATTTTGTATTTAAAATACAAAATATGAGTAATCAGAACACAGTTACTTTTTAAATGTATTTTGGTAACTGAAGAGACTACTTTGCATTTTATTGTCATTTTTTTCATTTTATATTTAGTCTATTTACTTGGAAAGCATTTATGCTTTTGAATGAAGCAATCTGATGAGTGTTTGAACAGTTAGTAAAGTGGATTGTGTTAACTGATGTGTTACATTAATACAAGCAGACAGAGGGTGCTCTCATACTGTTTTGAGTGAAAATTAATTTCTTACATTTTATATAGCACTTTTCTAGGCACTCAAATCCCTTTACATAATATCAGGGGAATCTCCTCAACCACCACCAGTGTGCAGCATCCACCTGGATGATGCGACGGCAGCCATAGTGTGCAGTATGCTCACCACACACCACACCAGCTATTGATGGAGAGTAGACTGGATGGGGATTATTAGGCCATGATAGATAAAGGCCAATGGGGGGAATTTTGGCCAGGATACCAGGGTGTACCCCTACTCTTTACAAGAAGTGCCCTGGGATTTTTAATGACCCCGGAGAATCAGGATCTCGGTTTAATGTCTCATCCAAAGGACGGTGCCTTTTTACAGTATAGTGTCCCCATCACTATACTGGGGCATTACGACCCTCTCAGACCACAGGGTGAGCACCCTGCTTGCCTCCCTAATACCTCTTCCAGCAGCAACCTTAGTTTTCCCCAGGAGGTCTCCCATCCAGGTATTGGCCAGGCTCAACCCTGCTTAACTTTAGTGGGCAACCAGGCAAGAGCCACAGGGTGAAATGGCTGAAAAGGTGAATCTGACACCATTGAGGATCTATAGCAACAAAAAAAGGGATTCGGGCTGATCGGGCTGTTTCTACCTCCAGTTAGTGTGCTTGTGACGTGTTTGTTTTGGTTGTTTAACAGTTCTCTCTCGTGCCGCGCATAGCTGGCACTGCGTTGAGATTATTACTCGCGCCAGCGTGCTTGTAAGTATTTGCACCTGAGGCTCATTTTGCTCTCCCTTTATATGTGCCTCCGTGTGCTCAGTTCAGTTGTCTTAGTGTGTAATGCTTTAATTTCCTTCCCGGTTTAGTGGATGCTAAACTTCTGTCTGTTAATTGGGTCCTGTCAATTCCTCTGCTATTTGCGTGCACCTTCCCGCTTTGATCTCCTGGGATGGGACCTCCTATCCTGTGTCAGCCTTCATTGACTCTGGGCCCATGGGAATTTATATATAAACATAAATATCTCAAATATCTATATACAGTATTTGCCTTCGTTCTCATTCTCCATTGGACCTGTTTTTCTCTCTTTGTTTATGGATTACCTTGCAGACCAAACACTTCTCTCTCTCAACAACTCTCTCTCTCTGTGTTTGCCAGCCCAGTTTGTGCCGCTCTCCTGTTCCCTCAGACCCCGTGGACTGGTCGGTGGAGCCTCGCTTCTCCCTGGGCTGTCCAACTAATCTCCATGCGCTCTCCAGCAGCTCAGCCATTGCACTCTCCGAGTGTGTAGAAATATCTCTGAAATGCTTCCGGGATTTGCTTCCTGCGTGTGTAGACGCAGCTCATCGCTGCTCTCAGGTGTAGCCTTGTGGCACAAGGAAGTAACGTCCGACTTGAAACTGTGGCCATACAATCTCCATCTCGCTGGATGAGTTGAGATTACTCTGTGTTCCACCGAACACTCTAATGGATCCGAAAGAGACTGCTAAGCAATCTGCATCTTCATCCGTTTGCCTGCAGAAGTGTCAACGTATCAAGTCAACGTCGCTGATTTCTCCGCCAGCCCGCCGAGAATCAGCAGCTGTACCGCCCGCCGACAGAGCGAGGAAACGGCCTCCAGTCATCACCCAACCCTCGGGGAACTGAGTCTGAGTTAAAGGGTGTATGAACACACATTCTGCATCCTCATGCGATTCAAGTAAGAGGTTTACGTCTGGGCAGAGATAGAATATTATAGTGTGTTATTCCTGTGTACCAAGGTTTTTGCTTGTACAGTTTACGGACCGCCATGTCCGCTCATTATTAATACTCAGGGTATTAATTATCACAAATTTTATTTGCTGTATTGTGGTCCAACCACATTGGGCTGTTGTGCATTTCCGCCATCGCGGGTGAGACCGGCAAACTGAGTTTATCCATTAAAGAATCAAAGAATGCGGGATGGTTTACGAGCCGTCCACCGCATCTCTGAGTGATAAACTAACAGCTGCTTTCTCTCCCACGATTGCGAAATCGGCTTTGGGGCCGTCACTTAATTCTCTCTCTCTCTCTCTCTCGTACTAACCACACACACATACACACACACACACGCATGCGCGATCCCTCACAAACATTCTCGGACACATTTTTGGCTAGTAGATAGCTTCGTGATAAAGCTCAGCTTTGTCCCTAAGCTATCGAGCAAGCGGATACACGCAGTAACTGGTAGACGCCATTGACTGGTTTCTCTCCGCCCACGTTCGCGGCCATATTCCCTGGCCGGAAGTCTCGCGTGACATACTCTCCACAAGTCACGTCCGCCATTTTGTGCGTGTCCCTCCTTACACACACACACACACACTCGCTCTCACACACACACACACACCCTCATGTGTTATAGGATTATTTTGATTTCCATATCTAATCATATCACTGTTTAGTTTGTAGTTGGAAGTTGGAAGTTTATTGACTGCATTGTATTACTTATTAATTGATATTACTGCATAAATAAACTTTGTTTATATTACAAAGAGAAGTGTTTTGGTTTGTTTTGCATACACCTGTGTCATGCTGACAGGATGTCAGTGCTCGGATTCAAGCCTTCATTCATTGTTTTTTTCCCGAAAATCGATATTCTTCAGATGTCGATTTTCCTAAGAAAACAATCTAATATTGAGACTGTTATACTATCTGGTTATTAGTCCCTGATTCCAGGGTGGTGCCCTGACAATGTTAATTCTTATTAATATTCTATTGATTTTTGATAATTGATAATTATCTTTGATGATTGTTGAATTTGAATGATCAATAAGCTAGTGTTAATTTTAATTAATGTTTCATCGATGTTAACAATTAACGATTATCTTTGATAATTGTTGATTTAAAGGATTAGAAAAAGCTAACATTGATTCTCATCAATGTTCTATTGATTTTAATAATTAATAATTGTCTATGATAATTATTAATTATTGCTAATAACCAAACCCACTCCTAATCGTAGTGCACTACATTTACTGGAGCCCCATATGAGGCTTTAATGAGTTAGATTCAATTAATTAATTTAAATATTAATTAATAACTAAAGAAATAATTATTAATTATTTCTGATAGTAACACTAATCTAAACAACCAGTAAAGCCCTACACCGCCCATTCTTACCAGCTCGCTCACCGGTGCCCCAATGTTCAAGATCACGAAGGCCGCTGTACCGGTGAGTCTGAGAATTTCGGGCAATCACGAGAAGAGGATTGTGTTTTACCTGTTTTGATTGCCACGGTCTTCCTTAGTCTTGGGGCATCCATGGCTAGTAAAGCACAATCCTCACATAAATTGGGCTGGCAACTCTGTCATTTCATGGGGCACATTCTGCTTCACTCATTGTTTGGGTCCGGCCCTGTCTCCTGTCTCTTCTTCTGTTTGTGTGTTACAGGCTGAACCAGTCAATTTATCCATGGTTCCAGTGGTGTACCATGACCTGGGAGCGGTCTTCAGCAAGTCCCAGGCCGCATCTCTTCCCCCCCACCGCCCGTACGACTGTGCTTTTGATCTTCTCCCGGGCACTTCTCCATCTCGAGGTTGACTCTACTCTCTGTCAGCTCCGGAGCGGGAGGCTATGGAGAAGTATATTGGTGAGTCTCTAGCGGCCAGCCTCATTCGCCTTCCCTGGCTGGTGCAGGGTTCTTCTTAGTGGAGAAGAATGACAATTCCTTAAAGCCATGCATCGACTATCGGGGGCTGAATGACATCACCGTTAAGAATAGGTACCCGTTACCTTTGATGTCTTCAGCCTTCGATTTGCTGCAGGGAGCATCCGTCTTCACAATGTTGGACCTCCGCAATGTATACCATCTTGTGAGGATTAGGGATGGCGATGAGTGGAAGATGGTGTTCAACACCCCCACAGGGCATTTTGAGTACCTGGTGATGCCCTTTGGCCTTACCAATGTCCCGTCTTCCAAGCACTCGTCAATGACGTACTCTGCGATAAGGTCAACAAATTTGTGTTTGTGTACCTGGATGACATCCTAATCTTCTCTCTGACTCTCCAGGCATAGAGCACATCAGGCAGGTGCTGCACCGTTTATTAGAAAATCAGCTGTTTTTCAAGGCGGAGAAGTGTGTGCTCCATGCGCAGTTGGTTCCGTTTCTGGGTATGTTCGTGTCCGCCAGTGTGCGTGGATCCGTCCAAGGTGAGAACCATCACCGATTAGCCAGTCCCAGATTCCCACAGGGCTATTTGCCAATTTCTATCGCCGCTTTATTCGCAACTACAGCCTGATAGCTTCCCCCCTCATGAGTCTGACATCCACCAAATCCAAATTTATCTGGTCTTCTCAGACCCAACATTCATTCGATGATCTTAATTCCTGGTTTACCACTGCCCCATTCTCTTTTACCCCGATCCATCTCTTCAGTTCGTGGCAGAGGTTGACGCATCTGAGGTGGGTGTGGGTGTGGTTCTCTCACAACACTCGTTGGGGGATGCAAGATGCCTCCGTGTGCATTCTTTTTGCATTGCCTCACACTGGCGGAACAGAATTGCGACGTTGGTAATTGTGAGTTGCTCGCCATCAAGCTGGACTTGGAGGAGTGGCATCACTGGCTGGAAGGTTCCAAGGAGCCTTTTCTGGTCTGGACCAATCACAAGAACTTAGAGTATATTAGATCAGCTAAGAGGCTTAACTCGAGACAGGCCCCTGTGCGCTCTTTTTCGGTAGGTTTAACTTCACCATCTCCTACCGACTGGGGTCTAAAAACGTCAAGCCGGACACTCTCTCACCTCTTTAAAGGGAATGTTGATTCGAGTCTCCCCCACACCATCCTTTCTCCTCTTTGGGTCATAGGAGTGGTGTCGTGAGAGATCCAATCAAAAGTGCGAAGAGCGCTTCAGGGAGTGATGGCCCAAAAGGACTGCCAGTGGGCTTACTCTTTGATTGGTCTGGTCCACAGTTTTGCAATGGGGTCACTCGTCCAATATAGCCTGCTACCAGGGAATGAGATGTACGGAAGCCATTATTCGGCATCAGTTCTGATGGCCATCGATGGGGTAAGACATACATTTATCTTGGCTTGCTTAGTCTGTACACATGGTAAGATTTCTAACTGCCCCCCGGCCGGACTCCTTCAACCCCTGTCTGTGCCTTCAAGACCTTGGTCACACATCAATCTTGATTTCGTCACAGGACTACCTTTGTCCCGTGGTAATACAATCATCATGATGGTGGTGGACAGGTTCTTGAAGGTGGCCCATTTCATCCCACTCCCAGAACTCCCTTCAGCTCATGGGACAGTGGCTGCTGTCGTGGACCAGGTCTTTCAGATTCACGGTATTCCATGAAGGGGCCCCCAGTTCATGTCCAACTTCTGGAGGGAGTTTTGTAGGCAGCTAGGGGCTACGGTTAGCTTGTCCTCTGGTTTCAATCCCCAGGTCAACGGCCAAACTGAGTGAGCCAACCAAAGTCTAGAGGGGATGCTTCATTGTGTGGCTGCACAGAACCCCTCGTACTGGTGCGAGCAACTCCCGTGGGTGGAGTATGCTTACAGCTCCCAACTGCTGTCATCTACAGGTCTCACCCATTTCCATTGCAGCATCGGGTATCAACTCCCTCTTTTTCCCAATCGTGAATCTGATGCTGCAATGCTCTCGGTCCATGCCTTTATCTAACTCTGCTGTCGAATATGGACACAGGCTAGACGGGCTCATCTCAGGGCAAAAGGGCGAATTAAGGCTTGGGCTGATAGACATCGTACTATGGCACCTAAATATACTGTGGGCCAGAAAGTTTGGCTCTCATCCAGGTATGTTCCCTTTAAAGTCTCTTCTCGTAAGCTTGTGACTAGATTTATTGGTCAATTTCCCTTTGAGAAGGTTCTCAGTCTGATGTCTGTCTGCCTTAAGCTGCCTCCCCCACTGAGGCACATCCACTCCATATTCCATGTCTCTAAAATTAAGCTGTCTTCAGGTCTCTACTGCACTTATCCGCAATCCCCGATCCAACTCCACCTCGCCTGATTGATGGGGCTCCAGCCTACACCATCAGCAGTCTTCTGAACGTGAGACGTAGGGGCCGAGGGTACCAATATTTAGTGGATTGGGAGGGCTATGGCCTGAAGGAGAGATGTAGGTCCCAGCTCGGGACATTCTGGATTGCTGCATCCTACTTGTGGGTCCTCCAATCTGACGTGACACTAACAGATTAAATATAAATCCAATAAATAAACAATTACAAGGCCATATGGTTTGTCAATTTTTTTATGAGGTTTGGGTATTTTTACAAGAATAAAGAATGATTGTATGAGAAATAACCTACTAATCAATGTAGTCTGTAGCATCATATAGAAAGCTACAAATAATAAATTTTCTGCATCATTATATGAACAGAATCCACAAACGATCAGAAGAAGGTATTGTTTTGTATTCTCTGTGGGGTTTTGAAGTATGTTTGGAGCATCAGACATAGTTCCTTGTGTAAATTGCCATTTAGCATTATGTCAAGGTAAAATGGTTTCCCTATCTGTCACTCACTCGATGTTGTGTCGATGTAGTGACACTAGAGGTCACTCTTTGGAGCCCGAAACACTTCTGGTCTTTGATAGAAAGCCATTGAAAACTGGTGAGTGGTATTTGCATGCCACTCCCCCGGACATACGGGTATAAAAGGAGCTGGTATGCAACCACTCATTCAGATTTTCTCTTTGGAGCCGAACGGTCATGCTCATTGAGCTGAATTCTCACGACTGTTCATTCACTTCTGCTGGATCTGATGGCGCATTTCAGCAGCTTCTCCCTCCTCTGCACTGGTGCACTGCAGAGAACGCCCCTGGGTGCTTCGGCAGAAAAAAGAGAGTATATTTTTCTGAAAGAGTATATTTCTCTAAAAGAGCGGCACACACGGAACGTCTTTTTAAAGACGCGTCTTTTTAAAGATGCCTTTCTGATTGTGTGTTACTACTGGTTGCGGTCGTTACCTCTCAACTTCAGATGGTCACGATCGCTGTCTTTCGTGTCTGGGCGCGACCCACACGGAGGCAGTGTTCGTGGATGGTTCATGTTCTCACTGCGAGAATATAACCATGGCAACGTTGCAGCCCCAGCGGCTCCCCGCCTCGGTCCTTCTACCTACGGGTTTGAGGCCAGTGCGGCTAGCACTGGGGGCGATTTGGGGACTCCAATGGGATCGCCTCTGCTGGGTATCGACTTGTCCCCAAAGGGCCATTTGACACTCATAACTATGTTGGGAGAGGTAACGTGTCGGCCTGGTGCGCTGGCTACAAGGCGCACAGCAGTCTGCCAGTCACACATTGCCAGTTCACATAACAGTTCAGCCAGTTGCGGCATTTTGTATAGGGACTCCTAGTGTCACTACATCGACACAACGTCGAGTGAGTGACAGATAGGGAACGTCCTGGTTACTTGCATAACCTCCGTTCCCTGATGGAGGGAACGAGACATTGTGTCCCTCCTGCCACAACGCTGAACTACCCGCTGAAATGGCCAGACCTTGTCTCGGCTCCTCAGCATAAAACCTGAATGAGTGGTTGCATACCAGCTCCTTTTATACCCGTATGTCCGGGGGAGTGGCATGCAAATACCACTCACCAATTTTCATTGGCCTTTTATCAAAGTCCAGAGGTGTTTTGGGCTCCCCAAAACTACATTGACACAACGTCTCGTTCCCTCCATCAGGGAATGGAGGTTACGCAAGTAACCAGGATGATTTCTAGCCATTAGATGCACCTGTTACCAGTCACAATTATAATGAATTCTATTAAGAAAATCCATGTTAGATCTTTTTTTCCTCTAGTAAGATCTTTGATATTAGTGCAAAGATGTACAGCAAAAATATTACTTTTAATAAGTTTTTTTGCATTTTTTTCCTGTAAAAACATCTAATGAATCCTTAAAAATAATTTACTTGAGAAGCTACACTGCATAAGATATTTAGGCTTTTTCAGAGCATGTATTTGTTATATAAGTGTATTTTGTTTTAATGTACTGGCAGATTTTTTTCATGTTTTTCATTTGTTTGTCGTCAAAAACAAGTGAAAAAAATCTGATATTGCTGAAATTGTAATCCAAAGTATTTAGATTATGTTACTGACTCTGAGTAATCTAACGGAATACGTTACAAATTACATTTTACAGCATGTATTCTGTATTCTGTAGTGAAATACATTTTAAAAGTAACCCTCCCAACCCTGCATGTGAATGGATGGTGTGTACTCAATATGATTTTTACTGCTTGCTCATTTAACTAATTTCAAATGAGCTGTTGCAACACAATTCTTTAGCATTTGGTCTCAACTTAATTTGTGTACAATCCATCTATTTTTACTCAATCCAGTTGTGTTGGGACTATGTGAATAATATTTGTTGAATCAATGTATTGCTAAAACTAGGCAGGGTCTTTCCAGTTCCCAGCATGATTTGCATGGGACTGGATTGGGAGAGTAAACTTTAAAATTAAGTGTTATTTTAATGTATTTCTACACAAAATGAAACAAATAGGAGACTTGATAGTGTTTAATGTTCTGCTGGATGTAGAAGAGTTTCTGTCATGTTGAATTTTATTTGGATATTTCAATTATGCAGAAGAGTGGAGCTAATGGTTAGGTCGAGGTTGGTTAGTATGAGTACATTACTACTGCAAAATCAGTGTGTATTGTTTTTATCATGAAGCAAATACTGAAGGATCATCAATATAATGACTGATTGGGGATCTGTAAACTCGAGCAGCACCATACCAAAGTCTTTCTAGCAAGTCAGTCCACTGTCGGCCAACTTTGGAACACTCTCGGGAGGCTATTTCCAGTCTTGACAGTGCAGTATGTACTTGAATGGGGAAACACCGAAATCTCAACAATGATTTGTCTAGATTACAATCAAAGAACATATTTCAAATCAGCAATAAAATCCGACAACACTGGAATCATAAATTGTGCTTCTTTACCTCAGATAACGCTAAAAATGTTTGTATAGATAATGCGCATGCATGTTCTCGAGTTAACTGAATGTCTCTATCTAAAAGGTGATTGGCTCTTTTACCTGTAAGACAGAACTTCCTTTATACACCCACTGACGTAAGAAGTATGGAATGCAATTTCTCCCATTAATTTTAATAGAAGTGGCCCGTGTCTTTTAAATAGTCTCTGACCATACTTCTTACACAGTACAAACAGATAAATACTGTATATACTATGCTAATGTCTTTGTTGCTAGCTGGCAGCTAGTTATTTCAACAGATTAAGTTTAAGTTAGTTTAACTCAATTAATTTAGGTTTTTTGCTACACAGTATTTGTAGCAGAAATTTTTTAATTTCATATCAAAGAAACTCATTTTCATTGTGTGGAACCAATGTCCACAATTGAACCAAATTTAAACTGACAACAACAAACATCTGTGTGTATTTCGTATTTGTTTTGCATAAATTGCCATATTTCAAATTTCTGTATGGGTTTGATCATCTCAGAGGAACATATTAGAATGTCATGGGGGAAAAGGTCCATTTAAAAATTACTATTATTATTTTTATACAGCATCATGGTGTCTGAGAAAATAAATGATTATTCTTAATCACAAAAAATAATAATAATAATAATAATAATAATAATTAAATATCAAAATACTCAATCCACAGACATTCCTATTCTACTTTTTTTCGACTGTGATAAATAAATGTAAATTAGAAAGAGATATGTTTTTCTGTTGTCACTGTGGACTCATAATTTGTGCCTCACCCCTGTAATCAAAGGCCCTATTCAAACATTAATGAACAAGCACATCTCACGACTAAAACAGCCCTATTGTTCCTGCAGTAAGAGTACCTTTAATGACTGTTATCCTCTTTTTGAACTTGTCAGTAAAATCTCACTTAAGGAATGCAATATGTGGGGTGGAAAACCCTATAAATTTGTGTTGGACCAGAAACATTGATCAAGTAAGCCCTATTAGAGTTTGTTTAGGCTTTACAGTTAAATCATAATACAACTACTCCCTTAAACTAGACCTAAACTATAATGACTTCACTATAAATACGTGAAAGATAGCAGTGACAAATTAAAACACGATGACGTTCAATCATGTTATTAAATGTATAAACTTGGAGATAGCGAAGAGAATATGGCCTGATTGTGTGGCACTAAAAGGCAGTCGTCATTTACAGGTATGTACGCAACTCTTAGAAAAAATACTGAGGAAGTTATCAGATTGAAATGATCAAAAAGGTCAAAAGGTTGAGTCAAAAGATATTTGACAACACTTCAATGATACAACCAAACCAAGGTAGCCCATAGAACGAAATGTTCAAAAAAAAAAAAAAAAAAAAAAAAAGTTTTTTTTTAGTGACTTTGTAGTGGAACTTTTTGGTACATTTTGTTAATTAAATATGGCACAAATAAACAAAAATAAAATAAAATTATATATATATATATATATATATATATATATATATATATATATATATATATATATATATATACCTGTATATCTGGACACTGTCATGAAGTTTGCATATGAAAACACATGCAGGATAGGCTACAGTAGATTAAAAAGTGAATTATATTTGAAACTGAAAAGTGAATTCAGTCTCACCTGTCATGAGAGAGTAATAGTTTGGATAGGACAGGCTGGGAAAATCTGGAGTCATGTAATCCACTTTCACACCGTTTTCCACGATCTCTCTAAATCCGTCCAAGTTTTCTAAATCGTCCATATAATCGTAACGGAATCCATCGATCAGAAAGAGCAGGAGTTTGCGGTTTGCGTCGCAGGATCGAAAGAGAATGAGGATTAAAGCGGTGATGATGTTCAGTGCGGCTCGGTTCATGGTGACTGACTGATAAACGGACTCATCGTGCTGATAAATGAGAAACTCACACACTCTCCGTCCCGATGGACGTCAAACACACAAAGGTTTGGAGCGGAGGAGGAAAGATTCATTAAAAAAAATTATAGAGAGAGAGAGAGAGAGAGAGAGAGAGAGAGAGAGAGAGAGAGAGTCATGACAGACCCCAGAGTGATGGGAATTGTAGCACTAGTTATAAAAACAAAACTTTAATGACTGAATTAAAAGACTCTTTAAAATAGGTCATTACTATGATTTCAATAAAGCATGTTGCTGGTTTATTTGATTTTTATTTCGCAAGTTTTTGCACACAGTTTTTTTAAGTAAATCTTAATGGTATAAAACTAAGTAAAATCTACTTAACTTTATGACATAATATTGATTAAAGTGAGTGGTAAAATTTAAATTACGTTTACTACATTTAATAACTTTTACTTAGAAATATGATATACATGGTGCTTGAATAAACGTAGTTACATTTTAATAAATATCTTATTATACAAATTACGTAATGAATTTTCCTTACTAATTTGTTTAATCATGTACCACGACATATGGAAGCTTCCCACAGATATACATAATGTTCGCTATGTATGAGACTATATCACCTGCATTAGAGCACGCAGACCTCAATACTTAGTACACAAAACACCAAGACCCTGACAATCAACAGATCTTTTTTTATTTATTTATTATTTTTATCATGAATGGGTAATTTTGAGCAGAAAATTAACTTAAGACTGCACAAAGCAAGAAGTTACCAAATGTAACAACATTTATGCTACAATAAAAACGATGTTAACCCTAAAACAGTCGCATGGTGACTCGCCTCAATCCGGGTGGCGGAGGTCCCGGCTGCCTCAGTGTCTGAGACCATCAACCCACACAATTTATCATGTGGCCACAGAGACATAGCGCATGTGGAGGTTTCACACCATCCACCGCGGCATCCACTCTCAACTCACCATGCGAAACCGAGAACGAACCACATTATGGCGACTACGAGGAGGTTACCCCATGTGACTCTACCCTCCCTAGCAACTGGGCCAATTTGGTTGCTTAGGAGACCTGGCTGGAGTTACTCAGCACGCCCTGGGATTTGAACTAGCGAACTCCAGGGGTGGTAGCCAGCATCTTTTAACACTGAGCTACCCAGGCCCCATAGGTGGGTCTGTTTTGAGTATGTGGGTCCACATGACTTAGTTCAAATTTTCTGTTATGGTTAAGTCAGTATAACCTAAAACCATGGTGCAGGACATGCTGACTGTGATAATTAATTATATATTAATCTTACTTTTCTTCACTAAAAAAAAAAACTAAAACAAACAATAAAACTGCTAATATTATTTATGAACATTGTCTTAAGATGCGTTGTTCATGCTGTTAGTTAGCACATTTTGAAGCATGCGTATCCCCTGAGATACACTGCCAGAATGAGGGAAGAAAAAGGGTTAATCCACAATATACACATTTATTACACTTACACATGTCATACATGCAAACTTAAAGCTAAACTTTTCAGTTTTGTCACACACACACACACACACACACACACACACACACACACACACACACACACACACACTCGTTCACACACACACACACTCATTCACACACACGCGCACGCACGCACACACACACATATGTTGTAAAATAAGAGTGGAAGTCAGAAACTCATCATTTTTTGCATCAAATAAAACAGAAATATTGATGACTTTTACTTTTTTTGTACCGTAATAGGGCAACGTATCCTGGGAGATACAATTCATAAAATACAATATATATCAAACATTCCTTTGGGTATGTTTTACCCAACATGCACTTCACAAAGAAGATGGCATTATGAGGAAAGAAAATTATGTTGATATATTTAAGCAATGTCTCAATACATCAGCCAGGAAGTTAAATCTTGGTCGCAAATGGGTCTTACAAATGGACAATGACCTCAAGCATACCTCCAAAGTTGTGGCAAAATGGCTTAAGGACAACAAAGTCAAGGTATTGGAGTGGCCATCACAAAGCCCTGACCTCAATCCAATAGAATATTTGTGGGCAGAACTGAAAAAGCATGTGTGAGGAAGGAGGCCTACAAACCTGACTTGGTTACACCAGTTCTGTCTGGAGGAATGGGCCAAAATTAAAGCAACTTTTTGTGAGAAGCTTGTGGAAGGCCACCCAAAATGTTTGACCCAAGTTAAACAATTTAAAGGCAATGCTACCAAATACTAACAAAGTGTATGTAAACTTCTGACCCACTGGAATATAATGAAAGAAATAAAAGTTGAAATAAATCATTCTCTCTACAATTATTCTGACATTTCACATTCTTAAAATAAAGTAGTGATCCTAACTTACCTAAGACAGGGAAAGTTTTCTACGATTAAATGTCAGGAATTGTGAAAAACTGAGTTTAAATGTATTTGGCTAAGGTGTATGTAAACTTCTGACTTAAACTGTAGTGGACTCGCTGAGAATATTGTGGATTGGGAGAGAAAATGAAAGACGGGTGCACTGATAATCAACGAGCCGCATGTTCAACTTTTCCAACAAGTGACACCTGTACACATACACACAGAACAAACCTGACAAACTTGACCGTGACTAAATGACGGAGATTTTTTGGTTAACGTAACCCCTGGACCCACTTATATCTGTCACGAGCCGCAATACATCAATCATTACATTACTGTTTTACTGCAGGATTAATGTGTTGCTTAAAATAGTTCAAGCGAAAACAAGACATTTCTTGTCCTGTGGCTCCCTCTGGTGGCTAAACAGTACAACAGCATGGCTTTCTCCAAGTTTCTAACTGCTAAACCGTGCAGTTGTAAAAATAGCTATTTCTTCTGTTATAGCTCTAGCCAAATTGCTGTAATTTTCCAAGTGACCTCAGAATGTTCCCTTTTCAATGTTTTTAAGTTTTGCTAAGTTTGACAATTGTGCTCACAAGATACAAGGTCAATTATGTTATTATGGGCCACAGCCCAAAACACATTTGATTATATCTTCAGAATGATTTGAAATATCAAAATTCTTTTGATATACTTTTGTCAGGAGGGTCTGTAGATTATGTATGTCAAGTTTCGTGCGAATCGGGAAAACGGCCTTGGTCGAGTTAAAAAAAGTAGGTTTTTCAAAAAATATTTGTGATAAAAAAGTTTTCTTACAGGAATGGAAATCCATGTGACCATATCAATGTGGGGCACTTGTATTGTAGCCTATACGTTTCCAGAGTTATGAGCAAAAACGCAAAAAAGCTAATTATACCGCCACCATGTGGCTGATTGTCACAACATTTTATGTGCGGCTTTGAATTGACACCCTGCTTGTGTATAGTAATTTCCATAACCCATGGCCATTCCCAATACGATTTTATTGGCCGGTGGCAGCCATTATTTGTCAATTTGTTGAATTTATTTTTTAAGAATATGTTAGCATTTGAACCAAAGAAGATGCATATTTAATTTGAACTTTGTCAAACGGCTGCAAATTTATGACTTGTTGTAGCGCCCCCTAGGGGTGGAATTGTATGAAACTTTGCTGACATCTTCTAAACTTCCTGTTGACTATGTGTACCGAATTTGGTTACTTTTGGAGTTTGTGTTGAGTAGATATTGATTAATTACTCAAATTGTGTTAAACCGAAGGAATTTTATTGTTAATATCTTCGGAACAATTTTACGTATCAAAATTCTTTTGATACATTTTTGTCAGGAGTGTCTGTAGATGATGTATACCAAATTGCACGCCGATCAGACTAACAGTCTAGGAGAAGTTTGAAAATGTAGGTTTGTCAAAAAATCGGAGATATACATTTTGTAGGGCTTGACTCAAGAAATTTCGATTCTAGCCCTTACGGTTGCAGAGATATGAGTCAAAACGCAAAAGTGTTTATTATAGCGCCACCTAGGGTCAGATGGGTGTGTGTTTGTGTGCCTGAGGAGTGAGGGGGATTTAGGACCATCCTGCCAAGTTTGGTGTCTCAACGACGTACCCAGACACTTTTAGGGCAGAAAAAAAAAACAAGAAGAAGAAGAAAAAGAAGAAAATCAGTACAATTACAATAGGGTTCCAGCAGCTTTGCTGCTTGGCCCACTAAAAATATAGTTCGCAGTGTGTGCCACAAAAAGTCCTGCATGAAAATGTGATTTCATTCACATGAATGAGCTTGACAAGCAGCGGCGGCTCCATGTAGCCGCCTGATGCCTCTTTCCCTTTCCCAAAATTAATAGGGAACTCACGCTTACCACATCCTGTGCTACCGCCTTTACATTCTACTTACAGACAGTTTTTCATTCTATGACCCTGCTGAGCCCGCTCGATTAAAACCTGGATCGTATCTGCCTGCACATGACATTTCATCTGTAATCACTGGTTTCAGATTTCACGATGCATCACAATGCTTGTTGGGTAGAGAATAGTAATCGAATCAAATCGTTGTTAGAGTGAATCGTCCCACCTCTACTCAGCACCATAAACTATCAAACAGACATGACATTTGAAATATTCATGAATGAAACGGTTACTTATGTTTTTGATCGGGTCCAAGTGTTTTTACCTGCCCCATCCTTCAATAACAGTTCCTTTGCAAAGCTTGAATCGTATTATGACTGGGACATAAGCAATCCATGATGAAATGAGCAAAAAAAAGCACATACATACTCCAAAGCACGGTAAAATTAAGCACACACATAGGCGTGCATCGCTGGTAACACATCGAAACGGTCAAACTTGTCCAGCTAGTTCATGTTTAAATACACCAACAACTAAAAATATCACAGATGTGCGAAAGAATGCGTCCATCATGTGTTTGTGTTCAAAACAACAAGAGGCAGCGCTCTTAAGAGTTGTAACTTGGGGGAGTCACGTGATGCCATATGAACATGTGAATGGCTAGCTCTGTGCACTTTGCTAGTTTTAACACTTTTAATTACATAAACCGGTGAGATTCAATACACTCTGTTCCATAACTGTTCTAGGAGGACAATATGTCAAAGAATTCAAAATCCTCAGGCTCTGGAGACATTAAAAAGACACTTACATGCTCAAGCTGACACCCCTGAGTGGGCCGCGAGCGTGGGAGTCAATTTAGTCGGAGAAGTGTGGGAAATGCGGCAAGAGATGCTGAACATGTCAGCAATGCTGAAGAAGGTCGTTGCTGACTTGGAGGATCTTGCTGTGATATGTTTCTTGGAAGAACCACAGCATTTTCTTGTTCCCAGACTTTGTGAATTCAACAAGAGAGAAGCATGATCGATTCAAGGAATGCAAGAAACTTTTACACCAACAAAAGTTTACTTTTGCACTGATATTCCCGGCAAGCAATGTCCTTCATCAAGTCAATGGAGTGAACAAGTCATCTCGTTGTACTTATGTTGCAGCCGAGTGGACCGGCTCACTGAACATTGGCTTGACTCTTGAAGATTCTGCACGCTTTTGTTTTTTCTTTTTTTTGTGCTGGTTCCGCTGGAGTTTATTTTGTAGAGTGGCACACTTTCAGGACAGTTTTTTTGATGAATCTACACACCCTTTGTGCTTATTTCTCCTGTTGGCTGGGGTTTGTTTTGTGGAGTATTTCTTGCAAAGACATTGGAGTGAGTAAGTCATTTGTTTGCACTTATGTTGCAGCCGAGTGGACTGGCTCACTGAACATTCGTTTTACTTTTTGAAGAATCTGCATGTTTTTTTTTGTGCTGGTTCCACCTATCAGCTGGAGTTTATTTTGTAAAGTAACACACCTTCAGGACAGTTTTATGGATGAACCTACACGATCTTTGTGCTTGTTCCTCCTATTGGCTAGAGTTTGTTTTGTGGAGTATTTTTTGCAAAGTCAACGGAGTGAGTGCGTCATCTTGTTGTACTCACCTTGCAGCCACGTGGACCGGCTAACTGAACATTTGCCAGGACAGTTTTATGGATGAACCTACACGATCTTTGTGCTTGTTCCTCCTATTGGCTAGAGTATGTTTTATAGATGATCTTTTGCTGTGTAATTCTGTCTCACAAAATTTGTATAGAAACACTGGACGTGAGCAATCCGACGACAAAGTTGTCACGAAGGTTCTTGTAGGCATACATGGACTGTTTGAGTTTGGTGGGATGGACGCCAGTTGGCGCTGTCATGCGTTGGGTTAATGCGCACGTTTTTCTTTTTTCTGTTTGTTTTGTTCTGGGGGAAGTTCGTGTTTTGATTGTCGCACTAATGTTGAAATGTGGTCTTTATAATCTTGTTTTTGACACAATTTATTTTTTCTAATATGTCAAATGTTAATATAAGTGGATTGTCTCTCTCCACATTGAATGTGAATGGGTTGGGGCACCCCATAAAAAGAAGGAAGGTTATTTCTCTTCTTAAGCTTAATAAACATGATATAGTGTTTCTTCAAGAAAAAGCTTCAAGCTGAAAAATTTGGAAAGATATGGGGTGGGCATTTTTTTTTATAGTGCTGGCTCGAGTAAGAGCAGGGGAGTCATTACACTGATAAGTAAACATCTACAATTCAAATGTCTCAAACAGAGTAAAGATAAATTAGGAAGAGTCATTATTGTTTTAGCTGAAATTCAGGGACAAAGTCTTATTTTGGCTAATATTTATGTTCCTAACATTGATGTTCAGGGCTTTTTTTATAGATCTTGAAGGGATGTTGCAAGCCACTGGCACCCCTCATGATATAATATTGAGAGGAGACTTTAAACTTTTGATGGACTCAGTCCTTGATCATAGTGAAGCAAAAGTGTGCAAGCCCCCTATAGCAACATTGACGCTTCACAGGATGTGTAAAAATCTTGGTCTTACAGATATTTGGAGACTTTTGAACCCATCTGGTAGGGACTATACATTTTTTTTTCATCAGTCCATAAGATTTACTCTAGAATATATTTTTTCTATATCTAAGTCCCTCATTCCATCTATCATTGATTGCTCAGTTGGAAACATTTTAGTCTCAGATCATGCCCTGGTGTGTTTAGAGGTGTTGCCACATACGAAGAAAAGGAACTCATATAGTTGGTGATTTAATGTATCCCTTTTGCAAAATCCTGAATTCCAACAAATGCTAAAGGCTGAAATCAATGTCTATATGGAGACCAACTGGTCTTTAGTATCCTCTGTGGGCATGGCACTTAAGGCGGTTCTTAGGGCCCGGATCATACACATTCACCAAAAAATCCAAAGCACAAGAACTCGTGGAATTGGAAGGGAATATTAAAAGTGCAGAGGTAGAGCTGAAGCACCGAATGTCATCTAATGGCCTCAGAGAATTGAATTGAAATACAGATATAATACTGTTTTGTCGTGGAAGGTGGAGTTTTGGCTATTCAGGGCAAGACAGTCATACTTTGAGTCGGGGGACAAAGCAGGGAAGCTTCTGGCTAGATATATAAAACAGAGAGAGTCTTTTTCTACCTTTCCCTCAGTGAAATCTGATGGTTTTAAATATTTACCTCAGCCACAGATATTAATAATGCTTTTAAAGTATCTTGATCTTTATAGTTCCACATCTTCGTCTACTGAAGACGATATTAGAAACTTTGTGGAAACATTAGAACTTCCTGAACTGTCGGCTGAGCAAAAAAATTCTCTTGATTCTGAGATAAACTTGGAGGAGCTTGCCCTACAGGCAAGGCTTTGGGGCCAGACGGCTTTGCCACTGAATTTTTAGATCTTATGCTACAGAACTGGCTCCACTTTTGCTAGAAGTTTATACAGAATCATCAAAGAATGGAAGCTTCCTCCAACCATGACACAAGCCCGGATCAGTCTGATTCTTAAAAAGGACAAAGATCCAAGCGATTGTAAAAGTTACCGTCCAATTTCCCTAATCCAGCTAGATGTTAAAATATTGTCAAAAATATTGGCTAACCGATTAAGTAAAGTTATGACATCTCTTATACATATTGATCAGGTGGGTTTATTCGGGGCCTTAGCTCTTCTGATAACATTAGGCGTTTCATCAATATCATGTGCTCAGTGGTGAATGATCAGACTCTGGTCGCTGCCATCTCACTTGACACTGAAAAGGCATTTGATATGGTCGAATGGGATTATCTTTTAAGATTTTGGAAATGTACAGGTTCGGGAATACTTTTATTGGATGGATTAAGTTACTTTATAGACACCCAGTAGCGGCGGTACAAGTAAATGGATTAATTTCCAATTATTTTACTCTGGATAGGGGCACCCAGCAGGGCTGTCCTCTTTCCCCATTATTGTTCTGTCTTGCCCTGGAAATATTAGCAGCCATGATAAGAAAGGAGGGTGATTTTCCAGTGGTGATGGCGGGAGGTGTGCTTTTGCTTTATGCAGATGATATTTTATTATTCGTCTCTGACCCCACTAGATCTATGCCTTGCCTCCACAGAATTATTAATTCCTTTTCTAAGTTCTCAGGATACAGAGTTAATTGGTCTAAATCTGAAGTTTTGGCTCTGACAGCGTACTGCCAATGGCTTTTCAGTTGGGCGCCTTCCAGTGGCCCAAACAGGGCATTAAGTATTTCAGTATTTTATTCCCAGCAAATTTGTGTGATTTATTAAATTTTGACCCTTTAATAAAAAGGTTTTCGAGCAATGTGGGTAGGTGGGCTTCAGTACATTTATCTATGATTGGGAAGGTTAATGTTATTAAAATGAACTGTATTCCAAAATTCAACTACCTGCTACAGTCTCTCTCTATAGATGTCCCCCTCTCTTATTTAAAGCAATCTGATAGCATAGCGAAGTCCTTCATTTGGAATGGTAAATGTCCCAGATTACATTTCAGTAAGTTGCATAGGCCGATTGACAAAAGTGGGTTAGGTCTACCCAAGATTTTGTTTTATTATTATGCATTCGGTCTCAGACATTTGGTTCATTGGTTGCTTCCACCTGAGAGAGCCCCTCCCTGGTTTTGTATTGAACAGGAAGGTCTAGCCCCTATTTTGCCATTGCAAAGCCTTTCTATCAAACTAACCGAAGAAGTTAAATTACACCCCATTATCTCGCATTTGCACGCAGTACGGACAAAAGTGTCCAGATGTTTAATTTGGACATTTATTTAAATGTTGCTTCGAGCATATGGCTGAACCCAAAGTGGATTGTGAGGGAGGTTAATATGCTCGGTAACCTATATGAGAGTGGAGTGTTGAGATCCTTTGAAAATATGGTTCAACATTTTGGGATTCCCAGGTCTCAATTATTCAGGTATTTACAGCTGTGCCACCTGCTCTGTACTATTTCTGGGAGTAGCATACACCCATCTAGAGTGGATGATTACTGCTTTTGGAAAAAGTCATGAGGCATCAGTGTATTACTCCCTGCTAATTCAGAGTCTGGGGGATGGAGCGTCAACTTCTCTCAAGAGATTATGGGAGAAAGATTTAAACTTGGTATTGGAGGAGGGAGTGTGGGCTAAGATCCAAAAAAAACATCTAGTCTGCATCTAGAGATGCAAGGGTGCATCTGATGCAATTTAAGATTTTGCATCGATTGTACTGGACCCCCTCTAGATTGTATAGGCTTGGTCTTAAAGACACACCCACCTGTTGGTGATGCCAATCAGAAGATGGGGACACAACCCATGTTTTTTGGGGATGTGTTAAGATCCGAGAATTTTGGTTGAGGTTTCAGAGCTTCATGTGTGACGTAGTGGACATGCAGTTTTCATTTTAACCCAGACTGTGTATTTTGGGTGACGGGGCGGTCCTGAATATGGGTGATGTATATTTGGAGAGCTGGGTCCTGACCAGCGTGATGATTGGTAATCCTCAGGTGATGGAGGTCGACTGATGTGCCCTCATTTCGTGAGTGGTGCTTCGAGTTGGGCAAGGTGGCTTCATTTGAGGAAATGGTATACAGAAGGCTAGGCAACCTGGATGTATACATCAGGAAATGGGGCAGCTATCTAGCCTTTTTGGAAGACTCTCGGGGAGGGGCAGCAGAGAGAGACTAGGGCTTTTTTTATGTTTCTAAATATTTTCTTCTGTTTTATTGTCTATTTGTGTGTCTTTGTCAGTTGACTTTTGACCACTGGAGTGCTTGTTTGTGTTGGGTGGGGGGGTTAATGTTCGGGGGGAAAAGCTGTGATTTCATGTGGTTTGATTTTGCATTTTCTGTTGTGTCTATTTGATTTGCTGCATGGAATCAATAAAACATTGTTAATAACAAAATATATAGGGGATAAATGCATAAAAATTGGGTCCTAGCCAGTGTCGTGATCGGCAGACAGATTATTCTTAGGGAATGGAAGTCGGCCAGAGCACACTCATTTCAAGAATGGTGCACAAAGATGGGGATGGTAGCGGCATTTGAGGAAATGTCATGTAGAAGGCTAGGCAACTTAGATTTATTTAATAAAAAATGGGGCAGCTATTTGGCTGTTTTGGAGGGCTCTAGGGGAGGGGCAATGGAGGAGAGAAAAGTGTAGTTTTAAATGTGTGTGATTATTATTATTATTTTATTTTTTTCATATATATATATATATATATATATATATATATATATATATATATATATATATATATATATATATATATATATATATATATATTTTTTTTTTTTTTTGTGACCACAGGGATATTTTTTGAGGGTCAGGGTGGAGTTGAGGATTGTGAGGGGGAAAGGGAATAATGGGGGTTAAATGTTGATTCTGTGAATATATGTTTTGCTTTTCTGTGTCAATTGTGTGAATCAATAAAAATGTGTTAATCAGAAAAAAAGAGTAGTAACTTAACACCACATCTTTTAAAAGCGGCAAGTGGTCAATAAGTCTTTGTAGTTCCTGTTTATTAACAAAATTATTCAAAACAGTCCAGATGGGTCCCCTTTAGTGTTCAGAAATAGTTAGCCACAAAAGGCCTGTCTGTCCTTCTCTCTAGAACTGAGCGCCAGTGGGCGGGGCCAAGGGTGCGATGATGCATGTTGTGGGATGTGTAAATACAAATGATGTCAAGAACACACAGATTTCAAAACTAGATGTTTAGGCAGGGTGTAACTATAAATGCTCTTTTTGGGGAGGAAGTTTCTATGGGATGAATATTGTATCGAAATTATTCACAAATGCGTAAACACTTATCCATCAATTCGATAGATGTCAAACATACATCTTACTATCCACACACAAATGCCTTTCAACTTGTTTCTGTGAAATTCCGAATTAAATTAATGTGCAGCAATTTGTACAAATAAAGACATATTTGTGAATACAAACGTTCCCTTATGTATAAATGTAACAAAATTTGCATGTCTATCCAAAAGAAGATGTTCCAAATTAAACACAAACTGATACCAAAGAATAAGTCTTAAATTCATCCATAAGTGTGGGCACATCTACCCACCAATTTGGGAAAAAATCACAAATGTGTGTTATTAGCCTTAAACAAATGTCTTTTTACTTGTGTCTGTATAATTTATTATTAAATGAATATGCAGCTATTTGTACAAATAGAGACATATTTGTGAATACAAATGTTCCCTTTTGTACAAATAAATCACAGTTTGTGGATGCAACCAAATGAAGATGTTCCAAATGAAATTTGTGAAGTATCGAATGCGCATTTGTGGATCAAGTGACACGCGTGCATTCCTTTGAATTTTGAGACTTACTTTCTGCTGGTTTTGCCTTGCATGATCCACGTGTAACTTTGTGTAATAAAAGCAGCTACCACTAGACAGCGGTTTCATTTTACATATGCACCATCAGGTGGGGCGTGGTTTATTCACATGATCACTCGCACAGTTTACAAAGTGCCACTTCAAACAAACAGCAGAATGAATCAAAGATTTGTCTCAATTTTTCTCATATACAACCAAGGATAATGTCCTGTCAGATTGTAAAAGGCGAAAAAAGCCAATTTTAGAATATAAGTCTGGTGACCATATGTTTGTGTTACATGTCAGAAGCTTTCTAGCTAATAGGATTCCAACACCGGGTCTTTGTTCTAGGTCAGCATTAGAGTCTGCTACTTCAATCTTAAAGCTACACTATGTAACTTTTTTTTTAATGTTATTAGTGAGAGAGTGCAACAAAAATCCATCTTACAAACATGCATTTACCCAAATACACTTTGATAAACCTATAATAATGATATTATATTGTCGGGACGGATTTCGCGGGAAATTGCATACAGATGTAATTCGCCCGTGCGTGTTGAGGTCATATCCATACACAGAGAAAATAAGATCCGGATACTGTAGCGCGCGTGCACGTGAACAAGAAAAATTGATCAGGGATCATTCAAAAATGGAAAACCTCCAGGGAATCACTGGTTGTGAAAACAAAGAAACCTCGAACAAAGCAGAGTTTACAAGCAAAAAGGGAAAGCAATCAGAGTCCGTAATAAAACCCGAATCAACATCGGCTTGGCTTTTCAGAGGTGGTGACAACTCAGAGATCTGAAAGAATTTAAAAGCGACCCAGAGATGGCTTTATTCTTACTCAACAGGTAAGATATTTTATTTATATGTATGTATGTGTGTGTGTGTAGTGAAATACAATAATCGGTGTAGAACTTTTCACTTGCTAGCACACGTGTATTTTTCTTTATAACGGCAATAATTTATATAAATAAATCCTTTAGTCCTAGTCTTGCCAAGGACATGTGAGTCTTAAAATGATGTTGACCACTGGTTGGTAACAATGACAATCTATAAATTAGTTACCATCATGGTCTATTTGGCCAGAATATCCTGCAGTTATAAAAACTTTACAACGTTTGACCTTATCAGACTAGCAATCGTTATATTTGTCCATTCACTCTGATAAGATGTCCTGTATTCATGTGCACACCAGTGCCTCAAACCACATTAATCCACGCAGAGGAGAAGAGCCGAACCACAACCAAAACAATGTCCTTCCGCAAGACGCATGCAGTTTTATTTTTTAACCGCTAGAGGGCCAAAAGTTACATAGTGTACACAAGTTTCTAGACTAAAATTCCTGTCTACACAATGCGAAATATCTGTTTGTGTAGTCAAAGCATGAGTACAATTCTTAATGTTGTAGTATCCAATAGGGCTGGGTAGAATGGTGATATATATCGTGGCGATGGAATAAAGTGTCAATAAAGTGATAGAAATGTTTCTATATCGTGGTATGAAAATATCTGTGCATGCAATGCTTCACTTGGCTGAAGATGAGACTGATAGTGAAAGAGACGAACAAATAAACACGGAGACAGATGAACAAACTGAATGCAGGACGACTCCGAAACAAGTCAAAGGCAGGAGGAGGAATATATTTTGGCATTAAAAGGTGCGGTCACACATTATTGGATGAGAGCCCTGTTTATGACATGTGTGTAGGCTACACAGCGTGCACCTAAGCTGCTGTTAATTAATTACTATTGACACCTTCATGCTTTCCTACCGACTGTTCTCCCGCAAGCACGGAGAGAGAAGCGATCACAATTACATCAAGAATTAATAAATAACACCTTTGCCAATAGTGCATTTATATCAAATAGACTGTATAGTTACCAAAACAGTTTCCAGTATCTGATGGAGGACAAAATTCAAAACAAATCCGTGATTTATGGCTTTGCTTCAGAATCAAAGCAAATGCTTCTATTCAAATAGAAAAGCCTATTTGTGCTTGTATTGGAAAGCGACGCAGAGTAGATAAAACAGATCAAATATAATTTTTTTCTTTTTTTGTATTTAAATAAAAACTTTAAATATACACAAACAGACAGTATTATTACATTTAGTTAAAAGAAATCCAAAGGCCCATGGTAAATTTACATATTTAGAAAAAACAAAATGAACATTTAGCATTTATAAAAAGCAGTCTCATGACATCTTGAAGTTCACACCTTCATCATTGACTCTAGCTAACATGTGTTCATATGATACTATTTCTAGCACTGATTCCATCCATTTTTGAGATCTGGAGAGGATGCACTTTTCCATAATCTGAGGATCGTTCAGGCAGCTGTGACAACCCCTACTTTTATCATTGTGAAGTCATATTTTGATATATTGGGCAATTCTGTTTGGTCCCCCAATAAGTATAATCTTGGCGATACAGGTACCATCGAACACAGCCA